>NC_140583.1:715200051-715800051 GCF_964204655.1 Triturus cristatus
TGAATTGGCAAATAAATATGAAATCGACCTTTCAAAAAGTGCTGCATTGCAGAAATGCTTTAGAATACAGATAAATGTTGACTTGATAGAAACAATGCGTTCTTCAAGCATGCGAGTGCACATTGTTGAATTAGTAAAAAAAATTGCAAATGGAGTGAATTTGGAAAATTTGAAAAAAAATTGGCAAAATGTATTTTTTAAACAGAGTCAGGCAGAAACAGCTGAGGCTAAGCAAAAGCCACTTCCAGGTCCTCTAGATGATGAAAGAACATCAGCTTTCCCATTAAGAGATACCCAGTTGAGGGTTCATACATGTGCCTTGGAGTAGAGGAGACCTTGCATCATTTACGAACAATTTTGCCAAATTGAAAGAAAGTCCAGGGCAATGGTATACACAAGTTGAAAGGTTTGTCAAGATTTCAAATGTGATGTGGATTGATCTGAACACTTTCCTTGAACATTGACTGATTTGTGGGCTGAGTGTCAAATTGCAGTACATTGGACAGATACATGGCCAGCAAGAGAATTTCATACATATGCGCCATCACCTGTTGTGATGAATAAATGCAATGAGGTGATTACTTCCTTGAAGATCAGAGTGCGGCCGAAATATTTAGATTATGTGAGGTTGAACAGAATTCAGCAGGAAGTCAAAGAAACAGTGCATGACTATTATGAAAGCTTGTTAAAGGTATTTCAGCAACATACAGGTCAAACTCATCTTGAACTAACTGATATGGGATTCTTTATTTTGCAGTTTGTGATTGGTTTGAGACAGGAGATCAGTCAGCACATACAGCAGAATGTGATTTGTTGGCAGAAAAAGGGGCACATGCATCAAGGTAGGCTTTTGCGATTCCTTAATTGTGATTATTAGGAATCGCAATTATGGAATCGCAAAAGCCTATGCATGTAGGAATCGCTAAAAAAACAGCTATTTCTAAACATTCCTTAATTGCGACTGGCAAATTGTGAGTTGCAATTAAGGAATGGCTTCCTATTCATTCCTATGGGCATACAGGAATGAATGGGAATTACATGCGCAATTTGCGAGTACCCAATAGGTTTTTGCAAATTGCGCATGCAATTTCAAGGGTTCAAGGGTGCCAAAAGGACACCCTGTTGCACCCCTGAAATTGTAATGTGAACACATGTTGCGCACACACATGCCGCAAGGGCATGTGTGTGTGTAACCAGGAACTTTGAAAAATGCACTTTAGTTTTTGCAAATTACCTTCAAGTTCAAATTTATGGTAATTTGCGACCCCTATTTGCGAAATTGCTATTTGCGATTTCTTCATGCATTGCATTTGGTGAATCACAATTTGCGATTCCCTAGGTGCAATCGCAATTAAGTAATCGCTATTTTTGCAATTACTTAAATTGGGATTTTTGCATTAGGGATGATGCATCCAAAATGCAACAATACCAGTCGCAAAGTGGCAGATTCTCAGAATCTGCCCGTTTGGGACCGGTTTTTCTTTTGATGCATGTTGCCCTAAGTCATTAGATGAGATCTTGAAATATGCAAAGTATTCTAATGCTGAATAAGAAATGAATCAGAAAGAAATTAAAGAGAAATTCATGCTGGAACAAACAAACAAAGTTTGCGCAGAAAGGTTTTCAAAGTTAGTCTTTTGCAGAAAATGTTGGTACAATGCAGAATGTTGGTTTCCAGAATGAGATGCAGGGTGTCGGTCACCAAGGTATACAAGGAGGGATGGTTGGTACTCAGGGAAGAGGTCGAGGAGTTCTGATTGATCCTAGAACAAGTGTAGATATTGCAACGTTAAAAAGTGACTGCATGTTGCTTATAGCAAAGCGCAGGGTAGCAATGTGTTGGATGCGGGGTCCCCTGCCCACTGTGGCGCAGTGGGCACGAGACGTGCTTTACTGCTGCACGCAATCAGAGAAGTTTAGCGAATTGCTCCCCCCGCGGAGCAGGCCAAAGAATTTTTGGGGATTGTATGCCGACTACCTCGGGAGGGGTGGTGGAGCTGCTGAGATTAGGACGGGGACAAAGGACGAGCAGGCCCCGAGCACAGCTATCCAAGGAGAGTCCCTACAATGACAGGGGATTGAAGGCAGGCGAGTGATGCAAAGGCCACTTAATAATGTACACCTGTCTGATATGAAAAACAAGGTGTGGAAGTCTCTTCTGAGTGGAGACGATACGGTTAGGTACTGAGTGCGCGGATAAATCTTATGCGGGTCGCTGACAGGACACCTCAACGGCTATAGGTAGGGGGGTGGTTTTTTTTGTTGTTTTTTGTTATGTTCAAATTAAAAGATCTGAGCCCCTTATGGGGGAACGTCTACAGGAAATGGCATACAAGATTGTAAGTTATGAAGATATGCTGTACTACAACTTTTGAACACAGTGATGCCCAGCCTCCGGGATGTGGGATAAGCTGTGATATGTCGCTCCCATAAGCAAACACAGCAGCCGGCCTCAGGGTTGTAGGCACACAGCTATGTATGTCATCAAGTGTTGTCAGCTAAAAATAAAATTAAAAAACAAAAAAAAGTGACTGCATGTCATCTTTATAATAAAATCAGGCATCGGAAACACAAGTATAGGCTTAATCCAGATAGAATGAATGATGTTAATTAAATACAGAGAGGAAATCAGGCTGAAATGCAAAACACTACTGTCCAGCAAAGGAATGTGCCCATGCAGACTCCGATTCCAAGAATGCCAGTCCCAGAAGACTCTATGGCTCAACAGAATGTGGGCAATAAAAAAATTTGTTTTACTCAAAGGCCCAGAGTAAACAGAAATAAGTTTCAGACCCAGAACCAGAATGCATATCAGAAATTCCCTATGATTGAGAGTGAGGAATTTGAATCAAATTTGGCATTATGACAGTGCCTGGCGGGGGAGGCAGATTGGGTGCTTGGCACAGTCTTAGATGTGAACCAGAGTGGACCATTTGAACAAGGTGAGGTGAATGGCCACAAATTGTCATTTCTCATTGGCATTGGTGCTACCCATTCCACTGTCAGAACAGCTGAAGTCCCAGACCTTCTCTTCTCTGAAAAGAAGATCCAAGTTGTAGGAGTCACAAACAAGCAAGTTACAAACCCTATATTGAGTGAAGTGCCTGTAAACATAGGTACATTTGAAGAAAATCACCAGTTTGTTGTGTGTGATTAGAGTCCTGTAAATCTATTAGGGCATGATTTATTGTGCAAGGTAAATTGCACAATTCACTGTACCACTAGAGGAGTTGAGTTCCAGACACTAAATAAAGACATAGACTTTAAAGTGATAAAAGAAATGCTGTAGAGCTTTACTCATTGAGAACCATTAAAGACTTGCCCCCAGACTTAAAGGAGACTTTAAATCAAGAAGTGAGGGATCCGACAGGAAAAGGCATTAGACTAATTAAAAGTGTAGAATCAGTCCAAATCACAGTCAACCCCAATGCAATTTTACCAAGAACACCACTCTATCACATGACACCAGAGATAGTAACAGGAATAACACCATTAATTAATGACTTTGCTGAAAGGGCTTTTGACAGAAATATGTGGGAGTCCGTGCAACTCACCGATTATGGGATTACAGAAAGCAAATGGAAAATTCTGTATAGTGTAGGATTTGAGAAAAATTAATTACATTGTAATCCCATGTTGTCCTGTGGTACCGAATCCAGCCACCATATTATATCAGATTTTGTGCACAGGAGAATGGTTCACTGTTGTGGACCTTTGTCAGGCTTTTTTCTCAGTTCCCTTAAATGAAGACATTCAGTTTGTTTTCTCATTCATGCTTCGAGAGAGAGTTTCAGCATGGTGCCGAGGTCCACAAAGGTAGACTGAGAGTCCTTCAATTTACAACAAGATACTGAAGAAGAATCTTGAGACATTTCAAGTGCTGTGTGCTTCGGTTCTTGCTCAATACATTGATGACCTAGTTTTAGCTTCAGAGACAAAAGAAGCCTGTAAAGAAGATACAAATGCACTTTTAAATCATCTTGGTTAAAATGGACATAAAGTGACCCAAAGTAAATTACAATACTGTCAAAAAGAAGACCAATATCTGGGACAGGTAATTGAAAAGAGAACAAGAAAAGTGTCATAAGAAAGAGTAGAGACAATCCTAAAAATGGGTCCTCCTAAAATGCAGAAAGATGTCAGAATTTTTTGGGGAGTGGTTGGCTACTTCCGGACCACAGATTCCAAGCTTATCCCTGGTAGCAAAACCTTTCTTAAGGCTGCCAAACAGAGATGTGCCTCATCCACTTCCATGGGACATGAATGCATGAAAGCTTTTTTAGAGCTGAGAAAAAGTCTCTGTCTTGCCCTGGCATGCCAGATTATAACAAGAGATTTACTTTGCATTGCAGTGAGAGGGAGTGTGCTCTCTCAGTGCTTACCCAAATGCACGGTGATGCAAGAAGGCCTGTGGCCTATTTTTCAATTACCCTTGACCCCGTAGTTGCAGTGATGCCTGGTTGTCTGAAATCGGTTGCTGCTGTTAGTATCAGCCTAGAGAGGTGTGAAAGCATAGTGACGGGACATCCTTTAATTGTCATGGTGCCCCATTCAGTAGAGATCTTGCGTACAAAAACTAAAACTCAGTCTATGACCAACTCAAGGTTAACTAGATATGAACAAAAAATTCTAGCTTCTGATAATGCACAATTGAAAACGTGCCAGATTTTGAATCCCAGTACTCTAATGCCCCTTCCTGAAAACCCTGATGAATTTGACAATAACTGTCTAGATGTCACAGAATTATGCACCAAGCCAAGACCTGATATAAAAGGTGACCCTTTAATAAGACCAAACTATGTACTGTTTGTGGATGGCTCATGTTTGAGAACAAACAATGGCTTATTGGATATTGTTGAAGCTTCCTGGCTCTGAGGTATAACCTCAGCACAAGTTGCAAAATTAATTGCCCTTACCAGAGCCTGTAATGTAACAGCCCAAAGGAGAGTGACTATACTTATAGTCAGTATGGCTTTGGTGTTGTCCTTGACATCAGGCAGTTGTGGTCACAAAGAGGATTCATGACATCATCTGGCCCACCAATACGAAATGGTGACCATGTGAAAAAGTTGATGGATGTATTGCAACTCCCCACCAAAATTGATGTAGTTAAGTGTGCAGCTCACCAAAATGACAAGGGTTATGTCACAGTAGCCTGCACATTTAACGGAACATTCACAGGTGAATCTCATGTAGACTCTGTCTTTTCAATGTTGATGTCTATAGCTGACACATGAGAAGAATTTAAGAATATGCAGGAACTTGCCACTGAGGCAGAACAACAGGGTTGGATTAGAGCAGGATGTGGAAGGAACGTAAATAACATTTGGGTTTTAGCAGATGGACAACCAGTATTACCAGATAGTTTGTTACCACACATGACACAACACTTCCATGGTCCTACTAATTTAGGCAGGGATGCTATGTTTAGGCCATTTAGGCAGAAATGGTATAACCTCAGATTCATGCTGAGGATCCATGTCACCATTCTGTAACATGTCAACAGATGAATGTAGGAAAACAAACACAGGGTTCCACTGAGTCACATAGGGAGATCTGGCTTTCCTTTCAATAGGATGCAAATGGATTTATCAAGATGCCTGTTTATAATGGGCTGAAATGCATCCTGGTTACAGTGTGCATTTTCTCCCGATGGGTGATAGCCTAACCAACACGAAGAAATAAAATCTCGTTATGGCTCAATTGCTGATGAGAGAACTAGCCCCACAGTACGGAATGCCGGTTTTCCTTGAGTCACATTGAGGAACTCATTTTAAGAGATTCTCAAGATGTTGTGCACAGCTTTGCAGGTGAAACAAAAGTTGCATTGCAGCAATCAACCTCAAGCTTCTGGAATTGTAGAGCAGATGAACGGGACCATAAAGTGTTGATTGGCAAAGGTTTGTGCACCCACTTTACTGAAATGAGATGATGCTTTGCCTTTGGTGTGGATAAGTCTTCATAGTACACCTGACAGGAAGACAGGTTTATCTCTACATGAAATTTTAATGGGAAGAGCAGTGAGACTACCTACTGTATCTGCAAATGCACTTGTGAACGTAACAGATGACAGGGTACTAAACTACTGCAAAGGATTAGCTGATGTAGTGCATTCTGTTTCTCGACAGGTTGAAGCTGTCACTGCAAATCCGCATCAAGAACAGGGCCATGATTTTGAACCCAGGGGGCAGGGTACTCATAAAGAAGCATGTGAGAAAGTCTTGTCTGGAGGCAAGGTAGAAAGGCCTCTACCAGGTGATTTTAATCACGAATGCTGCTGTCAAGTGCACTTGAGGGCCAAATTGAGTTCACACCCGCATACCTAGAGAACAAGAGACCTGTATGAAAAAATAGTGTTCTATGGGCCAGAATTGAGAACGCTAGTGAACGTCTGCCAAATGTGACGAACCCTCTCCATCTTCGATCTTCCAGGCACTAACTGTTCAGAGAGCCGAGGCCCAAGAATATTATCTTCAAGCTAAAGTCGACAGCAGGGAGATTAAACAGGCATTGGCGGATGTCACTACTCAGGTTGCCTCACTGCCTTCGGAAGTTATGGATCTGCAAGAGCAGGTTGCAGCAGTTGAAGAAGTCAACACCTCTACCTCAAGAGCTGTCAAAACTCAAGAGACCCAGATGGCATTTCTACAGGCAAAAGTTGAGGACCTCAAAAATCGACAACGGTGACACAACTTGAAGGTCTTCGGTATACCCGAAGGGAGGGAAGGCTCCGGCCCCCAGGCCTACATAGTCCGTTTATTTCAGAAAGCATTCCCAGATCTTGAGGACTGGGATATGGACTCACAAGTTCAGTGGGCACATCGATTGCCATCTACTATCCCACAAGGGAATCAAGCCAAGTCATCTCATCCACACCCAATATTGGTATTTCTAGGTAACTTTTTGCTCCGCCAAGCAATTTACATTAAAGCCCGTCCATTCACTCCTGTCAAATGAGATACAATCTCTAAATTCTTACACTCTGATCTGTGTAAATCTACAATGGATAAGCGGTGGAAGCTTCGCCAGCTAATGGATCCCTTCAAGGCAGTCTGATCACAAGTCTTCTTGCAGGAGCCAGCCTGCATCAAGATACTCAAAGATAGACACTCGCTTTTTTTTATACTGAATCCAATGCTAAGCAAGCACTTTCAAGATGGCAGTCTGATTCTTTCTGATGAACACAAAAGAGAGGCGTAGACATGCAAAGGGGTGAAGGAGTCATTTTTATGATGCCCTCTCCTGCTTTTTTTTTTAGATACTTTTTCGTTAACACTGGTCGGGGAAGCAGGGGATTATGGGTCTCTGGAGGGGCCAGGGAGGGTGCTCTCTCTAGTCTGTCAGTCAGCAACAGCAGGGAAGGGGATGATTCCTTTCTGTAGGTACAAGGGGGTGGGTCTAGCAGGGGCAGTTCAGGGGTTGGTATCACTGGAAAGCGTCTTTTTACCACCTCGTCATTGGGGTGGCGTGGAAGGGAGGGTGTTAAGTAGCCTCTTAATAGTTAGAAGTTCACACGCAGACCAAAAATGGCAAGAGAGCGGAATTAGGGGGGAGACGGTTGAATTTAGTTTATGTAATGTCTGATTTAAAACTTATGTGTTGGAATGTTGCGGGGTTGAACCAGGCTAGAAAGCTGTGATTAATTGGTAAGGAACTCCGGGTATTAAGGCCACAGATATTAGGCTTAACCGAGACTCATCTAGCCTATAAGGACAGATCTTTGTTGAAACAACTAGGTTTTGATATTTTAACATGCACCTCACAGGCATTTTCCATATCTGGAAATTTAACAGCTACAGTTTCGGGTACATTAGCAGACCCTAAGGGGAGATGGGCGATAGCTCAGCTGTTGATATCAGGGTGTAAAAGTATGATCTGCTTAGTGTATGGCCATAATTCTGACTGCCCTGACGTTTTTTACAATTTAAGTTCCGAGCTGCTGGGGGGGCTGGGGATCTGATAGTTATGGGGGACTTCAACTGCATAATGGATAATAAAATAGATACTACTAAAAGTAAAACACGGGTCAGAACGGTGAGGACCAGGGCAGCTATGTTCAAATTATTGCGTATTCATCAACTAGACAATGCATGGAGGACACTGTTACCAATGCTGCCAGGGTATATGTTCTACTCATCCCCACATAAACAGTACTCTCGCATCTACATGATTTTTATCAAGAGATTTCTATAGGAAAACGCACGCATACAGGTCTGTCCTAAAATCATATCTGACCACAATCCAGTGATGCTAACACAACAAAAGCAGTTTGAGGCCAGAGAGGCTCATCGGGCCATTTCGTTTCCTCGATATTTAATTGGCAATCTAGAGTACCAGGTGCATATCAGATTAGCACTAGGGGAGTATTTTAGAAACAACTTGGGCACTGTCTCTATCTTGGTGGTTTTGGACCTTATGAAAGCCTTTATCAGGGGGGCAACTCTCCAGTTTATCTTAGTACAGAATCGGCGGGTAACTCAGGAGGCAGAAAAGGACCGCCTGGATTACTTAGATCTGGAGTGGCAACACACAAAAGCAATTGTAGTAAGGGATCCAGTGGAGCAGCCAATATACCTCTGGCTTCTAGAAGAACGGTCTACGCTTAACAAAGGGTTAGAGGAAGAGGTGTGGTGCCTCGGCCAGAGCGACTGACTCCAGAATCTGGGGATCACGGCTCGATCCCCGGCGCCAGCGGCAGATTAGCCCAGCACCATGTGACTCTGGGCAATAGCTTGCTTAATCTTCACGATTGCCCCCAGCACCTAGAGACACTTACGGGCGATTGTTCGCGCTTTACAAATGTGGATTATTAAAGGGTTAGCAGAGAAGGTCGCCGCTAAGAATATGGGGAGAGGTTTGGCCAGCTGTTGGTTATTCAGATCTCTGATCGGAAGGCTAGATCCAGTATTAAATTTATCAAAGGGGAGGGCGGTCTGTCTTATTCTCGGCCACTGGACATAGTTGAACAGTTTAGAATATCTTAGGCCAAATTATATTGCGAGTCAGCCTCTTACAATAATTACATCTCTTTTGAATATTTGCAGGAGAGCCACTTACCACGACTTGACTTTGCAGAGTCTGTTTGATTGCAAAAAGCTATAGAGCTAGCCGAGTTGGAGGGCACAATTAAGTCCCTACCTTCAGGCAAGGCGGCTGATGAGGATACCATCTCGCTTGAGTTCTATAAAATCTTTAGTGATACTTTGATACCTGTCTTCATGGAACTGATTAGTGGCATTACTAACGGGGGTGATGCCCCTGCCTCTTGGAGAATGACCAACATAGTGGTATTCCTTAGGAAGGGGAAACCGCTTGAGGACAGTGGTTCTATCCCTGATCAATGCCGACGCTAACATTTTCTCTAAAATTCTGGGTTCACACCTGGCCGCTCTTATTCATCAGCTAGTCTCTGAGCAACAGCATGGGTTTTTTCCTGGTTGACCCACATCAATACAGCTATTGCAGCTTTTGACGTAGCTGGCAAAGTAAATAAAGAGTTTGGGATGATCATGCTCGATGCAGAGAAGGCTTTTGACACAGTAGCCTGGGAAGAACTTTGGTCTACTATGCCAGGATGTGGTCTTGGCTCTAGGTTTATCTCCTTGGTTCAGAAACGTTATAAAAACCCAAGTCAAGCTGAACAGCATTTCATCAGCACATTTTTTTGTTCAAAGGGGTACACTGCAGGGCTGTCCACTCTTTCCCTTACTGTTTGCCCTCTACATTGAGCCTTTTATAAGGCATCTGCTGGAGAACGTAGTGATCTCCCCAGTGCGTCTCAATGGTATGGAACTTCAGCTGACTGCGTACACAGATGATATCACTGTTTTTTCTGCTAATCCAGTCGATGCTATAGTTCACATTACTCGAGAGGCTGAGGTCTTGGGTTCATTTTCCGACTAAAGTTAAATCTAGCTAAAACTCAGACAATCTTAAGTTTTCAACCTGAAACCCTGCCTACATCTCTAGGGGTCACATAAACGGGGGGCCCTTAGGTTTATTAAATTATCCTACAAACAAGGGGGCTTTAATACTGGGCTGCATTTATTGGGTGAATCCGGAGCTTGCTTAACAGGCTCGATGCTGGTCTGACCTCACTGTCTTATCAGTTAGCTTGTGGACCATCTATCGGGTTCACGCTATATAAGACCTCCAACCCTAACTACTACAAGCGTTTCAGATTCAAGATAGTTAAGGATATTAGTAGGATCTGGCAAGATATCTGTAAAGAATATTCTCTGCCCTTGTTGCATAAGTACATTATGAGGCCATCCAACTCTCCCTGATATAGTTCAGGATTACATTGGAAGAGTCTGGCAGCGTAAGGACATTAACCGATTAGGACAACTGGATGATGAGTGGGGGTTTCGATCTTTTGCTGCATTAAAAGATGAGTTTGGTCTCCTGCACAGTACCATTTTTAAAAACCTACAAGTAAGGGATTATTTCCTGAGGGGACTGCCATGCCTTTCGGAAATACTGTCAGCGATATATACAAGGTCCAGTCAAGGCACCATCAGTGCTGTTTATCAGAAATTGATTGCAGTACCTCGTGATGATAGCCTGCAGATTTCTGAAAAATTAAGCCATCTGCTAAAAGCCGACATAACAGCCAAGGAAATCCAGGAGGCAATGGACACACTAGATTGAGGAGTAGCTTCTGTCTATTGAAACTACAACAGCATTGGACAGTCTTTATGTTGTTCTACACACTGGAGCTTATCTCCAAGTGGGCAACTTCCCAACCCTCTCCCAAATCGTATTGCTCAAAATTACAGCTCTTCGATCCAGACTTAAGGTACATTTTTATTGACTGCCCAAGGCTAAATATATTTTGAAATGATGTTTCTTCTATCCTTATACTTCACCTCTGCCATGACTTTCAGCTCAATGAAAAGGAAATCTTTCTTGGGATTAAACATGAGGTTGCTAGTTACAAGAGCTTATTAGCTACCATTATCATCGCTTGTGCCCGTTTATGCATTGCAAGAGCCCAACCGTCAATGAAGTCTGGGCAGTTGTTAGACAGGTGTATGAGTTGGAATCAGCTCTAGCCAAGGTTAGAGGTCCTTGCCCTTGGGTAAAATTTAAAAGGATCTGGTCTAGTCTGCAATGGGATTAACTCTGCATCGTCCTTCTATCCTATGCACGCTAACGTCTTTCCTTGCAACCTAGCTGTTCCCTCTTCCTTTCTGATTTAGAATTATTTGATAATTTCAAATATGTGTGTGAATTTTACTTTCTTTGTTTCTTCTGTACTTTTGTCATACCAATTGTAGGAGAGTAGGGTCTGCTTTCTATGTTCAACCCCACTTTTTGCTTTTGCTTTACTGGTTTTCGACTTAGATGTGGCTGTGGGCCTGCTAATCAGACCCACAGCCCTGCTGTTCTCTCTCTAAATTAATACTATGTACTTTAGGTGCATAACCCATTTGGATAGGATCACCTTATTGGCCCCTGTACAGTGTACCTTAGGTACCCAGGGCATAGGTGTACCCTAGGCCTACCAGGGGCTGCAGCATGTATTATGCCACCCCTGGCCTGGCCTTCCATTATGACACAACTGGCTGATCACTCAGCTGGGGCAAGGTCGTGTAATCACTCCTTGCTTAGGTGTAGTATTCCTATACCTATCCTCTATATAGACACATGTGTACCTATCAGCCACTCCTATGGCAGGCCTTCACAATCCTGGAGGCAGAGTGCTTGGTAACATGTGAGATGGTGCTCTAGCATCAGCTGAGCCTGTCTGCAGCTTTCGGAACCATGTCCTTGTAGCTGTTCTATGATATAGCCTACCATATACTCTTAAAGTGCCTTATAATCCTAAACGGTTATGGTAACTATGGTTTGGCTTTATCAAAACATGTTGTGTAAGGTGTCTAACACTTTGGAATAATACCCCCATCCCATTTCTGGGGATGAGGATAGTATCCTCCCTTCTAGAGGGAGAAGACATGTTGAAACCTACTTACCCGGTTAAAGTTAACCAGAGCCCCAGCATCACAAAATGGATGCTGCTGCCACGACACAAGTCTGACCTCCTGCTGCTGGGAGTGATCCCGGCACGGGAGGCTTGGACAATAGGTTTCCTGCCTTGGGAGGTGCGAGCACCACCCCAGACAGGCCTTAGTGTATTGGGGCAGGGAGGGATGAATGAAACGAGACACTGCCTGGGGCACACAAGGTGTCCCATGCATAGTCCAGTTCAAACCGGTGCTGGGGCACACCAGCCCTAGTCATGGCGCGAAACTGGACAAAGGGAAGGGGGTGTAACCACCCCCCTCCCATGTCCCACCCATAAGGCGTGACCTAGCAGGCAACCCAGCCCCCCAGATTAGTATAAGAGTGGTAGCTGGGCCCCAGGAGATTAGATTATCCTGAACCTGCAACTTGAACAGAAACTCTGGACCTTCGACATTCGACGAAAGAAGAAGACTGAAGAATCTCCCTTGTGGCCAAGGAGTCGCTACCCTGTGCAAACAGGCACCATCAAGTAAGACTTACCCTTTGCTGAAGTTCTACGAGGGACCGACTGCAGAGCCTGACCAGAGCCTTGACTTCCAGACTTCTCTGACCCTGATCCACATCCACAGCCGAGCTGAGATCCGTGGAGGCGACGAGAGACATGGGACCGGCTACATGGGAAAAGTGGCGAGTATCTTCCAGCGCAGCTTCTGAGGTTCCCTCGAAGTTGTGCCCCGGGGATTGAGAAGCCCCAACCCCAAGCACCATCTGCACCGAAGATCAGCCCCCCACACTCCACGAGTCCTGCGTGGGGCCCTTCTGCATTTTCCTGCTTGCCGCGTCTGTCCGGTTGCTTGCCCGTTGGCTAGCGGCCTTTGCGACGACACACCTTCGAATCTTCACTGCTGGTTTGGCTCCTCCAGACTGGCTCCCGCTCCTCTGCAAAAGAGAAGCACCCCAGACCTTCCTGGTCTGCACCAGAAGCAAGTCCTCCATTGTTCGTGGGTTCCGCTTGCCAAGGCTTGGTGAGTCCTAGTTCGACTTCGACGCTGCCGACAGCAAGAGCCTTCGTGGGACAGCTCGCCTCCTGGTCCTGGTCATCCTCGACGTCTCCTGGTACCCATGGCTGCTGCGACAAGCTTCACCTCTTCACCTGCAATCTTCACGACATCGCCTGGTTCCTTCCTGGTTCCACGTGGTCACTGGCTAGTGACCTTGACTCTGTCCCTTCTGCTTGCAGGTACCCTTCCTTCTTGATCCCGGCCTTGGGATCCACCGGACACTCTGCACTGACTGCCTGTCAGCAACTTTCCTTCAGGCATCCATAGAAGTCCACGACGAAACCCGACGCAAGTTCACACCTATGCACCCGCAGACCGTGGGCTAGGTAACTTGGGTACTTCGGTGCTCACAAGGGTAGTGACTATCCTAGGGTCTAGTTTCCGAGTCTCGACTTTCTAGCTACTCCAGAAGTGTCCTAAAACTGCTTATTTCAAAACTGTACTATTTCTATCGATTATACGCATTACGCGTGAGTGTTTCCACTCTGCACCTGAATCCCGTGGGCCTCCCACTTCCTAACTGTTGGTAGTGTGGTATAGCCCCAGCGATTCCCTAGGCCTAGGCCTATCCTATTTCCGTGACAGTGGTCCTTCTACCACTTCTTTAGTATATGGTTTGTGTGGCCCCTAGGGCCTAACTGTATTACATACCTTTGTGACTTAATGTATGCTTAAATAAGACTGTGTTGTACTTACCTCGAATCTCATAAAGAGTGCCGAGGGTTTGACTAGAATAAATACATTTTATTTTATATATATATCTGTTGTGGTGTCCTTTCATTTGGTATTCAATGGATTATATATGGTATCACAGCTGGCTTCACATGCCATTCAGAGTTTAGCCTAAGACTGCTCTTGTCCATGCTACCACTAGGATAGCTGGTCTATAAGGTTGACTTTACAACCAATCACCATAAGGGTAGTTTGGACTGATATAAGGTGTACACTAGAACTAGTGACATCATACATCAGGCCAACTTATCACATTGGTGAGCAGCGGTTGGGATCTGAGCTTGCTGTTGTAATACCATTGTAATCTTGAGATACTAAATTGAAAGATCACACAGATATTGTTTAGGTACATATAACATAGATTATAATACTTAAGTCCTACTGGACTTAGTTGTTGTAGGTTGAAGGGATTAACACACCCTGACTACAACTACTAGAGAGGTTTAGTAGAAACAACTAGTGTAGGTAGGTGCACACACCACACCCTCACTAGCTCATGTCTCTGGGAGGAGATCAAGGAGATTCTCTCTCAGGAGGGGCAGATCTGAGAAAGATCCCCTCTAGATATGATACCCTAACTTTTCAGGAGATGAGACAATTGTGTACCTCCAGAAAGTTAAAACAGGGTGCAAACCCTACCCTCCTTCAGCTAGTGCAGATCCTAGAGGAATATGATGCTCTTAGGGCCTCACAGGCTGGTACCCTAGGTACAAGGGAGGGTCTACCCGCCACAGATGAGTCAGAGGGGACTTCAGATGAAGAGGTAGACAGCCAGGGCCAAGTAGGAAGACTTAGCCAGGCTAACCTAAGCTTACATGGGAGTTTGCATGGGGTCCCCCCATACAGACCCCCAAGTGGGCTTAACCAGAGAAGCAGGAGAGACAGATCCCCTTCAAGGGAATCCATCCACTCCCATGTCTCTAGCATCTCTAATGCCTCTTCTCAAAGGGGAATGACTTCCCCCCAGAGAAAAGAGCATGAAGCCAGAATGAGGGAAGCTAATCTAAGGATTGAGAGGGAAGAACTTGCCCTTGCCAAGGAGAAGCTTGCTCTGGCTAGAGAGCAAAAGTTAAGTGGGTTAGAACCCACTGGTGGCAGCAATATCCCTAAGGATAGAGACAGGCACTATGATAATAGAAACCTGAGCAAGATTGTCCCTCCCTACAAGTGTGGGGATGACATCCAAAAATGGATAACTGCTTTGGAGAGGGCTTGCAAAGTACAGCAGGTACCCCAAAGTCAGTGGGCAGCTATCTTGTGGCTCTCCTTCTCTGAGAAAGGTAGAGACAAGCTCCTCACAGTTAGTGATGAGGAGGCAGACAATTACACTGTCCTGAAGAGTGCTCTAATTGATGGGTTTGGCCTAACCACTGAACAATACAGGTTGTTGTTCAGGGATACCCAGAAGACACAGACTCAGGACTGGACTGACTTTGTAGATTGTGCCACTAAGGCTCTGGAAGGCTGGCTAGTGGGAAGTAAGGTTAAGGACTATACAGGATTGTATAATTTGATCATGAGAGAACAAATCCTTAACAACTGTCAAAACCAGCTACTGCATCAACACCTGATTGATTCTGATCTGACTTCTCCCCTAAAAATTGGGAAAGAAGGCAGATAGATGGGTCAGGACGAGAGTTAAGCAGAAAAAACAGAACCAGGGCGGTGATCAGAAAAAGGCCGACCAGAAGGGTAATGATCAGAAACCAAAAGACCAGAAGTCTTCACCAGGCCCCCAAAAGGCTCAGGGGGAGGGTGGTCCCAAAAAGAATAAAAAGAAAGATGGCCAAAAGAAACCATGGTGCAACTATTGTAAGTCCAACTCACATTGGTTTAGTGAGTGCACCAAAAAGGATAAGCCCCCAGCCACCATTGCCCCTAAGGCAACTGTACCCCCTAGTTCAGCTGTAAGTGGTGGTTCCCAGCAAAAGGGTGTAGTAGGGTTAACCCTGGGAACTGAGGAGGATTCTGGCCTAGTCAGAATACCTACTCAGGCTGTTCTGATCTGTGATGGGGACTTAGCTTTGTCCTCTACTGTAGGCCCCAGTAACCTGGGCAAGTACAGACAGACTCCTTTTATCAACCAAAGAATGGCTCAGGCCTACAGGGACACTGGGGCTAGTGTCACAATGGTGACACATGCCTTTGTGGACCCTGGACAGATCATACTAGGTGAGAACTACCTAGTGACCAACGCTAGCAATGCCACTACCTCCCATAGTGTGGCAATTGTTAACTTCTCCTGGGGAGGGGTAACTGGCCTCAAGAAAGTTGTTGTTAGTTCAGACCTTCCTGTGGAGTGTTTACTGGGCAATGATCTTGAAACTTCGGTTTGGTCTGAAGTGGAGTATAGGACCCATGCAGAAATGCTAGGGATAGATGCACATGTCCTTGCTGTGACCAGGTCACAGGCCAAACAGTGCACCACTGAACAAGTGCTGGATCCTGAAACTATGGACCAGTCACAAACCAAGAGAAAGAGCAGTAGGGTAAAGGCTGTGCCTTCCCCCCTGCCTCAGGCACTGGATCATCCCTCACAGGAGGATGATTCTGAGAGCCCTGAAGGAACTGTCCTAGAAGAACTTGAACCTGATCAGGTTGAGTTTCTTGGGACAGGGGGACCTTCAAGGGCAGATCTGAGGCAGGCCCAATTAGACTGCCCCTCTCTTGAACCCCTCAGACAGCAGGCTGCTGCTGAGGCTGCAGGGAATGCTCAAGGTACCCATAGAGTGTATTGGGATGAAGGGCTGCTGTATTCAGAGGCTAGAGACCCCAGGCCTGGTGCATCCAGGAGGTTGGTCATACTACTGAAGTTCAGAGGCTTCCTTCTTACCTTGGCCCATGATATTCCCCTTGCAGGACACTTAGGCCAGAACAAGACTTGGGACAGGCTTGTCCCTCACTTTCACTGGCCCCATATGTCAGAAGATACAAAGGAGTTTTGTCGCTCCTGTGTCACCTGCCAAGCCAGTGGCAAATCAGGTGGCTCCACGAAGGCCCCCCTTATACCACTACCTGTGGTGGGGGTTCCCTTTGAAAGAGTGGGCATAGATATTGTAGGACCAATGGACCCACAAACAGCATCTGGGCACAGATTCATTCTGGTGATAGTGGACCATGCCACCAGGTATCCAGAAGCTATTCCCCTGAGTGCCACAACAGCTCCTGTTGTGGCAAGGGCCCTGCTTGGAGTATTCTCCAGAGTGGGCTTTCCAAAGGAGGTCATTTCTGACAGAGGTGCCAACTTCATGTCAGGATACTTGACTGCAATGTGGAAGGAGTGTGGTGTGAACTACAAGTTCACCACACCCTATCACCCACAATGCAATGGGCTTGTTGAGAGATTCAACAATACCCTAAAGGGAATGATAAAAGGGTTACCAGACAAGCTTAGGCGAAGATGGGACATCCTTTTACCCTGCCTTCTGTTTGCTTACAGAGAGGTCCCACAAAAGGGGGTTGGCTACAGCCCTTTTGAGCTTTTGTTTGGGCATCCTGTAAGAGGACCCCTATGTTTAGTAAGGGAAGGATGGGAGAGACCTCTCAGACAACCCAAACTTGATATAGTGGATTATGTACTTGGTCTCCGCTCGAGGATGGCAGAGTATATAAAGAAGGCTTCTAAAAACCTTGAGGCAAGGCAAGAACTCCAAAAAGCTTGGCATGACCAAAAGGCTGTGCTGACTGTTTACCAGCCAGGGCAGAAAGTGTGGGTGTTGGAGCCAGTGGTCCCAGCAGCACTCCAAGACAAATGGTCTGGACCCCACACTATTGTTGAGAAAAAGGGAGAAGTCACCTACTTGGTGGACCTTGGGACTCCCAGAAGCCCCCACAGGGTGCTTCATGTCAACAGATTGAAGGCATATGTTGACAGGGCAGACATGGGCTTACTCATGGCTACAGATGAGGGGCAGGAGGAAGAGAGTGACCCTCTCCCAGACCTGTTGACTCAGAACCCTGATGATGGCTCAGTTGATGGTGTGGTCTTTTCTGACAGCCTCACTGCCCATCAGCAACAGGACTGCAGGCAAGTTCTGCAATCCTACAGACATATGTTCTCTCTGACCCCAAGTCAGACAAACTGGTGCACCCATGAGGTGGATACTGGTGACAGTCTGCCTGTGAAGAGTACCATCTACAGGCAACATGACCATGTCAGGGACTGCATAAAAGTTGAGGTACAAAAGATGTTGGAGCTGGGAGTCATTGAACCTTCAGAGAGCCCTTGGGCTAGTCCTGTAGTTCTTGTGCCAAAACCTCACACCCAAGATGGTAAGAGAGAGATGAGGTTTTGCGTGGATTACAGAGGTCTCAATGCTGTCACTAAGACAGATGCCCACCCAATACCTAGGGCAGATGAGCTCATTGACAGACTGGCAGCTGCTAAGTTTTTGAGCACATTTGACCTGACAGCAGGCTACTGGCAAAACAGACTAGCTGAGAATGCAAAGGCCAAAACTGCTTTCTAGACCCCAGGAGGACATTATCAGTTTGTGGTAATGCCCTTTGGTTTGAAGAATGCACCTGCCACTTTCCAAAGGTTGGTGAATCAAGTCCTTACTGGGTTGGATGATTACTGTGCAGCTTATCTTGATGATATTGCTGTCTTTAGCTCCACCTGGGAGGATCACCTGGTCCACCTGAGGAATGTTTTAGAGGCCCTGCAAAAGGCAGGCCTCACTATCAAGGCCACTAAGTGCCAGATAGGGCAGAGCAAGGTTGTATACCTGGGCCACCTAGTTGGTGGGGGTCAGGTTCAACCACTGGAGAGCAAGATCCAGACCATAAAGGACTGGACTCCTCCAACTGCCCAGACTCAGGTCAGAGCTTTCTTGGGCCTGACTGGGTACTACAGAAAGTTTGTTAAGAACTATGGGTCCATTGTGACACCACTTAATGACTTGACCTCCAAGAAAATGCCAAAGAAAGTTCAGTGGACAGTAAGCTGTCAAAAAGCATTTGATGACCTGAAGCAGGCCATGTGCAGTGCACCTATTCTGAAAAGTTCAGACTACTCCAAAGAGTTCATTGTCCAGACAGATGCTTCTGAGTTGGGTGTGGGAGCTGTTCTTTCACAACTTAATATAGATGGTCAAGACCAGCCCATTGCTTTTATAAGTAGAAGGCTGACCCCTAGAGAGAAACGTTGGTCAGCTATTGAGGGGGAGGCCTTTGCTGTGGTTTGGGCCCTGAAGAAGCTAAGGCCATACTTGTTTGGCACTCACTTCAAGATTCAGACAGACCATAAGCCCCTCTTGTGGCTAAATCAGATGAAGGGTAAAAATCCCAAACTTCTTAGGTGGTCCATTTCCCTACAGGGGATGGACTTCACAGTGGAACATAGACCTGGGACTGACCATGCCAATGCAGATGGACTCTCCAGATATTTCCACTTAGAACATGAAGACTCAACTGGTCAAGGTTAGTTTAATGTCCCTAAGTTTGGGGGGTGGGGGGTTGTGTAGGAGAGTAGGGTCTGCTTTCTATGTTCACCCCCACTTTTTGCTTTTGCTTTACTGGTTTTCGACTTAGATGCGGCTGTGGGCCAGCTAATCAGACCCACAGCCCTGCTGTTCTCTATCTAAATTAATACTATGTACTTTAGGTGCATAACCCATTTGGATAGGATCACCTTATTGGCCCCTGTACAGTGTACCTTAGGTACCCAGGGCATAGGTGTACCCTAGGCCTACCAGGGGCTGCAGCATGTATTATGCCACCCCTGGCCTGGCCTTCCATTATGACACAACTGGCTGATCACTCAGCTGGGGCAAGGTCGTGTAATCACTCCTTGCTTAGGTGTAGTATTCCTATGCCTATCCTCTATATAGACACATGTGTACCTATCAGCCACTCCTATGGCAGGCCTTAACAATCCTGGAGGCAGAGTGCTTGGTAACATGTGAGATGGTGCTCTAGCATGAGCTGAGCCTGTCTGCAGCTTTCGGAACCATGTCCTTGTAGCTGTTCTATGATATAGCCTACCATATACTCTTAAAGTGCCTTATAATCCTAAATGGTTATGGTAACTATGGTTTGGCTTTATCAAAACATGTCGTGTAAGGTGTCTAACACTTTGGAATAATACCCCCATCCCATTTCTGGGGATGAGGATATTTTCCCTCCCTTCTAGAGGGAGAAGACATGTTGAAACCTACTTACCCGGTTAAAGTTAACCAGAGCCCCAGCATCATAAAATGGATGCTGCTGCCACGACACAAGTCTGACCTCCTGCTGCTGGGAGTGATCCCGGCACGGGAGGCTTGGACAATAGGTTTCCTGCCTTGGGAGGTGCGAGCACCACCCCAGACAGGCCTTAGTGTATTGGGGCAGGGAGGGATGAATGAAACGAGACACTGCCTGGGGCACACAAGGTGTCCCATGCATAGTCCAGTTCAAACCGGTGCTGGGGCACACCAGCCCTAGTCATGGCGCGAAACTGGACAAAGGGAAGGGGGTGTAACCACCCCCCTCCCAGGTCCCACCCATAAGGCGTGACCTAGCAGGCAACCCAGCCCCCCAGATTAGTATAAGAGTGGTAGCTGGGCCCCAGGAGATTAGATTATCCTGAACCTGCAACTTGAACAGAAACTCTGGACCTTCGACATTCGACGAAAGAAGAAGACTGAAGAATCTCCCTTGTGGCCAAGGAGTCGCTACCCTGTGCAAACAGGCACCATCAAGAGACTTACCCTTTGCTTTGCTGAAGTTCTACGAGGGACCGACTGCAGAGCCTGACCAGAGCCTTGACTTCCAGACTTCTCTGACCCTGATCCACATCCACAGCCGAGCTGAGATCCGTGGAGGCGACGAGAGACATGGGACCGGCTACATGGGAAAAGTGGCGAGTATCTTCCAGCGCAGCTTCTGAGGTTCCCTCGAAGTTGTGCCCCGGGGATTGAGAAGCCCCAACCCCAAGCACCATCTGCACCGAAGATCAGCCCCCCACACTCCACGAGTCCTGCGTGGGGCCCTTCTGCATTTTCCTGCTTGCCGCGTCTGTCCGGTTGCTTGCCCGTTGGCTAGCGGCCTTTGCGACGACACACCTTCGAATCTTCACTGCTGGTATGGCTCCTCCAGACTGGCTCCCGCTCCTCTGCAAAAGAGAAGCACCCCAGACCTTCCTGGTCTGCACCAGAAGCAAGTCCTCCATTCTTCGTGGGTTCCGCTTGCCAAGGCTTGGTGAGTCCTAGTTCGACTTCGACGCTGCCGACAGCAAGAGCCTTCGTGGGACAGCTCGCCTCCTGGTCCTGGTCATCCTCGACGTCTCCTGGTACCCGTGGCTGCTGCGACAAGCTTCACCTCTTCACCTGCAATCTTCACGACATCGCCTGGTTCCTTCCTGGTTCCACGTGGTCACTGGCTAGTGACCTTGACTCTGTCCCTTCTGCTTGCAGGTACCCTTCCTTCTTGAACCCGGCCTTGGGATCCACCGGACACTCTGCACTGACTGCCTGTCAGCAACTTTCCTTCAGGCATCCATAGAAGTCAACGACGAAACCCGACGCAAGTTCACACCTATGCACCCACAGACCGTGGGCTCACAAGGGTAGTGACTATCCTAGGGTCTAGTTTCCGAGTCTCGACTTTCTAGCTACTCCAGAAGTGTCCTAAAACTGCTTATTTCAAAACTGTACTATTTCTATCGATTATACGCATTACGCGTGAGTGTTTCCACTCTGCACCTGAATCCCGTGGGCCTCCCACTTCCTAACTGTTGGTAGTGTGGTATAGCCTCAGCGATTCCCTAGGCCTAGGCCTATCCTATTTCCGTGACAGTGGTCCTTATACCACTTCTTTAGTATATGGTTTGTGTGGCCCCTAGGGCCTAACTGTATTACATACCTGTGTGACTTAATGTATGCTTAAATAAGACTGTGTTGTACTTACCTCGAATCTCATAAAGAGTGCCGAGGGTTTGACTAGAATAAATACATTTTATTTTATATATATATCTGTTGTGGTGTCCTTTCATTTGGTATTCAATGGATTATATATGGTATCACAGCTGGCTTCACATGCCATTCAGAGTTTAGCCTAAGACTGCTCTTGTCCATGCTACCACTAGGATAGCTGGTCTATAAGGTTGACTTTACAACCAATCACCATAAGGGTAGTTTGGACTGATATAAGGTGTACACTAGAACTAGTGACATCATACATCAGGCCAACTTCTCACATTGGTGAGCAGCGGTTGGGATCTGAGCTTGCTGTTGTAATACCATTGTAATCTTGAGATACTAAATTGAAAGATCACACAGATATTGTTTAGGTACATATAACATAGATTATAATATTTAAGTCCTACTGGACTTAGTTGTTGTAGGTTGAAGGGATTAACACACCCTGACTACAACTACTAGAGAGGTTTAGTAGAAACAACTAGTGTAGGTAGGTGCACACACCACACCCTCACTAGCTCATGTCTCTGGGAGGAGATCAAGGAGATTCTCTCTCAGGAGGGGCAGATCTGAGAAAGATCCCCTCTAGATATGATACCCTAACTTTTCAGGAGATGAGACAATTGTGTACCTCCAGAAAGTTAAAACAGGGTGCAAACCCTACCCTCCTTCAGCTAGTGCAGATCCTTGAGGAATATGATGCTCTTGGGGCCTCACAGGCTGGTACCCTAGGTACAAGGGAGGGTCTACCCGCCACAGATGAGTCAGAGGGGACTTCAGATGAAGAGGTAGACAGCCAGGGCCAAGTAGGAAGACTTAGCCAGGCTAACCTAAGCTTACATGGGAGTTTGCATGGGGTCCCCCCATACAGACCCCCAAGTGGGCTTAACCAGAGAAGCAGGAGAGACAGATCCCCTTCAAGGGAATCCATCCACTCCCATGTCTCTAGCATCTCTAATGCCTCTTCTCAAAGGGGAATGACTTCCCCCCAGAGAAAAGAGCATGAAGCCAGAATGAGGGAAGCTAATCTAAGGATTGAGAGGGAAGAACTTGCCCTTGCCAAGGAGAAGCTTGCTCTGGCTAGAGAGCAAAAGTTAAGTGGGTTAGAACCCACTGGTGGCAGCAATATCCCTAAGGATAGAGACAGGCACTATGATAATAGAAACCTGAGCAAAATTGTCCCTCCCTACAAGTGTGGGGATGACATCCACAAATGGATAACTGCTTTGGAGAGGGCTTGCAAAGTACAGCAGGTACCCCAAAGTCAGTGGGCAGCTATCTTGTGGCTCTCCTTCTCTGAGAAAGGTAGAGACAAGCTCCTCACAGTTAGTGATGAGGAGGCAGACAATTACACTGTCCTGAAGAGTGCTCTAATTGATGGGTTTGGCCTAACCACTGAACAATACAGGTTGTTGTTCAGGGATACCCAGAAGACACAGACTCAGGACTGGACTGACTTTGTAGATTGTGCCACTAAGGCTCTGGAAGGCTGGCTAGTGGGAAGTAAGGTTAAGGACTATACAGGATTGTATAATTTGATCATGAGAGAACAAATCCTTAACAACTGTCAAAACCAGCTGCTGCATCAACACCTGATTGATTCTGATCTGACTTCTCCCCAAAAATTGGGAAAGAAGGCAGATAGATGGGTCAGGACTAGAGTTAAGCAGAAAAAACAGAACCAGGGCGGTGATCAGAAAAAGGCCGACCAGAAGGGTAATGATCAGAAACCAAAAGACCAGAAGTCTTCACCAGGCCCCCAAAAGGCTCAGGGGTAGGGTGGTCCCAAAAAGGATAAAAAGAAAGATGGCCAAAAGAAACCATGGTGCAACTATTGTAAGTCCAACTCACATTGGTTTAGTGAGTGCACCAAAAAGGATAAGCCCCCAGCCACCATTGCCCCTAAGGCAACTGTACCCCCTAGTTCAGCTGTAAGTGGTGGTTCCCAGCAAAAGGGTGTAGTAGGGTTAACCCTGGGAACTGAGGAGGATTCTGGCCTAGTCAGAATACCTACTCATGCTGTTCTGATCTGTGATGGGGACTTAGCTTTGTCCTCTACTGTAGGCCCCAGTAACCTGGGCAAGTACAGACAGACTCCTTTTATCAACCAAAGAATGGCTCAGGCCTACAGGGACACTGGGGCTAGTGTCACAATGGTGACACCTGCCTTTGTGGACCCTGGACAGATCATACTAGGTCAGAACTACCTAGTGACCAACGCTAGCAATGCCACTACCTCCCATAGAGTGGCAATTGTTAACTTCTCCTGGGGAGGGGTAACTGGCCTCAAGAAAGTTGTTGTTAGTTCAGACCTTCCTGTGGAGTGTTTACTGGGCAATGATCTTGAAACTTCAGTTTGGTCTGAAGTGGAGTATAGGACCCATGCAGAAATGCTAGGGATAGATGCACATGTCCTTGCTGTGATCAGGTCACAGGCCAAACAGTGCACCACTGAACAAGTGCTGGATCCTGAAACTATGGACCAGTCACAAACCAAGAGAAAGAGCAGTAGGGTAAAGGCTGTGCCTTCCCCCCTGCCTCAGGCACTGGATCAGCCCTCACAGGAGGATGATTCTGAGAGCCCTGAAGGAACTGTCCTAGAAGAACTTGAACCTGATCAGGTTGAGTTTCTTGGGACAGGGGGACCTTCAAGGGCAGATCTGAGGCAGGCCCAATTAGACTGCCCCTCTCTTGAACCCCTCAGACAGCAGGCTGCTGCTGAGGCTGCAGGGAATGCTCAAGGTACCCATAGAGTGTATTGGGATGAAGGGCTGCTGTATTCAGAGGCTAGAGACCCCAAGCCTGGTGCATCCAGGAGGTTGGTCATACTACTGAAGTTCAGAGGCTTCCTTCTTACCTTGGCCCATGATATTCCGCTTGCAGGACACTTAGGCCAGAACAAGACTTGGGACAGGCTTGTCCCTCACTTTCACTGGCTCCATATGTCAGAAGATACAAAGGAGTTTTGTCGCTCCTGTGTCACCTGCCAAGCCAGTGGCAAATCAGGTGGCTCCACAAAGGCCCCCCTTATACCACTACCTGTGGTGGGGGTTCCCTTTGAAAGAGTGGGCATAGATATTGTAGGACCAATGGACCCACAAACAGCATCTGGGCACAGATTCATACTGGTGATAGTGGACCATGCCACCAGGTATCCAGAAGCTATTCCCCTGAGTGCCACAACAGCTCCAGTTGTGGCAAGGGCCCTGCTTGGAGTATTCTCCAGAGTGGGCTTTCCAAAGGAGGTCATTTCTGACAGAGGTGCCAACTTCATGTCAGGATACTTGACTGCAATGTGGAAGGAGTGTGGTGTGAACTACAAGTTCACCACACCCTATCACCCACAATGCAATGGGCTTGTTGAGAGATTCAACAAGACCCTAAAGGGAATGATAAAAGGGTTACCAGACAAGCTTAGGCGAAGATGGGACATCCTTTTACCCTGCCTTCTGTTTGCTTACAGAGAGGTCCCACAAAAGGGGGTTGGCTACAGCCCTTTTGAGCTTTTGTTTGGGCATCCTGTAAGAGGACCCCTATGTTTAGTAAGGGAAGGATGGGAGAGACCTCTCAGACAACCCAAACTTGATATAGTGGATTATGTACTTGGTCTCCGCTCCAGGATGGCAGAGTATATAAAGAAGGCTTCTAAAAACCTTGAGGCAAGCCAAGAACTCCAAAAAGCTTGGCATGACCAAAAGGCTGTGCTGACTGTTTACCAGCCAGGGCAGAAAGTGTGGGTGTTGGAGCCAGTGGTCCCAGCAGCACTCCAAGACAAATTGTCTGGACCCCACACTATTGTTGAGAAAAAGGGAGAAGTCACCTACTTGGTGGACCTTGGGACTCCCACAAGCCCCCACAGGGTGCTTCATGTCAACAGATTGAAGGCATATGTTGACAGGGCAGACATGGGCTTACTCATGGCTACAGATAAGGGGCAGGAGGAAGAGAGTGACCCTCTCCCAGACCTGTTGACTCAGAACCCTGATGATGGCTCAGTTGATGGTGTGGTCTTTTCTGACAGCCTCACTGCCCATCAGCAACAGGACTGCAGGCAAGTTCTGCAATCCTACAGACATATGTTCTCTCTGACCCCAAGTCAGACAAACTGGTGCACCCATGAGGTGGATACTGGTGACAGTCTGCCTGTGAAGAGTAAACTCTACAGGCAACATGACCATGTCAGGGACTGCATAAAAGTTGAGGTACAAAAGATGTTGGAGCTGGGAGTCATTGAACCTTCAGAGAGCCCTTGGGCTAGTCCTGTAGTTCTTGTGCCAAAACCTCACACCCAAGATGGTAAGAGAGAGATGAGGTTTTGCGTGGATTACAGAGGTCTCAATGCTGTCACTAGGACAGATGCCCACCCAATACCTAGGGCAGATGAGCTCATTGACAGACTGGCAGCTGCTAAGTTTTTGAGCACATTTGACCTGACAGCAGGCTACTGGCAAAACAGACTAGCTGAGAATGCAAAGGCCAAAACTGCTTTCTCGACCCCAGGAGGACATTATCAGTTTGTGGTAATGCCCTTTGGTTTGAAGAATGCACCTGCCACTTTCCAAAGGTTGGTGAATCAAGTCCTTACTGGGTTGGATGATTACTGTGCAGCTTATCTTGATGATATTGCTGTCTTTAGCTCCACCTGGGAGCATCACCTGGTCCACCTGAGGAATGTTTTAGAGGCCCTGCAAAAGGCAGGCCTCACTATCAAGGCCACTAAGTGCCAGATAGGGCAGAGCAAGGTTGTATACCTGGGCCACCTAGTTGGTGGGGGTCAGGTTCAACCACTGGAGAGCAAGATCCAGACCATAAAGGACTGGACTCCTCCAACTACCCAGACTCAGGTCAGAGCTTTCTTGGGCCTGACTGGGTACTACAGAAAGTTTGTTACGAACTATGGGTCCATTGTGACACCACTTCATGACTTGACCTCCAAGAAAATGCCAAAGAAAGTTCAGTGGACAGTAAGCTGTCAAAAAGCATTTGATGACCTGAAGCAGGCCATGTGCAGTGCACCTATTCTGAAAAGTTCAGACTACTCCAAAGAGTTCATTGTCCAGACAGATGCTTCTGAGTTGGGTGTGGGAGCTGTTCTTTCACAACTTAATATAGATGGTCAAGACCAGCCCATTGCTTTTATAAGTAGAAGGCTGACCCCTAGAGAGAAACGTTGGTCAGCTATTGAGGGGGAGGCCTTTGCTGTGGTTTGGGCCCTGAAGAAGCTGAGGCCATACTTGTTTGGCACTCACTTCAAGATTCAGACAGACCATAAGCCCCTCTTGTGGCTAAATCAGATGAAGGGTGAAAATCCCAAAGTTCTTAGGTGGTCCATTTCCCTACAGGGGATGGACTTCACAGTGGAACATAGACCTGGGACTGACCATGCCAATGCAGATGGACTCTCCAGATATTTCCACTTAGAACATGAAGACTCAACTGGTCAAGGTTAGTTTAATTTCCCTAAGTTTGGGGGGGGGGGGGGTAGTGTAGGAGAGTAGGGTCTGCTTTCTATGTTCACCCCCACTTTTTGCTTTTGCTTTAATGGTTTTCGACTTAGATGTGGCTGTGGGCCTGCTAATCAGACCCACAGCCCTGCTGTTCTCTCTCTAAATTAATACTATGTACTTTAGGTGCATAACCCATTTGGATAGGATCACCTTATTGGCCCCTGTACAGTGTACCTTAGGTACCCAGGGCATAGGTGTACCCTAGGCCTACCAGGGGCTGCAGCATGTATTATGCCACCCCTGGCCTGGCCTTCCATTATGACACAACTGGCTGATCACTCAGCTGGGGCAAGGTCGTGTAATCACTCCTTGCTTAGGTGTAGTATTCCTATGCCTATCCTCTATATAGACACATGTGTACCTATCAGCCACTCCTATGGCAGGCCTTAACAATCCTGGAGGCAGAGTGCTTGGTAACATGTGAGATGGTGCTCTAGCATGAGCTGAGCCTGTCTGCAGCTTTCGGAACCATGTCCTTGTAGCTGTTCTATGATATAGCCTACCATATACGCTTAAAGTGCCTTATAATCCTAAACGGTTATGGTAACTATGGTTTGGCTTTATCAAAACATGTCGTGTAAGGTGTCTAACACTTTGGAATAATACCCCCATCCCATTTCTGGGGATGAGGATATTTTCCCTCCCTTCTAGAGGGAGAAGACATGTTGAAACCTACTTACCCGGTTAAAGTTAACCAGAGCCCCAGCATCATAAAATGGATGCTGCTGCCACGACACAAGTCTGACCTCCTGCTGCTGGGAGTGATCCCGGCACGGGAGGCTTGGACAATAGGTTTCCTGCCTTGGGAGGTGCGAGCACCACCCCAGACAGGCCTTAGTGTATTGGGGCAGGGAGGGATGAATGAAACGAGACACTGCCTGGGGCACACAAGGTGTCCCATGCATAGTCCAGTTCAAACCGGTGCTGGGGCACACCAGCCCCAGTCCTGGCGCGAAACTGGACAAAGGGAAGGGGGTGTAACCACCCCCCTCCCAGGTCCCACCCATAAGGCGTGACCTGGCAGGCAACCCAGCCCCCCAGATTAGTATAAGAGTGGTAGCTGGGCCCCAGGAGATTAGATTATCCTGAACCTGCAACTTGAACAGAAACTCCGGACCTTCGACATTCGACAAAAGAAGAAGACTGAATAATCTCCCTTGTGGCCAAGGAGTGGCTACCCTGTGCAAACAGGCACCATCAAGAGACTTACCCTTTGCTTTGCTGAAGTTCTACGAGGGACCGACTGCAGAGCCTGACCAGAGCCTTGACTTCCAGACTTCTCCGACCCTGATCCACATCCACAGCCGAGCTGAGATCCGTGGAGGCGACGAGAGACGTGGGACCGGCTACCTGGGAAAAGTGGCGAGTATCTTCCAGCGCAGCTTCTGAGGTTCCCTCGAAGTTGTGCCCCGGGGATTGAGAAGCCCCAACCCCAAGCACCATCTGCACCGAAGATCAGCCCCCCACACTCCACGAGTCCTGCGTGGGGCCCTTCTGCATTTTCCTGCTTGCCGCGTCTGTCCGGTTGCTTGCCCGTTGGCTAGCGGCCTTTGCGACGACACACCTTTGAATCTTCACTGCTGGTTTGGCTCCTCCAGACTGGCTCCCGCTCCTCTGCAAAAGAGAAGCACCCCAGACCTTCCTGGTCTGCACCAGAAGCAAGTCCTCCATTCTTCGTGGGTTCCGCTTGCCAAGGCTTGGTGAGTCCTAGTTCGACTTCGACGCCGCCGACAGCAAGAGCCTTCGTGGGACAGCTTGCCTCCTGGTCCTGGTCATCCTCGACGTCTCCTGGTACCCGTGGCTGCTGCGACAAGCTTCACCTCTTCACCTGCAATCTTCACGACATCGCCTGGTTCCTTCCTGGTTCCACGTGGTCACTGGCTAGTGACCTTGACTCTGTCCCTTCTGCTTGCAGGTACCCTTCCTTCTTGATCCCGGCCTTGGGATCCACCGGACACTCTGCACTGACTGCCTGTCAGCAACTTTCCTTCAGGCATCCATAGAAGTCCACGACGAAACCCGACGCAAGTTCACACCTATGCACCCGCAGACCGTGGGCTAGGTAACTTGGGTACTTCGCTGCTCACAAGGGTAGTGACTATCCTAGGGTCTAGTTTCCGAGTCTCGACTTTCTAGCTACTCCAGAAGTGTCCTAAAACTGCTTATTTCAAAACTGTACTATTTCTATCGATTGTACGCATTACGCGTGAGTGTTTCCACTCTGCACCTGAATCCCGTGGGCCTCCCACTTCCTAACTGTTGGTAGTGTGGTGTAGCCCCAGCGATTCCCTAGGCCTAGGCCTATCCTATTTCCGTGACAGTGGTCCTTATACCACTTCTTTAGTATATGGTTTGCGTGGCCCCTATGGCCTAACTGTATTACTTACCTGTGTGACTTAATGTATGCTTAAATAAGACTGTGTTGTACTTACCTCGAATCTCATAAAGAGTGCCGAGGGTTTGACTAGAATAAATACACTTTATTTTATATATATATCTGTTGTGGTGTCCTTTCATTTGGTATTCAAGGGATTATATATGGTATCACAGCTGGCTTCACATGCCATTCAGAGTTTAGCCTAAGACTGTTCTTGTCCATGCTACCACTAGGATAGCTGGTCTATAAGGTTGATTTTACAACCAATCACCATAAGGGTTGTTTGGACTGATATAAGGTGTACACTAGAACTAGTGACATCATGCATCAGGCCAACTTCTCACATTGGTGAGCAGCGGTTGGGATCTGAGCTTGCTGTTGTAATACCATTGTAATCTTGAGAT
This sequence comes from Triturus cristatus, assembly GCF_964204655.1. NCBI lineage: Eukaryota > Metazoa > Chordata > Amphibia > Caudata > Salamandridae > Triturus > Triturus cristatus. The sequence goes on from NC_140583.1 coordinate 715,230,001, forward strand.
ACTAAATTGAAAGATCACACAGATATTGTTTAGGTACATATAACATAGAGTATAATACTTAAGTCCTACTGGACTTAGTTGTTGTAGGTTGAAGGGATTAACACACCCTGACTACAGCTACTAGAGAGGTTTAGTAGAAACAACTAGTGTAGGTAGGTGCACACACCACACCCTCACTAGATCATGTCTCTGGGAGGAGATCAAGGAGATTCTCTCTCAGGAGGGGCAGATCTGAGAAAGATCCCCTCTAGATATGATACCCTAACTTTTCAGGAGATGAGACAATTGTGTACCTCCAGAAAGTTAAAACAGGGTGCAAACCCTACCCTCCTTCAGCTAGTGCAGGTCCTAGAGGTATATGATGCTCTTAGGGCCTCACAGGCTGGTACCCTAGGTACAAGGGAGGGTCTACCCGCCACAGATGAGTCAGAGGGGACTTCAGATGAAGAGGTAGACAGCCAGGGCCAAGTAGGAAGACTTAGCCAGGCTAACCTAAGCTTACATGGGAGTTTGCATGGGGTCCCCCCATACAGACCCCCAAGTGGGCTTAACCAGAGAAGCAAGAGAGACAGATCCCCTTCAAGGGAATCCATCCACTCCCATGTCTCTAGCATCTCTAATGCCTCTTCTCAAAGGGGAATGACTTCCCCCCAGAGAAAAGAGCATGAAGCCAGAATGAGGGAAGCTAATCTAAGGATTGAGAGGGAAGAACTTGTCCTTGCCAAGGAGAAGCTTGCTCTGGCTAGAGAGCAAAAGTTAAGTGGGTTAGAACCCACTGGTGGCAGCAATATCCCTAAGGATAGAGACAGGCACTATGATAATAGAAACCTGAGCAAGATTGTTCCTCCCTACAAGTGTGGGGATTACATCCACAAATGGATAACTGCTTTGGAGAGGGCTTGCAAAGTACAGCAGGTACCCCAAAGTCAGTGGGCAGCTATCTTGTGGCTCTCCTTCTCTGAGAAAGGTAGAGACAAGCTCCTCACAGTTAGTGATGAGGAGGCAGACAATTACACTGTCCTGAAGAGTGCTTTAATTGATGGGTTTGGCCTAACCACTGAACAATACAAGTTGTTGTTCATGGATACCCAGAAGACACAGACTCAGGACTGGACTGACTTTGTAGATTGTGCCACTAAGGCTCTGGAAGGCTGGCTAGTGGGAAGTAAGGTTAAGGACTATACAGGATTGTATAATTTGATCATGTGAGAACAAATCCTTAACAACTGTCATAACCAGCTACTGCATCAACACCTGATTGATTCTGATCTGACTTCTCCCCAAGAATTGGGAAAGAAGGCAGATAGATGGGTCAGGAATAGAGTTAAGCAGAAAAACCAGAACCAGGGTGGTGATCAGAAAAAGGCAGACCAGAAGGGTAATGATCAGAAACCAAAAGACCAGAAGTCTTCACCAGGCCCCCAAAAGGCTCAGGGGGAGGGTGGTCCCAAAAAGGATAAAAATAAAGATGGCCAAAAGAAACCATGGTGCAACTATTGTAAGTCCAACTCACATTGGTTTAGTGAGTGCACCAAAAAGGATAAGCCCCCAGCCACCATTGCCCCTAAGGCAACTGTACCCCCTAGTTCAGCTGTAAGTGGTGGTTCCCAGCAAAAGGGTGTGGTAGGGTTAACCCTGGGAACTGAGGAGGATTCTGGCCTAGTCAGAATACCTACTCAGGCTGTTCTGATCTGTGATGGGGACTTAGCTTTGTCCTCTACTGTAGGCCCCAGTAACCTGGGCAAGTACAGACAGACTCCTTTTATCAACCAAAGAATGGCTCAGGCCTACAGGGACACTGGGGCTAGTGTCACAATGGTGACACCTGCCTTTGTGGACCCTGGACAGATCATACTAGGTGAGAACTACCTAGTGACCAACGCTAGCAATGCCTCTACCTCCCATAGTGTGGCAATTGTTAACTTCTCCTGGGGAGGGGTAACTGGCCTCAAGAAAGTTGTTGTTAGTTCAGACCTTCCTGTGGAGTGTTTACTGGGCAATGATCTTGAAACTTCAGTTTGGTCTGAAGTGGAGTATAGGACCCATGCAGAAATGCTAGGGATAGATGCACATGTCCTTGCTGTGACCAGGTCACAGGCCAAACAGTGCACCACTGAACAAGTGCTGGATCCTGAAACTATGGACCAGTCACAAACCAAGAGAAAGAGCAGTAGGGTAAAGGCTGTGCCTTCCCCCTGCATCAGGCACTGGATCAGCCCTCACAGGAGGATGATTCTGAGAGCCCTGAAGGAACTGTCCTAGAAGAACTTGAACCTGATCAGGTTGAGTTTCTTGGGACAGGGGGACCTTCAAGGGCAGATCTGAGGCAGGCACAATTAGACTGCCCCTCTCTTGAACCCCTCAGACAGCAGGCTGCTGCTGAGGCTGCAGGGAATGCTCAAGGTACCCATAGAGTGTATTGGGATGAAGGGCTGCTGTATTCAGAGGCTAGAGACCCCAAGCCTGGTGCATCCAGGAGGTTGGTCATACCACTGAAGTTCAGAGGCTTCCTTCTTACCTTGGCCCATGATATTCCCCTTGCAGGACACTTAGGCCAGAACAAGACTTGGGACAGGCTTGTCCCTCACTTTCACTGGCCCCATATGTCAGAAGATACAAAGGAGTTTTGTCGCTCCTGTGTCACCTGCCAAGCTAGTGGCAAATCAGGTGGCACCACAAAGGCCCCCCTTATACCACTACCTGTGGTGGGGGTTCCCTTTGAAAGAGTGGGCATAGATATTGTAGGACCAATGGACCCACAAACAGCATCTGGGCACAGATTCATACTGGTGATAGTGGACCATGCCACCAGGTATCCAGAAGCTATTCCCCTGAGGACCACAACAGCTCCTGTTGTGGCAAGTGCCCTGCTTGGAGTATTCTCCAGAGTGGGCTTTCCAAAGGAGGTCATTTCTGACAGAGGTGCCAACTTCATGTCAGGATACTTGACTGCAATGTGGAAGGAGTGTGGTGTGAACTACAAGTTCACCACACGCTATCACCCACAATGCAATGGGCTTGTTGAGAGATTCAACAAGACCCTAAAGGGAATGATAAAAGGGTTACCAGACAAGCTTAGGCGAAGATGGGACATCCTTTTACCCTGCCTTCTGTTTGCTTACAGAGAGGTCCCACAAAAGGGGGTTGGCTACAGCCCTTTTGAGCTTTTGTTTGGGCATCCTGTAAGAGGACCCCTATGTTTAGTAAGGGAAGGATGGGAGAGACCTCTCAGACAACCCAAACTTGATATAGTGGATTATGTACTTGATCTCTGCTCCAGGATGGCAGAGTATATGAAGAAGGCTTCTAAAAACCTTGAGGCAAGCCAAGAACTCCAAAAAGCTTGGCATGACCAAAAGACTGTGCTGACTGTTTACCAGCCAGGGCAGAAAGTGTGGGTGTTGGAGCCAGTGGCCCCAGCAGCACTCCAAGACAAATGGTCTGGACCCCACACTATTGTTGAGAAAAAGGGAGAAGTCACCTACTTGGTGGACCTTGGGACTCCCAGAAGCCCCCACAGGGTGCTTCATGTCAACAGATTGAAGGCATATGTTGACAGGGCAGACATGGGCTTACTCAAGGCTACAGATGAGGGGCAGGAAGAAGAGAGTGACCCTCTCCCAGACCTGTTGACTCAGAACCCTGATGATGGCTCAGTTGATGGTGTGGTCTTTTCTGACAGCCTCACTGCCCATCAGCAACAGGACTGCAGGCAAGTTCTGCAATCCTACAGACATATGTTCTCTCTGACCCCAAGTTAGACAAACTGGTGCACCCATGAGGTGGACACTGGTGACAGTCTGCCTGTGAAGAGTAAAATCTACAGGCAACCTGACCATGTCAGGGACGGCATAAAAGTTGAGGTACAAAAGATGTTGGAGCTGGGAGTCATTGAACCTTCAGAGAGCCCTTGGGCTAGTCCTGTAGTTCTTGTGCCAAAACCTCACACCCAAGATGGTAAGAGAGAGATGAGGTTTTGCGTGGATTACAGAGGTCTCAATGCTGTCACTAGGACAGATGCCCATCCAATACCTAGGGCAGATGAGCTCATTGACAGACTGGCAGCTGCTAAGTTTTTTAGCACATTTGACCTGACAGCAGGCTACTGGCAAATCAGACTAGCTGAGAATGCAAAGGCCAAAACTTCTTTCTCGACCCCAGGAGGACATTATCAATTTGTGGTAATGCCCTTTGGTTTGAAGAATGCACCTGCCACTTTCCAAAGGTTGGTGAATCAAGTCCTTACTGGGTTGGATTGTGGTAAATATTTTATTACCGGTACTATTTTTTATGCGGTAAAGTCTAGTAAGAATAACTCAGTATAAATAAGAGGCAGAATCCGTGGTATTAGAGGTTCTGAAAGGCTTTATTCCTCTACAAAGGAATTATGGTTCGAACCATAGGCATCAAATTCCATCACCACGAGGGTTCAGGAAGAAAAAAAGCAATACATTATTGACAAGTAACAATATTTATATGAAAAGCATTGCATTAGGACAGATGCAGGAGGCGTAACAGCTGATAATACAGATAAGGATATACATACGTAATGAAAAATAGGCGTAATACAGGCGTGTACTAGAAACGTCATTTAAAATGATGTCACAAGTGGGTGGATCCATAAGAGAATCCTGCAGTATCAGCAGAAATATTTGGCAGAGATGCGCGCGCAGCCGCATGACGTGTGATTGACGTGCAACTAGAGGGTGAAGGGGAATTGGCATTTAGCTCTACATATGGAGACAGAAGTCTGGGGTGTCAGGACAACCTAGTCCTAAATCATATCTAATATCTTGTGTTTAAGGAACCATATTATCTGTAAGGAAAGGTCTTCTCGGACAGATCCTATTCTATACTGACTGTTAGTGCGTGTACAAGCGTCTATGTGTCTACATGCGATGCGAGGGGGGCAGGAATCTTCCATAGGGCTATGAATTACTTGCAAAAAGACAGCGAGGCCGGGCCCTTTGCTCGGTAGCTGGAAGGATGTTTACCTAAACTACTAGACAGGAATGCATTGGATGAGGAGCGGAGCAGATAATCTTGAAGGTGAAATACAGTTTTTGGCAGGCAACGGGCCGGATCAGGCATTGTTAGCCGCGCAGGGAGTAGGACAAAGTTCATGGATACAGATGCGGGCTCGGACTGGAGCTTTCAGAGGCAGAAAGCAGAAAAAGGCTTGATGGCAGAATTCAGGGCCTACTCGCCTGAACTACAAAACTAGAAAAGTGGACCATATAAAGTCGGTGGCCTTTCATACTTAGGAACGGAATATCCGACTCATTCATGGCGGATCTGAAAGAGGACATGTTGACGGTGGACGCACATGTATTTGCGTCTTCATAACTAGAACTGGAGGGAACATACATGTACTTGTAGCATGTACATGGAGCCGTTGGGGTCTAAGATAGGGGACATAACTGATCATAAAATTCATATTTCCTCATTCCCTCCTTGTCCCCTACGGACCCTCAGGAGATATTGATCTTCATCAATCCATCAATCTGTTCATATAGCATCATTTGTTCTTCTTTTTTCTTCCGGGATCTTGAGCGAAAACTTGAAGGCGGGATACACGATGTGGCACACAGACCACAAATCGCTGGCCCACATTGTAGACATAAGCAGCAACTGAATAGTATGAGAAAGCCAATACCTAGGAAGGATAGGATCCTCCATCCCCAGGCTGACAACACGCTCCAGAACCAACCGGACCAAGTCCAGGTGCCTGGACTCTGGTGTATCTGGCTTATAATCTTATGAAGGCGAGTTATGGCTTTATATACTGACGGCGAGTTGTTTGGTATGAAAACACAGCAACTTGATCCGATGACCCTACAAGCTCCGCCCCTATCAGCCAGAATGACGTCAAGGACAAGACGATTTTGAAGAACAACAATCCGCATCGCAGACTGCTCCTCTGTTAAATTGCCTAGGGCGGAAGTAGTCTCATTCACTACTGCTTCAAGGGTTCTAGTTAATCTACGTATCAGTTTACTATTAGTGACTGTACCTATATAGGGAAAGAAACCTTTATTGAAATCTGTGTATTGCTCCCATGCCGTTTCAGTGTAATCGACAATCGGGAGATCTCTCTGCTGTCTATTGTGTACTAAATGGGTATTTCTGTGATAGTCAGGAGGGGCTAGAAAAACAGGTGGCAGAAGGAATGCTATGTAACAGGTACCATCCCAATCTAGAGGTAAACGTATATATGCAGTCTGGCCACATATGAAGTAGGAATGACGAGATGCTCTGAATGTAGACTTGCCTTGATCACTGAATTTTATCACAGTGGTACATTTACTATGGCCCAGGTGTATGGAACCATTCTTTCTTACACATAATTCACCTTTAACTGGAAATACTGACATAGCGGGCAAGATTGGTGTAGCTTCGGATTCAACATTCAGAATCATGAGGTTAAGCGTAAAGTTACCTAATCCATATACTTCATTTTCTAGATCAGTTCCTGTTCTTTTGGGAAGTCCCTCCTTGTTAGGGTAGCAGACTTTAAGCAAAACTAGGTTCAGGTTTCCCCATACCCAGTTGTCTTGATAAACTACGGAATTTGAATCTAGGGAATTAATCAAACTAAACCATGCTCCACAGGAGCCATTGTGTGTGAACGGATACGGAAAGAGAGGCAAAACTCCCTTATAGTTCTGATAGGGAGGGAGTCGGCCACATATCCAACAATTGGTAGCATTGCTGGTCTGATGGGAATGATGTAACATACTTATAAAAGTGTTGTTGCGCAGCGCAAATCTATAAGACAACTCATGCGGAGGTAGTTCGCTAAAAGAATGTTCAGCAGTAGCATTGTAAGCACGCTTAGAAATAGGGTAATACATATGTAGCAATACACTAGAAATGATGATCAGAAGACTTAGAAAAAACAAAATTAATAATGTCATTATGCAGTGACTACGAAGCGATTTACAGTACGCATGTTTTTTAAGCTGTATCTGTCTATTTTTCTCTCTATTTCGGTCCAGAGGATACATGTCAGAGACAAATTCAACCGATTCACCTTGGAGAGGACTTAAACAATCAAATTGTCTGACTTGCTAGACCTTAGTTTCAGTTTATAGAGTTTGTTTTTCGTTGGTTCAACCAAGGGGAGCTTTGAGTCAATCTGTGAGGGAATACAGGGCTGAGTGTTCACATCGGACGGTAGTCCATAAAATTTCTTGATATGACTCGAGTGCAACCACCCTTTACGTCCCTCAATCTTCACGGCTGTCCTTGTTGTTAGCAAAACGAGTTTAGGCGACTGCCACCTAGGCTCCAGCTGAGTCTTCCGGTCGAAATTCCGCACCAGAACCAGGTCACCTGGAACCACGTCATGGGGCTTCACCTCAGTGTTATCGGGAAAAGCTGCAGCTACCTGTGAACGACAAGATTGTAGTGCAGACATCAAGGAAGCCAGGTAATCTGTCAGCATATTACAGTCAATATCAGTGATTTTACGAGGTATAGGCGTCCCCCACATATTTGGTGGTCTACCGAAGATCACCTCATAAGGGGATAGCCCTGTTCGAGAATGTGCTACCATTCTCATGTAAAAGAGCGCAACTGGTAAGGCTACTATCCAGTCGACACCTTTTTCTCTACATATTTTTGACAGTCTAATTTTCAGAGTTTGATTATGTCGTTCCACGAGAGCTGCTGCCTCGGGATGTCGGACACAGTGGAATTTCCATTGATAACCTAATAGAAGTGAAACATGTTTCATGAGCTCGGATGAGAACGGTTGGCCATTATCTGAGTATACAACACGTGGTAAACCGTACCGTGGGAAGAATTCTCGAACTAACTGTTTGGCAGTAGTCGGGGCAGTGTAATCTGAAACCGGGTAGGCTTCTGTCCAACGGGAAAGAGCACAAACAACTACGAGAACATATTTGAATCCTCGACATCGTTCCATCTGGATATAATCCATCTGGAGGACTTCAAAAGCGTGCTCGGGAGGTTGAAATCCACCCTGCTCTACGGGAATGCTTTTACCTGGATTAAACTGACAACATATCATACAAGTACGTACTTTCTGTTTGGCTGCTGCTCGCAAGTGTTTGTTGAACCAAATGTGTTGAATGCTGTCTAGCATAGCTTTTTCTCCTAGGTGTGCTGGACTATGTATTGTGTTAATGATGACTTGAACCATGGAATCGGGAAGAAACCATATAGATTTTCCCTTCGTCATCCATCCTTGATCCGTTTGGATCCCTCCTAATTCAGTCCATTTCTTTATTTCTTCTGGTGTAGCATGTGTCTGTATGTCAATTACATCAAGGGCGGGATCCTTAACTGTCATGCAATGTGTTGGTGTCGGGACTATTGTCTTTGTCGTGTCAGTTGTATGAGTCTGATTCTGAGCAGTCTGTTTAGCTGTTCTGTCAGCTAGGTCGTTACCCTGGGAAATGATGTCGGTAACTTTTGTATGGGCTTTGCATTTCATAATCGATATTGCAGTAGGTAGATGAATTGCGTCTAATAGGGCTTGAATGAGGGGTCCGTGTTGGATGTGGGCACCGTGAGAAGTTAAATAACCTCTCTCTCACCACAGTACGCCGAAGTCATGGACGACTCCGAATGCATAACGTGAATCTGTGTATATGTTGACTTTCTTATTTTTGGCTTGAATACAGGCTTGTGTCAGAGCGATGAGCTCTGCTGCTTGAGCTGACAGGGTATCGATACAATTTGTTTCAATGACTTCAGTGTCTGTTGTGACTGCATAAGCGGCCACTAACTCTCCTGTACTTGTTCTCATACATGAACCATCTACATACAATGTTAGGTCCGGATCTAATAAAGGGATATCTGTCAAGTCTTGTCTGGGTTTCGTCGTGATAGTAATGACTTCAATACAATCATGTGCTAATGGATCTGTTCCGTTTACTGGCAAAAGTGTGGCAGGATTTAATGTATTACAACGTCTGATTTCTATGTGTGGCTGAAACAATGTTAATTCATAACCGGTGAGTCTTGCTATAGTCAAGTGTTGTGTTTGTGTGCGGTTCAAGAGAACCTCTACTGCGTGTGGTACTTGTACTGCCAATTGATGTCCTAACACTATGGCATCGCTTTGTCTGATTGCTAAAGCTGTTGCTGCCACTGATTTCAGGCACGCAGGAAGAGCCTGAGCTACGGGATCTAATGTACTAGAAAAATAAGCACATGGTTTGTGTGATCCTGCTTGTTCCTGAGTGAGTACTGACAAGGCAGTACCTTCGCGTTCTGTAACAAAGAGTGTAAAAGGCTTACTGTAACATGGTGTTGCTAAAACAGGTGCTTGGCATAAAGCTTTCTTTAAGCTTTCAAAGGTTTGCGTATGTTCTTGAGTCCAAGGGAGGACAGTCGATGTGGCTGCCCCCTGTGTTGTCAACTGAATGAGTGGTTTTGCTAGAAATGCATATTGAGGGATCCACTGCCTACAGTATGAAGTGAGACCTATAAAAGCCCGCACCTCCTTTTGTGTCTTAGGTGGTGGTATGTTAGCAATCAACTGGATGCGGTCGGGTGTAAGCTGTCTTCCCTCCTTGGACAGCAAGTGCCCAAGGTAAACAACTTGCTGGACACAGAATTGCAGCTTAGAAGGGGACACCTTGTGCCCCTTGTCGGCCAGAAATTGTAAAACCGTCAGTGACGCTTTTTCACATTCAGGTTCGCTTCGGGCGGTGATCAGCAGATCATCGACATATTGAAGCAGGGCAGTGTTAACTGGCATGTGGATACTGTCAAGTTCTCGTTTCAGTGCTTGGCTATAGATGCTGGGGCTTTCTGTGAATCCTTGAGGTGCGCGTGTGAATTTAAAACTTCGTCCATTTAAACTGAATCCGAACAAATATTGGCTTTCCGGATCGATTGGGACGCTAAAGAAAGCGTTCTTGAGATCAATTACAGTAAAGAACGTTGCTTCTGAATCTATGGCTGTTAATAATGAAGAGATATCTGGGACCACGGGGTATTGTGGTACAATGCATTTATTTAATTCTCGCAGATCAATAACTAATCGATATACTGGTGGTGCTTTTGGATCGGTTCGTTTAAGAATCGGAATTATCGGGGAATTACATATATTGGAGTCGGTTTCTACAACCACTCCTTGTGCAATGAGCTCGTCAATGATTTGCAGTAAAGCCACAACAGCATCTGGCGGTAATTTGTATTGTCGCATTCGTGGTAGTACCACTCCTGTTTTGAGTGTGACTCGATATGGTGTAATGTGCATACAACCAACATCAGTGGGGCCTTGTGCCCATAAATGTGTAGGTAAATTCTGCAGCCGGTGATCCATGTCTCTAGACACGTAGTGACCTTTAAAGTCACGCAAAAATAGTCGTACTCCTTCCGGAGAACAACATATTACAGCTCCTAGAGCCTTCAATGTTTTTATACCTAACAAGTTTTCTGGGCATGATTTCGTAAGTAATAGATCTGTAGTTCGTGTCAATGGACCAACCGTAAGTGGTAGGGGTTGCGATACTTCATTAATGATAGGCTTTCCTGAGAATCCAAGGGAAATATTCTGTGAGCCTGAGAGGGGTGCCCCTGGAACTTCACTGCGTCGTATAGTTGTTCTGCTTGCCCCTGTATCAAGTAAAAACTTTCTGTCTTCCCCTAATAGTTCACTATGTACATAAGGTCCCTCTTGATCTACTGGAACCTCAATAAGGGGTAAGCCAACTTCCCTCTCTAGGCTATTTCATGTGTATCGTTGATAATCGGGATAATCAGTTTGTGCATACTGGTACATCTGTTGTGTCGTTGCTTGTGTTGCAGCGATAGGCTGCTGCTGTGATGTTGCTACGGTCTGTTGTGGAGCTGCCTGTTGCGGAGCTGGCCTAGATTGTGCATGCTGAGGGATTTGTTGTTGGTTCTGATCCTGTCTAGGTGGACGTGGTCTTTCCTGGGTTTTACCCGTGGCAATATTATGTTTCAGAACTGCACAATCGTGTATATAATGACCTTGTTGTTTACAATAATTGCATGTCCCTTTCGCCGGACCTGCGGAATCACCCTTTTTATGACCATCAGCTGGAACTGACTGAGCCACAAGCATTTTCATTTTCGTGTCTTTCATACGTCTTTGTTCATGTTCTTGTTCTTCTCTAATTCTATTGTGGTGATATTGTAACATCTGTAACATCTGTGACGTGGTGTTACCTTGCCAGGTACTCTCAAATTTCAATACTCTATTCTTAACTTGCGGTAGGGAGTTTTCAACTAATTTTGTCACAAACAGATGTGGATATGACTCGCTACTTGCTTTTATGCCACTATTTATACCAAAACATTTTTCAAATCGAGAATAGAAATCACTAGTGTCCTCATCTTGCTTTTGTTTACAGGCTGAGATTGCACCCCAGTCCTCCTTTTTCGTAGTTAATAAACGTGGCAATACCTGCACTAGTAATCCTGGTAGTGCTGTAGTCTTTTCCCCAAGCCCTGATCCTGCAGCTCGGGCCTTTTCTTCGTTTTCTAATGCTGTCCAATCTATCTTTTGGTCTCCTACCTCCCATTCCTTTTCCTTGAGTTTCTCGTAAATACCAGCAGGCATTAATACTTTTAATATTTTCATAATGTCGGGGTAGGTATACTCTCCCATGAGTAACATGTCTTTTATCTCACGGTGGAAACCTGCTGGATCCTTGTCATGGCTGGGTACTACTTTCTTCATTTCTAATAATTCAATTTTAGTTATAGGCGTGTACACAAACACGCGTTTAAAGGTATTATCTTCACCTCTGATTGGGTGTACTTCGCGTAAGGGATTCTGTCTATCTATGTGATACATTTTTCTTCCCATAGTGGGAACTGGAACATGTTCTGGGCATACGAAAACTATATACTGGTTTCGAAATTCTAGAATTTCTTTAATTAAATCAGTACCTGACCCTCTCCATTTATTCGTGAGTAATTCGGTCAATATGTCAGGTAAGGGACCTGGATCGGAGTGTTGGCTTTTATATAATATGAGGAGGTGTTGAATCATGTATATACCAGCTAAACGCTGTTCGTATGGGGTAAGGTTCAGAAACGTGTGTGCTAGTGCATCTTCACTGTATTTGTCGGGACTGTCAGCCCATTCTACTGCTGACCTGGCCAATTCTTGTTCATCCATGGAATCGAGCATATGGTACCCCCTTCGGTCTCGGAGTAGTTTATCAGCAGCCTGGAATAGGTGTTCAGGAGACCTTGTATTTAACATAGGGGCTTGAAAATTTCTGTTACATTCTGGACGTATCGGATGTATCGGATCATTAAAGCATCTGGCATTATTAGAAGATCTTCCTTTACCTACATAAGCCATTGTCTCTAAGTGTCCAGTGGGCATTTCTGATTTTTCGTCCTCCTCTCCCTCTGATTCATGTTGGTCTGTCTCTAATCTTTCTTTATGTATTCGTTCTACTTCTTTGCGGATCTTTCGGCACATAACTACTATACATGTCTGTTTATCGTGTTTCCCTTCTGATATATTCTGACCCCATTTGGTAAGTACTTGTATTTCCTTCTGCTCTACCTCAGGCCTGTCTTGGTTTCTGATCACACAGTTTATGAAGAAGCGTAACAGTTGTCTCTGTACATCGACTTTCTGGTATTCCATTGCTTCGTCAATACTTTCAGGGCCTCGCCCTGATTGGACAAAGTGGTATATATTATCTAAATGTGCCACCATTCCTGGTAGCGTCGCTAAATACCTTGAAGCTCGTCGTATACGTAGTGATGACAGCAGCATACCGTCCCGTCTACCGGGCACAGGATCATATCTACAATCCACTAGATGCTCTTTAAACATGTCGGAAGTTGCTAGTTGGGGTGTACGTTCGTACGCTAAATCTCTAAGGGATAATTTATTTCCTCGGGGTGGCGTGGCAAAAATTTCTGTCGTACCTCCTGTCGCACCGTCTGAGGTGCTAGGCACGAAAGGATTTGTTGGATGTAAGATAGAAACTGTAGATGTAGGAAAAGCGGTAGAAACAGATGGGCCTGTGGGAATGTGCGTAGGAGTTTGTTGTTGCGGGGATACAGACGGATGATCTTGGCGTTGAGCACCATCGGTGGGCGGTGCGTGTGGCGGAGCATTAGCATATTCAGGAGCTACATCATCTAAGTAGGAAGAAAGGAAAACGTCTTTTGCTGTTTTGGGATGTGCTTTAATCGGGAGTAATGGAGGTGTCAAGTCTTTCGGTATTTCCGGGGTGGCCTGAGGTAACCCTTCGGCCAGAAGAGGATACATACCATTCATAAGAGTGTTTCGTTGTCTATCTACTTGTTCTGCTTTTACTCGGGTGCCTTTCTCAATTAATATATTTTCTCGGGCTTTATTTGAATTCTCCCTACTTTTCTCTTCCTGTCTGAGCGCTTTTTCTGTACGTCTATATGATTCTTTACGCCATAATTCAATGGCATCTTTCTGTGACTGTCTGGCTTTATTTTTCCATAATACTTCTTCTACTCTCATGATGCAATCTGCATCCCAGGTCCCAACTGCGGGCCATCTCTGACTTTCCGGTAAATCTTTGGTGTAGTCCACCCATAAATCAAGAAATAATACGGCATCTAGGCCATGTTTATGATACATAAAGTACCCTGGAGTGTCCCTAGGCGGAATGGGAACAGCTTCTTCGAGTACCCCTTTTCTGGTTTTGATCTGTCTTAATTTTGAGAAGAGCGGCATTTTTAGACCTTATTACTTAATCTTGAACACACTTAATACAATAAACACAATAATGAACAATCATTCACACCACAATATGTAGAACGTATTAAAACATTTAACATTTAACAGTTAACGAACGATGATAACTAGTAGGAAACTTGTTACTGACATAATACTAACACTAGATAATACTGAATTATATGCAAGACATACTAGATATACTGCTAAACAGTACAGATACACTGCTGAAACAGTGCAGACCGGATTTGTGTACCCAAACCCGTCTTGACCGGCACAACCTATGTGCACGTCTGAATGCCTCCCCGGCAACGGTACTCACCGGGTAGCACGGAACGGAAGGCCTCGGAACTGAACTGAACTGGACCGGACTGGACTCGACTGGACTCGACTCGGAGCTTCGGAACCTGGTGGGCCTCTGTATACCTCGGATCTTGCTCTCTCAGCTAGGCTCTGGTCGGGATACTTCGCACTTCTCACCGCCTCGTCTGGGTGTTGATCGCAGCCTCAGTCACCCCCGCTTGGTCGGAGGGAGATACAGGAAATCCTGCGGGTACGCGTTGTTGTCCGTCCGGCTGTGGCAGGAGACCGGGCCTGCAACGCACCTCCGGCGCGTGAGATGAGAAAGTGTCCCTATTCGGGCGCCAATTTATGTGGTAAATATTTTATTACCGGTACTATTTTTTATGCGGTAAAGTCTAGTAAGAATAACTCAGTATAAATAAGAGGCAGAATCCGTGGTATTAGAGGTTCTGAAAGGCTTTATTCCTCTACAAAGGAATTATGGTTCGAACCATAGGCATCAAATTCCATCACCACGAGGGTTCAGGAAGAAAAAAAGCAATACATTATTGACAAGTAACAATATTTATATGAAAAGCATTGCATTAGGACAGATGCAGGAGGCGTAACAGCTGATAATACAGATAAGGATATACATACGTAATGAAAAATAGGCGTAATACAGGCGTGTACTAGAAACGTCATTTAAAATGATGTCACAAGTGGGTGGATCCATAAGAGAATCCTGCAGTATCAGCAGAAATATTTGGCAGAGATGCGCGCGCAGCCGCATGACGTGTGATTGACGTGCAACTAGAGGGTGAAGGGGAATTGGCATTTAGCTCTACATATGGAGACAGAAGTCTGGGGTGTCAGGACAACCTAGTCCTAAATCATATCTAATATCTTGTGTTTAAGGAACCATATTATCTGTAAGGAAAGGTCTTCTCGGACAGATCCTATTCTATACTGACTGTTAGTGCGTGTACAAGCGTCTATGTGTCTACATGCGATGCGAGGGGGGCAGGAATCTTCCATAGGGCTATGAATTACTTGCAAAAAGACAGCGAGGCCGGGCCCTTTGCTCGGTAGCTGGAAGGATGTTTACCTAAACTACTAGACAGGAATGCATTGGATGAGGAGCGGAGCAGATAATCTTGAAGGTGAAATACAGTTTTTGGCAGGCAACGGGCCGGATCAGGCATTGTTAGCCGCGCAGGGAGTAGGACAAAGTTCATGGATACAGATGCGGGCTCGGACTGGAGCTTTCAGAGGCAGAAAGCAGAAAAAGGCTTGATGGCAGAATTCAGGGCCTACTCGCCTGAACTACAAAACTAGAAAAGTGGACCATATAAAGTCGGTGGCCTTTCATACTTAGGAACGGAATATCCGACTCATTCATGGCGGATCTGAAAGAGGACATGTTGACGGTGGACGCACATGTATTTGCGTCTTCATAACTAGAACTGGAGGGAACATACATGTACTTGTAGCATGTACATGGAGCCGTTGGGGTCTAAGATAGGGGACATAACTGATCATAAAATTCATATTTCCTCAGGATGATTACTGTGCAGCTTATCTTGATGATATTGCTGTCTTTAGCTCCACCTGGGAGGATCACCTGGTCCACCTGAGGAATGTTTTAGAGGCCCTGCAAAAGGCAGGCCTCACTATCAAGGCCACTAAGTGCCAGATAGGGCAGACCAAGGTTGTATACCTGGGCCACCTAGTTGGTGGGGGTCAGGTTCAACCACTGGAGAGCAAGATCCAGACCATGAAGTACTGGGTATTTTAGACCCAGCGGTGCAGGGGCACACACCCTATGACTTCTGGGTTTCACCCTGTTCCGGACCTACAGAAACACAGAGTCTTCTGGGTGAAGTCAAAGAATCGTTTATTGGCTGCAGACCAATGACAGGTATCCTAGAAGTACAACAGCGTGTATGTTCTCAGGAGACTGCTGAAAATCATAGGAACGGACTTCATCTTAAATACGCTTTTCCTTGCCTCAAGCATACATTCCTAGGTTTTATGATACGGCAATATACAAGTGTACATTACAAAGAAAAGGCAGAGTCATGATGACCATCCCACATTCCAGTTCGGCCAGCCCACAATGATTTACACAGTAAGATTCAGATCCCATGTTTGATGTAAAGAGACCCCCCAATAAACATGAGCATCTCCTGTTTTGGGAAACAAGTCATAAAGCAGGAACAAGCAGGTGTGGAAGAGATTAGCCGGGGGATTGTGTAGAATGAAAGGGTTTTATGACAGGTCAAGCCCTGATGCTAATCACAGGTGGACGGAGGAAGGGGAGCTCGTGAGACCGGTTTGACCCAGGGCAGCAGAGCCAGCTGCCCAGGTCATAGAGAAGTCAGAGGGAAAGCCCATGTACTGTGAGGCCCGTATTAACTCCATCATAGCCTATGTGAGGGCAATGACAAAATGGCCACTGCTTCCAAAATGGAACCCGCGTAGTTGAGCAGAATAACGTGTACACAGTGCATTCATAGCTAGAACGACATATAAAGCACTCGTACATGCCGCATTTACCATTTGCGGTTCGCTAATACCAACATAGACAGGGGTAGGGCCCTGTCCCCTACGCGGTCCCGAATATTAAAGTACGACAGACCCTCCTTTTGCCCTTACATAGGCAATCACTATACTCATCTTAATCCGAGTCTAGGTCAATGTTCACGAAGTCATGGAGATGTTGCTGTAGCATCATCCTGTTACTTAGCTCGTCCCTCGATACAGGTTTCCTTACACATAAGGTAGCACAGAGGCCACATATCGCGGGAGCACACTGTATACACAGACAGAACAGGAAAAGAATGGCTAAGATCATTCCAACGACCATCAGAACTTTCCAACCCCAGGCAGATATCAATTCCCAGAACCACCCCATCAGTGACCAATCTCCCTTATCCACGTGTATGGATTCAGATATTTTATGGAGTTTGGAGATGGCTTGATACACTGTTGGAGCATTATCTGGTATGAAAATGCAGCAACTGGATTGGATGACCTTGCATACCCCACCGCGGTCTGCAAGAATAACGTCTAGAACCATGCGGTTCTGCAGAGTCATAAGGCGATCCGCTTGGAGCTCAGCTGTCAGATTACTAAGGGCACCAGCCGTTACATTGACAGTGGATTCAACCACACGAGTCAGCTGTCTCAGGTTCCTACTATTGACCATAGGTCCCCAAAACGGCAGGAAACCCAAGAAGAAGTCTCCCGCTTCCTGACCGGCAGTATCCTCCTTACTAATCACACCTCTCACAACTCTGGTCTTGTGATAGTCAGAGGCAGCAGTAAATGTCGGCGGTAGCAAGTTCGCAATATAACATGTGCCCGAGAAATCAGGGGGCAGCCATGTATATGCTCGGTCATGACAGATGAAATATGTGCCCTTAGCAGCCAAAAACGCAGGGGAAAACTGTGACGGGAAAGTGTACGTTTCAGTACAGTCACTTCTTCCCAGTTGAGCTCTAGGATTCTGACCATTACCCTGTAAGCAGAACCGACCCATGTGGGGTACGACCCAGATTGGAGATGAGATTTTTCGCTGTCTTTCACCCAGACTAATACTATACCCCGTCGCGTTCCATCCTACATAAGGTCTCAGCTCTTCTTTGGGAATGGATGAGTATGCATCAATATCTCTACTCATATCGGCAACTCCTTTCATTAAAGCTTTATTATTGGTGATGGGTCTGATGGAACGCGGTTGGCGAGGGGAGTATGTATCTAGAGCATAGAGAAACATGGTTTGGAATGCCCATGACGATCCATTGTAACTGTACGGTAGCACCAGGTAGGGAATACCCTTGTTAATGGTATGGGGCATTAACCCACACACCCAGCAATTGGTCGTATTCATTACCAGTTGGTGCTGGTGCAAGAGCTGGATAAACGAGTTATTTACGAACTCTGATCGTCTGGTCTGTTCGTGCTCAGGAAAAGGGTGAAAAGAGTGAGAGGAGACAGTAGAAGGAGATATAGGCTGTTGAGTGGGTTCAATGGGTTTTTGAGCGGAGAAAAACACAAATCCTACAATAAACATTATGATACTACACAGTGTAAAAAAGCACAAAAAGACAAAACATTTACTTTTTACAATTCTACACATCCTTGCGTTAAAGGTCATTTCCTCAATCGGTCTCTCCATCTTAAAAAACTCCATCCTCTACTCGGGCCGCTCGCGGTGGATGAGTTTCTTCTGCTAAGGAGTACGCCTGTCAGTCCAGGAAAACGCCCTAGACTAACCAGAACCGTCGACCTAGCGTCTTCGGCCTGTACCCCAAAGTCTTGGCACCGCGACCCTGCGGCAGAACCCGGATGGTGGTTCGAAAAACAAAAATCAAGAAAGTCCTTCAGATGGGAGAGCAAAAATGTCAAAAGGGAAATAATGAGGAAATCTTTATTTGTCCATGGGCCTAGGTCTCAAATTATAGCGGAAACGGCCAGGTGCTGTTTGGTCTTGAAACAAAAGTTCAGGCTCAGTAGTGTCCAGTCGACTTGATGGTGGCACAGCTTCCTGCAGAATATTGTCACTCTCTTGGTCTGAAACTGTGTCTTTTAGGCGTGCGTCACTGAATGTTACAAAGCGAGGTACAATGTTTGTCTCTGAGTCGGCGATACCCTCCTTGACCCACTGGTCATATGGCAGAGGCAAGGGGACTACTTTGCAGTGGGTACCATGAATCCAGTGCTTCTTCCCTTTCACTCGCACTGCTGATCTTGTCGAAAGAAGAACAAGATGAGGGCCGATCCAGCGAGGCTCGTCGTTGCTCTTGCGCTGGAAGTTCCGGACCAGGACCCACGAGCCAGGGTTGATAGGGTGTCCAGGAGGTTCAGAGGCTTGGGGAAGAGTATCATGTACCTGTTGGTGCAAAACACGCAGTTTAACAGTCAAATCATACAGGTAATCGAGCAGTACTGGATGCTCAATCTCACTGAACTTCGTAGGTCTCGGTACACCCCATACGTTGGCGGGACGGCCAAAAACGACCTCGTAAGGACTAAGTCCCACTCGTGAGTGTATGGTCATTCTGGTGGACAGGAGTGCTAAAGGCAGAGCGTCAGGCCATTTAAGACCGGTGCTCGCCTGGATTTTGGCCAGCTTGAGCTTTAAGGCTCCATTGTAGCGTTCTACTAATCCAGCTGATTGGGGGTGATTTGCAGCGTGGAACTTCTGCTTTATCCCTAGCCCTTCACATACATTCTTCATCACTTTACCCACGAACTCACTTCCGTTATCACACCACACCATTCTTGGCATCCCAAACCTAGGGAAAAACTCCTTCACAAGGGCTTTGGCTGTGGATAGGGCAGTGTTATCTTTCAGAGGATAAGCCTCAATCCATTTTGAGAAAGCACAAACAACCACCAATACATATTTCAGGTTGTTGCATCTTTCCATGTGAATAAAGTCCAGCTGCAAAACTTCGAATGGACATGATGGGGGTGCAAAGTGACCAGCCGGAGTTGGGGTTCCCCTACCAGGGTTGTACTTCAAGCATACTATGCAATTCTTGACCACATTCTCTGCACACTTGGGAATCCCAGCATTCTGCCATACTGGAGCTAACAACTTACATATACCTTTCGTACTGATATGTGCCATTCCATGTGCCATAGTAACTACTGGAAGCACATATGCATCAGGCAACAACCATCGCCTATGTTCTGTCAGATCAATCCAACAACCATTCTCATCCAACTTACCCATACTTTCTCTCCACTTGCTTAACTCTTCCTCTGTGGCTTCAGCTTGAAGCGACTTCACACTCTCTATTGTGTTCTCACACATTCCAACATCATTAACCCATCTTGCGGGACCTGCAACATACATTCTAGTCTTCACATTCTGTGCTGTTTCTCTCGCGGTCTCATCAGCAAACGCATTCCCACGTCCAACATCATCCGTGACTTTCTTGTGCGCACTGCATTTCATGATCGCAACTTGCAACGGTAGGGTCAGTGACTCAAGGAGATCATTTACCAACTTGCCATTCTGAATTTTAGCTCCATGCGACGTCAGGAACCCACGCTCCTTCCACAAACGCCCAAAATTATGAGCCACGCCAAAGGCGTACTGGCTATCTGTGTATATGTTCACTCTCATTCCTTCAGACAACACACATGCTCTCGTGAGGGCGATTAATTCTGCTGCTTGGGCCGAATTATGTGGCACTCGTGCAGTTTCCACGACTGTGTGTAAAGTCGTGATAGCATATGCAGCAGTCGTGTCACCATTAGGGAGCTTGAAACAGGACCCATCTACCCATAAAGTGCCATCATACTCAGTCAGGGGAGTATCTTTTAAATCTACTCTCCCTTTCGTCTCTTCTTCTGTCCTGAACAGACAGTCATGCTGCTCAATCTCATCTGAGTCTGCGGGAATTGGCAACAATGTAGCTGGATTCAGCGTATTGCATCTTTTTATGTGTATGTGATTAGCTAACAGTGTAAGTTCGTAGCCCGATAATCGTGCACTAGTCAAGTGTTGTGTCTTAGTTCTATTTAATAATGTATCTACAGCGTGTGGAACCATGACAATCAATGTATTGTCCATTACCAAACCAGCCGATTGTCGGATAGACATCGCTGCAGCAGCTGTCGCTCTCAGACAGCTTGGCAATGCCCTCGCTACAGGGTCCAAGGTGGATGAAAAATACGCGCATGGGCGCGGTCTGTCGCCAAAAGGCTGTGTTAACACTGACAACGCACATCCATCTTTCTCGTGAACATACAATGTAAAAGGCTTACTGTAGTCAGGAGTGCCCAACACAGGAGCTGAACATAACGCATTACGCAATTCCCAAAAACTTTTCTGGCACTCTTCAGACCATGGGATAGGATTCGGTGTGTCTTTGCATGTTAAGGCTAACAAAGGTTTTGCCAATAAAGAAAAACTAGGGATCCAATGCCTACAGTATGAAGTGATGCCCAAGAAAGCACGCACTTCTCTCTGTGTCTTTGGCACACTCAACTGTGCAATAGCTTGAATTCTTTCTGGGGTCAGTTTCCTTCCCTCCTTCGATAAGAGATGACCTAAGTAGGTCACTTCTTGTCGACAATATTGCAGCTTAGAGAGAGACACTTTGTGATGGTAAGCGGATAAATGGCGCAACAGTGACAATGTGGCTTCTTTACAGATCTTCTCAGTATCCGCAGCGATCAGTAAATCGTCCACGTACTGAATAAGGACAGCGCCACTAGGTAAAACAAGTGCATCAAGCTGCGCTTTCAGAGCCTGACTGTATATTGATGGACTCTCACAGTAGCCCTGGGGAGCGCGTTTGAAGCGGAAGCTTCGGCCTCCCAGACTAAAACCAAAAATATCTCTGCTCTCTTCTGCAATTGGGATACTAAAGAAAGCATTCTTTAAATCGATCACTGAAAACCATGCAGCAGAGGCTGGAATCATCGTTAACAAGGCAGTTATATCGGGGACAACCGGAAACTGTGGCACAACAATCTTATTAACTTCTCTGAGATCGATCACAAATCTGTAAACAGGTGGCTGTGAAGGGTCCGTTCGTTTTAAGACAGGTAAGATCGGACTATTGCAAACGTTGCCTCTTGTCTCTTCTATCACACCCTTATGAATCAAGTCGCTAACAATGTCTAACAATGCTTTCTGCCCTTCATTAGAGATCTTGTACTGGGGAATACGTGGCAGTCTGACATTAGCCTTTAAAGTCACCACATATGGCGGTATCTCCAAGAGGCCCACATCATTGGGACCAATAGCCCAAAGGGCATCCGGAAGGGATGACAATTCAGGTGGCATCGTGTTTTTAGACAAGTACATTGGGGAAATTACTTTCTTGCCTAATGTAAGTTGTACTCCCGAAGGAGAACAATACAACGTGGCATGCAATCTTTTCAACAAATCTAATCCCAGTAAATTCTCACCACAACCTGTTGTCAGGATCAGGGGTGCTTTCAGCTCACAAGGTCCAACAGAAAGTGACATGGGACTAGAAATCGGGTTCCTAACTGGGGCGCCAGAAAAACCTACTGAAACATTTATCTCGCCAGACAAAGGTGCGCCAGGGAGTTTTGAATGCATGATTGAACTCTTTGCAGCACCAGTGTCTAGCAGAAAAGGCTCCGTTACATTGGCTGTAGTCACCTCAACATACGGTCCACTCTGATCCACTGGCACTGAAACAACTCCCTCTCTCTGTCTATGGCTGTCCTAGTAATCATTATTCTCTGCATCTCCGTCCTCTACATAATAATCATTATTATAATACTGGGCCGTATTGCTAATCGCGTTAGCTTGCTGATCAAAGCTATTGATGGTACTTTGAGGCGGCAGAGGACGCGCGTTCTGGGGAACACTTCCACGCCCTCTACCTCTAGGAGCTTGCTGACCACCTCTACCTCTTGTGCCATACATATTACCGTTCCGCTGCATTAATTTAGGGCAACTATATTTAAAATGACCTTCCTCTTTGCAGTATGAACATTGGTTGGGACCTACAGGGACACGTGGTTGGTAATACCCGTTCATTTGCTGATTGTTCTGAAACTGTTGGGGTTGGTGATAGACACCTTGGGGTTGCCTATAATTATTCTGACCTCCACGTGGCGGATAGGCCTGCTGTAAAAGGACCTTTGTCTTCAGTTCCTTCGTTTTCTTCTCCGTTCTATCTTTCTCGTCTTTATCTCTATTTTCATAATACTGTGCAGTAGCCAGTATTTGCGCTGAAGAAGAAACAGCCCAAGAACTTTCTGAATCTTTCAACTTTTTACACAGGTCAGGAAGTAAATTCTGCACAAACTTGTCCACAAACAACCGTTGGCCACCCTCAGTACTCATATCCTGCCCACTGTGGTCAATAAACGTTTCTTCAAACCTAGTAAAGAAGTCTGACACTGTCTCATCTTTCTTCTGCTTGCATGCAGATAACTTGTCCCAATTTACGCGCATCGCCGGCATTATTGTCTTCATATACGTGATGATTCTACCAGGGAGTTCAGCTACTAAAGGTTCCGGTTTCGCACCACCCGTTTGTCTAGCATCAGCAGCAACAATGTTGGCCCATGTATCTCCTAGTTCTGCATTGTGATCTACATTACGAATTGATCCCCATAGAGGCTGTGGAACAACATTGCCAAACAACATGTCTATGTCGGCCAGATTCATAATGCATGACCCTGCCGTCTGTGACAACTCTTTATAATAACCTGCTGGGTTCTTACGGGGATCAGGTAAGGACTGCTTAAGCGCTAATACTTCAGAGCGCTTCCATGGAACATGCACCCAAACACGCTGGAAATGCGCTGCCACAGCGGGGTTACCACCGACAGCTGCAACCGCTTCCTTCCATACCGGGGGAACTTCTCTCATGGGGTATTGTCGCGCTTTTGCCTTTTTCCCCACAAGGACCTCTTGTTCAAACAATGACTGTTGGCAATCGTCATTCCTAAGTGACAATATAACCGCAACTGCTTTATCTACTTCGCGGTCCACAATTATACCAGTTCCAAAATCGAACCTCACTCTACACAATTCCTGCGGACTCGGATTTTTACCACTATCCTCCAATTCTTCACAGAGAATTTCGCACATTTTCTCAAACACATATCTCTGTTTAGGGGCATCCCATTGATGGAAAGTATTGACAACTGATTCCACATCATAAAGTGAAGGAAAAACGATCCATCTACGCGCCATGTGATCTATTACCTTTTTCTCATCGGGGTTAGGCAATTGGCTGCGCAGCTGCTTACGCTGTAAACCAGGAGTTGCACCAGATGACCCAAAGAGAGGAGACATTAATGTAGTAACCACATTAGCTAAGCGCTGTCGCGCCGAAGGAGAAGCTGAGGCGAGAACAGGGGGAAAAACAGAGGGAAGAAAAGAGGATGTAGAGACAGGTACTGGAGTGATGGAAGGAAGAGTGTTAGGGGAGGCAGTTACTGGATTAGGCAAAGTCGCAGGAAATGTGGGGGCAGTTGGAAGCACCACTGGCGGCGCTTGAGAGGGCTGCGCTACAGGAATAGGAACTGGCTGCAAAGCAACTGGCGGTTGCGGCAAGGCTTGCAGTATATGCACTGGAGGTGGCATATTTACAAGCTGGGGAGGCGCCGTGGCAGTTTGAGCATACGGGGGTGGCGAACTCAACAAATGTGACATCAGGGGATCTTTCTCCTTTTCTTCTAACTCATCCTGCTTAGGATGTGGCAAAGCTGGGTAACATTTGTCAATCCCTAACTTGCGCTGCCTGTGCAATTGCTCATTCATTTGCTCCTCTTCATTGTCTTTAAATTGTACAGCTGCTTGCATTACTGACATACCTCTCTCTCTTTTATTCTTTTTCGCTAACTTAATTTCTTTCTGTTTGGCTTCCTTTCGCCATAAGCGGAAAGAGTCAAACATCGCCGGCCGGGCTTTCTTCTTAAATAATTTAATTTCCAGATTATCTAAAATATCGGTATCAAAACTACCATTTTGGGGCCATTTTAAAACACCATCTTTCCTGGTGTAGTGGATCCACACTTCGTTATATGCAATGGGGCCTACGCCATGTTTCACATAGAGCTCATAAGTTGGAGTTCCAACCGGAGGAACCGGACATGATTCCTCTAGCTGGAAATCTTTTCCACAACCCAAACAAAATAATCTACCAAATAGTCCAGAACCAGGCATCTTCGCTCACTAGTCTAGATCCAAACGTCAAAGGATTATCGAATACGATATTCTCGTGAATACACGAATCCTCTGGCTTTGGGGTTTGCAAACACCAAATCACCAATTACCAAATCAAACCAAACGATCCCGAGGGATACCAAAACAAATGGGAGACGCTCCACTTATACTTAACTGAATATTGCTGATCGATGGCGTCACCAGAAGACTCTCTCGATTGTTTCGCTCTCTCAAACTCGTCAAGGGTCCAAAACAGGTCGATTAATCAGGGCAGCAGTCCTTCGTAGCCGTCGGGACGCGGAGAACCTCGCAGAAAAGACTTTCGGACCACGTCGACATGCAGGGGTCGATGAAGTGGCGGCCTTCCTCCGGAATTTCCACACGAAGCTCCTCACGAACCTCTGGCTTGGACTGGTACCGCTGAAATCGGCCCGAGTTGGGCGCCAAACTGAAGTACTGGGTATTTTAGACCCAGCGGTGCAGGGGCACACACCCTATGACTTCTGGGTTTCACCCTGTTCCGGACCTACAGAAACACAGAGTCTTCTGGGTGAAGTCAAAGAATCGTTTATTGGCTGCAGACCAATGACAGGTATCCTAGAAGTACAACAGCGTGTATGTTCTCAGGAGACTGCTGAAAATCATAGGAACGGACTTCATCTTAAATACGCTTTTCCTTGCCTCAAGCATACATTCCTAGGTTTTATGATACGGCAATATACAAGTGTACATTACAAAGAAAAGGCAGAATCATGATGACCATCCCACATTCCAGTTCGGCCAGCCCACAATGATTTACACAGTAAGATTCAGATCCCATGTTTGATGTAAAGAGACCCCCCAATAAACATGAGCATCTCCTGTTTTGGGAAACAAGTCATAAAGCAGGAACAAGCAGGTGTGGAAGAGATTAGCCGGGGGATTGTGTAGAATGAAAGGGTTTTATGACAGGTCAAGCCCTGATGCTAATCACAGGTGGACGGAGGAAGGGGAGCTCGTGAGACCGGTTTGACCCAGGGCAGCAGAGCCAGCTGCCCAGGTCATAGAGAAGTCAGAGGGAAAGCCCATGTACTGTGAGGCCCGTATTAACTCCATCATAGCCTATGTGAGGGCAATGACAAAATGGCCACTGCTTCCAAAATGGAACCCGCGTAGTTGAGCAGAATAACGTGTACACAGTGCATTCATAGCTAGAACGACATATAAAGCACTCGTACATGCCGCATTTACCATTTGCGGTTCGCTAATACCAACATAGACAGGGGTAGGGCCCTGTCCCCTACGCGGTCCCGAATATTAAAGTACGACAACCATAAAGGACTGGACTACTCCAACTACCCAGACTCAGGTCAGAGCTTTCTTGGGCCTGACTGGGTACTACAGAAAGTTTGTTAAGAACTATGGGTCCATTGTGACACCACTTAATGACTTGACCTCCAAGAAAATGCCAAAGAAAGTTCAGTCGACAGTAAGCTGTCAAAAAGCATTTGATGACCTGAAGCAGGCCATGTGCAGTGCACCTATTCTGAAAAGTCCAGACTACTCCAAAGAGTTCATTGTCCAGACAGATGCTTCTGAGTTGGTTGTGGGAGCTGTTCTTTCACAACTTAATATAGATGGTCAAGACCAGCCCATTGCTTTTATAAGTAGCAGGCTGACCCCTAGAGAGAAACGTTGGTCAGCTATTGAGAGGGAGGCCTTTGCTGTGGCTTGGGCCCTGAAGAAGCTGAGGCCATACTTGTTTGGCACTCACTTCAAGATTCAGACAGACCATAAGCCCCTCTTGTGGCTAAATCAGATGAATGGTGAAAATCCCAAACTTCTTAGGTGGTCCATTTCCCTACAGGGGATGGACTTCACAGTGGAACATAGACCTGGGACTGACCATGCCAATGCAGATGGACTCTCCAGATATTTCCACATAGAACATGAAGACTCAACTGGTCAAGGTTAGTTTAATGTCCCTAAGTTTGGGGGGGGGGGGGGTTGTGTAGGAGAGTAGGGTCTGCTTTCTATGTTCACCCCCACTTTTTGCTTTTGCTTTACTGGTTTTCGACTTAGATGTGGCTGTGGGCCTGCTAATCAGACCCACAGCCCTGCTGTTCTCTCTCTAAATTAATACTATGTACTTTAGGTGCATAACCCATTTGGATAGGATCACCTTATTGGCCCCTGTACAGTGTACCTTAGGTACCCAGGGCATAGGTGTACCCTAGGCCTACCAGGGGCTGCAGCATGTATTATGCCACCCCTGGCCTGGCCTTCCATTATGACACAACTGGCTGATCACTCAGCTGGGGCAAGGTCGTGTAATCACTCCTTGCTTAGGTGTATTATTCCTATACCTATCCTCTATATAGACACATGTGTACCTATCAGCCACTCCTATGGCAGGCCTTAACAATCCTGGAGGCAGAGTGCTTGGTAACATGTGAGATGGTGCTCTAGCATGAGCTGAGCCTGTCTGCAGCTTTCGGAACCATGTCCTTGTAGCTGTTCTATGATATAGCCTACCATATACTCTTAAAGTGCCTTATAATCCTAAACGGTTAAGGTAACTATGGTTTGGCTTTATCAAAACATGTCGTGTAAGGTGTCTAACACTTTGGAATAATACCCCCATCCCATTTCTGGGGATGAGGATATTATCCCTCCCTTCTAGAGGGAGAAGACATGTTGAAACCTACTTACCCGGTTAAAGTTAACCAGAGCCCCAGCATCACAAAATGGATGCTGCTGCCACAACACAAGTCTGACCTCCTGCTGCTGGGAGTGATCCCAGCACGGGAGGCTTGGACAATAGGTTTCCTGCCTTGGGAGGTGCGAGCACTACCCCAGACAGGCCTTAGTGTATTGGGGCAGGGAGGGATGAATGAAACGAGACACTGCCTGGGGCACACAAGGTGTCCCATGCATAGTCCAGTTCAAACCGGTGCTGGGGCACACAAGCCCCAGTCCTGGCACGAAACTGGACAAAGGGAAGGGGGTGTAACCACCCCCCTCCCAGGTCCCACCCATAAGGCGTCACCTAGCAGGCAACCCAGTCCCCCAGATTAGTATAAGAGTGGTAGCTGGGCCCCAGGAGATTAGATTATCCTGAACCTGCAACTTGAACAGAAACTCTGGACCTTCGACATTCGACGAAAGAAGAAGACTGAAGAATCTCCCTTGTGGCCAAGGAGTGGCTACCCTGTGCAAACAGGCACCATCAAGAGACTTACCCTTTGCTTTGCTGAAGTTCTACGAGGGACCGACTGCAGAGCCTGACCAGAGCTATTCTTCTCCAAATTGAAAATTTTACATGTTCGAGTTCTCGAGCTTCACATTACTTCCGCCGGATGCCGATGGCGTGTCCAAAATGACTTGATCGCATTCTCTCGCTCCCTGTCGCATTGGATATGACGTGTTCGGGGCCTCTTTCTCCTTTTCGCGTTCGATTAGATGTGCCCGCGTCCTCACGCTCTCGCTCGCGGTGGAGAATGACGTGTTCGAGATCGCAATCTTCTCATGCTCTCGCGGTGTATGATCGCGAGAAGAAAAACGTGATCGTGCGACAAACGACGTGATCGCATGACAAATGATGGTAATGTGGCCGCGAACTGTCGCTTTTGCCGGATGAGATGACGGGTGACACGTTGGAGGAACAGGACTGATGCCTAGTTGATATCCAAGTATGATAAGTATGCTCTGACAGGTGAGGTGGGGGCAATGATGGGGAACATGGGACAGTGAATTTGGTTTCCTCTGACTCACCCATGGTGGTCTACTAAGACAGTTTCCTGGTCCCGGTCTCCTCTGTGGCACAATTATACTGACCTGGGGCCTGTGTCGGAGGCGTCCTGCTTGTTGGGTGGTGCGAGGCAGACCCTTGGTCTGAGAGCTAGTTCTCCTAAGATGGGGGGAACGGAGTTTGTCCTGCGTAACTAGGATGGCATAGGAATGTCCTCTGGAACTTGGTATCTCTGGAACTGATGACTTATTGACTGATCTGCCCATAGGGTAATTTTTTATTCTTTCTCTTTGTTGGAGCCTGAGGGGAGTGACAAATCGCAGTTGCATAATATCCAACTAACTGTGTACAGAGTGTGACCTTAACTAAGCTGAACATTTCTGTCTGACTGCTCAGAGACATCCACCCACGCGTGAATCACACTGGGGAGTGCTCTTTCTGTTTTTTTTGGGGGGGGTGGGTAGTTCTTATGGGTTAGAGGGGTTGAGCCGTGGCCAAGTTGAGGTTGGTCTGACGTGGGCGGGAGGTGTGAGGGGTCTTTGCAGCGAATTGAAATTTTTTGTGATTTATGTTTTCTATCGAAATGTACGTGAAGGGGTGTTACAGTTCTTAGGCCCTGTTGGGTTTGGCCTAAAGTGGGTGGGGGGGAATGTATTGAGACTGACATATGCAATGTTTCTGTAGGGATTACTCCTGGTGGGCAGTGCCGTCGAGGTGCTGATCTGATGCACAAAGTACCAAACCACACGTACACTCATTCCCCCTATGACGGATAGGACTGAACAACGCACAGAAACCGGCCCTGATCCGATTGCAGTGCTCACGTGGAACGTGCGCGGCCTGAACGACTTTAGGAAAGCTCGGAAGACACTGAGCTATTTATAGAGACATAATGTTGATATAGCCCTACTCCAGGAGACACATTTACCACTGGACAGCCCGGTCTTGCGCACTAAGGGGCTCTTGGGTAACGCGCATGCAGCCGGCTTCACCACGCATGCTAGAGGGGTACTGACGTGGGTTAACCCAAAGAAGGCTATCCAGCTGTCGCCGCTGGCGTCGGATAGTCAGGGGAGGTATGTGCTCTCTAAATGCAGCGGTAAAGGATTAGACCTGCTCATCCTAAATGTTTATGGCCCTAAATATGATAACCCAGAGTTCTACCATAGCCTGACCGAACTTTCCATTTCTCACACGACAGCTCAGTTTTTGTGGGGTGGTGACTTTAACTTTATCAGACAACCTGTGTTGGATAGGTCCTGACAGACGAGTGTCTGCTTCTGCTAGTGTCATCAAAACTTTGCTGTAACGTTTGGCGCACTAGACATGCGGGACAAGGTGGGTACACGCATTATTCTGCGTATCATAATGTTCATACCAGAATTGACTATTGGTTTGCTACCAGGTAATTAATGCAACGCATTCAGTCTTGCACGATCTTGCCACGTACCTATTCGGATCACTCCCCCCTTTTGTTGGTTCTTGCGGCTCCTAAGCCGCGTGTGCCCCCCTTCTAGTGGCGCTTCCCACTCTACTCCCTAACGGCCGCCGCCTTTAAGGAGGAGATGTCTGTTGCTATCGAGTCGTTCTTCAAGGTAAATGTGGGGTCGGTAAATTTGTTCCCAAACGGTATGGGAAGCTTACAATGTATATATTCGGGGGTTACAATTTCTAAGCATGCGCGGGTCCTTAAATCGATTCGAGCCAGGCTGTCCGATCTGGAGCGTAAGATCAAGAGGTTGGAAACCTCGTTGTTGGCCGGTCCAGATGAGGTGCTTAGATCGGAACTGGCACACACTTTACAGGAATACAATGAGGAGGCAGATGCTGAAATTAAGCATCTTGGGAAATATGCCACTGCTCGCACTTATGGCGAGGGGGAGCGCCCAGGGGTGGCACTGGTGCAGCTCCTACGAAGGAGCAGGGATGCCTCTGCGACCCCGGAAATCAAATCATCCACTGGGGATACCTTCCTCACAGATGCCCAAGTGGCGGAGCAATTCAGACAATACTATTCTGTTCTATATTCCTCCAGGGGTTGCAGCCCAGACGATCAAATTCTAGAATATTTAACGCATATTCAGCTACCATGGCTGACAAATTGGCACAGGGAGTTTCTGATGCAACCGATTGAACGGCACGAAATATTGGTGGCGCTCTCTGGTATGAGGGCAGGCAGTGCACCGGGGGGACGGTCTCACTGTTGCCTTTTATAAGGCGTTCATAGATTTGCTGTTTCTGCACCTACTCACGCTGCATGAGGACATGTGTACCTCAGGGGTGATGCCCCCTACGATGAGGGAGGCGATCATAGTTGCTATCCTCAAGCCGGATAAACCACCGGATGAATGCGCCTCCTACCGTCCGCTGTCATTGCTGAATGTGGATACAAAGATCTTTGCAAAACTGCTTGCTAATCACCTGCTGCCCCTCATCACGACCTTGGTAGCCCCGGAGCAGGCCGTCTTCGTACCCAGCAGGAATTTGACATATAACCTCCGCACGGTCTTTGCGGCCTTGCAGCATACTAAATCAGAAGTTCCTGCCAGAGCTGCATTTTTATACATGGAGAAGGCATTCGACTCCGTTGAGTGGCCCTTCTTGCGGCAAGTTCTCGCTCGCATGGGGGTTGGTGAGGTGTTCTTACAACTTGTCGCGGTATTGTGCCATGCTCCCACAGCACGTATCAAAATAGGCACTCTGGTCACCGAACCTATAAGGATACACAGAGGCATGCGACAGGGCTGATGCGGTGCGATATCTGGGAATCAAATTACACACAGATTCAGAGGTGGTCCTCAAAGAGAATTACGGGGTTGCGATTTCTAAATTAGAATAGGACGTTATGTGCTGGATTAGCCTCCCCCTAACATTGATGGGCAGAGTGGCTCTTATGAAAATGATAGTTTTGCCGCGATTCCTTTTCCTCTTTACGAATATACCCATGGTACTACCCCGTGCGGTCTTTCAACGCCTACAAACCCTAATGATCCATTTGGCCTGGGCGGGCAAACAACCGCGGGTAGCCTGGCACATATTGACACTGCCATACTTGCTGGGTGGTCTGGGAGCACCTGATTTGGACTTATACTACCGAGCCACCCAAAGTTCCCATGCATATCATTGGATACATGGTCCAACCGACATCCCACATGTACGGATTGAGACGATAGTCGCAGACCCTAGACCTCTCCCGGCCTTGCTATTCACGCCGCCTGAGCGGCGCAAGGGCAGATTGCAGTCCCTTAACTTGGTCGCACATGCCTCGCAATGTTTACTGTCTATGCAGGTGGGTAATATGCTGTACTCTCCGGTTGCCCGTGTGGAGTGGTGCCACTGGCTGGCACCGTGTAGAGATAGGGGCATTATAGCTGCGTTACAGACTCTAGGCGTCCAGGTTATGGGGGATCTCTTCATTGCTGGGATAGCACGCGCATTGACTGACATGTTGGGCGATGAGGCCTCCCCACACTCCTGGCTCAATTTCAATATCACAGGCTTAGACATGCTCTCAAGGACTTGTTGGGCGACGATATGGCCGAGCCCCCTGAGGTGCTGGGCCTCACAGCCGTCATTAAAGCGCAAACACCTACTAGGATGATTTCTAGAATATACAATATCTCTATGGCAGCCAGGGGCAGTAAGTACACGAAACCTAGGTTGGCCTGGCAATACGATTTGCAGGTTGACCTTACGGATGAAAAGTGGTCCTACTGCTGTATGAGCACAAAACGGGTCTCATTGAATGGACGGCACAGTTTGGTCCATTTCAAATTCCTTAACAGGGTGTATTACACCCCGGAACGAATACATCGATATGGTTAGCGTGACGAGCCCACATGTGAAAGGTGCGGTGAACAGGTTGCAGATTTCTTCCACCTGGCCTGGACGTGCCCGGGGATTGCCCATTTCTGGGGTCTGGTCTTCACAGAACTCAATCATATCACGGAGCTGGCGCTAGTTCCTGACCCATTACTGGCCCTAATTGGGTATTCAAAACCTCTCCCCAAGGCTGTCCGACACTTGATTGATATGGCGTTAAATATTAGCTAAAAGATGTGTGGCGATATGCTGCCTTCGGGTCCCCACGCCTACGATAACCCAGTGGTCCAAAGATATGACATATTGCTGCACCCAGACAGAAAACTATAGTGAGTTGCTTCCACCTCGTAATCGCCCGAAGAACTTCTGGGCCCTCTATAAGAATAGAATGACGAACCTGACTGACCCTGACATTGGCACTGACGCCGAGGTGCAACAATCTCCTTCCCCTGGCCAATCGAACGCATCGCGGTAACGGGCCCGTACAGTAAGATCTATATTACTCTTTGAGCTTTGCATTTTGAGTTCGGGGGGTGGTGAATAATATGTTGGAAATTGCCACGCATTTCCGGTGCTGTACGTGTTTGATGGGTCATCCTTGTATATTGACATGGTGCGGCGCTGCTTATTACTGATTATCACAGGAATGTCATCAATATGCAGTATATGTCATTGTTTCTGGTTGGTTTTGCATAAAATTAATAAAAACATTTTTTTTTTAAACTAGTTGTTGATCATTCGACCAAGGGACTGGTGTTCAAAACCTGTCTTTTACACTTCTCAGTGTGTGATCTTGTGCTATCCGATGTCTCTTTAGTGTGCAAACTTTTGAAAGAATACATCGCAGTATTTAGCTCTATGGAAGTAAAACTAACCAAGCGCTCGATGACTGCACGTTTTCTAGACTTGGGATTTCATGTAACAACCAAATGTATTCTGGGAGTGTTACTCCTAGGTCGTCTCAATTGAACTACATTTCCAGGCTAGTCAGTGACTGGGCTGAAATAAGGTGTCCCTGGAGGCACTGGGCCATCTGTTCACTCGTTAAACAAGGGAGGGCGAGGGTGAGAAGAAACACGCCTACTAAAGATAAGAAATACCTTCACGACAGCTGAAAAGCAGACGATCCAGTCCGGATGGGCCGGACAGAAAGGAGAAAGGGCAGAAACCAAAAAGGCTCAGTTCCAATCAGAGAACACCGTTTTACATAAACAATGATGCCAGCCAATGAAAATAAGGGGCGGAGCTTCAAGTCCCCTTCTGAAATCTCCTCACCTACATTATGTCTTGCAGAGCGAGCAGCGCATGCGCGCTGCAACGCTAGGCGAGAACTAAAAACGAATAGGAAGGATCCGGAATACAGAGGCACGGGAGTCTAGGGCAGACAGCAAGACACTGGGGGGAGGCTGGAAAAGAGGGCTGGATGGGAGACAATTATATTCAGGTAGAGGGGAAGAAAGGGATAAGCCAATTGGGGTGCAAGGAAACAGTAACTGGGTTTAGAGGGGTAATGTGATGACCAGGGAAACTAAAGTGAGCAGAGGCCAAGCAGCATGTCATACCAAGGCAAGAGGCAGGAAAAGACGGATGGGCAGAGGGAGAGCAATTTGATCAGGAAGCAAAGCAGGCCCAGGTGAGAAAGAAGAAGGAGGGGTGCACAAGAGGCCAAGCACAGCAGGGGGTGAGGGCCAAGAGAGAGCAACTCAAAACTAAGGAGGGGAGGGAAGGGAGGGGAGGAGAAGAAAAGCACAAACAGGACACAGCTGGAAAAAGCATGCACTCTTGTGGAATGTTTAGTCAGAAAGAAAAAAGTAGCTCCCGAAAATTTTGCAATGGAAGGACACACGTAATGCAGCCATGCTTCACGGGAGGGACAAACACAAGAAGAAGACAGAAGTTTACGGTGAATGAACAACGAGAAGCAAGAAAATCAGAGTGAAAATGAAGCCAACTAGCCAATTAATGGTATGTAATGGGCAGGCTCTAAGCCTACTGTAAGTTAACAATATATCTTGAAGAAACAGTGCATGCACTGTCTAGGCAAGACCTAAAAATGTACAGCCAGTATCCTGTACCCTCTCATTCTACCCTTGATATCTCCCTCCCTGTATTGTCCTAATAGTCTGAAAAAAAGAATGCCTTGTACCTGCAAATCACATACACCATCCTTTATAGCTTTGATCTCCTTACCATTTGGCAATATGAAATAAACATGAAATTAGGTCCCTAGATTTCTGGAAAAGGCACATGAGATTTTCAGCAGTTATTCCACCATATGGAACGCTTACTCTAGTGGCATAGCAGTATTATATAAGAGCAGCAAGGCACACCCGTCTATAATCCTGCTGAGAAAAACCTTACAGTTCTCAAGGCAGAATTCATAATCTGATATAAATGTTAAGTTGCTCTTCTATGGAATATTGTTCTACCCCAAAGAGCACAGTGTTTGTCTACTGTTTAAACAAAATGTACGAAGTTGTTTGACTTTGTACTTAAATGCAGTTATTTGTTGGCAAATTCCATATGTGCCATATGCAAGCAGTGGTAGATCATCAGAATGGAAAATTAGTGCAAGGGAGAAGAGATCAAAGTATATCCTGGAGGGGCAGAGAGGTCGTTTGACAGCTGTGTGGGCTGTGTTCTATTCCCGTTGACTAACTAGACTTTTTGTCAGTGGTTATGATCAACTGCCAGAACTTGATTTGTTTTCGATAGTGTTGACCCAGCTTTAGTTAGCGTTGGTCTGCATAGTTTCTCAGCCTGGCCTGTGTATGCTTTCAGCGATGGTGTTATGAAACAAGAGCGTTTTCAATTCTCCCCTGAACTTGTACGAATCTCTTATTTGCCCAAAGGAAGAGGTAGGTTGTGTCATGCTTTTGGGCCACACACCTATTGGCTTGTATCTCTAAAGCCTCTATAATGGAAGATGTGGTAAGAATCTTTTATTCACTGAAGATTTCAAACAGTGAAAAAAAATCTAGGGATGAAATAGATTATTTAGGCATGGGGCCCAAATATTTGTCGGTCACAGCATCTTAAATGTACATCTCTCTTCCATGGGTTATCAGTGCAAGGAGCAGAATGGTGGTGTTATATGGTCTGCCATTCCCACACTTAGGACCATTCTTCCAATTTGGTTATTCACCAGCTGAAGGTCTGTGTGGACTTTTTTGGCAGACGAGCCACAATCCACCACAGTAATAATCACGTACGGCATGCAGTGGGCAACCTGACCCTTAAGTTAATAATTTAGCTTCAACTTCCTCTTACCTATGTATATTCTCTATATGGGGAGAGGTGTTTTGATGGTTTGAGCATATGCAGCAATTCATCTGTCATGCAGCACTCTTGTGATATTTTTTACCATTACTTACCATTGCTTCCCATGTGCTAGTCAATAAACTTTCTTATTGATCAAGCAGATTTTCTTCCACTATGACCACTGAACTAGCAGAATGGCAATCGGATTCTTTAAATGCCCACCTTGTTCTTGCGTTGAAACTTTGCCAGCTTAGTTGTCAAGCCCAATATAGACCAGTGACTATATATAGAGTATATATATCCCCAGTGTTGATTCCATGGGTTACCTGCTGGATTAAATGCTGGACCTTGGGACAGTTTACATTTTCCTTTGGTCTGAAGAATGTGTTCTTTCCTTAGGTTTACTACTAAAATCCAGATACTGTACCTGCTCTACTCTGCTTTACCGCTGCTTACTTCCCTTGCTACAGACACCCATTACTATCCTAAATGAGTTTCTGGTGATAATCTGTTTTATTTTCCCTTTGCAGCCAGTGGGTCATCTAAATCCTAAATTACCCCTCCCCCTTTTGCTGACCTGTTTCTGTCTGATGATGGTCCCTTTAGTTATATGGTGGGTTCAGAGTGCCTCATTAAAAATCTAACAGATATAGTCCTTAGACACCTATTTCTGGGTCACAGAGAATGGCACACTTGAGTTCAGCCATTGTGCAGAATCTTGAAATCATTATGCTGCACGATGTTGCAGGCATAAAGCCGCATCTCCATCGGTATCATGACTGCTGGAGAGGTGCAGGCAAACTTACTCACCATCAACCATAATCCGACTAAAGCAGCTGGGTCAAACTCACTAAAAAGAGAGGCAACAACTCGAGGCTTACTACTGCAGTAAGAATGTGTACAATTCAGATTAGAGTTCACTTATTCAGCATATTGATTTAATGTTATTTCTGAATACGTTCTGCTGTGTATCAGCACCAGTGGAGATGCTACATTATGATACACTGGCATTTTTGACAGTGCAGTCTCCTTTAATCTCCGATGCATCTCACATTGTATGTTGCAGCATACATCAGCTCCAAATTGCATAGTGACATGCTATAAGTGTTTCCGTTTGTAAATTACAATGTTTGGCATGAGGTCTGACCCTCACTGAGCCTTTTCAGTCTACGTTTGTGGGACAATTTACACATTTTCACCACAATAGTTCTCTTGTTCAATCAGATCCCGACCTAAGGGATCTAGACCTCAGCAGTTAGGCTATGTGTGATTGATATAATGTGCCCAGTAAAGTCTGTCAGTACCAAGTGCCACTGAGCACAAAGCTGTGGCACATCAAACGATTAGTTGTGCTTAGAGAACTCGAACAAAGATCCTGTACGAACCTGCAAAACTGTTTGAAGCCGTTTTCCATTCCCTTTCTAGATGGGTAAGGTGAGGGCTTTTATTAATGTCTCTGGCAAGAAGCCATTAATTTATGTTCAGCAGAATCCTATGCTTTTAATGTATTACATAAAGAAGCTCATTTATCCCATTCCAAAACCTGGCAATTTTTATAGCTCTGCCATCGAGTCTATCATGGAGATACGACTATAACTGGTGGGTAACACCCCTGATACGACTATAATTAATGGTGTGTGTGATGAAGAATGAGGGATGATGAATGTGGCATGGATTGCCATGTCTAGAAGTCAGTGTGAATCACCGTGGATAGCACAAATAATGGAACCAAGACTGTAATATAAATAACTTGTGTCATATTTTAGAGATGTTTGTAAAATATATTGTTCATATAATGATGAAATGAAAAATTAAATATAATATTAAATGACATGGATTTTTTTAAACAT
The DNA here is from genome assembly GCF_964204655.1 of Triturus cristatus. Taxonomy (NCBI): domain Eukaryota; kingdom Metazoa; phylum Chordata; class Amphibia; order Caudata; family Salamandridae; genus Triturus; species Triturus cristatus. The sequence goes on from NC_140583.1 coordinate 715,267,317, forward strand.
TTGATTTTATATGAATGTTTTTAGATGAATGTGTTCGGAGACATAGAATAATCATTTTAAGACTGAAGTTATACCACCGAAACGTGTCGCTTTGGTTGAGAAAGCACCCAAGTAACACCTGGTCTGAGTATAAGAAAAAGATAATAAAGGAACTGTATTAAACATCGATCCAGGGATATCAATATCATTTTCTGATGAACTTGGAGTGCTCATGAACTCAACGGGTTGTTGATCACTTTAGAATTTGATGTATTCTCCCATTTGTTTGTGGATGTAATGTTTTTAATATATGTGTATTGATGATACATATGTTTTTTAATCTTTTGTATATATATATTAAATCTATAAGGATGCAAACAATAAAAATATATGATAGTATGTATTTTTTGTTTTTTGGTTTTGTTGGTGAATGACTGTAAGGTGTTCTTGTATGCTTCAAAGAGTCCGAGGGGATTTTTCTTTTGACAGCATTGTTCATGCTGCCAGAAATAATGGCAGAGTGGACATCATTCTAGGGTGACTTTTCTGCTACGCTGGCTAGTAGCACTGTCATCCTGACAAACCCCCTCCTGCACGTTAGATTTCTCTGTGATGTTGGTACTGATAATATACACTCACTTTAGGGGGCAATCTCAGAGCCCTATACTGGCGGCAATTCAATCGCCTGCCATGGAAATAGAAGATTTTTTCTAATGGATTTCTCCCTGAAAGGTGATTATACTTTGATATGGACAGACACTTTTAGAATAAAGCATTGCAAACTTGTAGTTTAACCTTTAACATAGTCCTTTTTCTTCACCAGTGTGTATGTATTTCATATTGTCTGGCTTGCACGTATTCAAATTATCAATGTGTCTTTTTGTTCCTGTGTGAAGATCCTCATATTCAGTAACTTTCCTGCTGTATTTACATGCTTTGCAATTCGTACAGGGCAGAAACATCAGTCCTCTTTTCTCTCTTTCAACATTAAGCTGAGCATTGAACATAGCCACGTCTATGTATGTTTTTTTAGACCTAAAGGTAGAGATTAGAGACAACAAAGTACATACCTCGCAAAACAGAGGGTCTACAGCTAGTAACAGCGTCTTAAACACTTGAAGTTGCTAGCCATTACATATACAATGGAATATACATTATGGAGACATAGTCAGGCTTAAAACGAAGTCTAGGACAAAAGAGGCATATGAGATTATGAAGAGGTGTTTTGATAAAATTGAAAGCGAGAGGTTACTCATCCAAAGTATTGAAAATTGCTGAATTTAAAGCCAAGAATTTGAATGGCGATGAACTAATGCTTAATAAGGATAGGAACACAATGACATATTACAAAACTGAAAAGGTGAGGTTTATCACGTCATGTTCAGGACAATCTGATATGATACGTAAAATGATGAAGGGTAAAACAGTATAAAATAGACAGCAGTAAAAAAAACTACTGGTTAATATGACAAATACACTGGTTAAGACAGTTTAAGCAGAGCACAATAAAACACTAATGCAATGTGACAATGAGACAAATAGAAAGTGCAGAACACTGACAGACGGGCAGAGTTAAAGTGCATAGTGCATTTTTAACATGAGTACATTAGCAGTATTAAAGTCAGTTGTACAGTTGTTAGAGATCAATTGTAAAAAGTAATTTTAAAGAAACAATTTAGAGGAAAAAGGACCGGGGTGTTTTGTCCTGTACGAATTGCAGATCATGTAAATACAGCAGAAAAGTTACAGAATAAGAGGTTCCTCACACAAAAACAAAAAGACACATTGGTAAATTGATGACGTGCAAATCAGACTATACGATATACATCATAACATACACTTGCAGAAAAAGATACACGAGAAGCAAAACTTTTCTGTAAATAAAAGGATCCTCCAACATCTGAGGGCTAAATACCCCAAGTAGATTGCAGCGCAACATTAGAAATATTAAACAAATCAGATTGGACAAATGCTTCTTACTTTGGGGTGGACAGGATAATAGCCACTGAAAGAGAAGGGAATAGCAAAGTCGCACTACATAAATTAGAATTCAGACACCTTATTGATTTGGAGACGTGCGAAGCGGATGGGCTTAATGTCAGGGAGGAATAGTATGCATGCTTGCCTTGATTAAAACATGATTTAATGAAAAATATATCTCCAAAGACACTTTGGAGTCTGTTTCATCTTGCATTAGAGCAATATTGTTAGAAATTGTAGATTGTTTTCTTCTGAATTACCCTTTATTACTCATATATTTTTTGTTTTTTTCTTATTTCTTTTGTGTCTTCTTCTCTTTATTATCACTTGACTCTCTCGGGTTTTCTGTGAATCGAAATAGTCTATTACCAAAGAACGAATGGTAACAGAACTAAAAGAATGCGAGAGAGCGGCTATGATACAGTTAGGGAGTGTAAGGTCTAAGAGGGACCAATGTGAAGAATTCATCTTTTTAAAAATATATATCCACTAGACTGGCATTGAAAAGACAAGACTATGATAATCTCTTGAAAAATAAAAATTGTGATAATATGAGAGCTTCAACGTGATTTTCAAAGAACGCAGAATTATTATAACTTTACAAAACCTCTAACTATCACGCAGTAGATAAAGGATGTTTAACTATATGTGGGGTAAAAAATGACGTACTGATTTTTTTTAAACAGACTTTATTGAGTTTTACAAAGGTTGCATGTGGTCGTCATGCCACAATCCTGTCATACATCAAAATTACAATCAGTTAGCTTGGAACACAATGAAGGCCGTAATTATCATACGGATTATCGGTCAAATCAGTATATTCACTTATCTCGGTATTCTCTCGCAGTTTCACACATATACTTGTGTTCAGTCCCGATTGTAAACTCTCGTCCCACAACTACCCCCCACCCTTCCCTTGCCCCAGGCATGTTACTTGCATCCAGGTCGTTACTGCACAGTAGTCCAGTACTCCTGGCTTGACGTCAGCATTGACTGGGGTAACACCATAGGGGATCACAACCAATCCAGGCGGCAGTATGCCGTCCCTGGTAGCGAGTCTTCAGGCTTCAAGATTCCCTCAACTGCCTGCAGCCTAGTCTATTTCTGCCGGGGGATCACCTATGGAGTCTTCTCCCTCAATGTTGTTGGTGAATTTAAGCACTACAACTAACATTTCCCAAGCTCTTGCCCCTTCTAGCGTCCTCTCACTTCCCGTTCTTTTTGCTATCTGCAGCCTGATCACCCCTTTGCATTCGGTCCATTTAAGGAGTTCTGCTTTCCACCGTGCTATGCTTGGGCCCTGCTTCACTTTCCAGTGCATGATGATATCTCTTTTGGCCAACAGGAGACCCATATCTAAGAACTTACTTGTGATTTTATTTTTGGACATGTGAGGGAACCAGTGTAAAATACAGTATTTCTAAGTCGGCTCTACTTCTCCGTCAGTGATGTCGGTCAGTAACGTTGTTACCTCCCCCCAATAGCTGTCCAGGAACGGGCACTCCCATAACAAATGTTTAAAATCTGTGCCTTCTTTAGTGCGGGCAAGCCGATGTTTGGGTCGGTGTGAGATCCGAATAAAAGAGGATGACTGAAATGTAGTTTTATCCAAATGGTAGATTTATTCCATTGCGATAGAAGCGCCGAACAGCGACCCTTTGCTGCAACGTAGGAACCGGCATACTAACAATTGTGCCGCCATTGACGGCGAGGTAAACAGGCCACGCCTACCCCGAGGCCACGCCCACCCGCCCTCCACAGTATAAATACGCTGCCTTCAGCGCCACCAAATCAGACCTTGTAATTCTCCTGAGGCGGAAGCCGGGAGACATCTTGTTTTTAAAATTGTATTTTCGTATTTTTCACCTTGCGCATTATTTGCATTTTAAAACTGCACTCACCCCCTGCCATCACGAAAAACAGGCGATAGAAGCGCCGAACAGCGACCCTTCGCTGCAACGTAGGAACCGGCATACTAACAATTGTGCCGCCATTGACGGCGAGGTAAACAGGCCACGCCTACCCCGAGGCCACGCCCACCCGCACCTTCTCCACCCATTAAAAATGTGCAATCACCGGACGCGCAGCGGACGGGCGCAGCGGGCGCGCCGTCAGCGCGCCGAAGGCGCGCCAAAGGCAAGCCCGTCTGGGCCCGTCCGGGCCCAGCCGGCCCCAGGACCAGACACTATGCCCAAATCACAGCCCCACCTATCCTACTCCCCGGATACCCTCCGTCTCTGGAACATTAAGAAAAGTCCTCAGTGCGACTTCATTCTCAAGGATGACACCCCGTTCATAGGATGTCCCCTGTGCGACACCCACAAAGCTACGGAACCCTGCCATATGCTTCGACTGGGCCTCCTGAACTGCAGGTCGCTAGCAAAACACTCGCATGAGATCAACCTTCTCACTCAAACCCTCTCGTTAGATGCCTTATTTCTGACCGAAACCTGGCTGACCCCCAGCAACGGCTCGGACCTGGTCAATGCAACCCCCCCCGGCTATCAAGTCTGCTGCCTTGATAGACCAGTTGGAAGGGGTGGCGGGCTCGCCATTCTCTATAAAAGTAATTTCAGCTGCAGGATCAACGAGGGCACGGTCAAGGACTGTGAAAACGGTAACTTCACCCTCCAGATCTCCCCCACCACTTCACTATCGGGTCTGCTGGTATACCGACCACCAGGCGCGATAGGTGATTTCCCAAGCACGCTGATGGACCACATCCTTTTAAAAACATTAGAAACGCCCAACTTCCTCCTTCTAGGGGACTTGAATCTACACTTTCTAGACAAAGCAGATAACACGGCCGCCAATCTCCAAGCAGACCTCATGTCAGCTGACCTCCTGCTCCTGAACTCGAAACCCACGCACGAGAAAGGGCACCTCCTAGACCCAGTTTTCTCTAACATCAAAAATCTTCAAACACAAGACCCCACCCCTCTTCCATGGACCGACCACTTTCTGGTCCCCATGCACTGGTCCTATCAGCCCGCCACGGTTCCTAAACAGAAAACCAAGATTCTAACCAGACGTTGGAACAAGCTAAGACCAGAAGAATGGGAAATGAAGCTGAGGGAATCCGACGGTCCCCTCTCCACTGACCCCAACACCGCCGATAGGGAGTTTAACAGCTGGCTCACCAACCCCCTAGACAGCCTCGTCCCACTAACATGCGCCCTCAAGCATGTAATAAGGATTAACCATGCCCCTTGGTACACTCCGGCCCTGAACATCCTCAGGAAGGAGTGCAAAAAGACGGAGCGGACTTGGAGAAAAAATAAATCGGTAACGAACAAAAACGCCTACCAAACAACCATGAAGGCATACAAACAAGCCCTCCACAGCGCAAAAAGCTCCTTCTTTGAGGAAAGAATAAAGAGCTCAGCGTGCTCTGCTAAGGAGACTTTTTCCATCCTTAAAGAGCTTCTCCATGTCCCAGCCCCCCCGCAGATAGCCCTGGACCCCAAAGCAGCCGAGGAAAAATGCGCCAACCTGGCTAATTTCTTTGATAATAAAATAAAGAAAATCCTTTCCTCCCTACCCACCACCAATCAGGCCCCCCCCGGATCAGCCAAGGATTGTATCCTCACATCAAGAAATCCCACGGACTCTTCCGAACTCCCTCGTTTAGCCTCATTCGGACCATTTACGGAAGAAGAAGTGGCAACCACCCTAGCAGCCACGAAAAGTGGCGCTCCCAGCGACTCAGTGCCCGTACGGTTCATAAAAAACATCGCTCGGACTATTGTAGCTAGACTCACGGCCCTCATTAACACCTCGTTTACCCAAGGAGAAGTCCCTCAAAGCTGGAAGGAGGCCGTGGTCAAAGGCTTATTGAAGAAGCCATCACTAGACCCCACGGACTTGTCCAACTATCGACCCATCTCGCTCCTCCCCTGGATAGGGAAGGTTGCAGAGAAGCTTGCAAATAAACAGCTGTCCCACTTCTTGGAGGCTAACCTTCTCTTAAAAAACTCCCAAACCGGCTTCAGACCAGGTCAGGGGACAGACACCGCCCTCCTGGCGGCCGTAGAAAAAGCGAGGGAAATCATTGACACGGGAGGATCAGTGGCAGTGGTCCTCCTGGACCTCAGCGCGGCTTTCGACACTGTCAACCATCAGGTCCTAGCCCAGCGCCTAGACAACACAGGCATACAAGACAGTGCGCTGAGATGGCTCACATCTTTCCTCTCCCAACGCTCCTTCCAAGTCTGGGAAGGAGAAAGCCGCTCCCCCCCAATTCCCCTCCGGTGTGGAGTGCCTCAGGGCTCCTCACTGAGCCCCACGCTTTTCAACATGTATATGGCCCCACTGGAGGAGTTGGTCGCCCCATTCGGAGTCACGATCGTCAGCTACGCTGATGACACCCAGCTAGTGGTGACTCTCTCACACCCCAAGCTAAAACCCTCCAACCTGCGTGACTGTCTCTCCACCGTCCACCAATGGATGAGCGACTCTGACCTAAAGCTCAACGGGTCAAAAACAGAGAACCTGCTCCTCGGCCACAAATCCTCGAGTCTTCCACCTGACATCTGGCCCGCCCGTATGGGTGACCCCCCCTCCCCCAAAACAGAGGTCAAGAGTCTAGGAGTGTGGCTTGAGACAGATCTCACCTTTAGGACTCAGGCTAGGAAAACTGCCGGCATCTGCTATGGGCTTCTGAGATCATGCAGAAAGGTACTTCCCCTACTACCATTCCAGTCTCGCCTCCTGCTAATTCAAGGTCTAGTGCTAGCAAGGCTAGACTACAGCAACGCCATTTACCTCGGTGCACCGGAAGCCACCTACCAGATCTTACAAAAAACCCAAAATGCCGCAGCCCGCCTGCTCACAAACACCCCATCAAGAACATCGGCCAAACCAGCGTTGAGAAAACTCCATTGGCTCCCCGTGAGGGAAAGAGTCGCATTCAAGGCCCTCTGCCTGGCCCACAAGACCCTGCACAACGCTGGCCCCCCCATTCTGAGCACATGGATCACCCCATACAGACCACCGAGAGCGCTCCGGTCTGAACAGGGAAACCTTATCGTGGTCCCTAGGGTGAAGAAAACCCGCTTTGGCGGCCGCAGATTCTCGGTAAACAAGGCCAGAAAATGGAACGCACTTCCCCCGAACCTTAGAGCGGAACCAAACCTTCTAAGATTTAGGAAATCCCTCAAAACTCTCCTCTTTCCCTGATTTATCTGAAATCTCCCTTGCCCCCCCCTTTAGGAGTTCGAGGTTTCAGCGCTGGGATACTCGAGGGTGACTACGCGCTCTATAAAAACCTAAATAATAATAATAATAATAATTCCAAAGTTAGGTAAATACAGAAACATGTGAAGTATCAGGTAAAACAGCCCCACCGGGAGCAGCATCCCTGCTGCTAAACCTACATTCATCAACTGACAATTTCACTCAAACATACACACAGGGAACAATCTATGACATCACTAAGACTGGCTGAGCAGCAGAGTACAAGACACAGAAAAGAGACTAGACAGAGAAGAGAGCAAGATACCACAGTCGGGAAATACTTATTGATCTTTTCCGGGATGAGGTATGCCCTATGTAGGATATAAAAATACACTAACTGGAATCTGGCATTCCTGGTGCTCTTACTAGCTCTCCCTACTAATTCCCCCCAGGTTTTCTCTGGAATAACCTCCTCAAGGTCAGCCTCCCACTTGAGTCTCAGGTCTGATAAGGGGAGTAATGTTTCCCGCGTTATGCGCCTGTACAAACATGTTACCGTCTTCAATGTACCTGCTGCCATAACCACGTACTGGCAGCCCAGTGACGTTTTTAGTTCGGTGAGTCCCCCTCCCAGTGTTTCCGAATGGCCGCAATGAGGGCTGTATACAGCAGGAAATCCCCCAAGGCAAGTCATTACGGGCTTGCACGTCATTGAACGGGATCATGGCCTCGTCCTCGTATAGGTCTCCTATGTTAGCCAATCCTTGTCCTGCCCAGATTACCAGCCTCTGCCAGTTACCTCCATGCAGCAAGGCTGTACACATAAGTAACGGGATTTCCGGAGCATAAGGGCGTCTAATTTTGTCTCTCCGGAGGTATCTGTTCCAACACCGTCGTGCCGTGCCGAGTTACGTGGTGAGGGTTAGGGTTCTAACAGGAAGCCGCAAGATGATGTGGGATATCAGTAGGCCTCAAAGTCAGGCACCGCTAGCCCAACCTCCGCTCTTGGTCGCATAAGGACAGCCAGCGCCGCTCTGCGCCTGCCATTACCCCATAGGAACCCCGTGATCATCGATCTGAGCTGGACAAAGTACTTTGTCGGGATCCATACCGGCAAGGTCCTGAAGTAGTATAAAAACCTCGGGAGAGTGAGCATTTTAAGCAGGACTAAGTGGCCATCCACAGATAGTGGTAAGAAGCCCCAGAAGTCGAAGTTACTTTTTGGTCCCCTGATGGCCTTCCCCATATTACCCTCTAGGATGTCTTCCTGAGTGTGGTATATGTGTGTGCCCAGGTATGGCAGGCATCTATCTTACCAATTCACCTCCTCTGTTGCTTGCGGGCCTATTCTACTCCCCCTTGCAGGGAACAGGCAAGACTTTGACCAGTTCACATTTAACCCTGCGACTCTGCTGAGGCCTTGTAGTAAATTTTTCGCTCCCGTAAGCGCCTCTCCAGAATCAGACAGAAATACCAAAAGGTCATCGGCATAAAGAGCAATGTGATGAATCTGCCCATGCACGTTGAGTCCTTGATAAAATCGCCCTGATCTGGCCCTCGCTGCCATTGGCTCCATCACCAGGGCAAACAGCAGGGGGGAAAGTGGACACCCTTGACGCGTTCCTCTTCCCACGCCGCAGGCGCCTGATATTAGCCCGCCAGTTTTAACTCTGGCAGTGGAGTCGGAATACAGGAGAGCCGTCAAGCCCACAAAATCATCTCCTAGCCCAAACTTCCGCATCACATGGAACAAGTAAGGCCATTCCAGGCTATTGATCCAACACGGGGGACAAAATTTACATAATCTCCTCATGTCACAGATCCTCAATCACAACAGTTCATTCATACATTCATACATTGGTGGGGCCCATAACACCAACACGCTTGTTATCCACATAACTCACTCGAATCTGTACACAGGAGAAAGGCTGCTGGACCAAGTGGATACCTTATTATCTATCAGGACTAATTTTTTACTAAATTATATATATACATTCTATAAACAATCTTCTGAATCCTGACTTTATCATCAAGGCACTCCACTGTTTGGTCGATGGACCAACTAGTTGGACTGGTTGATGGTGAATTAGAACCAGCTAAAACACAATTAAAGCCTAGGAAACATTTGATATTTTCAGTAATTAATTTAAGAACCACAAACTCATTTCTTATTATTTCAATTTTGTTTATCTAAACATTAATGAAACTTTTAAATCTTGCATTTACTGATTACAGCTCATTAATTAAAATTTAGATTTATTAAAGAGAAAATAAACATTCAGAAATTACTCTTAGAAATAGATTTAAGAAAACGCAGCAAAACATTTACCAATAGACAGATGATGATAGCTTCAGATCAAATAGGAAGTTATCTGCATTCTCAGGCGAAGACTCACTCAGGGGAAAAAAACAACCTGACCCTCATCAAAGGATCAACCGTCATGTAAATTACAGGATGCGACGTAATAAAGTTCAGATATGAAGCAAAGTCCATACATCAATCCGGAGCATGGATCAATTCCACACTCTGACTTACAGCACAGAATAAATTTTAGATTTTGGAAAAGAACAACCACCCAACAAGAACTTCTTCTAAAATTTAACCCAAAGACAAACGCAACCGCAACTCCAAAGCCACCAACAACTCCAACAACAACAAATAATGACTGATGAAGAGTTTTTATACCCTTTTTCCCCCTTACTTCATACAAGATATGGCAACTTTGGGGGCAGACCAAATGTTCTGATTGGACAGTTCGGGCTTATCGATAGTTCATTGCACTTTTTCGCAGCGCAAAATGGTTCTTCATGGTGACTTGGCACAAAGGGGTCACAAATTGAAAGTTATTTTTCAGTTTCTCAGACGGGAACGGCAAATGTATCTCTTTAGGGTGAAAGGGTCCTATTGACAGGTTCATCCTTTGTCTTCTCCCATGTTTTCTCATTCGATCATCTTTTGGCTTGCGGTCAAGTTCCCAACAAATCGTCCTTGGCAAGGAACACGATGTCGGAAGTTTAAATCACCTCGTGATCTCAAAAGCCATCTGGGCATGCGCAGAATTCATCGCGCCCACATGGTGGCATCTGCTTCAGAGAACGCCATCTTGGGTACTGCGACCTTGTAGGCCCGAACATTAACTAAGTGAAAATAGACATAGAGCAATTAATATGTAGAAATAAAGATTCTAAGTTCAAACCCGCACTAATCTCCTTATATATTAGTATTTTCCTAGCTGCAGCAACATTTAAAGCGATAATACTTACCATACAATAACTTTAAGCCACAATACAATCACAAAGCAAAATAAATTATGCAATTTTACTATTTCACCACAATCTAATGTTAGTTTGTGTCCCATTATTAATTATTTAATTTAACCATGCAATTTGCAATTTAGTCCCACGTGTATCAGTGTTTATCAAGGTGCAAACATTGATTAGTATCACTTCCACTTCAACCAGGTTATGTAAATTAATTTTAGTATGTTTACGTAATTAATTTCATGCAAATTAGAGGAGGTATATAAAATTTTGTTTTACCTGCTCCATCACTATCAAACGACTTTTCTACATCAACGGCGAAGATCGTCGCCATGTTTACTCTATAGGAGTCAGCCTCTAGGACTCGCGCTGTGTTTCTGGTGGGACTAAACCCGGAATGATCCTTATGTATCAGGGTAGTCATGTGGGGGAGCAAGCAAGTAGCCAAAATCCTACTCAATATTTTGTAGTCTAAGTTAAGCATAGATAGTGGGCGATATGCTGTTTTGTCCCATGGTGGCTTCCCCGGCTTGAGTAATGGTATGATGATCACCTCTCTAGTAGACACAGGAAGGTGGCCAACCCGTTTTGCGTCATTGTAAATTTTTTCTAGCCTGGGAACCAGCAAATTAATGTATGCTAGGTAGAATTCAATTGGTAAGCCATCCGTGCCTGGAGTTTTATTTCGAGCCATGTTATTAATAGCCCCCCTCACTTCTCCAAGCTTGACTTCCCGCCCTAGGGTATCTGCACTGTCCTCACCCAGGCCTGGCAGCTCCACGCCTCGTGTGAACTCATGCAAATCAGCCTCTGCTGGATCCAGCTTATTCTGGTATAGTTCTGTGTAGTAAGCTAAGAACAAGTCATTGATGCCTTGCTGATCATACCTCACTGCCCCATTCTGGTCTCCAGTTCCAGGATCACTGTACCTCTCCTGGCCGGGTTAGCCAACCAAGCCAGAAGAGCTCCCGACTTGTCCCTTTCCGAGTAAGCACGGGTGATGTATTTTTTGTAATCAAAGCAACAAAGGCGTTCTACTTGCACTGCCAGTGCCTCCTTAGCCTCCAAGAGCTCCCTCTGCTTGTCTGGTTTCTCAAGCCTACCTTTTTCCAGTTCCCTCAGTCGCTGGGCATCCCTCTCTATGTCCTGAAGGAGCACCTTCCATACGCCCATCATCTCTGATATACAGTGCCCTCGAATGACTGCTTTGCATGCATCCCATTCCACTAAAGAGGACGTTGCAGTGCTATCATTATCCTGGAAAGAATTAACAATAGCTGTGCCTATCGCTTCATGAAACACTTGATCTTCTAAAGCCTCGGGTCGCAAGCGCCAGGTGGGGATTTTGGGTTGCGCACAAGACCATTGTAAACCTACTAGCTCAGGATTATGGTCAGATAGCATCCTAGTGAGGTATTCACTGCTGCATACCCCCTCATGGACATCTAGGAAGCACAATATGGCATCTAGTCTGACATGCAGTTCATGCAGGGCTGAGAAAAAGGAGTAATCCTGGGTCGCAGGGAGTTGAGCCCTCCAGGAGTCAATCAACCCCCACTTCTGTTGCCAGCTACAATGCGCCTCTGCCAGTTTGTGTGCAGGTGCATCAGGGAGTGGAGGATGGGAACAATCAAGGCTGACATCTGATGTACAGTTAAAGTCACCTCCCAGTAATACCGAACCCGTGAGGACAGTCACCAGTTTCAAAGAAAGTAGCGAAAAAAGGCTGGTTGATCCGAATGAGGCACGTAGATACTACCCAGTACTAGATCCATGCCATCTAGTCTCCCCGAAACTACCACATATCTGCCTTCTAGGTCAATAATCTGTTTTGTGCACTAAAAGGGTACTCCCACCCTTACCCATATTAGGACTCCCCATGCAAACGTGGAGTAAGTGGTATAAAATTATTGACCCCTCCAGTGACGCTGCAATGCCGCCCCTTCTTTCGCTATTATGTGGGTTTCTTGAAGTAATGCAATCTGAATACCTCTGCGGACCAAATATGAGTGTATTATATGACATCGTACCATTGAGTGCATCCCCCTAACATTCCACAAAATATATTTTAAACCTAGTGGGGATCCCATTGTCTTAGGAAATTTCTATACTTATTTTTTTTTAAAAACACCCGTGACACGCCTGGCTCCCCTTAACATTTCCCAACCTAAAGAAAACCCCCATCTCCCCCTCCCCCTCCCCAGGTACCGGAGAACTAGTTCCCATCCAAACAATGCTTAAGCATACAAACATCCAATGGCGGTTGCAGGGGTGATCAACCTACAGTCGCGGGCCCAAACTCCTGCTCAGCCGCCTCCCCAGTAAATGTACCAGACATTACCGCCCAGACCAGCGAGTTGCGACCCTTATTACAGTTGAACATACAGCCGGTTTATTTGCGATCGCTTCTAGACACAGGTATACGTCATGTCTCTGAGATCTTCGGTGTCAGCTGCTGCTTTATGTTCATCACATAAGATCGTCTGCAGTCTGGGGTGTGATACTAGGCAAGTCCATTTCCGAGTTGTCATTGTCGCTGTGATCCGGTGATGTTTCTGGTCTCCTGGTGTGCAGTCTGCTCTTGCTCGAAGTAGGGCTGGAACTTTTTTGGATGTGTGTCGCCACGGCTTGCAAGGCTTTACGGCGTTCCAGGCTGAGTTCTCTGGGCAATGGGGCCCTAGACCCAGTTTTATCGCTTTGAGGGCTCTGTTCCAGTGAGTTCGGAGAGGAAGTACAATGGGCCATTGGTCCCCGCATGTCTAACCACTCCTAGGCCTCTTGTGGCGTTAGGAAGAATCGAGTTCCCGCGGGGTCTGCCACCCTGAGTCGTGCAGGTAACAACATTGCGTAAGGCAGTTGTAGTTGGCAAAGCTTTTTTTTGACAGCCAGGAAGGAGGCTCTGTTCCGTTGGACCTCCCTTCTGAAGTCCGGAAAAATCATCATGGCACTGTTGTCAATTTGCAACCCCTGTTTTTGGTGAGCTTGTTGCAAGATGTCATCTCTGTCCCTAAAATGCAAGACCTGCCACTATTGCTCTTGGTGGGGCCCCTGGCTTTGGAGGTTATGCTGGAACCCTATGCACTTGTTCCAGAGCATAGAAAGGTGACAACCCCTCCGGATCCACTTCTGCTCGGATCCAGTCTTCTAAGAAGCGCACTATATTTGCCCCTTCTGTTTTTTCCAGCACTCCGATGAAGCAAATGTCATTCCTGCGGGACCTGCCTCGCTGTATTCGGCATGCATTTCCAGCACGGTTATCTTAGCTTCTAGGTGCATGAGTGACCTTTGTATTCCATGCTCCTTCTCCAGGAGGCCTCCCAGTTCTTTCTAATTAGTTGACACCCTTTCCTTGAGCTTACGATGGACATCTTTTAGCAGGCTTAAGTCCTTATACCTATCGCATGAATTTTTCCTTCCAGCACCTCTCTGGAGGCCGTGATCGCCTGCATGATGTCGGACAATGTGTGTTTCCTGGGAGTCGATTTTTTCCCCAGCTCCAAGTCTTCTTCTTCATTGTCTGTCTGGGCACCAGGGACGTCCACACTGACGACGTTAAACCCTCTCTTCTTTTGTGTCCTCCCCATCGTTTTGGGCTATGATTGATTTCTTCCTGTCAGTATCCAGTGCGCACTTCAATGCTGGGGGCCATTTCGTGGAAGCGTAGCCGGGCCCTTTAAGACTACAGCTAGGTCCCACTGACCCAATGAGGTGCTCTCAGCGACCAAACCACCACATGTGGATACCTGCTCGCTTCAGTAGTGCTGCATATGTTATGGCGCAGGCCCACTGATATCTATTTGGGAGTAGTGTGCTCCATGTCAGCTCTTGGATTTGGATCTGCCCTTTATATGTGTGGCTCCACCGCTCTCCCTCCCGCAAAACTCCTCTGGCTCCGCGCAGCTAGGTGAGATACCGCCAATTCTCAGCTTCACCGATGGATTGTGCACCGCTACAGCTCGGCAACCCAGCAACTAGAAGACCTGCACCAGTCTCTGGCTTCTGCGGCCCTTGTATGTATCCAACTATTACGCTGATGGTTTGCTGCTGCAGGACTTGGGGGATGGGTTGCTGGCGAATTTAGCATCCCAAACCCAACATCACCCTGCATCTCCCTCGGGGCAAGGTGAGCTTCCACCGGTGCCATCCACTGCCAAGCGATCCGAGTGTGCTTGTTTCGGACCTTCTACTATACGAGCGTCCGTCCTGTCTGCTCGTCATGGGCCTGCTTGCTTGTGGCCTTAGATTTCAGGGGATCCCTCTGGGGGAGTTCAGGCCCCTCTCAGTCACCGCCAGTCTCACCAGCCACTCTCCAACATGCATGGCGTCTCAGGTTCCTGCGCGAGGCATGGAGCGCTTCCCCGCCAAGACTCTCTGCGTCGCCCACTGTGACTCTGCAAGCCTCCCCGCGATGTGGCCACCGTCGTGTTAACAGCCCGCTGTTCTGCGGGACGCCCAGTACAACAAGTGGGGACTAGCTTCAGTCCCTGACGGTGCTTTGCGCTTTCAGGGCTTCCCTGCAGCTCTTTAGTGCCCAGTGCCCCTTCAGGGGTCAAAGCGGTCGTCTCCGGTAGGGATTGTCTCTCAGCTGGTGGCCTGTTCTGGCACTGCTGAGCCAACTCCTGCACGGGCACTCTTCTGCCGTTTTGGTGAGTCTTCTCAGGCAGCCCAGACACTTCTCATTCACCGCTGCGCTCCTCAGCCTCTCACTGCTACTCACAGTGCTCCAGGTTCCTTCAAGGAATCGGGTGTGCTCCGCCGCTGTGTCTTGCCTACCCGCTGCGGCATCCAGTTCAGATCCTCCGTGGTGCGGGCGCCATATTGCAGCCGCACCCGCTAGGTCAAGCACGCCTCACCGCAGCCGGATAATCTTCTATTTTCCCCTGCCCCCTCGTCTCCTCTGCAGCGTCCCAAAGCTCTCTGCTGGGCGGGATGGGTTCCACTGCTGGGCACTGCCTCTCCTTCGGCGATTTGCAGCAGTTACTCCGTGTCGTTCATGGGATGGCTGCCATCTCGCTGTCATCTCCGCCAGGCCTGCTAGCTCTGATTGCAGCTCATATGGCGTTGTTGCAGGCAATTCGGAGCTCGCTTCTACTCGCGGGTGTGAGAAGTTGGCCTGGTATATGCTGTCCACTAGTTATAGTGGGCACCTTGCACCAGTCCAATCAACCCCTTATTGATTATAGGTTAAAGACAACCTTTATTGAAAGCTATCCTACTGGTAGCTATGGAGAGCAGCCTTCAGGCCAAGTCTTGAAGGAATGTAAAGCAGCTTGTTTTACCAGTCTATAATCTCTTTAATGACCAAATGAAAGGGAACCACACCAGGTATATATATAAAATATATGTATTTATTACTAAACACACCCCTCTAGTCTCTTTATGAGGTTAGAAGCAAAAGCACATAAGCTACACTTCAAATATTGCAGTAAAATAGCACAAATACACGTCAGGCCCTAGGGGCGAGCCAAACCATATACTAAAATAGTGGTATAAGAACCACGACTTAACGAGACACAAGGCCTAGAGCCAGTAGCATTGGTAGTGACACAGGAGACCCACAGCCGTGAGCTCCCGTTAGCTTCTATGGGGAAAGTGCAGTTAGATTTTTAAAGATTAGGGACACTTAGAAATGGACTAGGACCAAACCCTCTTGGACTTAGGCAGTTCTAGGGTCAACACCCGGGGGAGCACCGGAGTATTCGAGTTACCTCACCCAGGGAAGCCAGGTGCATGGGTGTCAAATGGTGTTGGGTCGCGTTGTCGTATTCAATGGAAGCTGGCAAAGAAGTGCTGCTGCCGGGACGATGCGAAGTGTCCGAAGAGATCCAAGCCTGGATCAAAGATTCGAAGAACCTGAAAGCAGAGGGGACAGAGTCTGGGTCACTTGCCAGTGAGCAGGGGCACGATAGACGAATGCCCACCGATGTCGGGTGTTTCAGGTGAAGAAGGTGAAGCTTGACTCTTCAGCCACGAGGACCAGGAGGTGTCAAGGATGACTAGGAGCTGGATTTGAGCTGTCCCACAAAGGATGTCGAGTGCTGTGGCGTCGGTGCCCGGATTGGACCCAATAAGCCTTGGCAACAGCAACCCACGCAAAAAGGAGAAAGATGCTTCGGTGCAGACCAGCAAGGTCTGAGGGACTCACCCCGCGGTGGGGAGTCAGGGCACGTCTGGAGCAACCAGGAAAGCCCAATGAAAATCAGAGTTACCTTCACAGGGACCCACCAGTCGACAGACCATGGATCGCGAAGGGACCTCGAGAGGAATCACAAAATGGCAGCTCGGGGTGACTAGGCCAACAATCTTTGGTGGATTCTCTGCTCCAGGTATGGGCCACAAGTAACCCAATGCACAGCCTCAGGGGATGTCGAGAAGCTGATGCACTTGCAAATGTGCACGGTAGCCAGGGTTTCTGGTTCCACGTCACTCACAAGGGCTGCGGGGCTCAGCTTTGCTGGGGACTCAGGTCGGCCTCTGAGAAGTTTGGAAATCCACCTCTGGTGTTGCAAAGTCTTCAGCATCCAGTGGGAGCTTCGGAGATGCAGACCGGACAGATGCGTCTTTGGTGCCTGCCAAGGAGGGGAGTCACTCCTTGACCCCAAGGGAGATTTCTTCAGTCCTCTAGTCTTGAGTAGAGCGTCGAAGTTCCAGGATTCAGTTGCAGAGTTTCGTCCAGGGATATCTAAAGTCTTGTTGCCAGGGGCTCCTTACTTATACCTAAGAAAGGGGTTGGACTAACTCAGTGGACCCACCTATGGGAGGGTTTGGAAAGAGGGGTGCCTACACCCATTTCCTTTGTCCAGTTTCGCGTCAGAGCAGGGGCTGGTAGCCCATGCAACCGGTTTGAACTGGGCTACGCACAGGGACACCAAATGTGCCCCCAGTGCAGACTTCAAAGCACTCTTGGAGTGCTCCCACCCAGCCCCAATACACTAAAGCCTGTCTGGGGGGTGGTTACACCTCCCTCTGACAGGAAACCTATTGTCCAGGCCTCCCCTGCCGGAGTTTTGGTCAGCAGCAGGAGACCAGACTCATGTCTGTGGCTGCAGCATACATTTTGTGATGCCAGGGCTCCGTTAAACTGGTACCGGGTTTACCGGTCCTGTCATGTCTCTCTCTCTAGAAGGGTGGGATCATACTCCGACACCAGTTACTGGTGTGGGGGTATGATTCCAAGGTGTTTGACACCAAGCACGACATGTTTCCGTGCAGCCAGTCCAAAGTTAGCATTTACCGTTTGGTTATAATGCATTAAGAGTATATGGTCAGGCCGCATCAATGACAACCCCGGAGAAGAGATTGCGTAGGCTGCAGAAGGGTTCTGCTCATGCATGGGCACCCTCTCACACAAAACCAAGCACCCTGCCTTCAGGATTGATAAGGCCTATTATAGGGGTGACTGATAGGTTTCTATGTGCAATGATAGGTGAGATATAGTGAACCTATATCTCAGTAAGGGGTGCATGCACCACCTTACCCAGGCTACAGTAGCAGACCTGTGGTATCATTTTGGAGGGCTTTCCAGGGGTAGCATAATACATGCTTCAGCCCCATATACTAGGGACTCCTATGCCCTGGGTACAGAGTATACCATATACTAGGGACTTATAACATAACATAACATAAGGGCACCTCAGAATCCAATCGGTTATGCACCTAGGGTACATGGAATCAATTTAGAGAGGAAGCAGCTAGGCTGGGGTCCTGAATAGCAGGGCCCCAGCCAGACTAAGGTCGAAAAACAGTGAAACATCAGCAAAAAGTGGGGGTAACCATAAGAGGCAGATCCTACTCTCTTACAGCGGGCATTACCCAGCGTCCCCCGGTCTATGAATCAGCTCCCCCGGCCGTGTCCAGGGAACTGGATAGTTGATTGCGGGGAAGCGGCGGTTGGAGTTCCTCAGCTTGCGCCCGTTCTCATTGGCTGCAGGCCACGCCCCCCCTAAAAGTGACATATCGATTAAATGAAATCAGAGATTACTTTATGAATGTTAAAAGCATAATACATATCTCAGACTTGAATTAAATGATTACCGAGATTGAAAACATTGTTTGATGTCATCATAAATAATATTGTGAATATCACCTAATTTAAAGAGAGAAGAAGTAAAAACTCCAGGTATCTTTTTTGTAAATACTGTGGAGTTTGTTTAAAGTCTTTTGTAACTGTATATGAATTTTGTGTAAATAATTGGAAACAAATCCAAGATGGCGACTAACTGTGAAAAAGACTCCATGGGGAGTCAAAACACATCTGCTCTGCTTTTTTTGTCAATAAATCTGTATATATATATATATATAATCACTGAAAAAAACATAGGTTTCAGGCATGTTATAGTTAGAAATTAGCATTTAAAAAACCATTGAAATTCACTGAAAAAAATCATAGGTTTCAGGGATGTTATTGTTAGTTGGACATTTCACTCACAGAAAACCATAGAAATTCCCCAGTTATAGTTAGTTGAGCTAACTATAACTTGCGCCCCCGCAATGCACTTCTGATGATGTCACATATTACATCATTCATGACATGGTCAGTGACATCACTGATGACATCCCAAATTACATCACTGATAACATCAGTGATGTCACTAACCATGTCATGAATGATGAAATATGTGACGTCATCAGCAGTGCATTGCGGGGGCGCAAGTTATAGTTAGCTCAACTAACTATAACAGGGGAATTTCTATGGTTTTCTATGAGTGAAATGTCCACTATAACATCCCTGAAACCTATGTTTTTTTCAGTGAATTTCAAAGGTTTTTTAAATGCTAATTTCTAACTATAACATACCTGAAACCCATGTTTCTTTCTGTGAATTTCTAAGGTTTTTTAAATGCTAATTTCTAACTATAACGTGCCTGAATCCTATGGTTTTTTCAGTGACTTTCACAGGTTTTTTAAATGCTAATTTCTAATTATAATGTTCATTAAACCTATCTTTTTTTCTGTGTTTTTTAATTATCAACCCATTCTCAACTTGGTGAAACTGCAAATCTCACCAATATTCCATCGATACCTTACGCCAACAAAATCGCCACAAACGAGAGCCACAACTAACGCTAATGAAATGCAAAGTAGGCGTTACCGTGCAAAAAAAACCCGAAAACACCACTTCCTCATATTTTCAATGACCAGCCAAATCTGCAATGCGATCCAAAAAGCAGGCGATAAGCCGAGTTAGCAGTAACAAATTAACATCAACCTTTAACTGGTGTAAGGAGGTCGACTATCTACTCCGTGAATGAACCCAATTCACAGCCACATCTAAAGACCAACACGTGATAGAGCTACTGATCATGCAGGTCCGACACACAACAAAACCACAACACCCAGCGGCACCACCACCAGAACTCCCCCCCCCCCCCGCACCCTCCCTACTACCACCAAGGCAGCGCAAAACAGGACAACGGACCTTCCCAAAACAGCATGACCCTCAGCCACACAATAGCTGAATATTGGGAGATGTGGCAACCAACTATATATGAAGGAGGCAAGTCACCCTTCAACAATAAAGCACACAATGCCAAGTGTAACGCTGATGTGCTGCACAGACCTCACTATGCAAAGCACAAACCTCTCCATGTGGAGATATACTGTTGATACTTGTACTGTAGTGCACAGTGGTAACAACCATGTTACCTCAGGTAGTGGGGAAGATCTCGGTCATGTAGCTGTGTTGTCCCCCCCTGGAAGCGGAAGCGGAGTGGGCTGCTCCATCGTACGCCACTCCAGCGTAGCAGTATGAATAAATAGGCCAGGCCCTAGGCGTGGTTCACTTGAGGGAAAACCAACGAGTCTGTCACAGCGGCAGCCCTCACCCTGGCACGTGGCTGCCGCCATAACCGCGGGCCTCCTCGACACAGGCCCCCTGTGAACCCAGAGGCACAGCACCGCAGACTTATGTCTGTACCGACAACTGCCTTCGATCTACACTGCGGACAGCAGCGCTCACAATTCAGATGCAGTGGCGATTGCAGATGTCGCAGTCCAGTTTGCAAGACACTTTGCTTCCAGTGCGGCCCGCCCAGACCACGCATTATCGCACGGTGCACACACGCTGTGTGCTTCAGGTACTACTAACTCACTGCACCATAAATCCTCGCCACGTAGCTGTGAGCCCATCCTGACCGCTGCCTCCGCCCTACACTGGGGTTGCACGGTTCACAATTCAAGATTAATAGCGATGCAAATTGTGTAAGACACTATAATGGGTTAAGAAGACCACATGCTCCCAATCTGTGCAGCTCAAGTCAACGTCACCTGCCTGTGGGCCTTTGCTGACAGCTGCCTCTGGCCTACACTGTGAAAGACCGACGACTCGTGGTGCCAACTAACCCTGTTCAACACAAGCCGATCCCACATGTGTAAGTGTGTCCTGAGTCCTGAATTGCAGCGACCATAGCACCAGACTCCCTTCGATCAGTGAGGGGTATTTCCATATGGAAGGCCGGCGACACGTGGTGCCACTGAACCTGCACTACGCAGGCCAGTGGGGCACCAACGTATGCACGTGGCTGTGGGCCCTTGCTCACCGCTACCTCTGGCCTACACTGTGGAAGACCGGCGACAAATGGTGCCACTAATCGTCTTCAACACAAGCCGATCTCAAATGTGGAACTGTGCCCTAAGTCCTGAATGGTAGTGACCCTAACTCCGTGAGACAACCACAGCACCAGACTCCCTTCGATCAGTGAGGCATATTTCCATATGCAACGGCGGCGACACGTGGTGCCAATAACTCTGCTCGACACAAGCCGATCCCACATGTGGAACTGTGTCCTGAGTCCTGAATGGCAGTCACCCCAAGTCCGTGGCAACGACCACAGCACCACACTCCCTTCGATCAGTGAGGCATATTTCGATATGCAAAGCCGGCAACACGTAGTCCCACTAACCCTCTTTAACACAAGCCGATCCCACATGTGTAACTGTGTCCTGAGTCCTGAATGGCAGTGACCCCAACTTCGTGGCAGCGACCACAGCACCAGACTCCCTTCAGTCTTATTTGTGGCTCTTTTCTTTAAATAAGTTTTTTTATATGTAAATCTATACATGACTAAGATTCTTCTTTGTCCAACCGCACAGGGACACTTCCAGGCCCAAGAAGGTTGTTGGGGGTATGATGGTAATGTGGGAAGAGGGTGCGTTACCTGCTGATGTTGGGAGAGGCAGCATCAAAGGGGTATCTATCACAGAAAGAACTCCGATATGTTTTCACAAATGCCTCTGACAAGTGCCAGCTGACGGACTGAATCACAAAATGGTTTTCAATGCTTATGTAGTGTGAGTTATAAACAGTTGGCACCCAGGCTCGCAGAGGGCCAGCTGCGGCCCGTCCGCTTGACTCACAGGTGCAGTACTACGAGCCGTCTGCGTTATTGTAGCTATCCCTGCCCTGTTCCGCGGTAAGCCACGCCACGCCACTGCGATTACGTTCCAACGTTGGCCACACATAGCTACCTGTCGCAGGCGTACTCGCTGTTGGTGTGCAGGTCAGTGGTCTAGTTCTCAACATCTCACGGCCACTCCATCAGGGCAGGTTTGCACACACACCACACCCATCCGGCACATGCGTCACTGGTCATGTGACCACGCAAATATAATAGATCGACAACGTCACATCCTTTATTGCCGGTGCTGACTAGATGGCGGACGCTCCACGTCTCAACCATAAAGACTCTTTGAAAAGTTGTGCAGAAGGTTAGTCGCACCCTGATCTGTATAGCCATCAGGGGCCTACCACCCCCTTGACATGGACTTCAGATACACAGGGTTAGTACCACCCAAACCTCATATGGCCATCAGGGGCCTGCCACCACGTGCACACACTTGAGTTTCACAGGCTTAGCTGCCCCAAAAGCTGATGTGGTCTCCGCCATCGATGACTCAGGACTCAGCGACATGTGTGAGATCTGCCGGGCCGTGGAGAAGCTGATGTGGTCTCTGCCATTGATGATTCAGGACTCAGTGACATGTATGAGATCTGCCGGGACGTGGAGAAGATGATGTGGTCTCTGCCATTCATGACTCAAGAATCAGCGACATCTGTGAGATCCGCGGAGAAGCTGATGTTGTTTCCGCCATTCATGACTCAGGACTCAGCGACATATCTGGGATGCGCGGAGTTTTGACGGGCACGTGGAGTGCCCACTGCTGCACACTCCGGTGGCACTAGGTAATTATTTGCTCATGGAGGCGCAGATGCGGCAGTGTCAGTCTCTCGCTCTCTCTCTCTCTTTCTTCCTTCTTTTCCTTCTATCTCTCTAACTCTCTCTCTTCCTTCTCCCTTTCTCACTCCCTTTCTTTCTTTCCCTCTCTTTTTCTCTCTGTCTTTTTTTTCCTTCTCTGTTTCTCTGTGCCTCTCTCCTTCGATATATCCCCATTACACACGTCCTTATTTTGATCTTTATTTTCCAGGCTCTGTCGTCGACATCCATGGTCCCCACAGGAGTGTTCCGCCTTCATGTTTTCTATTATTTTTGTTACATTTTGTTTATTAGTTTATCATTTATATATATGTTACTAAAAAAATAAATGTTGCAAATATTTTTCCGTTTATCGTTTACATATATATTTATAAAAAAATTAAGTTAAAAAAAAAACGTTTTTGGTTGTTCTCTTCACTGCTGTGTGACTCTTTCTGGTTCATATTACTGTTATTTGATGGAGTCCACCATGGTGTTAAACTTTGGGGCACTTATCGTGGGAATACCGGTGATGTCTGGAGTTTACACCAACTTCTGAATAGTGTGTTAGATTTATCTCAACTTTACTTCCATTAAAGTACTGATAATGAAATGCAGAATAGCCGTTGCCGAACAAAAAGACATGAGGTGCACCTTTGCGATTTATTCTAAATACTAAAATCCTGTATTGAATTGCACTGAGGTAGTGGCTGCACTTACAGTGTACACACAAAATCAATCAAGAACTCTCATTGTATTTATATTGATTGGGAATAGTGCGTCAAGTGCTGGATCTTGACGAGATACACTGCTCAGTTCGTATATTGTTCTGCACACGAAAAAAATCACATCACAACTTTCACACAAACTACAATGCGAAACAAATTCTGGCGATAAGCCACGTTAGCACCAGGTATTTTACACCTGCTTTCTGCTGGTGTAAGCAGGACGACTACGCCATGCACCATGAAACGGAACACAGCCAAGAGCCACACCAGAACACCCACAGGTGCCATAGAATCAATGAGCATGATGCAGGGATATCAATGAGGGCCACAAGACTCATCGCAACAACTCCAGGACCGCCAACCCCCCCCAAACCCGCATCTGAGCAAGTGTGTCCCTGTGGTCATTGTCTTAGCATGATAAGCATTAGCCCTGCAACATCACAGTGTGCTGTCACCTCAGTGTTGGCAGTGAGCCTGGACATGTAGCTACGCACTCATCCTCCTGCATGCACAACCGGCATCTGCTGGTCCGGAGTACACAGGTCAGCACAGGGGTGTGCCTATCCGGCAAGGGGAACAGGGTGTCTCGGACATGTCCGTGTAAAGCAAGTGTGGTAAGTGTGTCTCTGTGTTCTGGTATGGCTTGCCACAAAGGCCACAGCACTCGATGTTGTAAAGTGCCATGCACCACCTCCAAACGGCACTGTGATGGTGTAGTTTGAATGTAGCAGGACATGCGCAAATAGGCATTACAATGGTGTACCGTACAAGTGCACGAGATACAACAGGGCACTGTAGAAAAGTGTGGGGGCTCGGAGGGAGAAGCAGCTGCTTGGCAATGTAACACACAGTGAACTCACCCATGTGCCACGTGCTGGAAAACTCATCCATGATAACCACGGTCACAGACATCCCACAACACCAACGACCGGCCTTTGTACACATCCTGTACGAATGCAGCGTGGTTTTCACTTCTATGCTCGTTCAGTGGTGTGATGTTGGTGGGTTGTGTGACTTGTGCTCCTTGTTGGTGTGTTTCATTTTGGCCATTGTTTGTCTATACTTGTGCTGTACTTAATTGTGCATATGTGCCATTCTGCCCATCTCCCCCCGTCCCCCCACTCCCTACTTCTTTCTCTTTCTGGTGCTTTTGTATCTATAATTTTGTTGCTCCACATATAAACACATGTAAAGAACAAATTAGAAGAGTTCCCCTTGATTCTTTTAGGTTTCGAAACTTCTCTCTATTGGTCTCTTTTTAATTTTCTATATAAACCGTTTTTTTAATATTCAATAACACATACAAGTCAGAAGTGCAACGTATTCTATCAAAACACATTCTACAACATTCTACAACACGTGCAGGTTAAAAGCTCATCAATTATATTTTTTTGCAACATTTTCTCGAACATTTAACGGCACGTGCAGGTTAAAAGTTCACGATTGTTTTAAGTTCGAACAGTGCCTTCCAAATGCAAGTAGCAGCTGTGGTTCAGTTGAGCACATTTTATCCTATGATATTTACTCCACGTTGAAACTGCTTTTTCTTAACCAATCACAAAGATGCTTTTCCACAAAACGAAGGTGCACCCTACTTTTAAAAAAGAATGCTTTTCAACTCCCAATCACGTATCGTTTTGTATGGCAAAAAGACATCTTTCCATACCTTCCAATCATACCTTCAAAATGCTAGTGTGGATCGTAGGACATAGCTATATTTTCAGGTGCAAGAGGTATGCAGAACACAGACGTATTGACTTAGACCTAGGTTTACTAAATGTGGACATTAAATGATTTACACAGAGAAGATTGAAGTTGCACCAATTGCTACCTTTGGTTAAAACCTCTTTGCATCTTCCACACCCTGACCTCATGATTGTGCATTGTGGTGGAAATGACCTAGGCACATCGACTGGGGTAGGTTTGGAAATGCTTATGAAGGACACCTTTGGACACCTCAGCTCAGCACCATGTTACTCTGGGCAATAGCTCACTTAATAGCTCACATAATTTCCACGCCGGTCTCGAGGGCCTTCAGACCCATAGGGGTGAGTAGTTTGTGCTTTACAAATACCGTATTGATTTGATACGCGCAAATTTACCTTTGCACTCCCTGTATAACACCCCCTAAGCACCATACACAAGTTACAATGTTCAAAACAAAATTTCCTCCGATTAGGTATAACTACATGCTGACACTACTTGACAGATGTGGCACAGCGGCCAGAGCACATGACTTCACAGCATATGACACACAGTTTGGACTCACGCTTTCATCCCCGACTCCGGCAGCACCTCAGCTTAGCACCATGAGACTCTAGACAATACCTCACATATTTTCCGTACCCCAGGACTTTCAAACCAGTAGGAGTCAGTAGTTAGTCCTAGTAGGTATAAACACATGCTGACACTACTTCCACAGGTGTGCTGCAGCGGACAGGGCACATGACTTCACACCATAAGACACACAGTTTAGGCTCACGCTTTCATCCCCGACTCCCGCAGCAACTCACCTTAGCAGCATCAGACTACGCAATACCTCACTTAATTTCCGTACCCAGCACTTTCAGACCGGGAGGTATGAGTAGTTCGCTTCGCACCCCCTCTATAGCACACCCTAAACACCCCACAGAGGTTAAAGGGGTCCTACCCTCCTCTTTCCCACATTTTTCGCCCTTTTTCAACCTTACTCGCTTCAACAGAATCACAAAATGAAGGCCAACACTTCCTAGTTGCAAACGCTTGCAGCGCTCGCAGCCAATCAGCAGCAAGCTCGCGCTCGTAACGTCTCAGCCAATCAGATGGCAGAATTCCCAAATATCGATATCTGTAAATTTTGATATTTCTCAAAAACTACTGAATGGATTTACACCAAATAAACGAAAGCATGCTTTCTAGACCAGGACCCTTCTCCCTGCCACATTTGGGGTAATTCTATTCACCGGTTCGACCTGTAGCCTTGTCTAAAGTTTCAGATGCAAATTAACATTGAAAAAACTCGTTTTGGGACCTCTTCTTTGTTCTCGGCCCCCCCTTAATGAATCACTTTCAACATAGGAGCTGATCTCAACAAAGAATTAGTTTTGAAAATTTCACGAAGATTCATCAATCGGCGCCAAAGTTATTGCGAATAGAATGTTGCCATTTTCCTATAGTAACTAGGTCCTAACTAAAACTACCTACTGGCGACCGCCAGTAGGTAGTATATACCAGGCAGACATGACACAACACAGTCACAACAGAACAGTCATATATGCATGAACCCACTAACCAGGGTCAAACATTCTAACATCAACAACAGTTGACAGATTCTACCTTCCTCATCAGTTGACGGAACCTGGGAGGGTGTTACATGCACTGCCATGATACAACTAGAGGCAGGGACATAAGAAACTTAACTGTGGCACCGGGACACCTGTTTGGGCCTGGAATTGTACACCTTTCCCATTCAATCGGGTCACCATGACACTAGCTCAAACGCATGTGCCACAACGAATCGTACGGACATACTAATCCCCACTAATCAGGGTAGTACAATCCCCACGCACTACAAATTCCAGAATACACCGCATGCACTACCAAGTAACACGACCGGCACCTAGCTACGTGCCATCACTTAAAAGCATGTCATATTCAAAGGCAAGGATGCAAGGACCGCAACTGTGACACCAGGAATCATGACTGGATCTGGAACTGAGCCCCTTTTCCATTACCATGGGTCCCCATGGCACTAGATCATACGCATATACCACAACAAAATGTACGAACTTACTATCCCCACTATTCAGGGTAGCATAGCCTCTACGCACCACAAATCCCAGAATACACCGCGTGCGCTACCAGACAACGCGAGCGACACTTAGTGAAGTACCTTCACTGAAAACGTAGCACACTATTTCACAATTGAAAGTACTTGGCACACAGGCAATGGGACCCGGATATTTGCTGTTTTGTATCAACAAACACGCTTTTCTGAATGCATTGTATTTAAACTATGTAATTTGTAAATTTTCAAAATGGCGCTACAAAACAGACGCCTCAGTCCTATGTTGATGCCTATGGGGAGAAACCGGAAATGTATGTAAACCTGGGCCGGTGGGCAGAACGGTGTGTGAACAAGCCCCTTGAGGGTGAAACGCGT
This sequence comes from Triturus cristatus, assembly GCF_964204655.1. Classification (NCBI taxonomy): domain Eukaryota; kingdom Metazoa; phylum Chordata; class Amphibia; order Caudata; family Salamandridae; genus Triturus; species Triturus cristatus. Next base: position 715,294,772 of record NC_140583.1, read on the forward strand.
CACGTCGGGTTTATGACATTAATAAACCCCTTTGAATGATCCTTGGTCGTTGGTGATTTTTGCATAGTGTTCCGAGTGCACGAATGGGACTCTGTTCTTACCGCATCATTGAATTACCGGCGTACTCCACCGGCACCGTGCCACCCCTCAACAGGCTACGGTCTCCGTAGGAGTGTTCTTTGCCTGGATATGAATATATATATATATTCGATTTTCCTCCAAACCTCCTTCCAACTTCCGGGATTCGGCGAAGGATCACAGCACCACAGCCAGAAGGTAATCAAAAAAAGTGCTTTATTCAAACCATAGTGCAACCACGAACGGTAGAGGACGGTCTACGCGTTTCAGATCCCAGCCTTCTACTGGACCATAGAGTCCTTGAGCCTAGAGTGTCTCTATGAAAATGGTAGTGCAATTACCCATGTTCCTTTAGAAAACAGACTAAACTACAGTCAATCCTGATATAAAAGTTGCTAAATACAATAATCCATTTTTCTTAATTTAAGACAGTCATTCTAAATTCATTCATTTAAAGTGCAAGCTATTTTTAAAGGAGAAATATGCATTTATAAGTAAGCTTTGGTGAACATCATAGGTTTTTGTTTGGTTATGCCATAGATTTCCATTGTATGCTGTGATATCACTGACTCAGCACATACATTGATGTTATTCAATGTGCATACTTATTAGCTGTAAGAGCGGTACATCATTAGTGCAAGGTCACTTTTGCATGAGTCAATTCCTATAAAGTACATTTGTAGTGTTATTTGAACAACCCCCATAACTGTATGTTTTTTTCGTGTCTTTTTTTCGGTCATATCTTGACAGTTATTCAAGAAAGGGAAAGTGACTAGTGCATTCATTATATTTGTTCAAAGTTGAAAAGAAAAATAACAAGATATATATATATGTGTGTATATTCACTCAAAACAAACGTTACAGGGACGTTATAGTTAGGCTCAGATATTACACCCACAAAGTTAAAGATATTTAGCAGTTATAGCAATAGCACTGCTTATGATATCAAATAACTCATTAGATGGTCAGTGACATCACTGATGACATCTCAAATGACATCACTGATGGCATCATCCAGTGAGTGTAAGTGTTTTCTAAGAGTTTATACTAAACTACTACAAAAGTTACATTAGTATACAAGGTGTACTATTAATGAGTGCTACTACTTCTAACATATATTATGTCAATGACTGTGTGACTGTGTGTATCCATGTGTGAGTGGCTGTATCAGTGTATAAGTGTGTGTGAGTAGTTGTGTGGGTGTAGGAGTGTCTGTACTGGTGAGTGAGTGGGTGTGTCAGTGGCTATGTGAACGGCTTTATGGGTGGGGGAGTCTGTGTGTGAGTGACTGAATGGGTGAGTGAGCAGGTGTCTAAATGGCTATATGAGTGAGCGACTGGGTGTGTAAGTACCTGCATGGGTGAGTGAGTGGCTGTTTGAATGGGTAATTGGTTAAGTGAGTCTTTGGTTTTTTCAGTGAATTTTTAAGGTTTTTTCAATTCTATTTTCTAACTATAATTCCCTGAAACCTTTGGGTTTTCAAGGCTTTTTTAATTTTCATTTCTACCTGTAAGCTGTAAGCTTTGAGAGTAGGGGTGTGAGTGGCTGTATAGATCCGTCAGTGGGTGTGGGAGTGGCTCTATGGGTCTGTGAGTGGTTGTGCAAGTGGTTTTGTAGGTGTGTGAGTGGCTGTACAGGTCAGTGAGGGGCTGTGTAAGTGGCTGTATGGGCCTATGAGTGGCTGCATGGGTCTGTGAGTGGGTACGTGAACAGCTGTGTGGGTATTTGACTGGTTTTGTGACTGGCTGTTTGGGTCTATGAGTGCATGTGTGATTGGCTATAAAGGTCTGCGAATGGGTGTGTGAGAGGCTGTATGGATCTGCAAGTGGGTGTGTTAGTGGCTGTACGGATCTGTAAGTGGGTGTGTAAGTTGCAGCATGGGTGTTTGAGTGAGTGTGTGAATTGTTTTCTTGGTGTGTGAGTGGGTGTGTGAGTGGCTGTACGGGTCTGAGAGTGGGTATGTGAGTAGTTATGTGGGTGTGTGCAGTGGCGGCTCACCAAGGGAGTGCTGCGAGGCAGTGTGGCGGGAGGGGGAGGGGCAGGGTGGGGCGTAGTAGACTCGGATATACGGGTAAGGTAAGGAATTAAATAAATAAAACTATATACATTGCGCTCACTGCATCACCCAAAATGGCTGCGAACACTTCCTGAACATCATTCACAGAGGTTTTGCAACTATAGATATAGAAATTTGGATTTTCTTTAATATCTCTAAAACTATTGAACGTATTTACGCCAAATAACAAAAGTGGGCTTTCTGGACCAGTGACTGCCTTTCTGTCAAATTTAGTGTAATTCCATCCAGCGGTTCCGCTGTAGTCATGTCTAAAATCTCTATGGGACTTAACATGGGAAACGCACTTTTTTTGACCCCCCCTCCCCTTTTTCTTGGCCCCAACTTGACGGATCACTCAGAAACTTTCCATGCACAGCTATGCCGCCACTAGGTAGTTATAGTTACAGCCTAGTTTTTATAGAAAAGCGTTTATTGACTTGCTTATAACTTTGGCACCGTTTGACAAATCTTTATGAAATTTTACCAACAAGTGCCCTACTGTTTCTAGTATTGAATGGAAAGGTTCGTAGTGATCCTCCAAGCGGGGGCCAAGAGAAAGGAGGGATAAAGAAGTGGGTTTCCCATGTTAATTCCTGTAGAGTTTTCAGGCACAACTACAGCCCGAACCGCTGAACAGAATTACACCATATTTGGCAGAAAGCTAGATCATGGTCCAGAAAACATGCTTTTTGTGATTTGGTGTAAATATGTTCAGAAGTTTTTGAGATATTGAAGGAAAAACTAATTTGTATATCCAAGGACGCGAATCCTTTGTGAATCCATCTCGGCACTTCGCGAATTCATGTAAAAGCAATGCCATGATTGTCTGGCAACAACCAGAGTAGAAAGTTGTGTTCACCATTTTAGAAATCGGGGAACAGTCCGTGGCTGCAAAAATTGACATAAAATGTAGTAGAAGAGGGTAGGACAGAGTCACCCTGACTCAATGAGTGCCCTTTAGAGGTCTCTGAGAGACCCTTGATGGGCCAGAAAATATCCCAGGACGATTTTTTTTCCAGGTTCGAGGATTTGCGAATCTGCTGCAACGCTCAGCGGGGCCCCCCAATTTGCGAATTGGACCAATATATATAAATATATATATATATATATATATATATATATATATATATATATATATATATATATATATATATATATATATATATATATATATATATATATATGCAGCTCCCAAAACTCCCGTATTTCTCAAGCAGAGTTAAGCATTCACAGGAGGGGTTCGGTATTGATTTTTCTTTATTTCGGCAGAAACATCAGATAGCAAGACAGACGCGTTTCGAATAAATCTTCATCAGTGTCTCATTAGCGAGACCGCGTGCCAACATTAAATACACATTACGTCATGTATCGCGCGACAGCGTGAACAGATTCAAAAAAACAGAAAACAGAAACAAATGATGGCAATGGTCCCACGTTATCACATTGCTCGTGGGGCGGCCATCTTAGAGTGATGTATTCACAAAGAGAATGTCAATAAAATATATGTCTCTTATCCCTCAAGGAACCATTACAAATGCAATAATCATATTTACGGTAGTTCATTGCGTATTGATATTAATATGCAATTTAAATGAGTTACAATCAACTGTTCATCATGCAATTCATATAACATTGATGATCTCCATATCAGGGAGTCGGTATAACGCCATGTATTGGCTGTGGCTCCATATTATTTAGAAAAGTCGATATCATAGTATCATCTATGGAATAAAAGCACAGAGGGTGGACAGTCAAAAGGAAAGAGAGAAGAAAAGGAAAAATGGTGCGAGAAAGACAACTGGTAGAGAAGTGAAAAAAGGCATAACCCTAAAAGAAGGGTTTTGATAAAATATATGCAAATGGAAACAGAACATATTGAGAATTTTAACGAATTTTCAGAATTCATAGTTCAACAGTTTCACATGTGCTATAAAATTCCAAGGGTATCCAATACTTTAACTGGCCATAGGATGGCTTAACAACCACAAACATTTGTACACTCTGGGTTTCAACTTTGTTCGTATTCATTCTAAGCTTGCTGTCAACTACATCCATAAAACCTAAATGGCACCACCACAAATGGTCTGTAGTATATTCATCTACCTAGGTGTACATTCAATTCTTCCCCACTATTAAGACCGTGCGGGGCCTTGGTATGTAGGTCTATAATGTAGCGGGACTCTAATCTACGCAATCTTTGGACCCTATCACCACCCCTGATATTTGCGGGTACATGATCCAGACCGAAGTACTGTAAAAGCTCCCTATTGCTGTGGTGATTAATGGCAAAGTGCCTGGCTACAGGGTAATTGGTGTCATTCTTATTTATTGCGCGCTGGTGTTCTAAAATGCGCATTTTAACGCTGTTGATTGTACTGCCGATGTATTTGAGCCCACATGGGCAAATTAGACAATATACTACATGGGTGGTGGAACAAGTGATAAATTTGTCTATGTGTCTTGGTTGCCTAACCCCTGGGATATTGTATGTGAATACTCTTCTACAGTTTTTACAAGCCCTGCACTTCCCACATGGGAAGAATCCATGAAGAGCCTTGAGTGTGCCTGTAGGTTGTGTCAATGGTGATAGATGACTCTGTACCAGTTTATCACGGAGCGATCTAGATTTCCGAAAAGTGATCATTGGAACTTTCGGAACGTCCTTACCGATAACTGTGTCAGTTTGGAGGATATGCCAGCTTTTTCTAAATATCCTCCTCAATTTATTGGCATCATCCGAGAAAGTAGTTATTAAACGGAATTTGCCATCTTGATCATCTGTACTTCTGTTAACTGATTTTTTATATGTCAGTAATTCTTTTCTGGGTATTCTTCTCACTTTATTGAGTGTAGAGACTAATTCTTCATGATTGTAGCCCCTAACCTGGAATCTTTTTACACTCTGAATTGCTGCTTTTTCGAAATCAGCTTCTCTGGAGCAGTTACGTTTAAGGCGGAGAAGCTCGCCGTACGGGATACTATGAATAAGTTTGGGTGGATGATTACTGTGGGCGTGCAAAATAGAATTGCCCGCAGTAGGCTTCCTGTACAGCTCGGTCTCAAGGACTCCGTCCCTGACAAACACCTTAAGGTCCAGATAATTTACTGTTAGGGAACTCATTTCATATGTGAACCTGAGATTTAAATTATTATTGTTAAGGTCAGATATAAAGACCTGAGCCTGTTCTGGCGACCCTCCCCATATTAGGAAAAGGTCGTCGATGTACCTGTACCATGCTATCACAAAATTGGTCCATTTATCCATCTGATTACTGAGGGCGACCTGCTCCTCCCACCAGCCTACGAAGAGATTCGCATAGCTGGGGGCGAAGCAGGTCCCCATGGCAGTCCCTGATAGCTGTCTATAAAGTTGTTCTTGGAACAAAAAAATATTATTTGACAGACAGAATTGGATAAATTCCATTAGCATAGTGTTATGCTCCGAAACTTTCAATGGCCTTTTTGCTAGAAAATGGGCTACCGCCTCTAGCCCTTGGCTATGTTCAATGCATGTGTACAGGCTGGTAATATCCAAGGCAATTAATTGGTAGGTAGGTTCCCACTTGATCTTATTGGTCTGCAAAATAAAGTCCGTAGTGTCCTTGATATATGATTTAAGCTGCAAAACCAATGGAAAAAGAAAAGAATCAATGTACACATACATGTTCTCGGTTAGGCTTCCTTTCGAGGAGACAATGGGCCTCCCAGGCGGATCATTAGTATTTTTATGGATTTTTGGCAATTGGTAAAATGTTGGTATTGTAGGATCCGAATTGCGCAGAAAAAGAAATTCGTTAGTTCCCAACATGCCTCTGTTGCGCCATTTCTCTAATAGATTATGATAGTGTGAAATACTCAGATTGTATTGCTCGATGTTGGTTGCTTCATAGAGTTTCACATCGTTCAATTGACGGTAGGCTTCACGACAGTATTGATCTCTCGTTAATAATACGATGTTACCTCCTTTATCGGAGGGTTTGCATACTATTTGTTCATCCTTAGATAAATCTTTCAAGATGGACCTTTGTTCTTCAGTGAGGTTGTTTCCTCGGTTCGTTTTACTAGCAACTTTAGTTCTCAATTGAAGGAGGTCCTGTAAAACCGCATCTGAAAATGCGTCAATCGCATCGTATGGCATTTGTGGAATGAAGACAGAGGGGGGCTTAAAGATCGTAGCCGGTGTCTCTTGTTCTATACTAACCCGAATGGCTCTTGCCACTAAATCGTCAGTAGGGGTGGTGACAGTTTCTTCTTCCTTCCGTAGGGCCTCCAACATCTCGAGCATATCAAGATCTCCAGTTGTAAGTAGATCAGTTCCTTGAAGTTGTCCTTGTTGTTTAAGCTGTCTGGCTTCCCTCATAGTTGGTTTTAATTTGAAAAATTTGTGAAGATTCATTTTTCGTGTAAACTTGAATAGGTCAATACGCGTTTGCGTATACTCCATGTGATTGTTAGGGCAAAATGATAGTCCCAATTTCAGGGCGGACTCTTCCGCATTTGTTAATACTCTGGGTGTCAGGTTAACGATGGTAAGGTCATCGACATCATTTACCATCTCCGGCCTCTGTTGTTCCGAGACCCTCGTGTCATGGATTTGCCCCTTCCTCTTCCTCTTGCCCTTCCAGCCGCTCCTTCTGGTCGGTCTTCGTTTTCGGGTGGTTTGCTCTTGCCACCTCTGAGCCAAGATTGGCGTATGAGATTGAACTCCTGGTGAAAAGGAGTCTTCGTGGGAACGCTGGAAGGGGCCAATACTTCGTCTCCGGAGAGTTCACTCTCCGTGACCTCCGATTCCGAGGTCTCAATTCTAGTTGTTGGTTCTGGAGGTTGCTTCCTATTCAATGCTCTACGGGGTTCGTCAAATTTTTTCGCGAAGGTGAGAATCCTCCCCTGTAGATAGTCACGTTCATCACGAGCAAACTTCTCTTGTTTGCGTTGTCTGATTACTAATTTATATTTCTTGAGTCGTTTTTTCATTTCCTCCCTTAGGGCTTCTTGTGTACTGACGTCAGCGTCGTTGGAGAGATCCTTCTCAAGGATGGCTATCTCAGCTAGAGCTTTATTTCTGTCACTCCACGCAAATTTAACCAAAATTGCCAGCATTCCTTTGCATGACGCTGCCGTGTACTCTGCCCATTCCTCCAGAAGTTGTGGATCCGGGTTTTCGTAGGCAGGTACTGTGTATATGCGTAGTCCTCTTGGTACCCTGTCTACATCCATGTAGTTCTGGAGTGAGGTGGCCTCCCACCATTTCCTGATCTCTCTCTCACACAGTCTTTCGAGTTTATTGTACTGTGTGCGCAAGGTGCTTCGAGTACCGGACCCACTTGGTGTTTCATCGGGTCCAGTGGTGCCTCTATCCGTAGTTGTTTTGAAAATGTCACGTGCTGCTTCATGGCGGTCTGCTTCATCGAACATGTTCGTTGCATCTGCCTTGGGCAAAGCGTTCGCTTGCCCTTTCGATACTCCCCCTCCAAGCGCCTTATCCCGTATCAATGCTGTTAGCCAAGATCTCAACAGTTTTTATATTATGATAGCGTCACGGCTTACCGGGTTTCGTTGTTATCCAAACGATCCTCGGATACTGCTTGCGACGCGATCCCAGTTGAGTCTCCAATCCACTTCAATGTAATAGCGTTGTAGGGATGGTGCCCTGGATAATAAGTAAGCTCCCAAAGTTGCACCGGCAGCCAGGTCACTCGCAGGCGGGTGCTATAGCACCCGCCTGCGAGTGACCTGGCTGCCGGTGCAACTTTGGGAGCTTATATATATATATATATATATATTTATATCCACACTCAGACACTAAGGCACCCACTGTTTAACCTTATTAGACACTCTCACACCGACTCACAGCCCTACACAGACACTACTCACACACCCACTCACAGACCCACTCAGACACTCTCCCACCCACTCACAGAACCACTCCGACATTCATGCACCTACTCACACACTCACTATGACACTCCTGCACCCACTCACACACCCACCCACTCAGATACTTACACGCCCACTCACAGACCGAGACACTTACACACCCACTCAGGCACCAACTTACACACCCACTCAAACACTTATGCACCCCCACACACACCCACTAAGACACTAATGCACCCACTAAGACACACTCAAACACCCACTTACAGACCCACACACTCACACCCCCCTCACAGACCCACTCAAACACTCTCACACACACTCATAGACCTGCTCAAAGACCCACTCAGTGACACATGCACCCACTCACACACCTACCCAGACACTTACACACCCTTTCATAGGCCTACTCAGACACTTATGCACCCACTCGCACACTCACTCAGACACATACATACCCACTCACAGACCCACTTAGACACTAACACACCCACTAAGACACCCACACACCCACTCATAGACCCATCAAGAAACTCAGACACCCACTCAGGCACTTATTTACCTACTCACACATCTACTTAAACACTCACACACACACTCCCACATCCACTCAGACACTTATACACCCACTCACACACTTATGCACCCACTCACAGACCCACTTAGACACTCACACACACTCACAGAACCAGACATTCACTCACCCACTCATAGATCCACTTAGACACTCACACTGCCATTCATAGACCCACTCAGACTCTAACACACCCACTCACAGGCCCACAAAGCCACTCAGAAACCCAATCGCACATCTGCATACAGCCAATGTCACACCTACTCACACATTCATACAGCCACTCTCACATCCACTCACAGACCCACACAGCCACTCACATACCCACTCACACACCCATAAAGTCATGCACACATCCACTCAAACACCCACAAAACCACTTGCACACTGTTGGACTTGGCCCTTTTTGCAGAGTCATCCCTGAACATTTTGCCTTCCTCCTATATTTATTCTGACCTGTTGTTGGCTGTTTTATGACTCTGGGCACTTTACCACTGCTGATCAGTGCTAAAGTGCATATGCTCTCCCTATTGTAAATTGATGAATGAATTAGTGATTCCATGATTAACTGGTTTGGTTTACTTGTCAGACCCTAGTACAGTGCACCAGGAGTGCCCAGGGCTGGTAATCTAAATGCTGCTGGTGGGCTTGCAGCACTAGTTGTGCCACCCACAGAAGCAGCCTGTTAAAGTGTGTCTAGGGCTTGCCATTGCAGAGCCTGTGGGCAGTCTGATACTGCCATGCTGACTGGGTAAGTGCACCCACTTGCCAGTATAGAACCCTTCCCTTTCCTTCGTATCAGACACCCCTATGGTAGGCCCAATGGCAGGGTGTATTGTAAGTATAAGGTAGGACATGCCCTGGTGTGTGTGGCATGTCCTAATAGTGAATTACAGCCATTTTCGTTTTTCACTATTGCAAGGCTACCTGTTCCCCATAGGCTAGAATGGGCAGTTTGATTATTACATCTTATAATCCTAACTGACTCAGGGAACATGGTAGAAATTCGAGTTTTGTATGCCTGAACCCAGAATGATAAAATACATCTTTTAGTGAATTTGGTTTTAACATTCTGTGTTTGAAAATACCACTTTCAGAAAGTAGGTATTTTCGTGTCTAACCATCCAAACCTGCCTCTGCTAGGCTGTGTATTCCTAGTCTGGAGTTTGAGTGACAGGGGCTTGGGAATTCCAGGGGGCTGGGGAATTCCCAGAGGCAGGGTGAGTTAGCACAGGGCTGAACAGGGCTATCTACCTGTTGTCAGATCTCCCGAGGCTTCTCCGGGAGCAACGTTACTTTTTATTAAGTTCTTGTGACTTTTAACCTGCCGCCTACCTGCACTGCCTTAAAGCGCCTCAGATCGGGCGCCCTGATCCTCCCTGGCTGCCCTCTCTCCTGCACGCGACCAGACCGCCTCCGCTGATCGCCCCCTCCTCGCCTGACTCTCGGAGGGGGACGGGCGGCTCCTCCATCTTGGGCGGGTCTGGCCTCGGCGCTGCCGCTCTTTGGCTCCTCCACCCCCTGCCACGCCCCCTTGACCCTCCTTTCTCATGTGTCGTCCCTATATAACGGCTCCTGTCTTCCGGCAGCGCAGCGGACGAGCGCAGCGGGCGCGACGAAGTTGCGCCTAAGTTAAGCCCGTCTGCGCCCATCCGCGACGGGCCGGGACCAGGGGCCACACACCCTGCTCCTCACTTGGTCTATTCCCCTGCACAATTGATAGCATTATCTGCTTTTCCTTCTTCCCCCCCTTATTCCCTTACATCATTTACACTCACTTGGTATTCTTTCCTCTCCCTTGCCTTACCCGACACTAACCTCTGTCAATTCTTCCTTTTGTCCTACTATATCATCTCCGGTTTCTCGTCCCCCCCCTGTCCCTACTGTGGCTTCAGCCTACTTACTTAATACCCGGTCTGCAGTCAAACACCAGACAGCACTCTTTAACCTTCTGATCACTGACTCTCCTGACTTTTTATTTCTGACTGAAACTTGGTTCTCTGCCGACTCCCTCCCTGATCTTTTAGCCATCCTCCCCGACACCTACTATGCCCTCCGAGCTGATCGCTCGGATGGTAGGGCCGGTGGTGGGGTGGCGATGATCGTTCGGTCGGCACTCAAATTTCAACTCCTCCCTCACTCCCACATATCTAATGTGGACTACCTTGTGGCCCGTTCCCTTAATCTTCCCTCTCCTCTTACTGTTGTCCTTGTTTACCGTCCCCCCCAATCGATGCCTTCTTTCGTAGCCTCCATTCAGGATCTTCTAGCCACCTTAGTGGTTAATAACTCCTCCGTTCTATTTCTCGGAGATTTCAACTTCTGGCCAGGAGATCCAAAGGAGGATTTCCCTTCCAAAGATTTTTCTGCCACTCTCCACTGCCTGAATTTCACTTCCTATGTCACAGCCTCTACCCACGTTCAAGGTCACATCCTTGATCAAATCTGGTCTTCTCGCCCCCTTGCCTCACCTCCCTCTATCTCCCCCTGTGTTTGGTCGGATCACCATATTATTTCTTTTTCCATTCACTTGGGTGTGGTTGACAAGCCCTCTTTTCCCAAAAATCTTCTCGTCCGTAATTGGAATCAGACCGACCTTGACTCCCTTTCATGTTCCTTGGCTTCCTCCGCTCCTGATCTTACCAACCTTCCCCTTGAGTCCCAGGCCAATGCCATCAGTACATGGCTTTCCTCTTCGTGTGATCGAGTGGCCCCGCTAAAAAAGATCAAGGCGGTTCGCCCTTACGATGCGCACAAATGGTTCTCTCCAGAGCTTAAAGCTTTAAAACTCGACCTCAGGCGGTCGGAACGTATCTGGAGACGACAGTACTCTCCCTCCTTGCGCACTAAATATAAATCACTCCTCACCGAGTATAAACAAGCTATCCTAGTGGCCAAAACCTCCTATTTCACCGAGAGAGTAGCTCTCTCTGCAAATAAATCCCGTGAAATTTTTTCCCTGGTTCACAATCTTGCCACCTCCGATCGCTCTTCCCTTGGTTTGGTTCCCTCTCAGTCCCTCTGTTTGTCACTCAATGACTTTTTTATAGACAAGATCGTGAGGATTAAAGCTAACATTCCGACTGTGCCCCAACCTACTTCTAGGTGCTTTGTCACTTCCCCGCTTTCTTCCCTTGCCACTTTCCCCCCTATTTCTCTTGATCTATTCTACAACTACCTGCTCAAAGTTAAATCGGGTTCCCCTGCAGACTGTGCCCCGGCGCGCATTCTAAAAACTCTTTTCACCGACTCTCCTGTTCCCCCGCTCACTTTACTTAACTCTTCTTTGGCCTCTGGTTCTGTTCCTTTATCATTTAAATCCGCCGTTGTTCTCCCCATTCTAAAAAAACCCGGCCTGGATCCTTCCCTCCCTGCCCATTTCCGACCCATCTCCCTTCTCCCCTATTTAGCCAAGATCCTCGAGACCCATGTCACCTCTTGCCTCTCCTCGTATATCGAGGACAACGGCCTTCTCGCCTCCCACCAGGCGGGCTTTCGCTCAGGTCACTCCACGGAGGCAGTGGTTCTCGCGGTTCTGGATGAACTTAAGGGGAAGGCAGACTCCAACCTCCCCCAAGCCTTGGTCCTTCTCGATCTGTCCGCTGCGTTTGACACGGTTGACCATTCCATTCTTCTTGCCCGTGTCAGCGCAGCGGACATTCGGGGTGCGGCCTTTTCCTGGCTGGCATCCTTCCTTCGGGATAGGTCCCAGGCGGTTCATCTCTCCGGCTTTTCTGCCCCCCCCCGTCCGGTCACCTGCGGTGTTCCTCAGGGTTCTTCTCTTTCCCCCCTTCTTTTCAATCTTTACATCTGTCCCCTTGTCACCTCTCTTCTTGAGCTGGGGGTCTCTGTGTATAATTACGCAGATGACCTCCAGCTCGTCTTTGATCTTTCCTCCTCTCCTGACTCTCTTCCTACGTTCAGTTCCACCTTAATCTTCATCTCCGAGTGGATGAGCGCTAACCATCTTAAGCTCAACCCTGATAAGACGGAACTTGTCCTCACGGGTGGCTTATCTAACCCTTGGTCCCCAGCACACTGGCCCATCTCCTTTGGTCCCCCTCCTACGCCTTCCTCCTCTGTTCGCACCCTCGGCATCAAAGTTAGTTCTGACTTAACAATGCATAGTCAGATTAGCTCTGTTGTGTCTTCCTGCTTTCTTTCCCTCCGTCTCATCCGGAAAATCTCACGCTTTTTCACCACTGATGCACTCAAAACCATAGTCCTGGCTTTAGTCATCTCTCGCCTCGACTATGGGAATGGCCTGTACGTGGGCATTCCTGCCTACGAGTCTCGTCGCTTGCAGGCCATTCAAAATCAAGCTGCCCGCCTCATTTTCACCCTTCCCAAATCTTCTCACATTACTCCTGTTCTTAAATCTCTTCACTGGCTCCCTATCCGCTTCAGATCTCTTTTCAAATTAGCCTGTTTTGCCTTTCGAGCTTATTCCCGCTCTGCCCCTGCCTATATCACCTCCCTTATTTCATCCCATGTCCCTAGTCGAACCCTCCGTTCTTCTTCTCTTTCTCTTTTGCGCGTCCCCCTTTTCCGCAAATCCAGAACTGGTGGCACTCGTCTCTCTGTTTTGGCCCCCCAGTTCTGGAACAGCCTTCCACTCCATATCCGTTCCATCCCCATTTACATCCACTTTCGAAAAGCCCTCAAAACTTTTCTTTTCACCCAGGCCTTTTCCTCATAGGTCCCCCGGATCCCCTCTGTGAGCTTTGACCAGGTCCCCAGCGCCAGGAAGCCGCTTGGTAGCAGTGCGCTTTATTAAATATTTTTTTTCATTCATTTTCATTTTCATTTCATTTCAGAATGGTGGGAGGAGTTGCACCTGGGACCTGAATAGGGCTGTGCTTTCCCTCCACAATGCTGTCTTCACCTCCTGTGGTGCGTCTGATGTCTCTGCCCTGCACTGTGAAAGGTAAGAAGGAGTCATGTCAACAAAGTGCTCCAGGACTGACCAGAACTGGTTTGGACGAGGCAAAGGCCTCTCTGCCTTCAGAGAACAAATAGAAACTATGTATACAAAGGGGACCCAGACCCCAGAACTTTAGATCACTTTGGGAACAAGAAGAAACATTTGCTGAGGAGTGGAACCAGAGAGACTGAGGAAAGACTATTCCTGAACCTGGGGGATTGGCTTGCAGTGGTTGCCTGACTGCCAAAGAAAGGAGAAAGGACTTTGTGTGCACTTTATTCAACTTATAAGGATCTCCAAGGGCTTGAGAGAAGAGCTTGCCTCCTGCTGAAGTCTCAGGGACAACAGACTTCAACCACCAGCTCCCCAAGAGTTCTTTGGAAGTGCCTGTAGCTGTATGTGGGCCTTCTGAGGGACTGCGCGTCGCAAGGAGCTGAACGCGCGACTCAAGAAGAAGAAGCGTGTCGCCGTCGCAGCCGCTGCATCACTGAACAAGAGTGTCGCCGCTGCAGCTGTCGCATTGCTCGCGCATCACAAGAAGCGTCCCGCAACACCGAAGAAGCGTGTCGCCGTCGCAGCCGCTGCCGTCGCATCACTGAACAAGGGTGTCGCCGCTGGAGCTGTCGCAGTGCACCGCATCACAAGAAGCACCTCGCATCCACGGAGAAGCGTGCCGCCATCGCAGCCGCTGTCATCGCATCACTGAATAAGGGTGTTTCCGCTGCAACTGTTGCATCGAGCGGAAGCGTCTCGCATTGTTGGAGAAGAGTGTCGCCGCCAAAGCAGCTGTCGTCGCATCACTGGACAAGGGTGCCGCCGCTGCAGCTGATGCATCTAGCCGAGACATCTCGCAACATCGGAGAAGCGTGTCGCATCAACAAGAAGACGCCATCTTTGTTTCTTTGCACCAGATCTTCAACACATCACCGCCTTTGCGTGTAAGGACCTACTGCATCACATTCCGTGCAACACTTTTGTTGCCCTGCGTGTCGCATCTCAAGGTACATTGACTCAAAGTGTCGCATTTAAGATCTAAAGAGAACTAAGCCAATTCTACCCTTTTAAGAACAGTATTGTGGATTTTTGTCGTTTGTGGTCTTGTGTTAAATCTATATAAAGAATATTTACTTTTGATATAAAACTTGTGTGGTGTCCATCTGTAGTGTTGTCACTTGGTTACTGTATGTGTTCACAAATGCTTTACACAGTGACTCTGAGATAAGCCTGTCTGCTCATGCCAAGCTACCAAGGGGGTGAGCAGGGGTTATTTTAGGAGTGTACCCCCTTACCCTGACTAGAGGCATGGTTCCCTGTTTGTCACAAGTACCTACCTGTGCCAACTAGAGACCCCCAAATCTAACACACACCTATTCACAGACCTATACAGACACTCAAAAACCCACTCACACAACCATAAAACCACTCATACACCCTAACAGCCACACAACCACTCACAGACCCATACAGTTACTCATAAACCCACTCACTGACCAATACAGCCACTCACACACCCACTCTTAAAGGTTACAAGTTACAGATAGGAAATACAAATTTTAAAAACGTAGAAATTCACTAAAGAAAGCAAATGTTACACAGGCATGTTATAGTTAGGAAATAACATTTAAAAAAACCTTATACATTCACTCAAAAAACCAAAAGTTACAGGGCTGTTATAGTTTGGAAATAAAATTTAAAAAACCTTAGAAGTTCACTAAAAAAGACCAAAGGTTATAGGGACATTATAGTAAGGCACATATTTTACATACACAAAACCATAGCAATTCAGCAGTTATAGTTACCTGAGCTAACTATAACTTTACGCCCTCTGCAATGCACTGCTTATGACCTCACATATTACATCACTCATGACATGGTCAGTGACATCATTCATGACATCACTGATTACATCTCAAATGATATCACTAAGGCCATCACTTTCTCGAGAGCTTGTTGGGTACCATCCCAAATCAAAAAATAACTCTATAAATCATATATAAAGGATTAAACTATGCTGCTAGGTCTCACCCTTGAAAACAAATCAATCTTTAAATTTAGCAATAAAAATATTAGGGCATCTGGGTGTCCCTGAGAAACCCATTGAAGTACCATTCTTTCAGAGAAAAAAATTCCACTTGCCTTTGATGGTAACTATGATATAAGGGAAAATGTAGTTGTTGGCTCAGATCTCATCTTGCTCTCCAGAATATTATAATCAGTCTCGACTCTAGAAATTCTCCTATTCAATTTACTCATCAGATTTAAAAAAAAAAAAAAAAAGAGATCCCATTTCTTGATGTGCTTGTGAGATTAATACCTATTGGTGTTCTAACTCGTGTGTACAAGAAACCTGCAGATAGGAAAAATATTTTAAATTTCCAAAGTTTTTACCATCTGCTTTGAAGCAATGTTTATCAATCTCTCAGTTCATTTGGTTAAAACGGATCATCTCAGATCAAGATGATTTGAGATTGGCATTTGAATAACTTAAAACCAGGTTTCTGAATGGAGGTTATCCTCAGACAGTGTTGGATGAATCCATATAATGAACACAAGCCTTGGAAAGGGAGAACCTACAGAAGAAAACTATCAAACTTGATTCTAAAAGAATGGTTTTTCAACAAAGGCACAGGCCATAAAAAACTTTATACACAAACCATGGGAAATTCTACAAATTGAACCTGATTTTCAAGGATTGCTTGCTGAAAAACAATTATTCGCGCTTAGTTGCTCCAGGAACATCACAGAAATTCTTACTTTCAACACTCATATCCATGATGGAATTTACAGGGGTACACAAAAATGCTTTAATTGCGTCCATTGCAACAATTTTATTTTGGGGAACACCATTTCACACCCCAGAATGAGAAGATAATTAAGCTCAAACATTCTGCTGATTGCAATGCAAAGAATCTGGTGTAAGGTTTAAAATGCCCATGCGGCATGCTGTATGTCGGAAAGACGGAAATAAAATGCAAAACCCGGATAACATACAAGTAATATCCGAAACATAAATAAGAATTCAAGTATAGCAACACATTGGGTTGAAGCAGGACACAATTTATCGTAATTATGGTTTCAGATTTTAGAAGTGGTAATACCGCAGCTTGGGATTTATAACTGCAAAAGACTTTTGCACACAGAATTCGTTTGGACTAAGAAATTAGACAACATGAAATATTCTTGTTTCTTATGATATGCCGTGTATATAGAAGATGATGCATTGAATGATCTGTGTTAATAAGTCTTTCTGCTGATGATTTTAAGTTATACATTTTTTGTTGAGGTTGGTTTTCACATTTCTGCTGACTTTACCTTGTTAAATTTTGTAAGGATTTTGTAAGCAAGTCAAGCTACGTGTTGAAGCACAAGCGCAATTTTTTTTTCACTTGCCCATCAGTCATTTGTGGCTATGATGCTATTAATTGTTTCATTTCTGGACACACATTTACATATGTAAATCACTAGAGTTGATGATTGTGGATTTCACTGCATTATACTTCCTAACTCTTTTTGTTTTATTGTTTTGATGTATTCCATTACAGGAGTTGTTAGCGTTCTAATGTAAAACGAACAATTGATGGACAGAGTTTGAGTTTGAGTTTGAGTTTAAAATATTTGTATAGCGCACTTTCACCGGCGGTTTCATGGCGCTGCAACAGGCAGATTCTCAGAGTAGGAATAAGGAAAGCAGAATAGAAAGGAGAGAACAATAAGTGGTCTAGTTAAAACATTTGGCAAATAAGTGGGCTTTAAGTTTCTTCCGAAATTGAGGGTACAGAGTTAGCGATCTGAGCTCAAAAGGAAGGGAATTCCACAGGAGTGGGGCACGGGTTGCAAACTTTGATCCTCCCCATTTCTTTCTCCGAAAACGGGGAGCTGACAACAGGGATTGCGTGGAGGAGCGCAGTTCCCGGGTAGGAACATAGGGAACAATCTCAGATGTTATAAAGGCCGGAGCTGCGCCCAGTCGTGCTTGAAAGATGATAGAAGCAAGCTTAAACTGGACGCGTTCACGGACAGGAAGCCAGTGTAGGGATTTGAGAAGGGGAGTTACGTGGTGGGATTTCGGAAGATTGAACACCAGCCGTGCCGCCTGGTTCTGGATCAGCTGCAAACGCCGTAGACTATATGCAGGAATACCCGCATATAGGGTGTTGCCATAATCTAGGCAGGAAATGACCATCGCCAAAATGATCATTTTCAAGGCATCGAAGGTAAAAAAACGGGATACCTTGCGGATGGTGCGTAGTGACAGGAAGGAGGAGGACACCACAGAACTAACCTGGGAGTGAAGAGTGAGCTGAGAGTTGAGTTTGATACCTAGAGTTTTAACTGATGTAGAGGGGACCGGGGATGAACCTGGGGAGGGGGGCCAAAAAAGTGAAGACCAGGGACTGGTGCAACCACCTGTCAACACCAGCTCGGTCTTATCTGGGTTAAGTTTCAGGTGGTTGTAGTTCTTCCAGTCCTGGATAAAAATCATAACAGACTGAAAGTTTGAGATGGAAGCAGGGGAAGAAGACAGATTGAAAACAAGTTGAAGGTCGTCCGCATAATTGTATATGCTGACATCCATTTGCTGTAGTGAAAAGATAAGGGGGGCAATATAAAGGTTAAACAAGAGGGGTGAAAGGGAGGAGCCTTGGGGAACCCCGCACTGAACTTTCCGGAAGTCCGCAGAAAAGACACCCAGGCGAACAGCCTGGGTGCGGTCCCTCAGGAAGGAGGATAGCCATACCAGAGCGGTACCCCCGATCCCCGCCGCCCCGACATGGGAGAGTAAGATGGTATGGTCAACCGTGTCAAAGGCGGCTGAGAGATCGAGGAGAACCAAGGCCTGGGCCTGGTTGGTATCCATTCCCTTCCTGAGGTTGTCTAGGACCGAGAGAACTACGGACTCCGTAGAGTGTGCGGGGCGGAAGCCAGCCTGGCGGGGAGCCAAAATCCCATACTCCTCCACAAAGGTGCTCAGGGACCTGGTGACATGGCGTTCGAGCACCTTAGCCAGAAATGGTAGGAGGGAGATAGGGCGGTAGTTGGCGGGGATCGAAGGGTCTGCGCCAGGTTTTTTTAAAATGGGGACAATAACAGCGGCTTTCAGTGGAGTGGCAACAACCCCCTGGGAAAGGGAACTGTTAAGGAAGTGAAGGGGGGGGTCTGGACAGGTTGTATAAATGTGGCGAAGGATATGCGCAGGGCAAGTGTCCAATGGGGATCCGGATTTAACAAGAGGAATTATTGAGGTCAAAGAATCTTTAGTCAGGGGAGGAAAGGCATCAAGTTGTCCAGTGGGTGGAGGACACTGAGGGTCAACAAAAGTCGGGGGGGGTGAGGGGATGTTGGCTTTAATAGTAGCAATCTTCTCGATAAAGAAATTATTTAAAGAGTGACAAAGGTCCTGGGACGGGGAAGGCTTGAGAGATGTCCTGTCGGAAAATGCCAAATTGTGGACAATCGAGAAGATTTCCCTCGGTTGATTCTCAGCTGCAAGAATCTTAGATGAAAAATAAGCCGTTTTTGCAACCAGGATGGCCTTCTAATATTGAGCTAGGAGAGTGGTAAACTCAGCTCTGAGTGAGGGAGAATAGTTCCTCCTCCAAGCACGCTCGGCACGGCGTACTGCAAGTTTGGTGGTTTTAAGATTCTCGTTAAACCACAAGTTGGCATCTTTCTCCCGTTTAGAGGTCACCCGCTTCAGCGGGGCAATGGAATCACAGCTAGAGGAGAGCCAGTGTTCAATGGCAACGGCCTGGGAATGAGTGGAAAGGCCTTGTAAGGTAGGGTAGGAGGAGGCTAATAATGCAGATAGATTCTCCGGGTCCACTCGGCTC
The DNA here is from genome assembly GCF_964204655.1 of Triturus cristatus. Taxonomy (NCBI): domain Eukaryota; kingdom Metazoa; phylum Chordata; class Amphibia; order Caudata; family Salamandridae; genus Triturus; species Triturus cristatus. Next base: position 715,314,112 of record NC_140583.1, read on the forward strand.
CATGAGCGGACCCAAACATTCTTTGGAAGCGGGGGCCTGATAGTGGGATTGATGGGAAGGGTAAACGAAATCAGGTGATGGTCGGACCAGGTGCATGGCAAGATGGACAGAGAGTCTACTGGACAGTTCAAGGACCAAATCTGATCTAGGATGTGTCCTTTGACGTGAGTAGGAGAATGAACATGTGATACGAAATTGAGGGCTTGGAGTGTATCTGAGAATTCTCTAGAGGACGGACATTCCGCTGGATCTGAAGGCCAAAAGTTCAAATCTCCCAGTAATAAAATGGAAGAGTTATTGACCGTCAGTGTGGAAAGTACCTCTTGAAAGTCAGGCAGAAAAGATAAGGGTGATTGAGGGGGGCGGTAAGTGAGAACACAAGTAAGAGGGGGAGTGGTAGAAGTAGTGCGAATGGCGAGGTACTCTGTTGTAGCAATATCTGGCAGAGGTAGACGTTGGAAGGGGAGGTCGGTCCGGGCGATGACCGCTACGCCGCCCCCATTCCTACCATTGGAACGATCTGCTCGAAGAGCATAGTATGGAGCGGGAAGAGTGGCCAGTAAGGTAGGGAGAGAGTCCTCACTGAACCAAGTCTCTGTTAGGAAGAGGAGATCAGGTGCGTGGAGGTCTAGCAGTACCGACAGTTTGTGTGAGTGGGCCACTGCTGACCGGGTGTTGAGATAATAGGCAAGAAGAGTCCTAAGTGAGACTGGGCTGGCATCTTCTCTGAGAGAGTGAGAAGGAGTGGGGGGAGCGAGAGGGTTGGAAGATGAAGGAAAGGGGGACAGGTCATGTGAAGATATGAGAGAGCAAGTGGAAGCGGGGAGAGGCCAGGGGCCATGAAGACTGTGGAGTTGTGAGGAAGAGTAGGTGATGATTTGAGCAGAGTGACATGCCCCTAGCCCCGGTCGGCCGCGGACGGGCGCAGACGGGCTTGCCTTAGGCACGCCTTCGGCGCGCAATCGACGCGCCCGCTGCGCTCGTCCGCTGCGCGTCCGAAATCTACACATGATTTATGGATCTGTAAGAGGGGGCGGGGGGGGCGTGTCCTCGAAAAGGGGCGTGGCCGCGGCAAGCGCCGGAAATGGCGCCAAGAGTGTCCCGGTACCAACAACCGTGGCAACGCTAAATCCGCTGCACGGGTGGTCTGGGCGAATGAGGTCTGCAAGCAGCAGTTTAAAGGAGCAGGAGGTAAGTGAATTAAAAGTACAAGAAACAAGGTGACACTCAAATTTTAAAATCAATTACACAAGATTCGTGCTCCCGGCTTTCCGCCTCAGGAGTATCTGTCAAGAATGCAGAACAATGTCATACATTCACCCCAGTACAGAGATCTGGGCCTAAATCCATCTTTTTTTGCTCACCATGCCATTCCAGTTTGGACCCAGCCATATGCAAATCAGTCTTGACCCTGCACCCAATGGGAACAGTCCAGCCCAAGCTGCCAGGCCAGGTCCTCCCTGGACTGGAAACAAGCATCCTAGGACCGGTTTCGAACTGTGGACACTTTTAGCACTTAGTTTTATACGCGGTTGATGCGGTATCTTCTATGGCCAAGCACTGACTATCGCAGTCATGGTGCGCAAGAGCAGCCTCTAGAGGTAACAGTAAAACGGTGAAGGAAAGTGCTTCCACACTTTCCATTGTGTGGGAACATGCCTTTTATCAGGCAGGTCATCTGGGACATACACTATAATTTCTAGATGCATGCACTCGGATTACCAGGTGCTAAAGGATGCATGAGTATTCACCTTCGTTGGCGGTAGTTTGTTGAGATATTTAGGTAAGTGCATGTATGGGTATACCCTCAAAACTTACATGCATGACTGCACATTGCGGTATTCACAGTCTGGGCATGTGAATCGAGCACTCACTGGCTTTTACTGTAATCCGTTGAGATATTTATGTGAACGGCACATATGGGTAAACCTTTAAAACCTGCGCCCAAATTGTAATTTGCAGGCATGACTGCACATTCTTGTGTCCAGTCTGTGCATGTAAATTGAATATCATAGATATTGCATGATAACACGGTTGGCTAATATGGTTACTTGTCACTCGCATCGATTGAATTTTTGTGATGGTGTTTTTTCACTCACTGGGGTTCACTCGAGGTGTCGATACTAACGGGTATTTATTTCATTTAATTTAAGTACTCAGTATGGGTCGCGATATGAGAGCATGAGGGTATAGTGATTTTCACAAGTCTTATGAGTTTTTGGCAGTGTTTCAAGGGTTGAGGTTCCACTTGTTTAATCACATTATTTATATTAAATATAGAAGCCATGTAGTTTATATTTGTTTCTTCCCATGATAAAGTGGCATAAAGTGGGTTGGAGCGCAGTTAAGTGACGTAGCATGAAATGGAGTGGCCTACAGTAGAGAGGCATAATGTGGCATAGTGTAAAGTGGCATAGAGTGGGGGAGTGAAGTAGACTGCTGAGGAGTAGAGGTGGGTGGAGCAGAGTGGGGTGGAGTAGAGTGGCGTGGAGTAGAGTGCAGCGATGTAGAACGGCACAGAGTTGCATAGAGTTGTGTAGAGAGGCATAGAGTAGAGTTGAGTGGCATAGAATGCAGTGGGGTGGCACAGAGTAGAGTGGCAGAGAGTGGTGTAGAGTGGAATGGGTAGAGTGGAGTGGCATAGAGTGCCGCAGTGCTGCAATGTGTGGAGTTTAGTGGCACAGAGTAAAATGGATTGGCGTAGTGTAGAGTGGTGTAGAGTGACGTATTGTGGAGTAGAGTGGAATAGAGTGGTGTAGAATAGAGTAGTCTAGCATAGAGTGCAGTAGAATGGTATAGAGTGGAATGGATTGGTGCATAATGGAGTGGTGTAGAGTGGATTGACATTGGGTAGAGGGGGCATAGAGCACAGCCCCATAGACTGGGGTGAATTGGAGAAGAGTGGCGTTGAATACAGCGGAGTGGCACACACTGGAGTGGTGTAGACTACAGAAGTGTCAAGTAGAATAGCATAGAGTGGAGTAGAGTGAAGTAGAGTGGTGTAGTGTAGAATAGCCACAGATTAGCTTGTGTGGAATGGAGTACCACAGAGAAGAGTGGAGTGGCATGGAGAGGTGTGGAGTAAATCGGCATAGATTGGAGTGGGATGGAGTGCCATAGAGTAGAGTGGAGTGGCATAAAGTGGTGTGGAGCAGCATAGAGTAGACTTGAGGAGTGTAAAGTAGAGTGCCGTAGAGTAGAGTGGCATAGTGGAGCATGCACACTGAGTACATGTGTAGCTCCTGGCTGCCTGCCCTGAACAAGAAGAGTGTCTATCAGGCTGACTTTTGCTCAGCCTGGCAGACCTTCTTCCTGGTGGGAAAATGGTGGAGGCGTGGCCCCTCAGTCCATATGGACGGGGCGCTGCTGGAAACTATGAAAGGAAATGGAAAAGAATAAGAGTGAGGAGAAAAAGTGAGAGAAAGGGGAAGAAAAATAATGGTAGCGTGAGAGAATGAAGGACACGAGAAGAACAAGGAGAAACAATCAGAAAAGGCAGGAGATGGAACAAAAAAGGGATGTAACAGCAAGTTAGAAAGTAAATTGGAGTGGGGAAGAAACAAATAAGAGACTTTCTTTACTGCTTGTATTGTACCATGATGCAAATCAAGCTTGAATTGTTCTGTGTTGCTTTGTGCTGTGGCTACGGGTTGCACTGCAAATTAGATTACAGGTGCACTGTGAGAACTCTAATGAAATCTAACTTCTTTGTTACATTTGCATTCTGTGGGCCACTGCAGAGGTGTTAGAAATCATTAAGTGAACTGGTGGTCGTGCAAAATGAGGAACTGAACATAAAGAAACTAGAACAGACCAAGTATAGAGTGTTACTATGATCAACTGATCTAAGTGTTGCTGATAGAGATAGAACATTGAACTCTAGATACGGATTCCCATCAACTGCCAAGGGAGGCCAGTGTCATCACTTGGTAATCCTTCCATCTTGTTACTACTCCTCCAAACCAAGAGGCAGATGTAGTAGCCAAGATCAGAGTAGAGTACAAGTTGGAGAGAGAAATCGACCAAGAGTGGCCATATGTATTTCTATTGATGGATACTATGTGTAGTAAGTGCAGTGCAAGTGAAAATTTAAAAAGGGAGTTGGACAGAAGAAACTATGTTTAATGAATATCTCTGTACCAATCCTATTTAAAAGGCGTGTAGCGGCAACTTTCAACTAATAGGTTGCGTCATATAGGGGTCGACTAGTTTCAGCCAGATGGGAATGTGTTCCCGGCTTTCTTCAGGACCGATACATAATTGCTACTGCAAGTGATTAAGAAAAACAAGAAAAAGTGACAAGTTGTCCAACAATACAACCTGGTACCTATCGACCTCACGGCAAGTAGGGTGTATTTCACTCCTTACTTGCGTGAGCGTCAGACCTCACCTCACCCGGTTACAACTCAGGTAATTGAGACCCCGCCCTCTCCGTCGGTGCCTCGGTCCTTCCTGTGTTTGTGGGAGGTCACAGGTCTGGCTGAAACTAGTCGACCCCTATATGACGCAACCTATTAGTTGAAAGTTGCCGCTACACGCCTTTTAAATAGGATTGGTACAGAGATATTCATTAAACATAGTTTTTTCTGTCCAACTCCCTTTTTAAATTTTCACTTGCACTGCACTTACTACACATAGTATCCATCAATAGAAATACATATGGCCACTCTTGGTCGATTTCTCTCTCCAACTTGTACTCTACTCTGATCTTGGCTACTACATCTGCCTCTTGGTTTGGAGGAGTAGTAACAAGATGGAAGGATTACCAAGTGATGACACTGGCCTCCCTTGGCAGTTGATGGGAGTCCGTATCTAGAGTTCAATGTTCTATCTCTATCAGCAACACTTAGATCAGTTGATCATAGTAACACTCTATACTTGGTCTGTTCTAGTTTCTTTATGTTCAGTTCCTCATTTTGCACGACCACCAGTTCACTAGTGTTTTTCATATGTAAGGATATAGGGGATTTGAACTGTTGTTTTGGTCATTAAACTTTTCCCTTAGACCCTTTTCCCTTTGGGAATTATTGTTGATGAGAAATCATTAAGTGTCAGTATTTGGAGACCAGGACACAGTGCAAACCGGTAAATTGCAATAGTTCTCCAGGTATATTGGCACTAATGAACTAATATGTCATGTATGCCAAGATTTAGGTGTCTTGTGCGATTTTAAAAGAAAACTGATTGTTGATTTCTTTCAGCTGCCCTTCTCCAGGTCTCTAGTCAACTGTAAACTTAGGGCTCAACGATTGACCTCACATTCTCCCAAGAGCCCCTCTCTGCTAGAGTTTGACCCTTTCTCTTTGGAAGTATCACCGAAGTCCCTGACTTCTGGTAAATCCAGATGTACAGATGATCCATGCCCCCCAAGCCCCCCTCCCCCATCCTTGTTTCCAACAGTGTGGTAATAAACCCAATTTTAAACCAGCCACTAAACCTGTCTTTACAGTCGGCTATGGTCCCTAGCTGCTGGAAACAGGCCAAATTAATTCCACAATTAAAGAAGCCTACTGCGGACAAATCAAATTTGTCAAATTTCAGACCAATATCTTGCTGCCAGCTTTTGCTAAGATAGTGGAAATACGTGTAAACTGGCAACTTTTGGATATCTTAGAAAGGAATACGTTTCTACACCTCTCCTAGTCAGGTTTACGTCCTGGATTCAGCACCGAGACCACATTGTTGGAAGTTGCTGATTAATAAGCATCCGGTGGATCAGGGGAGTCAGGTAGCCTGGATTCTCCTTGATCTATCTCCAGCTTTCGATACTGTCTCACACCCTTTACTATTACAGCACCTTGGTGATATAGGTGTGAGCGGCCCAGCACTGACCTGACTAAGTTCCTTTCTTACAGACAGGCCCAAATGGGTGGTGATGGCTCCATTCACCTCCGAATCAAAGCTGCTGGGATCTGGGGTACCCCAGGGGTCAGCGTGAAGTCCAACACTCTTTATTGTTTATATAGCTCCTTTGGTGACACTTGTTGAATCATTTGGCGTACAAAAAGTTTAATATGCCGATGATACCCAACTGCTCCTCACTCTAGATAAAAAAGCCCCCAATGCACATAGCAATTTCAAGGTCTGCATTTTGGCAGTGTTCCATTAGATGCACACCAGCAACCTACAATGTAATGTCAATAAGATCGAAATACTGCTTTATGGAATCCCTCCTCCCGGCTGGGACATCAACATCTGGCCCAATGGGGTCCCGCGTCCAGCGGCCCTTGCTGGAGTGGCCCACAACCTGGGAGTGAAGTCTGACAGTTCGGCGACCTTTGCCCCCCAGGCAGCGAGTGTTGTTGGCGCCTGTTTTGGACCCCCAAATACCTAATAAAGTTCCTCTACCTTCTCTCCACCCATCAGCAGAAAGCAGTGATTTTAGAACATTGCTCAAAATCTGGCTTCTCAGTTCTGCTTTTTAATCTCCACGGCTCCAAGGATCTGTACCCACTATAGCGCCGGTACACACTATGAGTAGCTGTGGTGTTCCATAAATCCCCCAAAAATAAACATAAACATTGTGAGCACTCTCTTGATCTCTCAATGGTAAAGACAAGTGTCATGTGATATAATCACTTGAAAGGTCTGTGATGTCACATCCTGTGATGTCATCAGGTTCAAACAGCGTGTGATGTCACTTCTGCTACCCCTGGCATTTTGCTGAATTTATGTCCAAGGCATTCGGTTTGTAATTCGTGAAGAGTGCCAGCAGCAGTTTGCATCTAGAGCAGTGCAAAAACGCAATCCAGGTAGGAAGTGTACAGTCGGGCACATTAGAAAGTGATAAAATTGATGTATCAAAAAATTAAGCAGACATGAAAAGCACGTGAGAGTTTAATATGCCGCTGAAGAAAACACGTATAGCAGTGTGGGGCGTTAAAGGTCGTTTAGACGAGCTGACTCTGTCCGGATGTAAAGCATCGACACTGTTTTTAATTCCTTAGCTGTATTTGTCTTTTTTATGTAGTCATAACAGTTTTGGGAGCCAAGTTCACCATATGATTGGTGGGGCCAGGTCAAATTATTATTATTTTTGAATTTTATATAGCGCTAGCTAGACCCGAGCAGTTCCACGGATGCAAAATGCTGTGCTAACAATGCTGGTAGGGTGACCCCCTCCTTAGGCCGCATTTCCCACTACGTTATCAGTCACAACTTTGCTTCAGGGGCAAACAATTAAAATCGGGTTAGACCGAGGTGTTATCAATCACGTTGGGGACACAGAATAAGGCAGGTTCCATCTCCCCACTTAAATAAACACTTACAAATTTACTTATAATTCTAAAAAATAGGAAGTGTGATGTATTCAGAGGTAGATTTCACTGCAAAATAAATCCGTACATGCCAACATTCCCGATTCAGGCGGGAGACTACCGATTTCAAGGCTAGTCTCCCGCCTCCCGATTCCTGCAAGCAAAAACCCGATTCCTCGGGGCTTCAGCAGACAGGGCTTGGTATTTTGTAACGTGCTAATTCTAACAGCAATAGTCAGAGTGGCGATGCGGGGGCTCTAGAAGGGGTGAAAAACTAACAAAGCCTCATTAACAAGCGAATGGCCTTTAAAAGACCTGTGAAGCATTCAGGGGTGGCTGTGTGTGTGTGCCTGGGCTGCCACACAGGTGTGTGTGTGTGTGGGGGGGGTGGTATATGCACTGCCAGCAACCTGCCAGGCCAGTGAGTGCAGAACACTTGCATAACCCTCTCTCTGCCTGCCATTGCGCTCCATGCTTCTGAAAGGTAAGAAAAAAACGCGCATTTGCGTTTCAAATGTCCGATCCTGCAGCAGCACACTTCCAAGGCCCATACATGACAGTAACCCAATTCATGGCCCCATTCTCCCGATTTTCTTTTTTAAAGAATCTCCCACTTTGCTTTTCTGAAATGTTGGCATGTATGTAAATCTGCTTTTCTTTTTGTATGTTACCGACTGAAAAGATTTTGAAGCGAAATCCATAACGAATGGGTAGTTGACAGTCTAAGGCAGCATAGCCATATTCAATCTTCTACCAATTTGACTGCTCTGGGTAATGTGCTGCCCAGTGATTGCCAACATTCACGTTCTTCACCCTCTCCGTGCTGGAGAGGCAGGGCTTATCAGGTGAAAAAAAACCTCTGTAAACTCAGTGGTGGGCGGAGCTCCGACCTTCACCTGTGTCGCAGTCCATGTTCTTGCTCTGAGAGCGCAATCCAGGTTAAATGTGATTTTTTTTAGAAAGACCCCCACTCGCCCCACCCCACACACACTGCTTCCTCGCTGACTGATGTTTTCAAGTTGCTCACATGTGAAATCTTTCATGAGATGGGAGAGCTTTGACAGCGAGTGAGTGTAGATGGGTCGTCTTAGTAGCTTCCTAGCGAACATCAAAGCAAAGTAGGGATTCCACTAACACCTACGGTGTCGCTGGAATTACAGGTGTGGGGGTTGCTGCAGCACCTCCATATAAAATTTGAAAGAGTTTTTTGACAATGAAGAGTAAAGGGACTCTTCAGATATTCTTCTGGTAGCATTTTAGCATTTTGTAGCTTAATCGAAACACTGTCATATATTCGCTTTGCCTTTCATGGGGTGACTCTATTGTACACCACTGCTGCACACTAACATACCAGCCCTTCCAACAGACTGTATTTAATCATTACCAGCACCCAGGGCCGGACTGGGAACCAAAACCGGCCCTGGCAAAGTGCTCGGCCGGCCCCCCGGGGGTTTGGGGGAGCCGCCGAGCTCTTTGCCAGGGCCGGTGTTCGGCCGATTTTGTTTCAGGGCCGCTGCAAAAACGGCCCTGTAACAAAAACGGCCGCCATGGGTCCAAAACTGGCCGCCACCCGTGCGGCCCACCGGGGGATTGCCCGGTGCCCGCTACGGCCAGTTCGGCCCTGCCAGCACCGACCGCAGAAGTTATTTACTGTCAGAGGCGCAACTAGAACCAAAGTTCGGGGGGGGCGGGCTAAAAAAACCTTCAGGTGGGGGGCTAATTCTTCCAATTATAGTCAGAGTGGAGATGCAGGGGCTCAAGAAGGGGTGAAAAAATAACAAAGCCTAGTAAATGGTGATAGAGTGCTTTCAGCACTCTATTTTGTATGGGTGCATTATATTCATGGTTGTCATACACCTATATACAAGTATATCGTTTGCAGTGTTGTATGATCATGAACATGTATCCAGTAGACTCATTTACACATTCATTGTAGTGCAAAGTCTTAATATGATCATGTATGTATTGTCATGCTTGCATATACAGAGAGCAGGACACTTTATAACCATATAATATAACCGTTTCTTGTTTAAGTTGCCCGACTTCCTAGGCCCAAGACTGTACTTGTTTTTGCACCTCCTTGGCTTCTCGAGAAATAAATAATGAAATGCATGTTGTTTTCAAGAAATAGCAGTGTTCTCATCCTACTGCAGGTATTGGAATGCCAACTCGTTATTTTCAGATTGGAGAAGATACAAGGAATCCTTTGAAGACAGTTGGAAGCGAGAAGGGAGGATGTCTTTCGTGTCTGGCTGATCTGGGAACCAAGGCCACTTGTTGAACAAAGAAATACTAATTAAAAGAGCGTGAATCTCCCCACATAGAAAAAGTTGCAATGGAAAATTTTACCAGGAAGAAGCAAAGGATCGAATTCTATATTGTATGACGTTCAGGGACAGAGACCCCAGACTTCTGCTAGCTTTCGGAGAGAAAGGAGCATCTTAGACCTCGCTCCTAGCCTTAAGCATTTTAACCCACTTGACATGAGTTCTTCTCAGGAAGTTACCACGTGCTGACACCTTTGGGAGTAGATGGAAGGGTATTAGATAGCATCTCCTATTAGTATAGTGTAGATTTGTTTTATTCCTAATGAGAAGAGATTTGGACTCTGCTTCTATTCTGAGTTGTATCCTGATTCTTGAATTCACCATTGTATTCTTGTTATGCCGAATTACTTATATTCGTAGAATCAGCTCTGTATTGATTTTTCTATATCTATATATGCTAATCTTATGATGTGTATACATCTTACTATTCTTGGCCTTATAATAAATTGACAAACCTAAAGTCGGAGTCTGTGGTATTTTCGGGTATGATATTGCCATCCTGAGACCACCAGGACCCCGGCCTCAATTCTGCGACTCCATCGCCGACCTCATCATGCACGCACGCGCTGACCTCCACCGACTACATCCTCCTCGGAGACCTGAACTATCATCTGGAGAACAACAACGACAACAACTCCTCCACCTTGATCGACAACCTCACCAACCTCGGACTGAAACAGCTCGTCACAACGCCGACCCACATCGCCGGCCACATGCTAGATGCCATCTTCTCCTCAAGCCCCCACGTCACCTTCAGCCACACTTCCGAACTCACCTGGACAGACCACCACTGAATCCACTTCTCCTTCCAAAAACCCCTTACACACCACCGCACCCTACAGACTCCCCACCGCTGCTGGGGCAAAGTCACTGAAGAACAACTACAGACAAGTCTGGCACTCAACCCTCCGACCAACCCCACCAACCCCGATGATAGTGCACTCACCCTTGAACGCTGAATGAACGACTGCGCCAAAACCGTAGCCCCGCTGAAAAAAACCACCAACAGAGACACCAGCAAAAGAGTCAGCTGGTTCACCCCGGAACTCCACGACTCAAAGCGCACCTGCCGGAAATTGGAGAACACATGGCACAACGACAAGACACCGGACAGCCGTGCCGCCCACAAAGACGCCATCCGCTACCACCACCACCTCATCAGGATCGCCAAAAGGACCTCCTTCACGGACCGCCTTGACAACAACGCACACAACAGCAAGGAACTCTTCACCATCGTGAAGGAACTCTCCAACCCCAACTCCATCGCCAACGACATCCCGCCATCGCTAGCCCTATGTGACTCCCTCGCCACCTACTTCCACCGACAAATGACATCCATGACAGTTTCAAACCCCAGACGACCCCTGCAGACCTCACCACACCGGACCCACCGCACCTCACGGCCCACGACACCCTGACAACCTGGGCCAACGTGAGCATCGAGGACACTATCAAGACCATGAGCACAATCCACTCCAGATCCCCGTCCGACCCTCTCCCGCACCACATATTCAACAAAGCCAGCAACTCCATCGCACCCCACCTGCACAAAATCATCAACCTCTCCTTCGAGACCGCCACCTTCCCCGAGAGCCGGAAGCACGCCGAGATCAACGCCCTACTGAAGAAACCCAAGGCGGATCCGAGCAACCTCAAAAACATCCGACCCATCTCCCTGCTTCCTTTCCCAGCAAAGGTCATCGAGAGGATAGTTAACACCCAGCTCACCCGTCACCTCGAAGACGACAACATCCTGGACCCGTCCCAATCAGGATTTCGCAGCAACCACAGCACCGAGACCGCCCTCATCGCCGCCACAGACGACATCAGGATCCTCCTAGACAACGGCAAGACGGCAGCCCTCATCCTCCTGGATCTCTCCGCCGCCTTCGACACCGTCTGCCACCGCACACTACACACGCTACTACAAGACGCAGGGATCAGGGAGAAGGCCTTGGACTGGACCACCTCCTTCCTCTCCGGCAGAACTCAGAGAGTCCGACTCCCCCCGTTCCGGTCCGAGGCCTTCGAGACCATCTGCGGCGTCCCTCAAGGATCTTCCCTCAGCCCGACGCTGTTCAACGTCTACATGGCACCACTTGCACGCATCGCCCGACAGCACGACCTCAACATAATCTCCTATGCCGACAACACGCAGCTGATCCTCTCCCTCACCAAGGACCCTCTCACCGCCAAATCCAACCTCCACCAAGGAATGAAGGCAATCGCCAACTGGATGAAGGAAAGTCGAGTCAAGCTGAACTCTGACAAGACGGAGATCCTCATCCTCGGGTCCAACCCCTCAGCATGGGACGAGTCATCGTGGCCCGCAGCACTGGGGACCCCCCCCAACCCACACCGACCACGCACGCAACTTGGGAATCATCCTCGACTCAAATCTCACCATGACCAAACAAGTCAACGCAGTCTCCTCCACCTGCTTCAACACCCTCCGCATGCTCCGCAAGATCTACAGATAGATCCCGACAAGCACGAGGAAAACAGTCACCCAGGCCCTAGGCAGCAGACTCGACTACGGAAACGCCCTCTACGCCGGAGCCTCGTCCAAGCTTATCAACAGACTGCAGAGAATCCAGAACGCCTCTGCACGCCTGATCCTCGACGTCCCGCTGCGACCACATCACCCCCCACCTGAGGAACCTGCACTGGCTCCCCGTCGACAGGAGAATCTCCTTCAAGCTCCTGATCCACACACACAAGGCACTCCACAGGACCGGACCAGCCTATCTCAACAATCGACTCTCCTTCTACGTACCCAACAGGAAACTCCGCTCTGCTGACCACACCCTGGCCACGATCTCGCGCATCCGTAGAACAACTTCCGGAGGCAGGTCCTTCTCCCACCGCGCCGCCAGGACCTGGAACACCCTCCCCCTCTACCTACGACAAACCGAAGACCTGAAGACCTGCTGACCTTCAGGAGACAACTCAAGACCTGGCTCTTCGACCAGTAGCAGCAGCACCCCCCTCCCCACCCCCAGCGCCTTGAAACCCTTACGGGTATGTAGTGCGCTTTACAAATTACATGATTGATTGATTGATTGTTATGAAGTGTTTTTCCCCCCTACTACTTTTAGTAGGTAAATAAAAGATCCCGAGCGCTAATTGTAGGAGGAAGACAAGGGTGCAATTTAGCGTAATCAATGGTCTTTTAAAGACCTGTGAAGTACTCAGTGAGGCTGTGTGTGTGCCCGGGAAGCTGTCTCAGCCCGGGCTGCCACACACGACGGGCTGAAGCACCTTTCAGCCGCATGGGCGTTGTGCGCCTGTTTACTGTCCTGCACCATGCCCTTACTCAAATGCACGAAACTCGATGGAAAAGATAAGGAATGAAAAAAAGAACTCGCCCTGACTCAATAGTACTTTTTTTAAATCCATTTTATGTGGCTGCAACCAAACAGTGCTGAACACCCAAGCTTGCCATCCCTTTAGCCCCAAACTTAGGGACAAAGTTCCACCAAAAACAGTTGAGGAATAATTTGCATAGGCAATGTGCATCTATGTCACTTCATCATTGGAAGCGCTCTCACAAACATATCGAACCCCCTTTTACTACCATAGGTGAGGTAAAAACTTAGCAATGTGTATTATATATGCAAGTAAATATACAGTTTACAATACATATTTTCATTATAGAACACACGCAGGGATCTCAGAAGTTTATGATCATGGTTTGTTTTTATTTGCGCCTTAAAGATGCCGCCTGACTTCTTGAGGTCAATAAAAAACTAAACTAATAGATATTATACCAAATGGAAACAGTTACATTATTTTCCCTATTAGATAGGTCAGATACTTTTGTTTGATTTGTTAAAATCATAAAAGGGTGGAACATACCACCATGAAATAGACCACATCATACAGGGTCAAAAGTGCCACCACGAGGAAAGCAACAATGCACAAATATACATGATAAAAGAACAAAAACAGTAAGACAGTGTTAAAAAAAGGAGGAATGACCCTCACGTAGTACCTATGAGCAGCTTATAGCAAAATGGATATAATATAAACATTGATATGCTCTCTTTTCGCTAAAAGTTCTTGTGCTTTTGGTCTTTGTTTCTCACAGGATATTAACGTCTCTGGGCCTTCTTTCGATTCGGGATGATCGGAGAGATGGAAAGGAGGAATGAAAGTGCAGCACATGTAGGTCTTATACTTTCCCGTATAATAGTACTTGCTGTAGAAGGGGAAAAGAAAAAAAGGAAAAAAGAGGAAGGGAGTGTGCAAAAAGCATCAAGAAACGTCTATGTCTGGCTGATGTGTGTCCATCTTTCCCAGATTCTATTTCACTGCATCCTTCTTTTCGAGCTCATGAGCTGCAAATGTAATTGTTTTGCAGGAAAGTTGGACCGATGACCCGCTGAGGCAATATATCACAGCCGCTCTACAGGTCCTGACTTGTGTTTCTCTTAACATTGGCCTCAAGAGGATCTTCCTTAAATTGCGTAAAGCCTGGCAGATGCATAATATATGTAATAACACCTCTTCTCCATTACCACAGAGACGACAGACCAGAGATGGCCAAGTCCGTAGCCATTTTCGTGTAAGGCCTTTGGTTGAGAAAGACCCCAGTCTCAGCAGGTTTAGTTTCCTCTTGTAATGATCTCTAAAGCATTCTTGTAAGTAGGGTTGTTGTTTGAATTGTTTGTATGTTTGCATCACCGACCAGGCGTGACTTTTACCTGCCAGTGAAGCTTTGTCAGTTAGCAGCGACCCTTGTTTAGTTGCTTTATTAGTAATTTGTTTGAAAGCGAGGTATGTCATTGGTGTATGCCAAGCTTCTTCCAGGTTTAATGATGGAAGAACTTGTTTTAATATCTGACATATAGAATTCTTCTGCCTTGACTGTTTTTTGACATCCTCCCAGCAGTGGTGGGCTAGCCTGTTGTTATCGGCTGCCCTCATTCACCAGTAATATTTGGCCAGAACGCCTTGTCTGACCTGTATTTGGTTTGTGAGTCCATATTCCAGACGTATTTGCGCCTGGGAGATGTGACGCGGGATTGAAAACTGTTTTTTTAATAATCTAGACTGAGCTAGTTTTAGAGTTTTTTTTTTTTTTTTTTTTTTTTTGGGAAACCTTTATTACAAAGTTCAAGAGATATACAAGTATGGGCCTACAACCTTCAGGCCGGCCGCTAGTAGACAGTGAGACCATGAAACACATTCATAAACACAAGCAGCAAGCAGTAAAAAGTCCCACAGATCAAAAATATCATTTGCGGCCACATTGCCCAAACATCCCAAATGGCGGTTTCATTTTAGATGAAAAGCGAAAAACAAACCCACAAGGCGGCAAAAGTCTAGGCAACAGTATGTGCTCCCCTCGGGAGGGCTCTACCAACCTACCAGAATAGGAGGGGGGGAAGGGCAGGGGCAGAGACAAAGTGGTCACGATAACACAGAATCAAGAGAATGTGCAGACTAGGGAGACAGGGCCGCCGCCAAGTCGGGCGTCAGTGGCGGGGTACAGATCCCGCCGCGATAGGAGTTCCAGGGGCCCCACACCTTTACCCATTTCCCAGGCTTACCTCTCGCCACATACACAACCTTTTCTCGGAACATACACCAATCTATATTTTCCTTCCATACCGAAATCGTGGGTGACCTCTGGGAGCCCCACAATTGTGCTATGTCACGCTTGGCCACCATATATACCAATGTCACCCACCACGTTTGCGTCACCGTGTAATCAGTCGGCTTCCACACATTCAACAGACACCTCCTAGCCTCGGGGAACAGCGCAACATGCGTGACCGCTTGTAACACCGCATGCACACCACGCCAGAATCGAGTCACCTCCGGACATTCCCACAAAATGTGGAAGAAGGTCCCTAACATGCCACACCCACGCTTACACATCCCATCCACCGCATATCCCATACGCATCAGGCCCGGTCCCGTAACGTAAACCCTGTGGAGTATTTTGAGCTGGACGAAACGAAGGCGGGCCGGTATGGCCACCTCTTTCGGGGAGGCCACCGCAGATACCCAATCCTCGTCGTCCAGCTCCAATCCGTCAGCGACCCATGCCTCACGGAGGGCGGCCAGCAGTCCCGAGCGATCGTTGATGAGCTTTTTATAGATCAATGAGATAGTGCCATCCGGTACATGCCCGTCAAGCACTCTATCTTCCAAAGGGGAGCACTCCGGGATGGACGCGACCTCCGGGAACACGGAAGACAACGCGTGGCGAACCTGTACATACCGGAAGTACTCCCTGTCATGCAACTGGTATTCCGCTTTCAGCACATCAAATGTTTTAAATCCCCCCTTCGTCCAAAGATCGCCCACCCTGCTGATGCCAATCGCGTCCCACTTCTCGAAGCCCTTCGTCGTCCACAAACAACCCAGTCGCTCAGAAGCATACAATGGCGTCGCCCGGGTCAACCGATCCTTAGTTTTAGAGTTTTTTGGTCCTTGGTATTCAGCATTTCCAAACCATATGTTACGGTGGGCAGAAATTTGGCTGCTCCTGCCTTTAAAAGATGACTTGTTGAACTTCCGCTTAATTTTTTCTGTAGGGTTTTGAAAGCAAATAAAAGTTGTTTTATTTTGGTTTGGCCTAGGTCTAAGTGGTGTTTGTAACTTAGTTGGCGATTTAGTAAACACCCAAATATTTGTATTCATCCACCTGTTTTAAAGTGCTGGTATTTATTCTCCAAACAAATTTTGGTTGCTTTTTCCAAATGCTGGAAAAACATAGTACATTAGATTTTTTAAGAATTATTGTTAATTGTGCATTCAAAATGTACAGCGCAAGTTGCGAAATCAGCCGCTGCAAGCCAAGTGGAGTTTGAGAAATAAGCACAATATCGTCTGCATATTGCAGACTCACTATTGGTGTTGTTCCCAGTTTCGGAGGATCTCCTTGGATGATATGAGGATTGCTCTCTAGGTCGGCGGTATAGATGTTGAGCTGGCTGGACGCCAGCACGCATCCTTGCTTTAGCCCGTTTGTTGTCAAGAATTTCTTTGTTAGGCACCGGCCATCCCCTTTTTTTATTTGAACCCAGGTGTTCGAGTAAAGGTTGATAATTGCTTTTAGTAAATTTTGAGGAGCTCCCCAGGCTTTCATCTTGGCCCATATTTTGGCTCTTGGCAGTTTATCAAAAGCTGCTTTCAGATCTAGAAAGCATGGGTAAAGGATGTTTGAGTTGTCGATTGCTTTCTAAGCTAGAAGAGTTAATGCTGATATATTTGTTAAGGTGCCCGTCCCGGCCCGGAAACCAGTCTGTGTTTTTGGAATCAGGGTTTTGCTGCTGACCCAAGTCTCCAGATCTGCCAATAAATTGGATGCGTAGATCTTATCCTCAACGTTTATGAGAGCTATTAGCCTATAATTATTTGGGTCTGAACGTGCCCCTGATTAATGGATCGGTTGGAGAATGCTACACCTCCAGGATTCAGGAATGTCCCGCTATTTAGACTGATGTTGAACATGGGGGATAAAACACGGGACCAGGGGCACCATCCGATCTCATATGGTTTATTATATTCATAACCTGCTTTGGTGCTGTCTGGATTGATTCGTCTCTTTGCGCCTGGATAGCGGGCTCACTACTTTCTTTTTGAATGTCACTTTTTATGGTTTGCAATTTTGCTATGAATTAGTTTTTTGGTTCATTTGCTGGAGCTTCTGCTAGTGGCAGATTGAAAGTAGGATCTGGTCCCTTTTGCGTGCGGAGGCTCCAGGCTTCTGTTTTCATGTTCGAGCTAGGAATCAGTTTATTCTCATTTGGACTGTTGGTTATGCTGTCCGGAGTGTTTACCGGTGTGAAGTTATGTGTTGCATCAATGTGATCGCTCCAAGTTTGATCTGACATATCCGAACTGAACTGCCGATATTTACCATTAAGTATGAAATTTAATATTGCCCAGAACTGATGAGAATTTTTCAACTTGCTTGCGTGGAGCAGCGTGATCTCAAGTTTTTACTTATGTGCTCGCTTTGCCGCCCTGATTTCGTATTTTAACACCTTTTTTAAATTTTCTATTTTTTTGAAGGTTTGTTGTGACAGCTGGGGGTCCTTTGTTCGAAATTACCTTAGGTGTTTATTAAGGCGCGTTTTTAGTTCCCGTATTTTTGGCGTGTACCACTGCCCCCCTCTGTTTCTTGTTTTTTGTTGATTTCTGTAATTGTAACTTTTTGTTAATGTTCAGTATGAAAGACTCCTAGGCCGTTATGGTGTCTTGATCCTCGGCTGAGAGTGGTAGCAATAAGCAACATGTCTCCATTATGTCGGTGATATTTTTATCGTTCCAGGTTAGTCGTTGTAAGTTGAAAAGTTGTGTGTTAAGTGTTAGGGCATTTGCCTGTTACAACCCTTTTGAGGTGATACCCAATGTGAAGATCTATGGATAATGGTCGCTTTCAACCCGATCCTAGATATGGAAATCCATTATATACGGGAATAGATTGGAGTCTGCTAGCGTGAAGTCAATTGTTGAACCCGTTATTCTTGTGAACCTCGTGAATGCTGCTGGGCTATCTAGGGGGCCCCTACCGTTTAATGTATGCAAAAAGAGGTCATCTAATTTAGCTGCACATTCTTTTCCCATTGTATCTTGTCTGCTTTGGTTGCCACATCTTGGCTGTATAAAACTCGCTAAGTTTCTCTTGTGACCTTGGATTATATTCATATTAAAATCTCCAGTTATTATCATGTTGTCACTTGATTTTATTCCCCTTATGTTTTCCAGCCGGGTGCATGTAAAGATTTAAAATTAATAGTCCCATGGAGATTGGAAGATTTACTTTGGTACATTGCATCCATGTGGATTCGAGAGCGATGCTGACGATGTTCCAAAATAAATCGGTGGATATAAAAGTAGATAGCCCTCCTTTTGCCCTACCATAGGTGCCTCCTTTTGTGCTGGGACGAAGTGTTCTTTATAGCCCACTAATGGCGAGTTTTTTATCTGCCAGGTTTCCTGAAAGAGAAGTATGTTATGTTGTTTTATAAACTCCACAAAATCTTCTTCCTCTAGCTTGGAGCTTAGGCCATTAACATTCCAGGAGCAGATCCTACAGCCCTTGTCTTTTCCTGATGATTTGCTTATTTTAATTCATTCTTCTCCCTGCTGCCTCAATACCGATATCACTTGGGGGTTCCCATCTGGTTTAGCTTCTTCTCGTTGTGCAATAGTGACGGTGATTTGCCTGAATAGGTGATCCACTTCTACCTTGATGTTATTATGGTCCGTACCTTTTGCACCTTTTAGGAGGCTCTGTTTCAGTCCTTATTTCTGTAACGGGCTGGGGTACCGTAGGGGCTCCACCTTTTTTTATCTCTATGCCCCAATTGGAAAATTCCTCCCTATGCTGCAGAATCTGGACTGTGAATCTATTTTCGGTCCATGTTGTGATTGTGGAGTCTGAACCCATTTGGTGGAGATTCTGTTTGAACTCTATTCCTTCTAGGTCACTAGATTTTATATGACGCAAGGATGGTAGTTCTTCTAGAAGTTTTAGTATTGACCCTCTATTGTAAGTCACTTGCATATTCTCTGCATATTGAGGAGTAGCCTGTATGAATGAGTCAAAATTACATTATCAAATAAGAGGATATGCTTGGTTGGTCCATTTAAAGAGGGTAGTTTTTCCAACAAGAAAAAAAAAGGTTTCTGATTTGAATGTTATAATGATTGGGTGTAAATGGTCTGAGAGAGAGAGATGGCTTTGAATTGCAGCCTTATGTGTATCTCTGGCATCCCACCTCATTCCCTTTTGGAATGATGATCGCTGTGTCATACCTTGTCATTCAGAATACAAGAGTCAGGCTATAGACGAGCCTCGTTTATGCCCAGTCACAAAACAAAGTAAAAGGTCCTGGGTACTTATCATAAATTAATGGTGAGGCCTAAGCTCCACGAATCTTTATATTCTGGTGCCTATGATTAAAGTCTAGACATTATTGGTAAAAGGTGGCAGGGGAAGCACAGGAAGTGGTGGATGGAGACAGGAAGAAAGAGGCGGAAGAAAGAAACATGATGTGATCCAGTTTACGGAAATTGATATCAGACATTGACATAACTTCAGGGAACCTAAGTCAATCCTTTGCATCACTCCTGGAACCTGCTGATGCCAGACTATGATCACATTGCCGGAGCCTGGCGTCAGATTACAACAAGCATTTTCAATGCAATAGGTCTCGCATTTGGGAGCGTTTAAGCTATTGGCATTGCAAATGACAATGCTTTTTATTTATGTGTTTTTAAAAGCAACACATATATAAAAGGCATTGTTATTTTTAATGCCAGTAGCTCTATCTCTCGCTTAATGCGAGACCGTATTCAGGTTACAGTGAGCAGCGTCTAAAGAAAGGGGCGCAGCCAACATTAAAGTGAAAGCGTGTATGAGGCACTTTCACCCAAAGTGAAAAAACCCAAAAATTAATTAAGAAAGCTTCTGTGGCGTGGCTGCTAAAGTGAAAGCGGCCTGCGCTGTTAATGAAATAAATAATTATGCACGGCCGCTAAAGGGAAAGCGGCTTGCGCTGTAAATTAAATAATTAAATAAGCGCAGCCGCTATAGTTAAAGCAGACTGTGCTGTAATTTAAATAAATACATTACTAATAAAAGCGTGCAGCGTACTGTGATGTCATGGGTGGAATAGGGGAAGATGATTAAAGAACATAGTGCTCACCGACTACATAAAGCAGAACGTGTAACAACACAAGTAAAAAGTCCAGTCTTTATGGGAGGTTACAAATGCAGACAAGGTAGTACCAAGGAGGGACTAGGCCTATTCACAAATGAAAAGCAACGATATGGTAACAGGAGCCAATTGAAAAGATGGGCAGGAAATGGGTGTAGCTTCTATGCCATACCTCAGTAAAGCAGGCCTTGCAGAGTGAATGTGCTGCCCAGGCTCGACCTAAAACGCAGTCCATGAACATGAGGTCAAGCTGTGTGTACCATCACTAATGTAGCCTGATATCAAACTATGACGTAACTCTTAGAACCTGATTATGGACACTAAAATCAATATATAAATCACTCCTGCTGTTCTCAAAAGCCAGCACGTTTTCCTACAAGTCTAAATGGAATATGAGCACCCCTTGAAGCTTCAGGTCAGACGCAGCTCCATTTAGTTTCCCTGTCTTTTGCTTCAGTTCCACAGTGTGTGGACCTCACCCAAACTATTATGCAATCTCCAGAATCTGGTTTTCGTTTCTGGCTGTGTTATAATTACCATTTCATATTTTCAATTCTAATTATTCACAAGAATAATATTAGTGGTACTAGTTTACATTATGTTGAATAAAAATCAATGCTAACAAGCTTTGACAAAGTCAACAGGATTTGCTGCTATTAGTTGTAATAGCTGCATCGAGTTGCATTCAAGTGAAACTTATGTACTGCTTTCTACCCCTTGATGAGGCGTTGAAGAACTTTCCAGAAAGGTAGTAGCTATTCTATTGGATGCACACATTGGCAATTTTGTTATGAAAATAGCGTTACACTTGTCATGTGGTTTACTAAATTAGATTAGATCCACAAGGCTGTGATAAAAAGCAGAAGCAGCCAGTAACATGGTTATGAGATAAGTAAAACGTTATGGCAATTATCGTTCCCCACAAGTGGATACAGTTACAATACAACATTGTCTGGTAGTATCTTGGCATATGTGGCCGTATTTTTGGGACTGGGTCTAAGATAGGAACCAGTGAAAGGGCAACATTGAAAAACTGCTTAACTTACAAATTAACTCAAGAAGACAGTGTTTAGTAGCCCTGAACAGTATGCGGTGACACAGATGTCAATGTGTACAGACCATCAGATGGACAAAGCCTGGGCTGGTCATCTCCGTTTTGATAAACACTCAAAATTCCATGTTGCACTGATGAAGCATCTGTACGCACTGATGATGGGGCATCTGATGCATACTGAGCTTCATTCAGTTTTAAGTAACACACTCACAACTCAACAACTGTCACCTAGGAAAGACAAATAGAGTTACACCACTTGACTGGCCGGATATTTATTCTGTGAATGACTACAAATGGTCCTTTGTGCAGACGCTGGTGAATATTAAGCAAAGATCGTTGTACGTAATAGCAAGATACCATATGCCTCTAGAAGCAGAGTTTATTAAGATGGAATGTGGCAGCGTCAAAATTCTGCGCAGGTCATGCACATCACTGGGAAAGTTGACAACACTTTGGGCAACAGTTAGAGTTCGGTGGACAGGGTACAAGTATGTCAGAGTATCTTGTTCACCAAACCTGCTGACAGAAAGCTGAAGGTCCACTCATCTCTATATGATGCAGGAGCATTATCCGCTTTCCATCAGCAGAACCCATTTTGGGTCTGGTGTTGGAATGCTTGCTCCGAAGGCCTGATGGAGTAGAGGCCGTTGGAGGAGGGGCAATAAACCATCCACCCTACTTAAGGTGTGCTATGTGGTGTCCTTTTTTCTGTCCGTCTCTGTCAGGTAAACGCCTAGCGGAGAGAGATAGAAATAAAAAAACAAATAATGACCGACACAACCGGTGAATAGACTCCCTGGGTTTTGCGGTCATTAGTTATTTGGTTTTCAATAACAAACTCCCACAGTGACAATTTGAAAAACAAACACTTTGGTAAAGTTTGATAAATGAAAGCTGTCCACCACACTTTTTGCACCTTGACAAGAACCGCCATGGCACATATAAATGCAGAGAACACTGGAAGGTCAGGGTGATGGCATACCATCTATAAAACTTTAGATCTGGCAAATAAAATGCAACCTGCCCCAGTGCAAAATAATTTGAGGAAAAACATTCTCAGCTGAGAAAGAACAGTGGTAAGGGAGACAGCAACTGCTCTAATACTTCTGTCATGGGATGAGGATCTGTCTGTTACTAACATGGTGCAATTACATCTGGATAAAGCCTGCAAACTACACACAAGATTTCATAATGTTAACTAGAGTAGAAGTGAGCTGGTTGTTCTCCTGAGAGTGGAATGATTAAAGCAGAAGATGTATATCCTCTTTAACATTAAAAGCAAACAAATTAATGTAATATATCCATGCAGTCTATCATTCAGTCGTCATGCTTTGTATAAGCAGTCTGCCGTAGAGTTTTTTTATGCGGTCTGTTATAAGGTTACGACAAACTGTCAGGGCATTTGTTGTCGAGCATCATTCAATTTGTCCTGTTGTAGTTATGCAATTGAGCATGATGGCGGTCATGCTGGTGACCGTGCAAATGATCATGTAGTAGACCTGGAGATGTGTGTGTCTTGCAAGCACTCATTTCTGAAGTTATGCAAGCTTCATGCAGAGGTTATGCATGTATGCATTCCACAAATGGAAATTATTCACAAGTTAATTGGTAGGTGGGTTATGTAAAATCCCGTATTGCTTTTCTGTAGACCTTAGTGGATTGAATAGTCAGGACAGTGTCAGAAATTATTTTTTGTTCCAGTATCTCAATCTCAAGACCATTAATTTGATTCACTCTATTTCCTGAACTCCAGGGTATTGCCTGACCATGTTGATGTGTGATATATTGCAATCACACACAACGCTGCTCATGAGTGACCTTTGTGAGTGACCTTTGTGAATGCTCTAGTATTTATCTGGAGATTTCTCCATTCACTGTAGATGAAGTGATTTACTTACTTAGTGGAAGTGTGTTTTGTATTCTACCTGACATAGAGCTATGGCACAGTCACCTTCATCCTTACTGGGCCAGTCTGGATTGCAGTGTCCTTTTCTGAGAGTATCTTTTGAGCGTAACTCATAGGAACTCTGAACCAAGTTCTCACAGCCTTCCTTTATGAATGGCAGTAAACGCTTATCTGATAAGATGTCTTCAAGAGTGGGGGGGGGAGAGAAATTTGGGGAGGAGTGTCATAACAGAAGAAAGTAAAAAGCAAATAGTGAATAACTTCCAAATTGGTATAAGGATATTCTAGGAGACACTCAGAATAATGCTAATGCGGTTGAGGGATTTAACCAGCATCGTGGTCTAAACATATAAGACTGTATCTAACAGGGTCACAACCTTAATTTGTACACTTCTCAGCAGCAGAACCACCAAGGAATCTCTCTAGTGATGGATCCAGAGGGATTCCATTTTTTGATTTTCGAGTTAGGTTGCTGGGGAAGAGCTTTCCCAGCAGATCAAGGATGTTTTATTTTTTAATAATGATCAGTGAGCATAAACACTAACATCAATACATTGAATGCGAAAGTAAAATTGCAGTTGTACGGGTGCTCGGGGCATAGCTCAACCACACGCACCAATTTCAATGGGATGGGTATCGTTTAAAGTGGAGAATCCCCCTTTCGAATGATATCCAGCAGGAGGGCGATCCCAAGCAGGGATCTAACTAGTGCTTTGTAAAAGAACGAGTGCTGGTGCTCAAAGCTCTGCTCAGAAGCCAGTGGCCGGCGCTATTACATGTTGGCGCGCCAGATACCAAGGCTGCTAAGTCTTGAATCCACCTCATCCTCTTTAATTGACTACCAGATACTCTCTGTCCCTTCATTTCAATCCTGTAAGTTTCTGCTTTCGTCCTTGTGACAATTTTCTGTCTTTCTCTTTTTCCTTCTTTCCCCATTGTGTGTTTTTTCCTTTCTTGTTATCGAAAAATGTCGGATGAGGAAAAATAAGTGCCTGTCCCGAAAAGTGAGTGCCATTGGAACCCGCCGGCAACCACCGGCTCAAATATAAGTACTAGATCCAACCCCCCGACATCAGGGATGGGTTTTGAGTTGGGCCGAATGCCCCCCCCCCCGCAATGGGCACCTGCTAACTGCACCCATAGGCACTACAGTCTTTCTGTTTCCCGGAAGGCAGATAGGGGTCATTGCCCCCAACCTCTAACCCCCCCACCGAGGGGGCAGAAAGATCAGTAGAAACTAGAGGGATAAGAGGCACATCATCGAACGGGAATTTTGGGGGGATTTTTGTTTTTAAAAAGGGTGAAGGTGGCCCACCTGTACTTCCCTACCAAAAGGAGGCAGTCTAGTCTCTCTCTGTAACCTAGGAGGCAGACTAGGGATTTTCCCCCAGTCTGTGCCCCCGGGGCTAAAAGCCCATTCAGCACCAGGGATTTTTTTTATTAAAACAAAAAGCAGTGGGTGGTCCACCCTGGCATAGGGCCATGCCCATACCCTAAGGGGATGTACAGTCTTTCTGCCCTCCTTGGAATCAGATTGACTCTTTCACTCGCTCTGATCTCGGTCAGAAGCGAGAGGCGGTGTAAATTGCTTTTAAAAATTCATGCTGATAATACTGGCGATGACACTAATTTGTTGATTTTTATGAATTTAAATGTTTTAAAGCCACAGAATCGTTTGCATTGAATTAATCGGGCTGGTGGGAGAATTTGAACCGGGTGCTGGGGGTTTTTATGTGGGAAATCTCCTTTTTCTGTCTTTGAGGTCAGCGGACCAGCTTTTTTTGGACGTTGGCGGGGACACGCACTTCCGCTTTCTCATCTCTATAATCAGCTGCTGACGTGGCCGCGCAGCGGACGTGCGCAGCGGGCGCGCCGCGGGCACGCCGAGGGCGCGCACAAGGCAATCCCGTCTGCGCCCGTCCGCGCCAGGACGGGACTAGGGGCTGAAACCCCTGGCCTTTACGTTGCAAATGATCTTCGCTATAATAGGGAACAGCTGCTGAATTGTAGAAACAACATAAGTAGTAAGTGTGCGTTTACTTTGCTCCTAGATGAGGGGATTACCTCCTGCCCTTTCTGTGATTTTAAGTGTAGCTCCTTGCACACTACTCCTCTGGGGGAAATAGAGGGGGGTAAGGATAAGCCCCTTTCTTTGCTTCTTCTTAATTGTCGCTCCCTCCCTAAACACTCCAGTGAAATTTACTTACTCCTAGAAGAGAGGAGCCCAGACGCCCTTTTTTAACGGAGACCTGGACCAGCGTGGACTCGGACGCCGATGTGGTTCAGGCTCTTCCTGCTAACTATGCTATTCTTAGGCAAGACCCGGTGAGTGGCCGTGGTGGGGGGATTGCTATCATTTATAAAAACATCTATAGGTGTAGATCTATTATGAGTCCCTTAGTTGATTGCGAGAGCCTCTCTTTTGATTTATGTTTTTCACCCACTTGCACCTTCTCTGGGATCCTTATATACCGCCCCCCAGGAGCATGTGCTAGTTTTTGCAATAATCTCCTGGATACTGCTATCAATAGGGCAAGTCTCTCCTCTAATTTTTCGATTTTGGGTGATTTGAATTTACATTTCGATGAAGCTGACTCCTCCTTTTCTCAGGACCTTATAGAGGGGTTGGGAACATTCCAACTCAAGCAAATCGTGCGTGGCCCTATCCATAAATTAGGCCATCTACTCGATCCTTTATTTACTAACCTGACAAATTTTGTTTTTGGTGAGGCTATTTTGGTTCCATGGTCTGATCACTCTATTATCATTTATTTGGACTCCTTGTGACCTGATACAGCCGTGTGTTACGGCTAAAAAATGTGGCCGTATATGGTCTAAACTCTCCATTCAAAATTGGGTAACCAACCTTACAACTTCTATTCCTCCTCCTCATCCAAATCCTACGGTGGCCAATGCAAATCTTAACGGCTGGCTAGAATCCTCTCTGGACTCTGTTCTGCCTAAGAAAGAACTTTCCCATCGAATTGGCCCCAATAAAAAAGCATGGTACTCCCAGGAACTTAGACTTCTTAAGCAATCCTGTAAACGTTTGGAAAGGAATTGGAGGAAGGATTTTTCGGAGGCGGGTAAGAACAAGTATAAAAAGAGTCAGTTAAGCTGTATAAGAATGAAATAAAAAGCGCTCAAGCCTCCTATTATCATGGAAAAATTGCCTCTGCATCCAACTCCCCCAGGAAAATCTTTAAAATTATGAAATCCCTGCTTACCCTTCCCACTCCTCTCATTGACCCTAGGGACACTCAAAAGTGTTGTGAGGAAATAGCTGATTTTTTCTCAGCAAAAATTGATAACATCTACTCTACATTTCAGAACATCACTGCGGTGACTAGTACGCCACCACCTATTTGTCAGGCTATGCTGGAGGAATTTACCCCGCTGACTCTGTTGGATTTGCAGAGGCTTTTGCGGGAGCTTAAATCTGGGTCCCCAGCCGACCCTGCTCCACCATCCATTCTCAACTTGGCCTGGGAGACTGTCTCCCCAGTCATTTTGCATGTAGTCAACTCCTCCCTTAGAACTGGGCAGGTGCCGCAGCTCTGGAAACAGGCTAGAGTTAAAGCCCTTCTTAAAAAAACAAATTTAGATCCTGACGACTGGGCTAACTACCGTCCGATCTCCTTGCTGCCGGGGATCGGTAAATTAGCCGAAAAACATGCCAATTCTATACTGGCAGGTTTTCTTGAGGAGAATAATTGCCCCCACTCTACTCAGACAGGCTTTAGGCGTCATCAGGGCATGGAGACTGCCCTGCTCGCGGTGGTCGAAGAGGCAAGAAAGATTTTGGACAATGGAGGCTGCGCAGCGATCATTTTATTAGATCTCAGCGCAGCCTTCGATACGGTTAATCATCAAATCATGGTCCAAAGACTTAGGGAGATAGGAGTAGCAGGAAATGCCCTCAAGTGGTTGCAGTCCTTTCTGGCTGATCGTTCATTTGCGGTTTTTGAAGAAGACGCTCTCTCTAATCAGACTCCTCTGCGCTGTGGAGTCCCCCAGGGCTCCTCTCTTAGCCCCACCATGTTTAATATCTACATGAGGCCCCTTGCGGAGGTGGGGGCCCCCTGGGGAATCCATACTGTTATGTGCGCTGATGACACCCAGTTGGTGGTCTCGCTCAGTCATCAAGATAGAGTGGGACCAACTTTGACTGCCTGTCTTGAGAAGGTTTCTGAGTGGATGAAGCTGTCTTTTCTCAAACTGAATGGGGCCAAGACAGAAATTATGATCTTAGGCCATGCGTCTCCTTTAAATTTAGATGCGATGTGGCCCAGCTGTCTTGGCCCTTCTCCGGCCCCCAAGACACAGATTAAAAGTTTGGGTGTATGGTTTGACTGCAATCTGAATTTTGCAGTACAGGCACGCAAAGTGGCGGCCAGTTGTTATGGCCTCCTTAGGATGTTGAGGAAGATTCTCCCCCTTCTCCCGTTTGAGGCTAGGCGGTTGCTGGTCCAAGCTCTGGTTCTTTCACGGCTGGACTACGCGAATGCAGTTTATTTGGGAGCGCCTTTAGGAACCACAAAGATTCTTCATACTGTTCAGAATTGTGCAGCCCGCCTCTTAATGAACATCCCGAAACGCAGCTCGGCTAGGTTAGCCATTAGACAGCTGCATTGGCTTCCAGTTCTGGAGAGAATTAGGTTTAAAGCTATGGGTATTATTCACAAGTCGCTTGGGGGTACTGGCCCTCCTATAATTCAGCCCATGGTGTAGTTACACTGGACTAACAGAACTCTTAGATCCAGTAACAAACGACTCCTTGTGGTTCCTTTGATTAAACGATCAAGGACGGGAGGGCGTCGGTTCCCTTACAATGCGGCAATGTTATGGAACCGGCTTCCACACCATATTCGTCTTGAGCAGGATTATCTTGGATTTAGGAAGCAGTTGAAGACTTTTCTCTTCCCGTAAGTAGTGGTGAGTGATAAGATGTCATAGTAAGAGCTGGGATGCCCTTGGGTAGCCATGCGCTATATAAGTCTGTATTCATTCATTCATTCATTGAGAGGTTTGTCCCCACCTTGCCCCTATGGGCCGGTATGGGGAAGAAGTCTACTAGGCATCAGGTTTTTTTTTGTGGGGGTGGTTGTTTAAAAGAAAGGGGCGGGGCAGCTCACCATGACATAGGGCCATTCCCCACACCAAAGCAGGCAGTACTGTCTTTCTGCCCTCCCTGAGAGGCAGATTTGGGGCTTTTCCTCCAATCTGTCCAGGGGGGAGGGAGGGTGAGGAGAAAAACCCTCTAGATACATAAGATTTTACCCTGCCTCAAAACAAAATGGGAAACAGAGTCTTCCTATCCCCGGGGGGGCTGGGGGGCAGATAGGAGGTTTGGTCTGACTGGAGGCTTGCCTGTAATCTGCCCCTCTGGAAGGTAGGTAGCCCACTGGACACCAGGGACTTTGCATTTGGGCACAAAAAGGGGTAGGAATTCCCACCCATGCACTGGGCCATAGCCCCTACCCAAAGGGACATCTTTTTGCTCCTTTCCCTCCACTGGGGGCAAATGGGGGTTTTCATACTAAAGCCCACTAGACACCATGAACTTCATAATGATGCCAAAACAAACAAAAGAATGGGCGCCATGCTCACCCCTAGACGGGGCAAAATAATCTTTTTACCCCGCTGGGGACCAGATAGGTTTGCTTTCATTGCGAGGTTTGCACCTAATCTCCCCTGAGTGGGGTAGATAGCCAACAAGACATCAGAGATTTTGCATCTGAGCAAAATAAGGGGTGAGGAGTCCCACTTTCTCATTGTACCATACCCCCACCCTAAAAGGGCCAACCCAGTCTTTGTGCCCGGGGGGACAGACAGGGGGTTTGCCCCAATTTGGTCCACGATGGGGCAGAAATTCCACTGGATGCCTGAAATATTTTGTTAGAAATAACTGGAAGGTCTGGCCCATACTAACACCATGCCTCACCCCTAAAGCCTCAACAGTCTTTCTGTTCCCCTGATTATAGGGTGACCAGATTTTTAAAACCTAAAACCTGGACATTTAGCAAAATAGAAGTACAATTTTATATCAACCGAGCGCACAGAATGACAGCGTTCCTCAGCATAGTTACAGAAAAAGCACTAAGAAAATAAATAAAATGCAATTTTTAAAGTCAGTATCATGCTTATAAATTAAAATGCTTTCTTATAACAGCTGCTATCCCTGCTTTAGAAAACAGAAAAACGTACCTCCCACTCTTTCAGTCGACTCTCTATAAAAACCGGGACATCAGCTAAATTTACCAAAAACTGCCGGGACAGCTCTTGAAAAACTGGTACTGTCCCGGCAAATCTAGGACACATGGTCCTAAGGAGGGGCTCTTTGCGGAGAAAAGAGGAGGGCGGGGGAGAATCAGGGAGGTGGGGGATGATGGAGACAAATAGAAAAAGAATAAAAAGAACTTACCTGCCGCCCTCCAGCATCGCGTCACACTCTCCTGCTCCTCTCCTCTTTGCTGCAGGCAGGTACAGACTCCCAGCCTGCCCCGCGACGGCCTGAGCACTGATGATTTGTGCTCCAAGCCAGACTGGGAGTCTGTGCCTGCTCTCTCCAACCCCAGCGGGGAGAGTCAGGGAGGTGGGGGATGATGGAGACAAATAGAAAAAGAATAAAAAGAACTTACCTGCAGACCTCCAGCATCGAGACGCACTCTCCTGCGCCTCTCCTCTTCGCTGCAGGCAGGTAGACTCCCAGACTGCCCCGCGGCGGCCTGAGCACCGATGATTTGCGCTCCAAGCCAGACTGGGAGCCTGTGCCTGCTCTCTCCAACCCAAGCAATGCAGCTGGGGTTGGAGAGAGCTTCACTGCGCATGTGGGTCTGGCTGACCTCAGATGGCCGGCCAAACCCACATGCGTAGTGAAGGCAGTGCCCACAAGTCCGACTCCAGCCTGTCACCACGCTGGCCCGCCCCCAAAACTCGACACAAGAAAAATAAAACAATAATAAAACGGGTTGAACCTGTTTTCCCCCACATTTTTTAAAGTGCTAGTGGGGGGGGGGGGGGCGCTCCTCTGGCACAGTGGAGGAGCTGTCGCTGCTGGTCAACCTACCTGAGTACTGAACCAGCCCCTTTCCTGTGGCGAGAGGAAATGAAGATTTTGCTGGGTGCATTTTTTACACATGGGCCAGTAGAAAGCAGTAAATCCCAATCTCATCACACTTTGCCATGCTGAATGGCTGCATTATTTGGACTTAGGGTCAGCTGCCACCCTGAGAAATCTACCAAACCCAGATATTTCTGAGTGTTACCTGCATGACCCCTTAAGGTTTTTTTTTTTACCAAGACGGCCTTGCAAACATCAAACTTTAGCTAAATCCACATATTTTCCTCACATTTCTCAAAGAAACTCCCGGAAGCTGCAGCGTGATAACCCAGACAAGGCAGTCGCCATATTGTTCTCTCCACTTCAATTTCTCTCCACTTCAATTTAGCCTGGTAGGTGGACGATTGGCTGTCTGTTTCCAAGGCAACGCCAGCTAGACTTTATCTACTTGTCTGAGCACTGAGCTGCAGTCTATCGCAGCCTGCAGGGACAAAGGGGGCGGGTTCTCACTCACTTCCGAGCATCCAATCAGAATTTACTGTCGGCAAAGATCGGGCTGTGGCGTCGCCAGTCGGAGTTTATAAATCTCAGCGCACTGCTGGAAGTGGGCATTGTAAAAGGCGAGCGGCTTTCTCTGCAGATTTTATTGCGGTTGCTCTCATTCATTTCGCTTCTCGGATCGCATCCCTGTGTCTCCTCGGAGATCTTCAGGAATCCATTATTTTAAAAACAGAACTTATAAATAACATCTTCCGGAAATTGAAAACGTGTTTTTTTCTCCTTCTGGTATAAATCTAGGTGACGCAGGGTAAATTGGCTGCGAAGCGGTGACACGCCCTCCTCAATCCGTGTTAACGGTTCATAGAGATCGGTACGTCCAGAACTCCATCAACGACTCCGGGTGCGTCTCGCCCCCACACAGACTCCATTCCCAGCCTAGTTCGCACCCTCAAGACTGCATCATGAAGACCAAGTTTTCTTCCACCGGCGAGGCGGTTCCTGCTTTGGAGCGTCTGATCTGTGTCGCCGGGGGTCTGGTATCCGGACAGCGAATGGAGACTGAGCCTGATCAGGAGGATATACTCGTCGACGAGTGTGTGGACCAGCGCACCCGTCAGAAGGCCTTCACCTGGTGCCGCGAATTTCTGCCTGGCGCATGGAAAAAGCTGAGTGAGGAACGATTCATCATCCGCAGTATCAGGTAGGTGGGAGCTGTGAGGTAGGAGTGTGGAAATGAAGGGGCAGATTTACAAGTCCCTTGCGCCACTTTTGCGTCACTTTCCCCATGTTAAAAGTGACGCAAAACACTTGTAAATCTGCCCTTTGTGGACCTATGATGGTCACTTAGTTCAAGCTGGAAAATGTATGTAGTCATTTTTTTTCTGTAGAGGGTTGATTACCTTATGCATGGCTTGTCAATGCACGGAAGTAAATGCATTCAACTTTTTTTCTGAGTCTTACATTTATGAAGCTTGTCAATGC
The DNA here is from genome assembly GCF_964204655.1 of Triturus cristatus. Lineage (NCBI taxonomy): Eukaryota > Metazoa > Chordata > Amphibia > Caudata > Salamandridae > Triturus > Triturus cristatus. The sequence continues at coordinate 715,345,885 of NC_140583.1, forward strand.
AGGGGTGGCCTTGAGTGCTTGAAAATAAAGATTTTCTACTAAATCTATTGATGTGGACGATTTTCTTAGTATTAGTTTAAGCTCTTTTGACATAAAATCTCAACACAGCAAAAAGCATAATTATTGTTACCCTTCTTGAAGGTGTGTAGGTTTATATAGAACTTTGAAAATGGCTAAAAACATAATGCATCATCCGTAAAGGAGAAAGGTCTATTTAAAGAAGAGCAGTAGAGATAAAAAGAAAGAGGAGGTCGAAAGATCACACGAAAGACAATAGTTAGTCGGAGAAGAACCGAAAATGACACAGCACGAGAAGCAAAACTGTAATAAAAGTAAAAGAAATAAAAAATGAGGAGGAGCTTTGGCTAAGTTAGGAAATGGCTAGAGAAAGAGAAACTCTAAAATACGAAGAAAGATACAATGAGGAATCGGCCTACCACATGGACTAGTGGCTGCTTTTGGGGCTTAATGGAGCAATATACAATTAATTGTTTGATACAAATAAGCCTAAAAAAGGGCGAGGGGGAACCCCTCACAGGGTTGAAAAAGTATACATAGTAAAACGGAATGAGTGAATTTAAAGCATCAGACTCCGAAGGAATGAGTGATGCTTCTTGACAATTTGCAAACCAATTCAGGGGGCCAAAAAGGGTAAAGATGCTTAGAAAATGACTTAAGAGTGAAAAAAATAACGGTGACGTGGAGAAAAGCACCAAATTGCTGCTGGGCAGTAGAGAGATTGTGTAAAATCTTCCTTGTTTTCACCAACGTAACGTCTTGCAAGCAATGACCTTCACACTTTTTAGCTTTCCCTCACGGGTATGTAATGCTAAAACTTTGGGATGAAGGTCTGTCCATTAAAATGTGGGTTGAAATTAAACGGGAAATACAAGACATTACAGGTGAGTGCTAAACCTTTTAGAGAAGTTTTGGGAGCTGTGACAGAGGAGATCCTATAAGAAATCTTTTCCGAAAATGATGCTAAGTACCATCTTTTTTATTCTATCACAATGAATGCCTTTAAGCATCGTGTTGATGTTCAGTTATGCCGTATAAAAGTACATTTTCTGAAGCATAGTAGTGTAGTGACAAAACAGTTTGATTATAATCCACACTTGAGTAGATTTTAAGGTAACCATAATCTTTGCCAAACCCTCGAGTTTCTTTGTGCCTTCAAGTTGACCACGTTATGGAGTCCCCATTCACACTTTAAAGATCACCACTCTTGAAACAGTAAAGGAAATGGATGCTCATTTTTTTCTTTAAAGTTAACTAAGGAGACTTTACAGGTAACATATATGTAAAATTAAGGCAGGCCAAGACTTTGGAAGTTCCTTTAACTCTAAAGTCCGATTTGCATATATTTTCAATCTAAAAGCATCCTTCAAAGCAGGGCTGACGTTTAAAATGACAGCAGGCCATGCAGGAGTGCACACTTAAGTGCATTAAATCTGCTGGGCCTCTAAACCTACACACCCTACCATAAACTAGGGGCTTATAGATAGGTTGCCATACCAATTGTAATTACACCTAACTACCATAACCTTTTAAACAGAGTAATGGCCCTGGGCCTGATTAGCAGAACCCAGGGCACAATCCGAGTCCATAACCACCAGTATCAGTCTAAAAATGGGTGTGATCAGGGCAAAAAGGATGACTTTCTCAAGTACACAGTTTTTCTGTAGTTGAAGTAGGGATGTCGTAGCTGCCTTACAAGACTCCTTCTTTGACATCTGCACAAACTATAACCTCTGCATCTTGAGAAATATGAACCTCCCTCTTTATAAACCTAGTGAGCCCATAAACTGTCCCTCTTGTGTCTAGATTTCCGCAACTAAATGAGAGCACATTGGACACAATCTGCTGTCTGGTCTCATCATGGTAACAAACCTCCCCAACTAGAGTGATCAGCACCTCATCACTTTATTTTTCAAACTTCCCATGGGAACGGCTGCAGCAGCTGAGACCTTAAAAGAAATCCTACAAACAAACTTGCCCTGAACACATTCAACTCTAATCTCTACACCTTCTCGTGGCACAACCAATTAGAAGGCTTGAAGCAGCTCTCCAGCTTGCTTTCCAAAGGCTTCAATAGCATTCTCTATTTAGCACTACCATGCGCCCAACCATGTCCCAAAGACCCCAATGCTCAGTGATGAGATGAAATAAAAACAACTGCATTAATCATCATCATAAAATCTTTATTTCGGTTTAAAATACCTTAAAAGATACAAACACAAATCCTTGTCAATAATACTCAGAGTAAAAAGTTCTACAAAATGGTTCATACACAGAATCATAGGAAATGGAAGTATTGCATATTACAGTATGTAGACACGAGAAAAATCATCACTAGAATCAGTCACTCTATTTGATATTTCTGCCTATAGGACAAAGGCTAAAGTGCTAATGCATAAATAAATAATGTTTATACCACAATTACTACTGTGTGCATCCCAACTAGTCCTCAACAGACATTGTAGAACCCCTAGCCACAGTGAACACTTTAGAAGGGTAAGACACTTAAAAGGTACCATAAAACCATTTAAAAACATGTCTTAAAATTTGAGAACACGCCCGTGTGGGCTAGTTGATAGGGTTTCAATATGTTTGGGCCATACCAGTCGGAGGGATAAGCAAAAACCTCCTTCTGATGGCCCAAAACTGGCCTAAAAATTTTGCAACTGCACAGAAAAAGAGTGGTCTCGTGTCTGACTTTAAAATACGTAGGGCTTCATTGTGGCTATATGTCCCAAGTTGTCTACATGCAGGGGAAAGCCAATTCCTTCTTGGTCTGGCATAAGCAGCACAGACAAAGAAGACATGGCCTATGGTTTCATGAGGGCTTGAACAAGAGGGACAGCCCTTTGGCTGAGAGTTATTAGTCAGCCAAGAGTTGGCAAAGGCATTGATGGGTAGACAGCCATATCTAAACTGGATAAACCATTTCCTATCTGCCGGCTCCTTAATAATATCAAAATAGACGTTTAATACATTTTATCCGTAGAAAAGTATCAGTTAAGCTGCCTCAGCGAGTTTTAAATAAATTATTCTGGTCAACGCATGCCCAATACTGGGATTTTATTTGGTCCTGAGACTATGAAGGCAGTTGGCCGACAAACTCATTCGGGAGGCCTATGGCTACCCGGATGGCGTCCACATGTGTAATCCACCCAATTTGTTTTTATTTTTATCTAAAGCCAATTTACCTTTGAAAGACTTGTGGGAGTTTAACATCAGTTTGGTTTTATTAGTATTAATGGCCAAACCCCTCTAATCACAAAATATCTTAAACTGATTCAAAAGCTTTTGAAGGCCCATAGGAGTTTTAGATACCAAAAGGGTATCATCCGCAAACCATAATGTGGCTATTTTGTGATTAGCCAGAGAGGGGGCGTCAGCCGAAATAGAACACAGGAGGTCGGCGACTTCGTTTACATAAAGGGGGAAAAAAGGGTATGGGCCAAAACACACCCTTGGCGAACCCCCCGCCCAATCTGAAATGGCTTGGTGGTTTGCCCCTGATTACCCCACCTCACACGGGCAAAGTTATCATCATGTAGCCTAACCAAAGGTTCTAAGATTTCCAAGGGCATTCCCATATTCTGAAGGACCTGCCAAAGTAGATCCCTGGGGACTAGGTCAAATGCTATTTTAAGATCAATAAAGGCAAGATATAAACTGCCTTTGCCCAGCACAACTTCCTTCCAATACAGCAAGACAAGGCGAAATGCCTGATAGATAGTGCCGGTCTTCCGCCGGAAGCCCGCCTGGAGTAGGGAGAGGATGTCATTCTCGTCCATCCAGGTCTGAATTTTAGATAATAGTGAACGGCAGAAGACCTTTTGGGCACAATCTATCAGTCTGATTGGGCGGTAGTTGGCGGATATTGACCTGCCTCCTTATTTTAAAAATGGGTATCACTTCGGCCCCCTTCCAGGAGTCCGGGATGCTCCCTCCACCAGCAATATCATTGGCCAATTTCTCAAAATAGGTTGCTCAGTTCTCCCTATCTGCACGAAAAAGATCACCAGGGATACCATCAGGACCGGGAGCTTTTGCTGGAAGGATGGCATCTAAAGAGCGCATTATCTCTTCCCTAGAAAATGTAAGGGTACAAGTTAAAGCACCTAATTCATGGGGCATCTGAAAGCTATCGTGAGTATTGCTGGTAGAGTATAACTCACTAAAGTGTTTATGCCATTCTATGGCCAGAATGTTGTTAGCCAAGGGAGGTGAGCGCTCGAAGTTGGTTTTCGGCACAAGAGACCAGAATAACCTACTATCAGGATGTCCGATGGGCCTAGTCTTGTTAGTAGGGGCGTAAAAAAAGAAGGCCAAACAGTCAAAAAATTCCCTATGGAGACTGCTGCAACTACTCTGTGAGGGCAGGTCCCCAGTTGATGCAAGTGTCGTTAAGTGCTTGGCTAAAGCATCTTTAATCATATGAATCTTTGAGTCATCAGCCAAGACCACTGGCCATTTAAGTCGGCGCTTGTCATTTGTGGTAATTAAATCCCTTGTACATAGTAATGTTATGAGGTCCCTCCCAAAATCCCCCCAGAGGTGATCAATAGTTAGAATTAGGGAGTTGTGATCACTATCGCAAGCCGGGACTATGACCATGTCCGTACCATGGGCCAAAGGGTCAAGTCCACTAAAATAAATATAATCAATCCTGCTTGACCCATTTGTTCCAATAAAGGTCATTCCACCTCCTCTATCTGAGTTGGTTCTACTGTTAGTAGCCCTCAACCTATATTCCAGGGCTATCGTGTTCAGTTGAAATGCAACTTGTGACCATTTTTTGATCGGCGTTAATTCCAAAGGGGGTACCCTCCCGGCTTTGTCCTCTTCGCTCACATCAGTGGACTCAGCCCAGTCTAGTGGCTCAAATGTAACATTAAAATCACCACCAATTATTAGAGAGCAGCTGTCCTGCCTACCTCCAATAGGTTATCCAGAACATGAAGGGTAGGTGAGCTATCCCCTCTAGTGCTCCTGGCATATACATTAAAGAGATCAACTGACTTGCCTTTGCCGTTGGTTATCCTAGTCCCAAGAATATCTGGGCTATTAGTAGCCAGTTCTTTTACTACACAATTTAGAGTAAGATTTAAAAGTGTGAGCAACCCCCCAGATGCCTGACCATGTTTTGAAGGTATTGCTGGTTTGTAGAAAGTCATAAACCCTGGGATGAAGACAGGGGACAAACTCCATGTGTGCTGGAAAATACATATCTCTTGATGCAATATAAAATCCAACCAATGCGGGCAGTCAGGCTTCCCATTTATGACCTGAGGGGGAGTGGAACATACGATTTAGGCACTACTCGGTTATCAATCGATGTGGCCAATTCACTAACCTGGATGCTATCTCTCGTTATTAGTATGGGATCAAAAGTTTGAGCCATCTCTAGAGTAAAAGGCGTACACTCTTGCTCACTCTGGATGAAATCAGGGAGAATATAGGTTGGATCAAAAGGGCAAATAGAGATTCAACTAGGAGTACTCATAGAATCCCAATCCCTTGTGGGCACTGAAGTCAGTCAAGCATTGAGTGATATGGAAGTACTCACAGGAACCTGGCTCGCATTATTATCTTCAACGGATATTGGAGGGATAGTTAACCTCAGCCTGATTTTCGTAGATGGAAAAGGGGAAAATCTAGCTTCCAGGGCTATTAGGTCTTGTACAAGATGATTTGAAGCTAAAATTAGCTCAGTTGCATCCACTGGACTCTGATTCGCACTACACCTTTTAGCATGTGCAATGTCGTCTCTAATAATTGATCTACACCCCCTAGTATGCCTCAACCAATGAATGGCTTTATTTTTTAAAACCTCGTCATTCTTTTACTTAAGTCAATTAGAATCCACTTTGAGAACATTAGTCAAATAAATTGGTATTGATAGTGAACTGTTTTGCGTGTGATGGGGTGCCAGGAATGGTTTGCAAAATGGGGGTGCCCCGTTGCAAGTCAGCGAGGCTGGCCTTATTAGGCCATACCCATCCAGATCCTGTGACGGGCCCCTAGTTTACCCAACATAAACAGCATCTGGCCTGCACTGCTCTGTGTATGTGCTAGGGATCGCTCCAGCTCTATGAAACCATTGATGGTCCGAGTGCACGGGCAAGATGTTTTGATCAATTGGCTTCCCAGGGAGCATTGCGAGCCTCGTCTTAGTGCCAACCTGGTTGGGTAAGACGGTTGATGGCGATGATGGCTGTAATCCATTACTACCATCTGACAAAGTTGAGATACCAAAGTGGTTAATGCCTCGATATTACTCCTTAAGGCCATAATTTCTCTCTGGAAATCGTGAATCGAGGGTATAGAAACGATACTATTTTCCCCTTCTCCATGTGTAGGATTTATGGCTAAGTCATTACTTGTCATATGCACACTACCCAAGTCAGTGTGCATCATGACTATGGGTGGATCATCAACATCTGCGTCAACCTCAACAAGGGGAGCATAACGATTACTCATGGGAAACTCGTCTAATGTACCAAATTCAGTGTGACTCGCTGTATTTAATGTGTACAAAGTGTTTTAAACTAATCCATTCCGCTCATCTGCAACTAGGGACGTTTTGCTTTCCTGGCAGCTCGCTTAAATAGGTTATATTTTTTTTATTTTTATTTTTTTAAATTAATTTGTTTATTGAAGACTTGCAATACAATACAAAAAGCATCACAATGGAGCTATTGGTGTCGCGCCGGTGAAGCAATGCAAGCAGTTTCAAGGTCCATCAACATGTCGAAGAAAAAAATGCAACCATTCCCTGTAGAAACAAACAGGCCCCCTCCACCCATCTCCCCCTCCCCCAGGCACTTAACAAAAAAATGACTGACCTAAATCGAACATCTGGATTCCTTGCAGTCACATATGAAAGCTGACACATTGACCTGAGTCCAATAGTATTGGGCATCCTTAGCATAGAGATGAAATTACATGGCACGGTACAAATCAGGGTGACTCAGCAGGTATAATGTCAATGGGACCCAGAAGTCCTTAGGCCGCGATGATTCAGGCAGTTCCTCGGCATAGATCTCCAATTGTTCCCGACAATTGGTCCGATCGCGAATACACTTCCGAACATTGGGCAAGCTCGCTTGGCAATTAGCGTTGCCACAGCGACTAATCTCCTGTTGCAAGGCTTTAAAGACGTCACATTACCCAGCAGACACAACTGAGGTGTACAGCTCACTCGTTCCAGCACAACATCCGTTAGCACGCTCACAGCTTTAGACCAGAACGCAGCTATCCCTGCGCATAGCCAAGAGAGATGTAAAAAATCAGCATCCGCCTGTCCACACCGCACACTGCAAGCCGTATCACGCAGTCCAAATTTCCGCAATTGCAGAGGGGTATAATAGAGCTGGTGTAAAAATTTAAAATGTATATACGAAGATTGCAGTTAGCTGTAACCCGTCATTTTGCAACAAAATTGCCAATGGTCTATGGACAATACGGTACCCAGTGCGTCATTCCATTTAACGTATGAGGGATGTACCTCCGTCTCTCGCTCACAGAGGGAAGCGGCGTATAATTTAGTAATCCGCCCCTTACGATTTGTCCCGACGAGCACCACCTGCAGTGCTCGCAATGTTTGAGGTTCAGTGGGTTAATCGGGATATACATCCCTAATTGCTTTCCAAATCCTCACGAACGTGAAGCACAGCATAGAACCGTGCGTCTGACCCGAACCGTGCGTCTGACCCGCCTGCACGTCCGGTAGTGAATGGAACTGACCCTGCTTATACAAGTCCCCCAGTTGCGTAATTCCAGCCATGTGCAACGTGCGCAGTGCTGAACGCTCTTGCGCCACCGATATGCCAGAATGCGTCTCGACCGGCAATTTAGGGGCATAGAGGTAAGGTAGTTTTGCCCGTTCAGCCTGTGTCTGCCAGGCCCAGGCAGTGCACTGTACCGGATTGATTTCCGTCCGGGTTCCACCAATCCCACCCGAGAGGGCGGCCGTCACCAGCAGTAGTGGAGTATTACGTCAGCCTCTATCGCCGTATGAGGCAGAAAGCGTTGTGGGAAGGACCAATAATGCGCAAATTGCGCCTGCGTGCATAAATAATAGAGGCGCATATCCGGAGCCTCGAAGCCGCCACGTTCTAATGGTTGTACCAGGCTATCCCAGCTACAGCGAGGCTTTTTACATCCCCAAACAAATGATAGTAGGACAGTCTGTAACGCCTTAAAGGCAGATGTTCAGACGGATAGGAATGTTCACGAATAGGTATAACAGTTTGTCAAAACGGTCATTTTGAGCACTGCAATTCGGTGTGCAAGGGGGAGGGCCAGACGAGCCCACCGCTCAGCCTTATCAGTGAGTTGAGATAGTGCGTCTGTAGTTCATGGAAATGACCTGCACAGGGTCTCTGTGCAACCAAATCCCTAAGTATTTCACAGGGTCCAGGACGGGGGAAAATCCATGTCGAACTTGCGAGTGCCGGCCATCGGGGGGAATACCGTCGACTTGGCCCAGTTTATCCCTAAGCTGGAAAATCCTTCGAATTTAACATATTCTCGCAGCAATTCATGGAGGTAGGTCGCAGGCTTGCGGACATATAACAGCATGTCATCTGCATTTAGCGAGACAACAAGTGGTCGATGACGGAAGCGCAGTTCAGCGGAGGCATGCAATTGGCACAACTTATAGGCCAGTGTCTCCAGCGCCAATGCAAATAGCATTGGAGACGGGGGGCAGCCCTGTCGGGTACCCCTGCCTATGGGGAACGCCGGCGACACCCAGCCGTTCACACGAACTCTAGCGGCAGGTTCTGTATACAGCACCCTAATCCATTGCTGGAAAAACTGGGGAAACCCATGCGCATGAGAACAGTAAACATATATTCCCAAGAGAGAGTCAAATGCCTTGATGGCATCGAATAACACCGCCACGGCCTGAAAGTTCGAGTCAAAATAGTGAAGAGTAGCGAAAAGGGTGCGTAGATTGTGCGTAGATCGGGCAGGCACAAAATCAGACTGGTAAGGGAGTTACCAACAAAGGGACCAGCGGCTGAAAACGGAGGGCGATCGAGAGCCTCTCGCAATGAAGGCGGAAAACGCCTGGTGTCGTACGCCTCCGTCTAAACCTCGCAGTCCGGGGGCTAGATCATCCGCGAACGTCTTATAAAATTCACTCGGGAGCCCGTCTAAGCCCGCAGCTTTACATATGGGGAGGGACATAATAGTGAGCTTTACATCTTTCTCGTCAAAGGGTTGAGTAAGATATTCTCTATGGCCCGGAGCCAACCAGCCCAGTGCAACATTGTCCAGATACTGAGGGATATCATTCGGCTGCACCACGTCCCTATTGCTGTACAGGGCAGTGTAATAGCGAAGTAAAATCTCGCTGATGTCAGTTGTGTTGTAATGTGCGTCCCCTGCCTCATCTAGCATCTCTGTGATATACTCTTGACTCCGCGGTGCATCCAACCTTTGCACAAGAGAGCGGCTAGTCCGACCCCCCCCCTCGCCATACTATCGGGCGTTACTTCGCCTGGACCTGTGTACCATCTCCGGGTCGGCAGTTTCGTTATGTTCAGTCACTAGTTCGCGGATCTGGGACAGGTTTTCATGCCGCGGGTCCGTCTCATAGGCTCGCTCTAAAGCAGAAATGTCAGCAGCAAGTTTGCGGATTCTGCGCCTGAGGTCATGCAGAACTCCAGCCTGCGCCCCCATACAGACCCCTCTGATAGTGACCTTGAATGCTTCCCACATCAGACCGACGCTATAAACATCCAGTATTTTCCCGAAAAATTGTGAATAGCCTCCCCAACAGTAGCCCTAAAGACAAAATCCGTCGGTGAGGATGGCTGTAATCGCCACTGGAACGGCGGTCGCTCACACGCAGGGACCTGTAGCTCCATGAGCAGGAGGAAGTGGTCCGAGAGCGTCCGGGCCAAATGACGTACCCCAACTGACCAAGCGCATGCAACCTCAGTAGCCAGCCAGAAGTCCGAACGGGACCAAGTCCCAAGCACAGATGAAACAAACGTACTCTCTCGCATCCCAGGGTGTTGTAGACGCCACACATCTCTCAAACCTCCTGCATCCATCAGGCCTAGTAACACTTCTGTAGCTTGTTTAGGCCGTGCCAATTCACTGCCCATACGATCAGCATCGATACCAAGGCAGACATTAAAATCACCTCCACATATTATCTCTGCATCTGGGAACCCAGAGATACGGCGCCATACATCCGAGAAAAAGACCGGGTTATCGACATTTGGGCCATAAACATTCACAAAGAGAACACTCGCCCCGCCCAGCTGGCCATGTACCAGTGCCACTAGGGCCCCGATCGTCGGTCTCAGATCGCGTCACCTGAAATGGAATCCCCTTCTTAATCAGAATCATCACTCCCTGTGCGTAACTAGAGTAGGAAGATACTACACGAGAACCAGCCCACCTGACCCCCACATTCTTTTCCGATAATGTCATAAGGTGGGTTTCCTGCAGAAAAGCGACTTGAACGCCCATCCTATCTAAATAGGCAAACACAGACCTGATGTTTTTGGGGGTATTGAGTCCACGAACATTCCAGGTTAGGAGTCTTATTTTTCCACTCGTTAGGTCAGTAGGAAGTAAATTGGCTCAGCAATCGGAAAAAGTAAAAGCATGTGTGTGCCATCACATCGAGAACAATAAAGTACACAAAATACAAAACATGAAGTGCAAGTCAGTCTCCCCCCCCCGTCGTAGTCCCCCATCCCCCCTCCCACTTCAGCGTCCCCAACTCGCCAAAGCCATCCCAACTCTCACCCTCCCCCTCCCAACTAACGATCAGTAATACAAAGCATGGATGGGGCATTCCCATGAGAGGACGATAGTGCTACTGTCCTCCTATCTAGTAGGAGGTGGCTGAGCAGAGTTCTGTAACTGTGCCAGATAATAACAATACCAAGGATCGTGCACGTAATAGGAAAGCATGTATACTACATTAGATCTCAACTGAGTCCACCTGTACAGGGGAGAGAAGCAAGACATACAATCAAATAGCTCAGCATAAACAGACTGAGGCCTAATGAGTTGGACGGGCAAGCCGGGCAGTAGGATAGATTCTGTAGACATGCCCCACGGGCCTGTCATTCCTCTGTATCAGACGGCGTGCGGGAATTTCGCCTCCGTCTCTTTTGAGTTATTTTGCATGTTCCAGGGCTGCCTTGGGGTTGGTGAAAATGTGAGAGTCCCCATCTTTTGATGGGCAGGGTATAACATGGTGCATGGGACCCCTTCCGATTGGAGACATTTTTTTGACAGCCCCAAACTCCCGCCTTGCAGCCTGCGGAGCGACAGTAAAGTCGGGGAAAAAAACGAGCGTTTATTGCCTTGGTTTTCAATGGTGTCCTTCTTCCGAGCCAGGCGTAAAATGACATCCTGGGCACTGTAATTCAACACTCTAGCAATAATGGGTCGGGGAGGAGTGCCCGGGATCTGTCGGGCAGCCAACGAGCGATGAGCCCGCTCTATAATAAACATAGGTGAAAGCTGCTTCGTACCAAAAAGATCTGTAATCAATGTTTCAATGAATGTCTCCATTTTGCCCACATTTGTTGAATCTGGCAGACCCGTGATACAAATTTTATTACAGCGGGAGCGTGCCTCCAAATCCTCATTCCTAGACTGTATGACAGAGAACTTTTTCCATGTTAAGAGTTATCCCGGTGAATCGCTGAGGCCATCTTCTGCCGCCGATACTCGCTGTTCGACTTCCCCCATGCGGGCATTCTACTTTTCTAACTGTGAGGACATGTGGTCTAAGCGATGATTAACGGCCGCCATCGTGCCCTCGATGGATTGAAGGCTACGCTGCATGACCAACAGTGTGTTCTCAAGGGTGGAAGCCCCCCCCTTCCTGCGCATCCGCCTCAGAGTCCGAAGCAGCCTTCTGTAGAGTCTTAGTAGATTTGCGTGCCTCAAACGTGAGGCGAGGCTGGGTTTTATCTGCTTGCCCATGGCGCACAGGATCCTGACAGGTGGGCCTGGAGGGGGAGATTTGAACCAGGCACTCCCTGTTCCCCCTGTGTGTCGCAAACGCAGCGGCAAGGGCGCTCCCAGTACAATCACTCCCAGTTCAGCATAGTGGTGCGTTCAAGATATGTATGCTCCCTGCCACACACTAACACAGGAGATCGCAGTCAGCACGGGTGCAGGTCCCGGCTGGAGCGTAAAGGAATAGTCTTCTCCGCAGCGCTGGCACTCGCGGCGACAGCCCCCCACCAAGAGCTAGGAAGCCAGTAGTCCGGCGGAGGTAAGTGACCAGCGCAACCCCCGGGCCGCCAAAGTTGAGATAAGTTGCCCACGTGAAGGCTCAACAGGAGGAGGAACCGTCGTAGGGCAGGGATATGCAGAGCTCACGCCAGTGCGAAGCTTGGGCCACAGGATACACCCTCTACCCAGGGCCCCTCAGCAACAGCCACGAAAACAGCCCCTTCTAGATAGCCCACATGGGGTTCAGTGTCCAGTTGCCTGTTAGCACCTCAGTAAGGGATAGCACTGGGGCACGAGGCCAGGCACCGGTAGTCTCGTAAATCCCCCCTCCGCCTGATCGCTCCCTCCTCAGGGGTGCAGTGCCACAAACCTTGCGGAGGACCTGGAATGTTCAGGCCGTGCGCTGCAAAGAGGGGCAGTCCAGCAGGAGCAGCAATGCAGGCAGCGATGGTCCAGCTAAGGGTATGTGGCCCTGCACGGAGGCTCTGCCTCCCACGTCGCGGCGTTGTCTCTGAGAGGGACTGCAAAAGCCACCGGCTCCCCCCCCCCCCCCTGAACCTCCCTCCCCCCCTTCCCCCCCAACTCGCAGGCCTCTGCGCCGGTCAGGGCCCACGCCCACCTCCACCATCACAAACCCCGGCCAGACCTCACCCAGCTCACAGAGACCAGCACCCGAAGGGTCGCTCTCGCCAGCAGTCTCCCGTACCTCTGTGCGGGACCTCGGAAGCACCCGCAAGGCCACCGCGGTGCTGATTGCCGAACCAGGGCTCACAGTCGCGGAAGTCGGTAGCAGCTCCCGATGTCGCACCACTCGGAGATGCCTCCGCAGGGCGCACACCGTTGCAGTGTCACTCGATCTGCTCCCAGTCTACGCCGCACCTTAGCAGGTCAGGAGGGAGCACCACAACCAGGCCTCACTATCTGAACACTCCGGCGGCTGCCATCTTGCACGCTCACCGCAGGTCGCGGCACCTCCAGGAGTCCGCCTCTACGACGCTCTGTTGCTCCACAACCTCCTCAAAGCTTGCAGGGAGCACTTCTAGCTGGAGACTTGCAATTTTGTGGTGTAGATGCAGCGGTTACAGGCGGATATTGGGCAGATGGTGGCTCAGCCGGGCTGAGCGACCCTAATGTGCAGCCATCTTGCCGTGCGCCCTCTAGCGCCCTCCTCGCTTAAATAGATTGATCATATATTACATCCTCAAAGGTAGAATATCTACCTGAAAACAAACTAGAGACTATAGTAGAAACAAGTGGAGCTTCTGAATTTCAGCTTATCCTGTCCCAACCTTAGATGCAGTCCATCAACATTCCCTCCATCTGAGCCTAGAGGAGTTTGACTTCCAAGCCCTACTCTCCCCTTTTCACATTATCTCCTTTCCGCACAGACTAACTCCATTATCTTCCCACTCCTCTTCTACTCCAATGTGAGTCTGCTACCAGACCATAAATCTTTCAACTTAACCACAACTATTTTCTCGTTCAGTATTCCATATACCCCATTCTTCTGAAAGGTTCCATCCTTGACCATGTCATTGTAAGATGAGGCAATGCATCTCTTGGATTCTTTACCCATGGACTAGCCTGATCACCTGTAGTTCCCGTTCCTCCTACACAGTATCCTCCTGGTCTGTTTAGTGTACTCGGTTAGCAGTAGTAATCTGCTCCCGAATTGTGAGAATCTATAACGTGGCTCATGGTAAACGTTGTATAAAGTCTCTTTTTTAAGGTATTAAATAAGTGGTATACATGTTTGGATAAAAGAGGATCTAGTCCCTCTCATACCGCATGCCTGTTATTTGCAACAGTTCTGAACTAAAAAAAAGTTTGAGGAAAATGTCTAAAGAAAACCTTTGGAGCCCCCAAGCCTCTTATATGGTTATTGCTCGGAAGGGCATGCACACCTCACAGCCCGAAGGTTCTTCTCTAGATGCAACTGTGCTTGGAATTTTGCATTGACCGAACTTTCATTAAATGGTTGCCACTAGCCACATATTGGTAACCAGGACAAAATCGCCCAATGGGCTGTTTCCTGAAATGACTAGGAAACAAATTGTTCATGGTATATATACATTGCTATCCTGAAGAATCCTGTGCAAAAAACAAATGCATAAAGGAACAGCTTACTGGCCCTCCTTTCTCTGGGACGCAAGAAGTAAGATATTGTCAGGGTAGGACAATGGGTACTTCTCTTCACATTGGGGAACACTAAAATGTGCATGGTGGGAAAGACTGTAAATCTGTTTCTGGTCATAAAGAAGCTAGGAACCTGCTTTCTCGCCATGTAAAGGCACTTTGACTGCTGTAGAGCACGTTTATATTTTATTGGCTCAGAGACTAATATTTATTTTGACTTCCAGCAATGGCATATGTAGCACGATTGCTAATTTCCCTTTTTTCCCCTGACAGAGGAGGCCTCAGCAATGTGCTGTATCTTTGCTCTTTGCCAGACACAGAAAAGACTGTTGATGATGAGCCACATTGTGTTCTCCTACGACTATATGGTGCAATCCTCCAGGTGAGTGCGCATGGCCGTACTGATTTGTTTTTTATAAGGTTCCACATCTCTGTAGTGTGGGGCTTGCAAATGGTCAAAAAGGGTAAGTGTGCCCAATAATGCTTACTTAAAATTCCAAAACTGATGGCGTTGGTGCAAGACTTCTGTTTGAATGAGGATCGTTTTTTAGTGAAGGTGTTGGGAAATGCTTACGTTTCTAGAAGTCTTCATGTAAATCGAGAAGGGACAAGTTATTTGAAATGCAACCCATCAAGACCAAGATTTGAACATGATGGTTAAGCGGAAATAGGAAAACCAGTAGAAAGCACACTTTTTTTTTTCTTTTCTTTTTTACCCCCTTTAAATGTTTCCATCTTTTGTACATTTTAGAGTTTTAATAAAGTCTCGTTTTATTTCGTTTCCTATGATCAATTAGTGATCTATTCTACTTCATAAGTGATTGTTGTAGCCACTCAGTCAACATGTTTGAATAAGTTTTCTCCTCAGTAAGAACATGTCAGTTAGTAACATTACCTGTAACGTTTCCTGACTAGTTTAAAAAAGCACAGATGCTTGGTACCAATGAGCTGTTTACTAGTATTATTAAATTGTATCACATTACAGTGAAAATTATTTAATGACATTCAGTGCAATTTTCATTATGGCCCTCTCAAATTGTAATGGACCGCAGAAAAGAGAAAATTGTATAGTATATTACCTAACAAGTTGCCCCTATTAGGCTTTAAATAGAAACTGGACTGTATCTCGCACCATTTACAGATCCTTACAAATCAAATTTAAGATTGTGGGTTACAGTAAATTAAATTAGTACTTTGAGTAGTCTCTGAGCTACAAGTATTTGTTTTAAATCTTGGACTGCTTACTCTTTACTTGGGATCACCCACTTCCCCCAACCCCACCTTGCTTTTTACTTCCCCTGATACGCAGTTGTTGATATAACCCTTATGAGACCAAACTAAACCATGCTAGCCACATTACCATAGAAATGCAGGTCATTTTTTAATTGTATTAAAATGTGTTCTAACATTTTGTTGCAACTTAATCAGATTAAGTTCAGCTATACATTAATGTGGCTGCACTATTGCATAGGCATGAAGGCTGTGGCCGATGTCCAGGAAGGATTGTATTATTTAGTGTTGGGCAAGAATAATAGAAATCAACAGTGCATTTCTTATATCAACAAAAATGTATGGTAGTATTTTCATGAGAGAATGTATGATACTCAGGAATTTGTCACTCTTACCCTCTCTCTCACAACCAGCCTCATCTGTAATCTGAGTAATCAATTTAAATATGGATCAAAACATCCTTTACAAAATTGACAGGCACATTTTTAGTTCCTCTCCAGTATTAACTACTCTGTGCATACCTGCTTGTAGGATTCTCCCCCCACTCCCGTTCATTGGGTGTAAATGTTCCTTGAGTATACTAAATACGCCTCTAACTAGGGGGCTCATTATGATTGCGGTGAAACTGCCACCGGCAGCCGGCCAGTGGCGGTTTCACCACCATCTTGAAGCACTTCTCCGCCTGCCATATTACGATGGCAGGCGGTTTGCTAGGGGACGCAAAGTCCGTCCGCCACGGGTCTGCCACTGGCAATTGTTACGATTGCCTGGCGTACCCACCAAGCATCTCTGAAATGGTGGCGGTGCCTAGTAGGCACAGTCCACCAATTTACGATGCTGTATCCACGCCAGCCTTTCCATGGTGGTGAAACCGCCATGGAAAGGCTGGCGGGGATTGCATTTGGGGGCCCATTGCAGGCCCCCCTTGTGTTGGGGGAGGTGGGTGTGCACTGTACCCCCTACATTTCGCTGCACCGGGTAGCAGGCACTGCGTGGTGCCTGCCATGTAATGCAGGGAACGCACGACATGCAATTTTAGCATTGCGGCAGGTGCTGCAGCCAGCAGCACCCGCTGCCATGTTAACCATGCACGATGCGACTGTCACGGTGGATTTCGCATCGTAATCGGACGTGCGGGACTGCTGCCTTGCGGGCGGTCCCAGTCCCTGCATCGATGAGCCATCGCAATGAGCCCCTAGGTTATTTGCATATTGAATAATTTGCCATTAGTGTGACCTCGGAGAGCTGTTGGTTTCTACTGATGTTAAAAATCCAATCCAGAGTTCCATCAGGTCATGGCATAGAAAACCAGAGGAAAGGACCCTGCCATGGAATCTGGGTCCCCTACTACTGATATACTCTGCGTATTGAAGTGAGTTTCTTTTCAGAAGCAGATTTCTTTTCAGTTGATTTCCAGATGCCCTGATGTTGAAATGGAAGTTTGCACATTCATCTGCTAGCTCAAAGAACTTTATCTCAAAAGGAACAAGTATACCACATCAACGTGCTGAAGTCAAAGTCTGTTCTTTTAGATCTCAAACCTTTGCTGCCAACCATTCAATTGGAGATACTCATGATTTAGTCATTGAGCAGAACAACAAAAATTAATTTTGTTAACAAAGGAAGAGGCCTCAAGGCAAGGACTTTCTCTACGGAGAATGGTGAACTATCATTGGCTTCTTAATTGACCCCTACATTCGCTGTAATCCTACTTTTGTAGGAGGAGAATGTAAAAGCAGATGTGTTGTCCAGAAATCTCATGGTAGAACTTCACTGATGTCCTGGCAGTGGTTTACCCCTCAAATAGATCCTTAATTTGTATGGCAGATAACACAAAATGGTAAGACATCCATATATCCAGAACCGACCTCATAGGAGTAGCTCGCCTCTTTGCTCAACTGTTGTAAAGCTTTTCTTCTGGAATTCTCCCCAGTGTACTTATGAAACTGAGTCGAAGGTGTGGCTTATCCTCCTAATACCAGACGGTTCATGCCTGTGGTGGCATGTAGATGTGCGTCTGTGGAAATAATCTATGAGATTCCCGTGCAGACTGAATAGCCTGGGCAAGAAAAACAGCAGAAGCTTTCACCCCCAGTCTTAGTTGCTGAGCTTGACCATAAGGTTTCCGAATATCACTAATCTGACCCTGTCAGGCCATGCTGTGTATGAATATTCAAGTGGTGACGTGTCTAACTTCAAGATCTTCTGAGCCTTTAAAATGAATGCTTGTCTGGCGCGGATACAAACCTATTGATTGAAGGGCCTGTCTGGAAGAGACATTACTGCCATACTTCCCTCTTTACCTTGTCGTTTTCTTTATAAAATGTCAGTAGGTAGTCACTGCAGCTTGCAAAAGGATCTTTTAGGTCTGAAGATGCTTTCTCAATGACAGAACTTTCTTCCCCAGGAAATAAATGTTGCTTTGTAGATCGATTGACCTCTTCTTTGAAATGATACATATATTTGACCTTCTTCGCCTGTTTAGTAAGGTATTCTTGGTTGACATTTCAATAACTAGGCTGAGAAATACTGGATTGTTTCCATAAGCCTTATGATGAATTGCATAGCAATACAGTTTGCTTATGAACGCATTCTTCATTTCTTCTAACTCTAATTTTTTTTACTTTTATCTGTGTCAAGTGGTTTCTCTTCCGTATTTTATCTGCAAAGATGTTGCTTCGTACACTGGATGTATAAAAGCCCTTTGGTACCAATATAGAAACTAGAAAATATAAAGAGCTCAATTAGAAAATATATAGAACTCTTTCTTAATAATAGAATTATCAGTCGTAGCGTAGGTAGCTGTTAACAATCCATTCCTAGTTGGATGCTGCCATGGAAGGCTGCATTTGGCCATGCGGTGAATAGGTGACCCTCAGGCACTTATAAAGCTCACACCTCAATAGGTAAAGCAGCTGCTAATGCTTTAATGAGGACTGTCTTTATTAATGAAATTTACAGATCGCCACTTGAAGAGGAGTCTATTGATTTGCCATATATTTGTTCCTGGATTCTGACACGTTGCTAGGCCTAAGTCACGAAAGGTTAGTTTTATGATTAGTTTTATTGTTCCTTTATTTTTATGGCATGAACTTGCTGTTTTATTTTTTTAAAAGGTAATTCCCTAGACGGCATCCTTGCATGTTACAAGCACATTTATTGAATTTGTATCCATTCAGCACAATTTCAAGTAAACTGCGTCTAACTGCCCTCTAGACCATTGGAACTGAGTTTTGTTTTAAAGTGGGTGCCAAATGCAACTTTTGTGAAGGGGCTACCTTTCTGGTACAATAGATTTGTTTTTTTTGCTTTTGAACAAAAGAGATGGATTTTTATTTTTTTTACAATATTTATTTTCTTCCAGCCAAGTTAAGTTTTTGTTATTAATAAACATCTGAGTTTTTATTTACCTTTACAAAATACCATCAGATCACCGAAGCACAAATCTTGAAAAAAACCTGAGGATGGATATCATGACATGAAAAAAGATATGATCTCCATGGGGGAAGTTTACAAGATATAAAAAGCTGAATTAAGACCATCCTACTGCCCCTTCTTAAAGCATGCAGGCCATACATGTAGATTCCGGATCAAAGGCATAGATTAGGAAGAAGCATAAAAGTAAACAATGGCCACAAAATCTTCAACATTGGGTAATGCGTTTGGAACCTTAACCTAGATCATGACGTCATGTAGTCGTTGACAGGCACAATAGGTGTGGGAATTGTCAGATACACCTCAGCAGCCTCCTTCTGTGTGAGTTGCGAGACCTTTTAATCCACAACGACTCTGAATCGAGCTATAAACATGAGTGGTGATAATTGCAGAATAGAACTTGCTGGTGTCCAGGAACCTTATTGGCACTTCACCCAAGACCAGGAACCTCAGCTTTTTCATGTTTCTACAAGTGGACATGCTCACCTTCAAATCACTGACTTGTATCACATTCAGTATCGTGACTCTCAACTGCCCTTTCTTAATGGCCATTCTTTTGACTCTGGCATTTGTGAGTTAGGTTCGGTGGAAAATTAGGATTTCCAAACTTGTCTTCCTTTAATGCAAAAATTCCTTTTCAGTTTACAAGATTAGGAGTATTCCTCAGAGGAACGTACCTGGCATCTAATGAAACCAAACAAACTATTCAGTCCTTCGAACATCACCACCAAATCCCAGGGAAAGGGTTGTTTGAGGTTCAGTTAAGCTTCATCTGGGTTCCAGGAACCAATTAATTGGTAGCAGGGATTCCTGTTTTTGTAATTGGTGCAGCTGTGTCTCATACTGAAATAGCCCATTCCTGCAACAGGCATTCATAATGCATTCCAAAAGGTTCAGGAGGTAGAGTCCCATTTGTGGTTACAGTTTTCGATGCAGTACTGTACCACCCCTCCTCTCAGATAATCTAGAACACGAAAGCAAATTCTGTGAGTTGCATCTCTTCTGTGAAACAATACTCTTCTGATAAACAGAATTAGTCCAATATTGAACCAAGTTTCAGCATATCGCAAGCTCATTCCCATACATAGCTGCATCCGTCAGCCACTGCCTTCAGAGAGCATGCATGTCCAGTATGGCTGGGCCAGGTGATATTCTGCTTTCCATTCAAGTGGTTGGTAATCACTCGGGATTGGTGGGACTTAACAGTTAATAATGGTCTTGCACTTTCTTTTCTCATTCTCAACATTTCTGCTAAAAGTTCCCTAAACATTGTATGAGCTCTTTCAGAAGATAAAGAATGCTTTCCTGAGTAGTATATGATGGTTCTGAGAAAATTGTAATGATGTGTACTATTTCAGTTTCTTAATTTTCCCCTATGGACGCCTAGAGCATTGGGCCCATTGTCGTTTAGTAAAACGACCCAATTCCTTCTAGTGGATTGTTTTCACTCAAATTCTGGAGTCAATGCATTACGTGGTGTGGGAACATCAGTAGATCTTCAAGGCACTCTTATCAACCGAAGGGTTATCTAACTATTTTGAGATTGGCTAGTAAGAAATCTACAAAAGAATACTCCCCAAAAATGAATTGGATTCCACACACACCAGCTTGTTTGTTTAATATAGGAAATAGTATACCTTGACACTTAGGATTAACTCCAAAAGCTAATGCATGGCACACAAGCATTCAAATAACGTGCCCACAAGACATTTATTGATATTGTATCTGTCTTAAATACAAAGCTGTCACACTGAAGAATTCAAATTTGGTGAAGCACTTAATTGCTCACTGAATATTTAGATATATTTGTGACGATAAACTAAATCAAATGTGCTTTTGGATCACCTGCTACTTTCCTTTGAATTAAGCAGACCTACTGTGTGATGGAAAAACGAGTGGGAAAAGGTTTCTTGAGCCGTTTTTAACCAGGCTCATGTTATGTACAATAATCAATCCGATTAGTCTTGCAGTGTTCATGGTCGTGCCATCGTCCATTAATTGATCGTACTTTGGATGATCATAAACTGGTCATTGAACATCCTCTAATGACGCATTTGTTCACAGATAGTCCTGCTTCTTCCTCTAAATTAATTTGTTGACTGGGCAACTGATGTTGGCACAATCGTATATAAATCTGACCGCTTTGATTCTTCAGTATAAAACATTTAGTCGAAATAAATCATAAATGAAAAATGCTTCACGGGCTAAGAATGCGGATGTGAACCTGCTTTGTAAGTTATCACTTCTGGAAAACCTTTATTACAGGTTAGTAGCTTTTCCTTGCTGTGTTGTAGGGCTCGTTTAGCATGCCTGAAAGTACAATGTTTAGGCCTTTTTTGTTTGGTGTGTAAATGCTAATGAAATGAATGCCTTTTTGGATGTCTAACTCCCTTTATTTCCTTAGTGGCTGTGAAACGACTGTTCTTGTTTGTCCAGCTCACTTAAGGTTATAGCAAGCCGCCTAAAGGTAAACATTCACAGCTTATATTGAGGTGTTCTCTAGTTACAACACATTGTTGTCTTATCCACCTCCTGTAAAGAGGAATTAAATAAGAACGGGGGATTTTGACAGTGAACTCAAAATGGCCAGGATTTCTCAATGTGGAAACAAAAAGTAAGTGGCAATTAGGGTACCCCCACTTGCCATTTTGTTTTTTAGCTCATTGATAATGTGTTCAAGATATTACATTGAAGTCACTGGGGTACATGTGAGGTGAGAATATTGTTGTGAATTATAAAAATGTGGAACTAATGTTTCTACGAGTCTTTCAAACTGATTTCATAGTCTGCCTGTGTCTGACTTTTCAGCCTAGCTTAGCATTGTTCACTAAACTTACAGAAACTGGATTAAATTGTAGAAAATGTAAATCCTGATTCATGCAGCATTACTCCAAGGACTAACCTGCACAGTTGAAAAGATGAGCCTTTCTGTATGATCCTGGCAAGCAAGATTTCAGGCATTTTTCACATGTTGCTCTTCAAACTGTCTGTAGTTTTGTATACAGGTTGCTCCAGTCATTAAACCAGCCTGTAATTATTTGCTTTTGGGTTTCAACCCATAGAATCACACTTGACATCCAATAATCAAACCTTGTGTTAAAAGCTTAGGCTTAAACGATGCCACATGATCACTAGGCTCAAAGAAAAAAACAACCTGCATCTTTCACACTTGGAGCATGTCATGTGTTTAAATGACTTTAATAAAATGTTTTAATTGTTTTGTTTCATCTCAGACTGTGCTCTTGTATAATCATAATTTCAAAGAGAACTTATCTCTTGCTCCAAGCAGATTTTTAAGCAGACTCTGTTAAAGGCCTCCGTAGGCAGATCTTTCTAAAATTGGGGAAAAAGTTGCTTCATTTTCTTCTCTCAATTCATTCAGATACGTTTGTGGATAATTTACATAAGCAGTAGCCATTATAGATCATAGATGTTGCTTAAGCATTCAGAACATCAAAACTAAAGGTTGCTGTGTGTGCTTTGAGCTGCTACGACTTTTATTTGATAATCCTTATGGATGTTGAGATATGGGGCTCCAGCCTCTTCTTTAGGCTTTCTTAAAGTATTCACCCATTGATTTTGAATTTGCATTCAAAAGGGAGTGCCTTGTCTGTAAAACGGAAATGAAGCCTTTAAACAAGATCCCTGACAACTTGAGCTTCAATCAAATTGGTATTTCTTGCCACAGCAAGAGCTGTGGTCTCCATAATTTACTTTCCACCTGCTGAAGGCCTAGACAAATAATTACCCATTAGTGATTGAATGTATTCTGCGCTCCAGAACACATGTATGTTTATGTGGATTCCATAATCAAAACAATATTAGGTTTGACAAAACTGTCATGGGATAGAGGATTTATATATATCCTAATAGCTACCCTTCCATCCAGTACCATGCTGATACAATATGCAGTATCAGTGTAGGGCCTTTTGTCTCATTAATTCACTCAAACTTTAAAGACCTCAACAGTGACTTGTGATGAGTAAAATGTTCAATCCAAATTTTTGCTTGCCTCTATACATAAAAAGCCTTGTTTAATGCCTTTGTGCAGACCTTAGTATTCAATGTATTTTAATTAAAAAAAAAATATATTTTTCAAACTTGTCAGGCATGTATTTGGTCATGGGAGCTGCCCAGTATTTTGGGCCAGGACCTTTGCCAGCTTTATATTGCACTTGCTTTTGAAGACAGACATGTAGATGTACGCTTGAAGCAAGTATTGCTAATCTTACTCAACCGATGATGGAAACAGTCTGTTTAATGACAGTAGTGTTATCTACAGTCAAGTAGCCCAATACTAAAACCTGAAACCTTGCTGTCCAAATTTCATATGGCATTACAGTATTCTGTAGAAATGGCTTAATAGACTGTGTAATCCTGCATGAACACGTGTTAGATATGGCTTACCATTTTTATGCATTCCGTAATATGTACTTATAACATGTCTGTTGGATTGGGTATCTGGGCACAGTACTGTGAAAAAAAAAATTGGACAAACCGATTTATAAATGCACGTGTTGGACCTTGCTTTAACCATGAATGACACCCTTCAAGCTTAAAGCTGTTAATTATGCATATCTACTTGATTCGTGGCACCAGTTTTTAAAGTTTTGTTACTGTTCTCCAATGAGAAAACGGGGGAATGTGTTTTGTGTGTCATGCTTACAAATTTAAAGGGCATGTGGTATTCATCGACTTGAGGTTGTTCAGATTAGTTAAACTAATCCCCTTTTCTTTTATCTATTTGAACATTAACAAACCTTTAGAGGGCTGCCGTTGTAGTAAAAACTAAATCTTGGTAGCATTCTACACTTGGGACTTTAAAAAACTATGTTAAACTGTATGCAGTCATTCTGAACGCTGTAATAAGCACTCTAATTAATAACCAATCTAAAGCACCAGTATAGTGGAAACAAAAGTACATTTTAAGGAACACTCTACAGAATGAATCTAAAGCCTGGTGCCATTTCTAGTGTCTGTTAAATTGAAGTCGGTTTATTGAGTTTAATTTACTTATATTAAATCTTCTATTCTGTATTGGCTTGCATTCAGATTTGGGAGCCCTTACATAATACATATTTGGGCATAGTTAATGTTAGCACTGCAATTTAGCACCTGTATTAAACGCCTGTTTTATGTCGGAGACCTACACAACTGTAAAGCAATCTTTGGTTACATTTAAAGGTCTGGTCTGACTTAAAAGTTCTAGCAAGCTCTCTTCTCCGAGCAGGCTATCCACAACACAAACAGCGTGTTTCTTTGAGGCAGTTTTGAGGGGTGAGTACCAACATTAGGAATTGTGATTTTCAAATTGCGATTCTTACCGAATCGCAATTTGGAAATCGCAATTCCTACTGCACTAAAGAATTATTTTTTAAATAGCGATTTCTAGTCTGGTTACCAATCGATCTACCTCATGAAAATTAAGGTCGCAATTTGTGACCCACTGGAAATTTCAGCAATCACACGGATGGTGGCCTGCGGGCGTCGGCAGACCACCATGTCTGATTTGCTTTTTAATAAAACCAACTTTTCTTTAGAATGCAGCGCATTTTCCTTAAAAGAAAATGCAATGAATTTGAAAACCTTTTTTCTTTTCTTTTTTTTTTTTTTTTTTTTTAGGAGCAGGCAGTGATCCGTAGGACCACTGCCTGCTCTTAAACGTTTTTTGTTTTTTTATGTTCTTCCCTTGAGGGCCCCCTTCCTATTTGCAAATAGGTTAGCACATTCTTCAAGAGGTATGTAAAATATTAATGTTTCACGTCTGGAATTCTGTTGCAAAAAATGAATACGTACCAATGCGAATGGGTATTCGGAAAGTACGTCCTAAGCATGTCCCTTCCAAATACTGAATCGCAACCTCAGATTGCGATTCGGTAACAAGTTACTCATTTTCAGTTTGACTTTTGTTCATTAAAAAAACATTTTTGCTGTAGCAACCAGCCCGATTCATGGAATCGGGCCGGTTGCTACCTCAAACAAGCTTTGTATATGTGGCCCTTAATGTCTTCAGATAGTTGCCATGATTTCTCAGGTTTTGCCCTGGCTTCTGGAGTTTCCACGTAGTGCAAGTGTAAGATGATTAATGCAGGGTTCTCCAACATCGGTCCAAGAGTGCAGAACTGCATTCTCTATTTTGAAGATGTCCACGCAAGTGAAATTTACATTTCACAATTGACTTTTTTAAATGGCATTCAGTTGGTTGGCGGTTTGCATACAGTGTATGCAAATCGATATATTGTACATACTCGGGGGTTATCCAGAAAACCAGGCATGCAATTGCATTTGATTTTTGAGTTTCCCACAGGGGTAAAAATATTCAGTTTGTTTGCACAACGGCACGCTCGAGTTCCTCAGCCCCTTAAATTTGGAAAGCAGATCTTTATCTCTTGGCTCAAAGAAAGAAAGACCAATCATAGACTTTATTTGTATTTTGTTTCAAGTGTCTTATTGCTTCATAGCATAAACGGACTCTAATTGTAACAGCATGCAGGTCCATGTTTGTCACTTCATCAGATTGATCTGTTTCATTACTGTTCAGGACAGACTCGCCATTTTAGTTTTTGTTTAATTTGGGTAAGCATCGGGGTGCGGGGTGGGAGTGAGCATGAGCTGGAGTAATGTACCACTGTAGTTTGTATGTGCATGTGTTCTCTGCTGCAGGATTACCCATGCCATCGTGCCTAAAGCACTCTGGTTTCCAGGTGACAGACACGATTCACGGTATAGTATGAGATCTCAGGAAATGGAGCATTTTGTACTGATTTCTTACTTCAATTATGCCTCTCATATTTGGGAGAAATATTTTTTCTTTTATTTTTATGTAATCAGCAGTGCTTTTTGTGCCACGATTCTTGCAATACACAGTAACTAAATTGGCACCTTTTACCAACATATTTTTTTTAATAAATATTCCTTTTATGTAATCTCGTCTGACTCTGCAGACCCAGTCGTGGCCACAATATTTAATATAACGAGGCCACACCATGTATTTTAATGTTTGGTTTCATAACAAACCTTTATCATCAAGACAAAAAACACAGTAGGGCATCCGAAATTATTATGTACAGTTTGATTTGTTTTCTCCAGTAAAATCACAAGACTTTACATCTTTTCAAGATACTTTTCCTGAAAGATATTACCCAATATCAAGGTTTTAATTGGATTCTAGTTTTTCCTAATTTGGAGATTGGAACATTATATTCCGAGTCTTTGTGTGCTTCTAGTATCCACATGTTAAGAGGGCACCGGTCTTGCAGTGAATAGTTACTGGGTTGAAACGATTTAAATATATCGATACATAAGCAACCCATAATTGTATGTAATATATGTGTATATGTTATACAAACGAGACTATTTTAGGATTAAAGTCTGGTATACATAAAAAGAATTAATGTCGTTCATAACTAAGATAATTAATTGCATAAACTGAACCTCTTTATTTAAGATTGTGTTCTCAGTAAAATATGTAAACACAAAAGGCATGCTCTACTTGGCTTGCTTTCAGGTCACAGTCTAATTTAGGCTGTGCAAGTTACTGTGTAAATCAGAGGCTCTTGGCACATTGTACAGCTGACATGGTTTAATTATTGTTTACAAGCCATGCTCTATTTTTTGAGAAATGTGCTTTTTTCACTGAATTTACGTGTGCATTGTTTTATACATTGAAGTCTTTGGTGTCTAAGTTCTCTGCATTGAGTGAAGGGCTGGTAGTGCACATGCTGTCCTTGTTTAGATACATGTAAGCTGGCCTCCCTTAAAGCATGCATACCACAGGATGTCAGAGATTATTGGTGTTAGATATGAAATCTCACTCACCTCAAACATCAACTGTTTACAAATTAATTTCCAACGTTTTTACTCACCGTACACATTTTCTGAATGAAGAGTGTGCCATGGAGGTCTGCAAATTAGCTAAAATATAGTATGATTGATAGATTTTTAGATTGAATCTTAATTTACTATGAAGATATTCATATTAATAGCACTAATTTGATAGGATGACTGAGATGAAACTAGTATATTTACAAAATGTTTAGACCTATTTTATTTGATTTTTATATTGCCCCAGGAAAAAAGCTATGAGCCAGTATTACCAGCTTCTGAAAAAGCTTGTTAAGTCAAATAAGTAGACCCTGTTTAAAGACCATTTTGTAGTGAACCTCGGTTTCTTTTCTGCAATATCTCTATGAAGTAAATTACCTAAGTTACTTCTATTTTATGATACCCCATTTACTGACCTTGGAACGGTCAAAGGCTAATACTCCCTTGACTGTATTCACGGTCACGTCATCCAAAATGTAAGCCATCCTCTCTGCATTAATATATTGCTCTAACCACCATGGTGACTAAGTGCTAAGAGGCACCATTGGCTTAATACAAGAAAACATGTCTTTTTTTAAAAATGGGTTATGAAAATAGTCGGAATAACTGTACACCATGCATCACCAAAACCTGATTACAACTAGACCGAGAATTAGCATCCAATTTCAAAGAGCCTGTGATGGCATGGCAAATGGATAGGAGATAGCAAGGGCTGGTCAAAACGGTCCTTTTAAGGAGGCAGGATACCATGTTTGTGGCCTTCTCCTAAATTATAGTAGCAGTGTCTGCTTCTTTCAGTGTTTCTCATTGTTGCAGTTGCAACTGATCATGTAGCCTCTGACCTGATGCCTCTTGTCAGAGCAGCAAGAGAAAAAATGGATTACGTTCAGATTGGAGGGGGGGGAGGAGGGAGTCCAGGCTGGGGGGCGGGGGGTGCAGAAGGTCTGGTTAGCTTCTATTTTTATCTGGTTTGTTCATAAGCTTTTGCTTAGCAGCAATAGTTTTGCTCCTTCTGTTCACTCCAGTGATTCAAATCAACATAGCACATAATTCATTACGTTTTATTTTTATAGCAGCCTTTGCGCCTTTGTAGGACCAAGACACACTTCATAAAGGGGAGGGTTCCTCACCAGCATGATCTAAATCCTCTTGTACCACCGTCTGGGGTAACTGGACCAGTCCTCCTACTGAGCTACACAACAACCTTGCCACTATAAACAAGCATACATTGTCCCCATAAGTACTAAACTTATAATTTCCTTTAATTCTATTATGCATGCAGATTAATGTTCTGGAATTTGTTTAATCAAGAATGTTAAGATTGCCAGCTAGGAGAATTGATCAACAAAATATTCACTTCAGTTTCTGAGAGCAGTGCAAGGTATTTTGCTGGCAGTCTGCCTCTCGGACTTCCTAACTATGCTGACTCCTGCTTTGTATGGACACAAGTTTTGTGGTAGACCTCATATATAAATACACAGAACTACAGACCACCTTGAACCATCCTGCATCTTTCCCCTTCTCCTTCAGCAGGAATATATTTGTTCTACTTGCACAACTACATGCACTCCAATACGTTTAGGCTGCTCGGATGCTCTCTTCAGAATAGGGGTACAACAAAGTATGATGCTGAGATGTTTAGTGAGCATATTAAGTCCACAAAGTCTTAGATAACACATCATACTATATGAACCGAGTATACAAATAGTTAAGTGAGTAATGGCATGATCCATGTCCTCTTTCAAAGAGTCCGTTTCAGACTACTTAATATTTTGAAAAACACTGAGAGGTAGTAAGATCATACTACCTAGGCAGAGACAGAATGCTGTGGTTGGCAATAACTCTCTATCGTCTGGCTTCATGCGCATAGTAACTGCAGCGGTCAATGACGAGCAGCGTGTGTTTTTGTATCTCCTGAACTTCAGCTAAAATTCCTTTGTACAACAGCAGCTCAGAGACTGCTCAATGGTATATTTGATCCACAGTAGCACTGGAAAGTTTCTTGTTTAGTTTGAGTTGGGGTGGTGAAGAAATATGGGTACATTTTTAGACTACTATCATTTTGTGTTTTTGATTGCTCTCAAAAATGAAGAAAAGGAAAAAAAAAACAGTATTTTCCGCTCATTTCCAAAATCATTCACCATAAGCAAATAAAGCTCACTTAGTTATTACCCCAGGGACTACTGAAAGTACATATATGTGTTATTAACTGTAAATAATGCTTCCTCTTTTCAGCAATGAATTTAAGGGTTTGGCATTTAGAAGCAATCAAAGGTAATTTCAAGTCCTTACTTGGCATTCTCCATGGCACAGTCTTTTGAAATACCCCTTTCATGCTCACTTTTTCACCAGGGTTGTAATGGATGAGGTTTTCAGGCGACCTTTGGTACTTAATAGATTGAAAGAGCTGAATGTATTTGGGTTGTGGAGAAAATCAGGTAAGTGCCCAAACCTTTCACTTTGGTTGCCGTGTAATATTTTTCTTGTTTGTAAAATATTTTCATTTTCTCATTGATAGATGTCATGTAATAAAGGAGAAACCAAAGAGGATCAGAGGGATAACTTCTTTAAGGTAAGCATTTCCAATTGTTGCAATACATTCAAAGTATTTCTGTAGAGCATTCTTTGGTTAGGTGTTGCACTTTCATAGTTATGATTACTGTACATAAACATTGCACTTCTTATCGATTCAGTTTCCTCTACAGATTCTTTTTTTTTTACTATTCCAAAGCGCGATGGGATCTTAGATCTTTAGCTGTAACATGATCTGGGTCTGCAATTTATACACCCTAGTACATAGTGTGCTGGCTCCTCTAACCCTTTTCCCCTTTATTAGGCAGAGGGGTTGAAATTCAAACATGCACTTACCTGCATTCCATGTTCAAATTGTTGTTTTTTTGCAAATGTACTTCAGGTTCCCATGATTGCAGCAAATGCTTGAATGTTATAGACTTTCATATTTGAACAGCAATATGTGGTATTGGAGCCTTTCAGTCCAAAATGAAATGCTTCACCTGATATCACTGAAGGCCCAACATCCAAAAGAGGTTTTTGCAAGCTCTGTCAAGCTTGCTTCTGAGTAAGGGATAGGTGCGTTCTGGAACCAAGGCTCCCCCTGATGTCCTTCAGTGGAACCAGCACCAAAAAGCCCAAGAAGGCTAGTTGGTCTGGGAGCAAATTCCAGTCTTCAGTCACTGTTTTTCCGCTGAAAAAAGGAAGAGGAGAAATCTTTCTCGAGGCAGGACAAGGTGGCTTTGGTGTTAGTGGCCAATTTACTTTACACTTCTTATTTAGGAGGATCCATGAATCATTACATATTTAAGAAAGTTGTTGGCCCCTTCAGACCCCAACAAGTGTATAGTTAATTGTTCAGTGATGCAGCGTAGGCTCACCTTAGATGACCTTATAGATATTATATCATATCGGGAAGTAAGATCTGGGGAGGAGGCTGTGTAGGAAGGGAAGTCACCTAGGGTACTGTTTATAGTCTTAACTGTCCTAAAGCATTTTATTGGGGCTTTTTCGATGCTCATGGTGCTGTTTCATTCCCATTGACAATCTAGGCTGGAAATGGCAGTACCAACTACAGTTGGTTCTGCTAATTCAATGGAGTAGTTGTAAGGGTTTGGTATAGGTGATTAGGACATGCAATTGGCAGACATCTGTCGTCTTTTTATTGAGCAGAGTGGTGAAGGGTAGGTTTTTATAGCCTACAGAATTTACAAAATGCAAGCAGTATGAAGTCTAAACTTGAAAATGTGGTGCATGAGAATGCGCCAACTTTACCTTCACAGGGCCATAACTCCTACATAAAATATTCCTGAAGAGCTTTCTCTAATTTCGGGAAAAATTGGTAAATATTCATAATTTAATGCCTGTTTTACGTAACAACCCAAGGAGTGAGATCTTTCCTTCACTTATCAGAGATTTTCATGACTCCAATTGCAAGGTAAGCAGGTTCCAGTGCTAATGGACAATACCACTGTCCCTGGCCGGTTTTAGTACCTAAGGAAACACTCAACTTAGAAGTGCAACAGCCTTTAAGTCATCGAAATAAGAGGGATTTGGCACTACTTGTAATCCTGGAGTATGTATCACTCATCTCCGTTTATACTCTCCCACTGTGAGGCCTTATGCCACCCATTTAAGAGGTGTCCCTGCAATATCCAACATTCTCTCCCAGTCAAGAGATCCGAGTTAAATCCATCGTTCTTTTGCCCATTTAAGAGGGGCATTCTTCTGGTTTGTTCACTTTAGAGTACTTTATGGAAGGAGAGCATGACATAAGGAGATGTCATCTTGTAGCACTGAATGACCTTTTTACCACTAAATCCTGGAGGCACCACAAAGAGGATCCTCGGTTTGTGCTCCGCCAAACATAATCACTGTACTGTGGGTGGTGCATGCTCATGGAGCCAAATCACAAAGGTTTAATAGGTCTTTGGTTGACTTCCTGACTTCAGAAGTTGAGGAAGTCTTCTTCCAAGGTCTTCTACCAGTTAATCAGTACCCGCATTATTTTTGATGTGGCTTGACAGAGTCCCATCTTTCATGGCTTACTGAAAGTGCACCAAAAGGTGATACAAAACCGAAGCAGAACACTGAAATGTATGTCTTGCCTGGCAAGGCAATAGAATTGACTCCTGCAAAAGCATGTTATTCCGACCTGTCTGGGTCAAGTCTTTTCGCTAACAATTTTTTTCAATGATTGCTTCTTAAATTTGTATCCTATAGTTTGAGATTTTGCTCCACTGTGAACTTCTTGCTCTGTCTCTAATGAACAAGCTATGCCAGTCCAATATATATTCTTGATGTCTAGAACATCTCTCCGTTTCAAGATACACTTCCTAGCGATTATAGCTTTGGAGCCTTACGCATTTTTTCAAAGAGCCAAGGATGTCCCTGGCTTAAACATTTTGTCATGGAATCCATTTAAACCAGGGCATTTTAATTACATTTTTTAAACTGGAACTTTCTCATTGAGTGTTTTGGCATAATCTGTTTTGCAACTCCCTTTAAGTTAACCTGAAACAGACCACATTTTCAATTGGGTACAAACCCTTCAAAGCCACTATTGCCAGATGAACTGTCTTCATTATACTAAATACGACTGCTTTACACTTCTGATAGACATCTAGCTGAAGATTCCTTACTTTTGGATTTCCCAGGGGTCCGACTGCATCTGGAAGATTTTTCTTAGAGTAATACCCCTGCCAGCCCGTAGGTGGCGTTGGTCGGCGCCATGTGACTGCGTCGTCTGCGCTGTTATGACATCTGAGTGACCAATATAGGCACCACCTCGGTGCACTGACGTCAGTTCATTTCTTTTTGTACCAGCCAGCGCCGATCCATGAGGAGAGCTACCTTGTCACTTTTTGACAGGCTTTTTAAACATTTTGTTGACCCTTTTTTTGGTGTAGGTTTTCCTAACCTATCAAAGAAGACTTCTGAGTTCAAGCGGTGCCTGTCACCACGCATGTCGGTGACTGACCCAAGCCTGGTTTATCTCTGGTTCCTGGACCATGACTCTAAGTCGTGCTCTGACTGCCGGGCCATGGCTTCGAAAGCTTTGAGGGTGCGATCTCGAAAGCTGCTTACAGCCTGGCTCTTGGCACTGCGTCATTCTCCTCGGCGTTCTCGTTCACAGTCCCAGTCGAGAGGTATGTCCAAAGTCTGTCTTCCCACTCTAAGTCATTGAGTCGGTCAGGTAAGAAGCACAAAACACACGTCAAAGTGGGCGTCTACTTCTCCCCGCCCTTCAGCCTACGCAGCGGAGGAGTCTGTGATCTAGGTCCCGTTCCTCTGAACCTGCGCCTAGGTCGTCTCTGCACTACCCCACCTTCCCATGGGCCTGAGCAGCTACTGCCCTGCTCAAAGAATTTAATGATGCCATGTGCCTCATATTTGGGCGGCCTGACCCTACCTGCATGCCTTCGGGCCCGGAGGCTCAGAGGTGGCTCCATCTGGTTCTGCGCCGGTGGATTTGACCCTGCGCCTTCCCCTTTGGATCTGCACCGATGCCGATCATGCCAATGCAACCTTCCCCGGCACTGGCCCCAACACTCCTGAGGGTGCCAGCAGTACAAGCCCATTCTCATCCGCATGACCCTGAGCCGGATTGGGGCTGATACCATCATCAACGGAACCCTTGGGTCCTAGGTCATTCCTCAGCCTGATTCTGTAGGGCTTGGAATGGAGAAAGTTTAGGAGGGGTCACTGGAACCTTTACAAGACTGGCTTTATCAGATATGGACTGGTATGAGGAATTGGATGAGGCCAGCTGACTGTACCTCCCTAGATTCTGGCCTGCTTTCTCCCCCTACCACGGCTGCAGAGGAGGAAGCATATTACGCTATGGTGGTGCGAAGGACAGCTGAGGTCCTGGACCTTCAGCTTCCTTCAGTGGCAGTCAGGACTAATATCTTGACAGATGTCCTGCAGCCAGGTGTCTCCTCCTCTGAACCCTTGCTGCCCTTCAATGAGGCCTTAACAGATGTCCTTCTGGGAACCTGGCCCAAGCCCAGCACAGGGGCTCTGGTAAATAGGACAGTCGCCTGCTGCCATCGCCCTGCACCAGGTGATTCAAATTTACCCACAAACCACTCTACCCGAGAGCTTTGTGGTCCAAGCCTCTTCTTCCTACAGTGTGTTACCTTCCGCACCGCTAGACGGTGAATCCAAGTGGCTGGTCAACTGGGGAAAGGAAATGTTTGTGTCCGCCAGCCTTGTATTGGGCCATTACTCCCCGTGGGAAACAGTTGCGCAAGTGTTGCCACAGGTCCTGGAGGAGGTCTGGACTATTCTCTCCCCAAGCAGTATCAGATGGGAGAGATGCATTAAAGTTCGCCATTTGTTGAGGTATTGACTTGACCGACTCGCTGGGCAGAACGATTTAATATACAGTGGCTGTTCACCGTCACTCCTGGTTAAGGACTTCTGGCTTTTCAGGGGATGTTTATACCAGGCCTCTCATGCACATGTCCTTTGATGGAACCCTTCTCTTCGGAGACATGGCAGACACTGCGCTGGAGTGCTTCAAGTACTCCGTCTACGGCCAAGTCCATGAGCCTTTCAGTTCCACCCATCCCCCCGTCAACCTTTCGCCCCTTTTGTGCCTATGGAAGGGTCTTTCATATCCCAGCCACAAGACCTTGCAAGTACAGCAACATCTGCATGGCTGTGAGCGCAGCTAGTTCCAAACCCGTGGGTCAGATGGGCATAGGGCGGGTTAGTCCCCCTCCAGCCCTCCCCGCCCCCCCCCCCCCCCCGCAGCCTCCGCCTCCAAACCTTCCTAGTTCGACTCCTCCAGATCATGGGTGGTCAGTTGGTGGCAGGATCAGCTATCCCTTCCACCTCTGGCAGATCATTACTTTGGACAAGTGGGTTCTACCGAAGTCCGAAGGGGATACTCCCTTCCCTTTGCTACTACCCCTACCTCGATGCCTCCAACTTATGACTTGCTGACGGAGGATCACCTGACTTTGCTTCAGGAGGAAGTCATGAATCTCTTGCCCACGGGAACCATAGAGAGGGTTCCGGTTCTTGATGTAGGATGTGGTTATTCCGGCTATTTTCTGGTCTCGAAAAAGGACAAGGGTCTTTGTCCTATCCTAGATCTGCAAGCTCCACACTACTTTCTCAAAAAGGAAAAGTTCAAGATGCTCACACTAGCTAGGGTCTTGTCTGCCCTGGATTCAGGAGACTGGATGGCAGCGTTGGTCCTGCAGGAATTCCCGTCCTGCCTGTCCTGACTCCTGTAAATCCAGTAGTTTAGATGTGAGAAGCGGTGAGCTCTTGGTCCAAGAGAATTCTGAAGTTTTCTTGTCGGGTCGACGAGCCCGTCGACGCATGGAATCTCTTTATGGAGACAGTTGATATTGTCGTCGGCGATTTGAAATCCGCCGTCGGAGCTCCCGTCGACGAGCGAGACAACGGTGGCATTAGAGTTGCAGTCGTCGAGGTTTGCACACTCGTCGTCAGTGGGGTCATCGGCGATGCCGTCGTAGATGTTGTCGACGATGCAGTGGTCGTCGAGATGGTCATTGTCGACGATGCGGTAATCGTCGGTCGTCAACGTCTTCTTCGGCATCGTGACAGAAGGCACGCTCGTCTTTGACGATGGAGCCTCCGTCTATGAAGTCTTTTTGAGAAGTGTATGAGGCAAAGAGGACGATGGCTCTTAGACCGAAGATTTTGCTGTAATCTGTT
Source organism: Triturus cristatus (assembly GCF_964204655.1). NCBI lineage: Eukaryota > Metazoa > Chordata > Amphibia > Caudata > Salamandridae > Triturus > Triturus cristatus. The sequence continues at coordinate 715,380,952 of NC_140583.1, forward strand.
TCTTCACCTCAGCCTTTTCCTGAGACATCTCCCTCTTATGTTTTTTAGAGCAATGCCCTTTCCCTTCATCAGACTCGGAGTCTGAGATGGTCTTTTTCTGAAGCCATAATAACAGGGTTTTAGCTGAAAAGGTGCAACAGTGTTTGCACTCCTTGGGGACGTGCTTAGGGTAAAGGCAATATAAGCATTCTTTGTGAGGGTCCTCAGAATATAATCTGGCCTTCCCACTAGATTTGCAAGGTCTGAAAAGCCTCTTCTTAGAGCTGTCAGACATGTTGAAGAGTTGGGGGAAAAAACAGTACCTCAATCCAAAGCTGTAGAAAAGGTCAAAAGTCCATCAAGTAACCAGAAAACTGAGCAGTGCTCAAGGAGACTCCTTCTCACACGACGGTGGTTGGAAATCGGAGGTATGGTGGCTCTGCTGGGGAGTGTGATATCAGGGCTGGCAGCTGATTGGCTGACGTGTGGACCACATAATAAGGTGGATAGACTACCAAACTCTATACTTCCCTATTGGTTTTCTATGCAGTTATTTATTTTACTGCTATTGTTATTCTTTTACTGTGAGACTCCCACCATGACAACGGGGAAGATACAAGCATGTGAATCTATGAAAGATATCTATACTGGAGAACCATAGTGTACAGGTAAGTAACTAGTTTTTTCCATCAGTCAAGGGAAAGCTGGTTTAAGTGTTCACAAACACCACCACCATGTGCTACTGCAACAAACAGGCCAGATTGGTGTCGTGGACTCTTTGTCAAGAGGCCCTGCATCTCTGGACATGGCTTGAACAGCAAGACGTATCCTTGGTGGCTCAAACATCTGGCAGACCAAATTCATATAAGCATTGTAAAAGCACCACATTGTCTTATGTGGTTTTGTGTTTCATTCCACGAAAGTGGACAGATTCATTCCCAATGTTTTTAATAGCGAGTTTGTTCCGTCATCTGTGTTTCAAATAAGGCTCTGTATACCATGGAAGACCAAGTGGCTGCATCTTGAAGGTATACCTGGCATTGCATGTCATACAGTGACTTCTACCTCCATATACCTCACTGTTGACATTTGTATTAATATTGTCATTACAATGACACATTTTCTAAACTTGTGTTTTGATGCATAACATGCAAATCAAACTAATTTACCAGCCCCATTATAAGACGCTTGCCTCAGTTTCCTTAACCTGGCATCGTTCATTCACATAAAAAAAGACATGTTCACTTAGCCTCCATATCTCCATTACCTCAAAAATAATTCTATTTCGGAAGTTGTCAGACTTGACTTCATAATGCTTGTTCTAAATGTGGTTTGTTCAATGAATGCAGTCGCCATCTTGGAACATTTACACAATATCAAAACGAAAGTATTTTCTTAAAAATGCTTCATTATGACCCAGATAGTGTCTTCACTCAAATCTTTTCAAAATCTTTATTTCAACGAAAGGGTCTTCACATGCAAGTGTAATACACCAACCCTCTTCATAACCAAGCGTAAATGTCCTCTCCCTCTGTCTCCTAAACGTAGCATTGTTCATTAAGATGAGAAGATGGAGCTATACTCTTAGCCTTTGTACATTCCACTATCTTAATATAGCTCTGATCATCTAAAGGAGTTACAAGCTCAGGTGCATGAGGTTTGTTTGCATTGGACTATGTTAATGTAGAGAAATGCTGTTGCCATCTTAAAATGACTATATACCGTTTCAATATATATTGTCAATAGAAGGTCTTGGATTGGTGGTGGTGGGGCCCCAATATATTAGTTGAAGCCCCAAGAGTTATAACTTTGATAGCTATTATACTGTTATGGTCCTCAATTAATCTGGTTATTAGCTATCCTGAGAAGGGGCATTTTGGATATAAGACAACATCCGCCATATTAAATAATTTGGCCAGTACCAAAATCATAACATAATAGGATTGGCAGTGATGTACAGAAGTAACCGTACCATCTCAATAGTCTGTCATTTTTTTATCTGGAACTGTATTGGAAAGAACTACTTTCACCATTGAGTTCTAAATAGAAAAATATCCTCCATCTTAAGATGCTATAACTGCACTGAAAAGTTCAAAATATTTAGTCGAGCATGGAAGACATCCGCTGATTATTGGTGTTAGCAAGTATGTCCTGGAGTAAGATTAAGTGAGGTGTATACGTCTAGTAGTTCTTTTGTTACCTTCAACCACACAATCTTAATTCAGCCATATATGGCCCTCACATATGTCTATGCTAGCACTAACTATATCGACTAGTAAGAGTGGTGCATTGTTTTTTCTCAATTGAGATTCCTTTCCACTGCTCTAAGTTGGCAAATCCATATTTTTTCTATTTAGGTTAGTGATTCTGTCTCTACGTCTGAGCCCAGCTGTTAAAGGGTCGATGGCGTAGAATTAGTTTTTGGGTTCCTATCTACCAGGCAATCCTGGGTCACCGAAGGATGTTAATTCTCTTTCCTATAGCCATCATGTTTTTAGGCCGAGGCAGCTCATGCGCTGCGAGGCATGCTGTGATCTGTATGTACAATGCAGAATGCCTCCCTGTAATGCCTGCAACTCCATATCATCACAGGCCGAGCATTCTACTTTTCTTATACTTCTGGAGCACACAGTCCCTCACCATTACACGTACGAGCCCAGGACCTCATTTTTGGGCACCTTCAAGCAGCTCTGGCCTTCCAATTACTGTCTGTGCAAGGAGTCGTACACATAAAAGACACAACCATGTCCAGTAAACACATGTAGCACAGTACTTCATCCCATTTGTACACATGCATAATGCTACACTTTCCACTTGGCGACACAAGTGACCATATTGGTATGGTTATACAAAAATCATCGGAAAATGGCAGAAGGGTGCTTGCACATGCATGCTGACGTATGGTGGCCATCTTGTGAGTATACTTTTGCGAAGGCTGTGCCAAGACCATTTGCATGTCTGCACAAGTGCAAGGATGACCGTTTCTGAATGCTTTGATCACACTGTTTGCAAAACCAAACCAGCTTTGGCAACAGCGATGGGTCTGTCTCTCATGTAATGTTTGTAAAACATGTTCTCCCAAAGGACATATTGACACTGACCAATAAACATTACAAAACAACCGTACCCCAAAGGGTTTAATAGGATAGAAATGCTTTCCTGAAAAAAAGGTGGGAGCAAATTCATATTATTCACCATTGTTGGTGTTCGGTAAGAGATCAACATCCCACTCTCACTTTGACTGATCGGATAGAAAAGAAAAACTGGTGAGTTGAATCTGAGCATTCTGTTAGGTGAATACTGCCTGAAGAGGGCACCAAAGGGAGCTTTTCAAGACCATAAATTCTATGCATAAGGGTTAGTTTTAAATTCAGTTATTGTTTTTACTGGGGACCAGTGGAGAACAACCCTGTCAAATGTCTTTAGCCCACAGGCAACCATTACGGCCATATTTTGAATTTGATAAGGCTACCCCAAGAATGACTCGGACAAGTTGAGAAAGAAAAGGTTGTGGTAATCTAGTCTGCCGTAACATAGGCTGAGATTACCTGTGGATACAAGTGGACAGGTAAAAATGAAAGAAGCGTTTGAGGTATTTTTAGTTGAAAGAAGCAAGAGGTGGTGAGAGCATTAATTTGAGCTTTCAGAGAAAGCATGGGATCTATGTAAATGCCAAACCATTTAACTCTACTGGAATGAACAGGCTGTTACCTTAGGAGGCGGGCTAAAGACTGTCATGCATGCCATATCTCAGGGTGGTTACTGACAATTTAATATTTTTTGTTTTTTTGGCATTACATAGCTCAAGCTGCACAGTAGGTGGAGTGTCGTTAGCGTAGGCCATACACCCAAATGATGTAATGAGAGGAAACAGCAGATTGATGTAAGACAACCCTAAAATGTGATCCACTTTTGAACATAACCATCCCAAACAAATGCCCATGATTAAGCTGAATCAGATTTAGATAGAAGTCCTGGATGAAGCTAGAAATTGCCAGCGATGCATTGTTTCCCGTGATCTCGCATTACCTCCTCTTCTTTCCTCTTTAATTCATAGCAGTATGAGGCAGTCCTGCCTCCCCAGACACCAATTGCTACAAAGAGCCATTAAAAGATCCTCCCCTGCTCTACTTCTCCTGCATGTTCTAATTTTGCACCTCTCTGCATTGGCTTTGTGCGGGCTGTGGTGGTATATGGTTTTGTCTTTGGATTAAGGGGATACTGTTCGGCAGCAGATACTTGCTCTTTTGTAATTTTTAGTGCTTTATTAGTGAAGTGAAATTGACATGGAGCAGCCGGCTGTAGAAAATGAACTGTACTTTAGAGATATTCATGCTGCCCATTTAAGTAGCCAGATCTTTGGGACTTTTAATAACATTTGCTTCCTTTAATGTGTAGAACAGTATTGGCCCTTCTATCTCACTTGTGGTAAGTTTGCTAGATTACAGCATTTTCATTGACGTCCCACTTACTAATATTGCTGTAGCACGTGATCGGGAAAGGCTCCACTGAATGTTAAGTTTAAGAGCCAATAGCTTTGCTTCAGTCACTAGGTTCTTAAACTGTGACCTTCCTTTTTGCAAGTTTTTCTAAATATCTTTATTTGTATGACACGTCCTAGTTGACTCCTACAAGCAATGCCCGTCAATTTTCACTGCCGATTATGATAGGTCTGGAAGCATTCCTTCTTTGAAAAATTATACAGTTGGAAGGCAATTTGTTTTTTACTCTCTCATCCTTCAGTCATAAGACATACCCCAGAGTGGGTTCTCAAATTGATCCTTGCCTCTTTGGAGATAGTTTGACCCTAGGCCATTTTACCTTTTGACATGAAGAAGCATTTTTAGTTGCTGCCGTATTGGCTGAAAATTTGGAGCCATTTATACTCTTTCCTAGAAGTATCTATTTCTTTCTAAAAAGTGGCGTTGAAAATGATTCTCTCTTGCATTCAAATAGTGTTGACAGAATTTGACCTAAACCTCAAAATAACTTCAAGTTTTTATTAAAGCTAATTTTTTACTTGCTTAAAAACACAACCTGAATTTTTCTAGGACTTTTAAATATATACAAATCGCAAAACTTGCAAACAGCTATCTTTTCATCGTCCATTGCATTCTCATCCTAGGCAACAAGATAGTGATAACTACTATTTACAGCTTCATGCATATTGAACTGTTAAGGAACAAGAGGGGTTCAAGGAGCTCAAGACTGATCTCACAACGTCCCTGGAAGCACTCAAAACAGAACTAAATGGGCATCTGACGACACTCCAGCAAGATGTCGACTCGGTGGGGATAAGAATAGACCCGGTGGAGCTACCGAAGTAGCTGTAGAGGAGGTTGGCTGTGGATCACCCCCTCTGCTGTCACCTACCCTCTGGACATGGGCACTGTTTCTCGCCTCCCCGCCTCGTCTCCTTCTTCCCTCGCCTTCCGATGAATCAATGAAAATCTGCCGATTGCGGATCCATTTCCAACAAGGCAGATGCCCGGTTGAGCTGCTTAGGTAGCTGCTGAGAGTATAGGCTGGGGATCGCCCCTCAGGCCTTCACCTGCCTTCCGGGCTTTATCACAGTTGCCTGATTTCCCGCTACGCCTTTCCAGGATGGCGGCTTGGATGCACGAAGTCTTGCTCCCCCGACAAAGTAGCAACGAGTTTGTTGACTTGTTAACTCTGACTTTGTTGATGTTCCCCTGAAGTACTATCTCCCTGGCCGGTCTGCCTGACCCGATCAACATTCCAACCCCCTACTATTCCCCTACGTCCTTCTATGCACCATAAGACTTTTTTCTATGTTAAGCTATGCTCTTAACTATGTAGCACAGTTTTTTTTTGTCTAAGGAATGCTATGCTCTAGTAACTGATGTAAATTAAGTAATACTGTTTTTTTGGGGGGGGGTTTCTAATGCTAATCCTCAGGACTGAATCCAGATTGGCGCCTATCTACCTCATCACACTGCCACCGACGTCCATTCAATCGGCGCCATACCTGCAGCCGACGCAGGTTGTGTCTTTAGCTGGCGTCTACCCCGGCCTCCACCCTGACGTGGGCACGGAGTCGGACCGACATCGGATCCGGCACTTATAGGCGCTTTTGTACCCCTGTTCCACCCTGGTTCTTTTAGGCCAGATTGGCAACCAGAGGAGGGTAAGGAGAACTGGTAGGGGTCTGGCAACCCTTTAACTGACCAGTTAGAGTATGATCTGGACTGGAGAGAGGAGTTTGGGGATGCCAGTGGTCTGTACACCTCCCCAGACCTTGGCATGTTTTCTACTCCTACCGTGGCAATGGAGGAGGGAGCTTCTTACGCAGTGGTGTTGCGTAGGGTGGCCGAGGCTCTCAACCTCGAGCTACCTACGGTGGCGGTCAGGACTAACCACCTGACAGAGGTGCTTCAACCGTCAGCGAGCTCTTTGGAGCCCCTGCTGCCGTTTAATGAAGCCCTCACTGACATCCTTTTGGGCACCTGGTCCAAGCCTAACACAGGGGCTCCTGTGGATAGGATGATGGCCCGATGCCACCACCTGGCCCGGGCAACCCCACTTTCCTCTCCCCACACCCCACCCCTGAGAGCTTGGTCCAAATGCACATTCCCCAACACACCACCTGATGGGGAATCCATGAAGCTGAACCATCTTGGGAAGATGTTTTCTTCCTCCAGCTTGGGACTGCGGTCAGTGAACACTGCTTGTTTATTTGGCTGTTACACCCACTCCGTGGGGGATACGGTGGCGCAGGTGCTGCCACAGTGCCCGGAGGAGGCCCGGGACGTGCTCTCCCGTAGAGTCACAGAGAGGAGAGACAAGTTCACCATCAGCTGTGGACTGGATACCGCCGACTCGCTAGGCAAGACTATTTCAATGTCGGTAGCCCTTCGACGCTACGCCTGGCTGAGGTCGACTGGTTTTTCCAGGGATGTCCAAGTTACCCTTCTGGACATGCCCTTTGATGGCCGTCGCCTGTTCGGCGACAAAGCAGACAACGCGCTTGAGCGCTTCAAGGACTCTCGGGCTACGGCCAGGTCCTTGGGTCTCTCCACCACCCACCCTGTGTAGTCTGTTTTTTGCCCCTTTCTTGGCTACAGAATGGGTGCCCCACCACGTTCAGCCCAGAGCCACAGGCCGGCGCAAGCTGTTCAGCCCCAGCGTGGCTGGGGATGTGGCACCCACCGCCATGGGTCTGGGGGCCTGCGAGCGGGCCAGTCCACAAACACCCCCTCAGCAGCAGCCTCCAAATCTGACCTTTCAGGGCCACCAATCGACAGTAGGTGGCAGGATTCGCCATCGCCTCCCCCACCGGTGCACCATCACGTCGGACAGGTGGGTTTTGCAAATAGTCGAAAGGGGCTACTCTCCCCTTTTAGAGTACCCCTCCATCCATGCCACCTCAGCACCATCGCATGTCGGGGGATCATCTGGCTCCTCTCCAACAGGAGGTTTCGGGTCTCTTGGCTAAGGGAGCCATCGAACGAGTTCCTGCCCCAGAAGTAGGTCGTGGTTGCTATTCCCACTACTTTCTGGTGCCCAAGAAGAACAAAGGCCTGCGTCCTATCTTGGATCTCAGGAACGTCAACCGCTTTCTCCGGAAGGAGAAGTTCAAAATGTTGATGCTAGCTCGGGTCCTGTTTGCCCTTGACCCTGGAGACTGGATGGTAGCGTTGGACTTGCAGCTTACTCTCACCTCCCCGTCCTGCTGGCCCACTGGTGTTGCCTGCGGTTCACGGTAAGCCATGAGCACTTTCAGTTTATGGTGCTCCCCTTTGGCCTTACCAGCGCTCCTACGGTGTTCACGAAAGTGATGGCGGTGGTCGCGGATCGCAGATCAGGGGTTCTGTTGAAGGCGGTCTCGCCCCAGGCAGTCGTCTCCCACCTCCAGACTACGGTGGACCTCCTGCATTCGCTGGGGTTCACTATGAACGTGCTGAAGTCACACCTGATTCCCTCTCAGAAGCTCCTTTTCACCAGAGCGGTTCTGGACACGACGTAGTTTTGGGCTTATCCTCCCGAGCTGAGAGTCCAGGATATTCGGGCTATGATTCCGATCTTTCAGCCTCTACCCTGGGTTTCGATCAGGATGACCCGAAGGCTGCTGGGCCTCATGGCTCCTGCATCCTGCTGGTGAATCATGCCAGGTGGCATATGCGGGCACTGCAGTGGGACCTGAAGTTCCAGTGGGCGCAGCATCAGGGGAATCTGTCCAATTGCGTTCAGATCTCAGAGGGCACTGCACATCAATTGGAGTGGTGGTTAATAAACCAGGATTGGGTTAACGGCAGATCCCTCTTCCTTCCCCAACCGGAGTACAGTGGTGACAGATGCATCACTTTTTTGGTGGGGTGGCCACATGGGAGAGGCGGAGATCAGGGGCCTCCTGGTCTCCGGCGGAGTCCGAGCTCCACATCAACCTGATGGAGCTTTGGGCGATTCGTCTTGCATTCCTTCCCTCTGTCTAGGGAAGAGTAGTGCAGGTGTTGCAGGGCAACGCCACCGCCATGTGGTACTGCAACAAACAAGGCGGGGTGGGGTTGTGAGCCCTATGTCAAGAGGCTCTCTGCCTCTGGACATGGCTGGCACATTAGGGCATATCCCTGGTGGTTCAACACCTGGCAGGTTCACTTAACGAACTCAGCCGCAGATGCATGATGAATCACTAATGGCGTCTTCACTCAGGGGTGGCGAAAGGTCTCTTTCAGCAGTAGGGAGAGCCTTGGTTAGATATATTTGCCACCAAAGAGAATGCACAATGTCAGCAATTCGGCATGTTGGAATTTCCAAGGCGGCACTCGCTAGGTGACGCTTTTCGTCGCAAGTGGAGTTATGGTCTTCTATATGCCTTTTTACCCATACCACTTCTGCCCAGAGTGCTGAAGATAAAGCGCGACCAGGCCCAAGTCATTCTTGTGGCTCTGGATTGGGCACTAAGAGTGTGGTATCCCGAGCTGTTACACATGGCCATCGATCCTCCGATCCGAGTTCCTCTTCGGGAGGATCTTCTGTTGCAGCAGCAGGGGACAATCTCCACCCGAACCTGTCCAGCCTCCAGCTCCTTGCGTGGAGATTGAGCGGCGACGGTTGACAGCCTTTGACCTTACTCCCGAAGTCTATGATGTTATGTTGGCAGCCAGGCGTCCCTCCACTAAGACGGTATACGCCTGCAGATGGAACAAATTTGTCCCATGGTGCGCAGCAAAGGCTGTGGATCCCCTTTCTGCCCCTCTTTCTGAGGTTCTCTTGTTTCTCCTGTCTTTGGCCCAGCAGGGCTCTGCTCTGGGCACTCTGAAGACTACCTCTCGGCCATTTCAGCCTTTCTTAGGCTTCCTGATCAGCATTCTCTTTTCAAGTCCCCTGTTTAATTTGCTTCCTTAAGGGCATTTTTTATCTTTTCCTCCTGTCCTCTTCGTAATGCCTCAGTGGAACTTGAACTTGGTTCCTACTTACCTTATGTGCGCTCCCTTTGAGCCACTTCATAACTTTCCTCTCAGACTTCTTACTTTAGACTGCCTTTCTGGTTGCCATCACCTCCGCTGGCAGGGTGAGTGAGCTCTATGTTCTTTCTTCTAAGCCTCTTTTTCTGGCTGTTCATCCAGACGTTTGTCTTCAGAACCAGACCTTCCTTTCTTCCCAAGGTGTTTTTTGTTGTTGTTTTTGTGAGATTTTATTTATGGTTTACAAACCCAAACAAAAAGCATCAACATGTTACTTTGTCAATGCCAGATTACTTGTTGTTACAGGTTGCTCAGAATAGTCATCCTGCACTGTAAGACCAATGCATTACATAACGGTTGAATTGCATCATGCCTGCCAACATGCCCGAACTGTACAGATCTGAAACATCCTTTCTCATGATCTGTAATATTACACAGAGGAACAACCAATGACAAATGGTACCTTCCCCAGGTAGTTACTTCTTTCCACATTGGTCAAACCAACAATTTGCCCACCTTCTTCCCGCATCCTTCTAAGGAGGAGGAGAGGCTCCACCGTGTGGATTCAAAACGTGCGCTTTCATTTTATTTGGATCGCACCAAACAATTCCGTGTGGATGACCAGCTCTTTGTTGGCTATGTGGGTGCCAAAAAAGGTCGGGCTGTATACAAACTGACCATCTCTAGCTAAGTTGTTTTGTTCATTAAAGTGTGCTACTCTTTGGCAAAGAAGGAGCCTCCAGTGGAACTGCGCGCCCATTCCACTGGGGCGACGGGAGCTACCACTGCTTTGGGAAGGGGAGTCCCCTTCAATAAGATGTCAGCCAGCTACGTGTGCATCTCTGCACACGTTCACAAAACACTGCTGCCTGGACAGCCAAGTCCGGAGAGACCGCTTCTTTGGCCGTTCTGTTCTCCAGGACTTTCTGGTGTGAACTTAGATTGCAGAACCACCTCCGGGGTTGGTATTGCTGGGGTATCTATTCCAAAGTAAGGAATCTATAACTAATTGTCTCTTTCAGATGAACAAGATACTTACCTTCGGTAACAATGTATCTGTAAGAGACCTAGATTCCTTACTGCCCCACCCATCCTCCCCGTTCTGCGAACTGACTTCTAGGGTTAGGAATCCCTTTTAGGCCCTTAGTTTTGTGCACCAATGGTCAATGTCTTGCATGGCTCTGCGCTCCTGGCGTGGAATGTCGTGTAAAAGAACTGACGTCAGCGCGCGAGGGCGGCGTCTAAGTAGCTACCGCGACGTCATCCTGGCGACCACGACGCCAACGACTAACGCGGATCCGGCCGACGCCCCCTTTCGACGCACAGGGGTACTGCTGATAAAATTCTACGGATCCAGTCTGACGCCTGTGGGTAATTCTAAGGTAAAGAATCTATAACTAACCGGTCTCTTACAGAAATATTGTTACTGAAGGTAAGTAACTTGTTCAACAAGGTCCTTTTACACAAACATTCATACATTGTATCCAAAGCACCAGTGTTGCAACCAATCCGTAATGAATTTTTTAAATGTGTTAGTTGATGAGAAAAAAAGTATACATGTGGCTTTGGATCTTTAATTTCCAGTCATGATATTATATAGTATTAATTTGTGCCCTACGCTTTGTTAGTGCATGTTTCTATGAAATTGATGTTTTCATGAAGCATAGTCTCTACAGGAATAAGATGGCAAAAGTAATCCAAGATGTTACTGTATGAATATTGTAAAAGTTGATATTAATCAAGTATATATGATCTTTGCAAAACCAAATAGTTCATTTACAAACTTTGCTCTGTATTTTCTCAACTTGCCAAAGCATTTTCGTTTTTATTTAGCCTGCATCGTTTTTTTCTACAGGGTGCAGAAGCTATGGTAATGGAAGGAGTAATGTTTGCCATTTTGGCTGAAAGGTCTCTTGGGCCAAAGTTATATGGAATCTTTCCTCAAGGTCGCCTCGAGCAGTTCATTCCGGTGAGGAGTACTTGTAGTTATTGTGACACTAATCCTAAGGCTTCTTGATTCTCAAAGTAAGGAATGCAATGTGGTATTTAGTCATTTTAAAGCATGTAATATAGGTATTAATAGCAATTTACTGATCTAAGCAGTTTTTCTTAACCATTATATGAGGAAGTTGCTTGCCCCTTTAAGTGATATGCATTTCCAATCTATGGCATAATTGTTTATTTTCAACTATGAATTTTATTAAGGTTTCCACACACTGGATAAAACTTACATTTGTATCGTACCAGTAGTAAATTCGAAACCTTTAAAGTGTGAATCAGTGTTGTCGTGATGGTCACATAAGGCCATTTGTTCTTCATTGCAAATAACAAATGGGGAGTTCAAACAATATGCCCTTGAATACAACCTGGGGCAAAATTGTCAATCTAAATTCCTGTAGGCTAATTAGAGAAACTTTGTCATTTATATTGCCAAGAGGTTGTTCCTACAGAATCTGGTTTCTCCTGTAGTATTTTACAAGGTTTTGATAACACCCTGGATTCTCCATAATTAAGCTCTAAAATCAAAGAATCCTAAATTAAGTTAGGTTTCATTTTCAGGATCTCCTTTTCCGTGCCTTTCTTAGTCCATGGCTGGTTTTAAAATAAAAGCAAAGCTACCGATTGATGGTGAGCTTCAGCTGCAAAAAATGAATGGTTACTGTGCTTTAAGTTCAAGTAAACCTGTGCCAGAGATTTTCCGTTTAGTGTGCCAAACATATATGTTTTTGTCACTTCCAAAGTGATGGACTCTCTGCTGCGATTCTTTACATGTGTTTTGTGGTACTTTCCAAGAACAAACCATGCAAACCTGGATCAATGGCCTGAATATTGACCGCTTCAAACACCAATTTTACTGAATGCCAAGTTACTTGAATTCACCTTCGAGACCAAACTGTGCCTCAAGAACACACTGCCAAAAACAGACAGACTGCCTGTTCCAAATCAAATCTAAAGAAAGACATCCAGAAAGTAACTTTGGATCCGCTGTTCAAACCCTTCTTACATCTGGATGGTGGTACTGCCCTGCTCCATGACCTCCTAAGCTTCCCAGTGACACCCCTTAAGAGCATCCTATATGCTGCAGCACATCTCGTCCTGGTCCTGACAAATATGATCACATCACCCCCATCCTGATGGAATTCAATTGGCCTCCCTTTCCTGCCGGCATCATCTTCAAAACCAGCTGCATAATTTTCAAAGTCATCCACACTAGCACCCCGGCTTATAATGCAAACAAGCTCACAAACTCTGGTATTCTCTGCACACCTGTGTCCAGAACACTATCGGACTGCAGACCTAAGTGTGTAAAAGAAGAAAACAAGGAGTTGGCCTTTTCAATCTGTGTACCAAAAATCTGGAACAACCTCTCCATATCCATCTGACCGCCCCAACACTGCTCCACTTTAGGAAAAAATTAAACACTTCATCACAATGCATTACCAGTCCACAAACCTGCCACCTCTTATCACTTGTTGATGTTATGCTAGTCTTTGACCCTCTACTGCGCTTGCTGCCTTTTGGGAAGGTTTACACCATAGAAATGCTGCATACAGCTTAATTTTTATTGCTGTGCAAATAGCCAGATAAAAACAAAAGTAGATAAATGCATCCAATCCTACTGTTGGACTTTATCTATTTTGCCTTGACCAACAATATAGTAAGATGTATTACTTTTTAAGGAAGTCCTAAAAGATAAGAAAGTAAGCAAAGTATGTAATGTAAATTGTTACTGTGAGTTTTAGTAAAAAGAACTTCAATTGCACTATTTATTGTGAAGAAATTTAAGACCATTCTAAACTTTCATTCGATCCAGTGTAAACTGTTCTTAAATTATAAAAAAGTAAAAAAAATGTGTTGATCGCTGTAATGTAGTCAACGGCACGAAAGTTGTGCATGTGGAATTGATCAAAATTTTGGTTATGCTTACTATTTGTTAGAATTCATGTAACCATGAGCAGTCTAAGAATCTGTTTTTTGTTGTGTGTTTTTTTTTTTTTTTGTATTAAGCCGGCTATTGTGGTTTCCCATTTCTATTCCATGAATTATCTTAGGCCCAGATGAAATTGTGAGAGGCATGTAAAAAAGTGATAAACTGTCAGCTTTCAGTAAAAATCTCCCCCAGAATGTGTTCTATTAAAATTATGTTGCTTAAAAATAGCAGATATAAAAGAAAAACACTCAGGCAAGGTTTTATATTCTAAATAGTGACATTCTAATAAGTCACAGGCCAGCATCTCTTCGTTCATCCCATCCTGGGTGTCCCTTGTTGCTGTATTGCCAAAGGTGCACACCGAAACTGTGTTTTTTGGTGGGTGCAGCTGCAGCCTGACGGCTGCTCATTGATATACAAAATATAGTATATTCATGATATAGGCCTGAACTGAAAAATACAAAAGTATTAGCTTTTAGTTTTGTTAGAACTTTTCATACTGGTGAACTTAAAGATGAAAAGTAGACGTTCTGTATTGGTGTACTTTTTCGAACTGCAAATGCAAAATACATTGATAGAAGTGGTACTGTCAATATTGTAAAAAAAAATTAAAGTAACATATTTTTGTGACATTCCTTGAAAATTACATTGGGAACAGGACAAAGGTGCTGGGAAAACCTGAAATGACAGAAAAGTGAATTAAAATTATCTCACACGAGTATAGTAGCAAGTGTTCCTGGTGTCTTAATGACCGCATTAAAAATTAAATGGCACTGCTACAGTGGAGCTCTGCAAGCTGTCTGATGTGCTCATGTAAAGCTTGAAGTGCTATGATTAGTTATTTTTCAGCATTTTGCAGAGCTCTATACCATAAAATTGGAAACTATCTCAACCATATTCTTGGGTCATTCAGTGCTCTCACTCTATAGTTCTTATTTTAATAAACGTTCTCCTTAAAGAATAGCAAACCACCATAAGCTTTTATATCTGTGTTTGTCAGTAAAAGTGGGCTATCTAGAAGCAACCTGTTTTGAAAATAAGTATATTAGTGATACTTGTGTGGGTGTGGTCTGCGCTACAGGCAGAGAATGGGGTGAGTAGGTTAGCCGGGTCTCCTTCCATATTAATGTTTTAAAATGCATCCCCCTCCTGCTGTTGGTGATGCCATACGAATGCAGAAGGGCTTTGTAAAGTGCTACATTTCTTCTTGTTTTAGAGTCGGAAGCTGGAAGTAGAAGAACTCAGTCTGCCTGATTTATCTGCAGAAATAGCAGAGAAGATGGCAAGGTTTCACGGCATGAGAATGCCTTTTAATAAGGAACCAAAGTGGCTCTTTGGTACAATGGAAAAGTAAGCATCTTTACGTTTGTATTGGATGTAAATATCTTGAGGGGAGGACCTTAAGGGCACAACTGGGCATTTTCTCAATGTAGTTTTGTTCTTTAACTTGCATTAGATTTTGAGGATCTTATATCTGTGAATGTGTTTTTGCTTTTGGACAACTTTTTTCTTTTTTGTTTATGCATGAAACGTTACAAAAATGTTGTTCACTTTTGTTGAATTATCTTTCTTTTTTCACGGTTTTATCTGGGGCTTCAAATAGCATGAAACAGTGCCATTTTGGATGTGTTGAAACATCAATACTAACTTTTGTGATGGCGAACACTAAGCAACCTAAACAGCATGGTACCAAATTCTCATGCACAGAAAAAACACAAACGTTTTTTGCCTAGTTTGCCATATGTTGTGTAATTGTTGAAAATAAAAATATAGATGGCTCGGTGCAAAGATTATGAATTTTCAGATCTAGTGACCTTCAATAAGCTAAATGTCTTTATTGCTCTGCTAGCAAGTTTAAAGTAGCACTTAGAAATCCTGCTAGTTTTGCATTGCATATTGCAAAATCCACTGAAAAAATTCTCAAATCTTCTTAGATCTAAGAATTAAAAGTTTGAAATTGCCCCACACAGGCATAATCATTACTTTGTCTGAGCACCAAATCTGGCTAGGCGTGTGTGTGTGCGTGTGTGTTCTGCGTGATCTACGATAAATTCTCTTTTGAATAACTTTGGCGCCGGTTGACGAATCCTCGCAAAATTTTCAAAACTAATGGGGCGCTCAGCTCCTACCCTGAAAGTCTCGTGGTGATTCGTCAAGCGGGGGCTGAGGGAAAAAAAGCGGAGTCCCAAAACGCATTTTTCCATAGGACCTTTAGTCGAAGGTACAGCCCAAACAGCTGAACAGAATTACTTGAAATTTGGCAAAGAGGTAGTCCTCAGGTCAGGCATGTGCCTTTTTTGCATATATGGAGTTAATCTGTTCAGTATTTCCTGAGAATATTGCAGTTAAAAGTACATAAATATCTATAGGCGCGCACCGTGCGCGCACCCTAACGTGCGCGAGCATAATTCTGATTGGTGGTTACATGTCAGTCAACGTTCGAATCGGTCGAAATCAGGAAGTGTCGTCCGCCATTTTGTTTGTTTTGGGTGCGACAGTGAAAAAGAGAGGTGGCGAACGTGAAAAGGGGGCAGGGTAGAGAGTTCCTGACCCCCTAGCCTTTGTCAGGGGGTCCCTGAAGGACCCCGAAGGGTGAAAAAAACATATTTTTTTGTTTTAAAACAATCGCGGGGTGCGCGAACCGTGCGCGCACGGTGAAAAACCTTTATAAAAAAAATATAATAATACATATATAACTTAGCATTTAATAAACCGTACAAATTCACTTAAAAACCATAGGTTTCACACACGTTATAGTTAGGAATTAGCATTTAAAAAACCTTGCAAATTCACTTAAAAAAAACCATAGGTTTCACACATGTTATAGTTAGGTGGACATTTCACTTGTAAAAAACCAATGAAATTCCCCCGTTATAGTTAGTTCAGATAAATATAACTCGCGCGACCGCCACTCTATCACAAGGATGATGTCATCAGTGATGTCATGAGTGATGTAATATGTGATGTCATCAGCAGTGGATTGCGGGCGCGCGAGTTATAGTTATCTGAACTAACTATAACGGGGGAATTTCATTGTTTTTTTTACGAGTGAAATGTCCACC
The DNA here is from genome assembly GCF_964204655.1 of Triturus cristatus. Taxonomy (NCBI): domain Eukaryota; kingdom Metazoa; phylum Chordata; class Amphibia; order Caudata; family Salamandridae; genus Triturus; species Triturus cristatus. Next base: position 715,397,349 of record NC_140583.1, read on the forward strand.
TAACTATAACATGTGTGAAACCTATGGTTTTTTAAGTGAATATATATATATATATATATATATATATATATAATATACACTCCACACTTCAAAGTTCACTGCCGCCGCACCTCACGTCCCGGAATTACTCCAGCGGTGGTGAGCCGCATACGTGAAACCACAAGGATAACATAAACTCACTGTTTGTCACCATTGCTCATTGTTTGTTCAGCAGTTTGTTCATGAAAGGTAAACATAAACATTCTACTGCCAATCCATTCCCATTGTTAGATTTTAAACACTTTAAGTGCAGTTAATTACCCCAATACTAAACATGAATTAAAAATTGAAAATAAAAAATCTTCTGATGGTCACTTCTGCCTGCAGATTCCTCACTTGTAGAACAAACCCAAGCATCAGACTGGATCTGGAAAATTTCAAAGCCCTCACTGCGCCAGTAGGGAGTACTGGCTTTGTAACAATGCCGACAGTGGCATTAGGTAACGTCACTGAAACCATTAAATGTCCCCCCTGGCGCAGCACCAGTTCCTCTTTCTCCACACTTTCGATGGGGATCCGCTCTTAGAGTTCCTGACCTAAAACAAATTACCTGTGTAGTACCATGTCTCTCCCTCCTACGAAATCAGGGTTCAAACCTCGTAGGGATTGTGAGGGACAGATGTCCATTAAGGAACCCTGCTCAGTCTTCCTCTGGTTCCCTGGTTTTGACAATGTCTGTCAGACCTGTTAATTCTGTCGCAGTATGCACCTGAAGGGCCTCAAGAGTGGGAGGCGAAGCTCTCTATGGCCAAACCCAGAGATGAACGACTGAGTGAGCAACTTTCAAAACATCACTCAAGGTCACCTTCCATGCACTCTTCTGAAGGGAGGGAGGGGGATTAAGAAGCACAAAAGACACCAAACGTATGTCCCCTTTCTCGCCCCTCCACTCCCACAGGGCCTTTGTCCTTGTAGCTCGTTGACACTGAGCCGGTTGTTGCTCCTTTAAGTGACCTTGCTCCAATGGACACGGCCCCGGAGCGACCTCTTTCTACCTCTGTCCTTCAACCCTTCATTCGAGACCCCTCAGTGCCAGGACGTCACTCCTTGAGTTTCTGACTCCACATTCTTGTCCAGCAGGGTCTTTAAACCCTGTGTATTCCATTTTTGCTAAATCATTGATTCCATTCAGCCTTCCTTCGAGTCCCTTCGCTCCATACTCTTTCTAGATGTTCATGCCTACGGCGCTGCTCCATCTAAACATATGCTAACTCCACACCCGGTGCTCTGTTATGACGCTACCACCTTCGATGCCTAGGAATGCTCCACCTTCATAGGTTCCATCTCCTCCTACAGCACTGGAACAAACACAACTGGCGCCAGTTTTCTGATGTTATGACACAAATCAAATAAATTGGGGAGCCCCAACAACTTCTAGAAAAGGAGGAATACAAGAGCTGGATTCATGATATTTTTGGGACAGTCTCCGTTCCCCTCAATCTTTATACTTATTGGGATTATGTTGGTGATGCTAATCGGGGCCAGGACGCTTAGGCCTGGTTTCTGCTAGTGGTTTAGAGACCTCCCTGGAGTTGACTATGGACTTTCCCACCGATCCACCAATGCCTTAAGTAATGTAATTTCATAAGGTAATGCAAAAGGCTTCTGTGGTATTTGATCTACATTTGTCAACTCCGAATGTTAAAGCTAAGAGCTCTTACCATCAGTGCATAATTCAGAACCTCTTCTCCCCTTAAATGATTCCATCCTGGATCCATTCAGGACTGTATGCGATAAAGCATATTCTGCCCCTGATATAAATGGAGTAGAAGCATAATGCTTTTGGGCTGCTCTGGGTGACCTGCTCTTTTTCTCAACCCATCCTTCGCCTGAAAGTTTAGTTATACAAGCCTCCTACTCATCTGGTCAGTCCATGGGAAATTTCCCTAACTTCTGACAGCGAATTAAGGCACATGGGGGAAGGAGGTTTTTTCAGCAGAAAGCATGGCCCTGAAGTCCATCTACTCCAACTGCCTCTTTGCTCAGTACACCTGTGCCTTGTGGGGTATGACACAAATGGTGGTGGAAGGGTAATTTTGAAGAGGTTATCCAAGACTGCCAGAATCACATTTTCAAATCTGGTCTGGACACAGCAGATTCTGTGGCCTGGGCTATGAGCACTTCCATCCCTTTCCAGAGACATGCCTAGATCTGAACTTGTAACTTTTCTCCTGACATCCAAGCCATTCTAATTGCTCTGCTTTTCAATGGGGTACTGTTAGATGATAAAGCTGATTTGGCACTGAAGTGGTTCCACACCAGTAAAGCTAAAGCATTCTCCTTAACATTGCAGCTACCATCCCCCATGAGATTATCACCAATTTTGGCTTTTTTTGTGGCTTCTCTAGGTGATTCTCATTTCACTAGCAGCTTCAATACCATCCTCAGCAAAAGCTGCACCAGTTCTAGTTTGCTCCCCCAATACCACCCTCAATCTGGAGGAGGAATTGGGATCCTGCTTGCCCCAAGCTTGGAAGACCATCACTTCGCACCAGTGGGTTCTTCAAATTGTACTAAGAGGTTGCACCCTTCCTTTCAGCTTCCACCCCCATCTCACCTCTGCCCTCCCCCACCTCAGCCCTCCTCCCCCCATCTCTGACCTCCTCCCCTCTCCAGACCACCTGACCATAGTACAACAAGAGGTGTCCTCACTCCAATAGTAAGGAGCAGTAGAGTTGGTGCTACAACAGGAAAAGAACGTTAACTTGCTGGTGCCCAAGAAGGGCGGCGGTCTGCATATGATCGTGGAATTGAACTTCTTCCTCAAAGGAAAAGTTTACGATGCTGAACCTAGCTCAAGTGTTGCTGGCTTTGGAGCTTGAACACTGGACGGTGTCACTCGACCTGCAAGATGTATTCTTCCACATAGCTATCCTATGTTCACATCAAATGTACTTGTGATTTATGGTGGGTTCTAGTCACTACCAATTTGCAGTGCTTCTTTTTGACTTAACATCTGTGCCTCGAGTCTTTACGAAGATGATGGCAGTGGTGGCAACCCATCTCAGTCAGATCGAGCATTTCCATCTTCCTGAATTTGGATGTCTGGCTAATCAAAGCTAGGTTGCCAGAGGTAGTTTCACACCATCTGCAGTCAACAGCATCCCTGCTCTTCGACCTGGGATTTTCAGTCAACCAGCCCAGATGCTACCTGTGGCCCTCCCAAGTTCAGTTCATAGTCCGTGTTGGACACCACTCTGATTCGTGCCTTTAATCTTAGAGGGTTCAAACCTCTCAGTGGTTCACAAGCATATGTCGCAGCAACACCAGAGATCTTTCCAGCAGCAACGGAAACAAACAAGAGGACGCTCTACCCTTCAGCCTGCCCAAAGAGTTTAACCTCTTCGGCGCTCATGACGAGCCCAGCTCGTCATGAGGCACAGTGGAGCTGTGCTCATAACGAGCTGGGCTTGTCATAACCGTCGCGGCCCGCCCACGCGTGGTTGATTCCCCGCCTGTGCGGGAGAATCAATCAGTGGGCGGGGTCGTGACGAGCTCAGCTCGTCATGAGCACAGCTAGTCACGACCCTCCACTGTGCACATGATGGGATACTGGTGGTCTCTGCGTTCTTAAAGATGGTTAAAAGTTTAACCATCTAATGGTAGCCTATGAGGCTACACTGTTCTGGCCTTCTTGATCATAAAAAAGGGTTGTGAGGGAGATTTAAACTGATTGCTAAGGCATCATAAATTGATACATGTATGCTTCCTTATGGCCGGTTTTTGAGATCATTATAAAGAAGTGGTCCATTGACCTATGTCTATAGACTGCATTATCTGTTTTTTTTCTTATGTGTCTCTGCAGGCCTTTCCAAAGAGGTGAAATTCTACTTTTAATACGATATATATTGAAGTGCCCCGGGGTCCCTGCACGAGGTCCTTATGACTATAATGGAAATTCCCCTACAAGAGAACTGAAGTTACAGGAAAATTATTCCTTCTGTCTTTTTTCTTAACATTTCTTTTTATTATTAATTAAACAAGATAACCGCTTGCGAATGAGCAATGTCAGATAGCATGGCAATCAATGACACATTACATATAGTTCCATATTTTCATGTGCAGATTGCTTTACAGTGAACATTAATATATATTCGGATGTAGACTCTCCCAGGGACGGTTGTGCCTGCAAGGCGGTTGGTATACATGTTACCTCTGTATTCGTTCCACTTCCCCCATATTTGTATCCCTTTCTTAGGGCAGCCTCGAGATAGATATGATATATATATATAGATACACTGTTTTTTCTCGATACATGCACCAATCCATGTCACTCTCCCATTTCCTTAGAGTCGGAGTTGCGCGTACACCCCCATCTTCTTGCCGCATTCCTCTTGGCGACTATCAATCCTAGAGTCACCCAGGTTTTCTCTTTGCTACCCAGTTGGCTCCCATATATTTAGGAGATAGCCCTTGGTCTCCATAGTCATTACCTGACTGAGGACTTCACCCATACATGAGTGAACCGCTCTCCAATATCTAGCAATATGTGGCCATTCCCATAGTTTGTGAAAAAAAAGTGCCTTCCTGGCCATATTGCCGTTCGACAACTAGATTCAGTCCCATATCCCATCCTGACCAATGCTGGCCCAGTAACGTAGGTCCGGTGCTGTATTTTCAATTGTACCAACTTCAACTTAGAGGATATTGCCCCTTCCCTTGGTGGCGCTAGTACCTCTATCCATTTGTCCTCGTCAAGCTCCGTTAAGTCACTTTCCCACTTTGCCCGAAGTTGCGGTAGGGGATCAGGTGAGTGATTTATCAGTTTCAGATACGTCGGGGAAATTGCCTTCTTGGGCATGTAACCATTCAAAAGCCTATCCTCAAGAGGAGAGGCCTCGGGATGACCGCTTGTAGCCCGTGCCGTATCTGAAGATACCTGAATCTCTCTGAGTCTGCAAGTTCATATTTCTGTTGGAGGGTTGTGAAGGGTAGCACCTCCCCCTTTTTCTAAAGATCGCCCACCCGCGAGATCTCTATTCGATCCTATCTATCAAACCCCTTTGTTTTCCAGAGATTGCCCAAATGTTCTGAGTCCCATAGTGGGGTGCTCTGAGTTTTTGTCTTTGTCCATCCCATATTTTTCTGTACCAAGTGCCACACCTGTACTGAGTTTTGTAGGGCCTGTCAGGGGGATTTTTTCAGGTTTTGAGTACAGTGCCCGTGTATGATTAACCCCAGGTAGTAGCCATCTATCCATGGCATAGCGCGGATCAGTAGTGGGCTGCTATATGCAATGGTTGATGGCCGCTAGCTGCGCCACCCAGTAGTATATCCTGATATTGGGCAAACCGATTCCCCCATCGTACCAACCTCTCACCAGTTTCGGGAAGGAGATACGTGGTGGACTAGACTACTTCTCCAGAGTAGCGGTCGCTGGGCTCTCTCCACCTGTCTAAAACATGACGGAAGGACTAGGGCAGGTGAATTTTGTAAAACCTATAAAAAACGAGGCAGCGACATCTAAACAATGCGGCTCGCCCCAAGAGTGACAATGGAAGGGACTGCCAGTGCACCACGTCATACTTCAGTTGCCTCAATGGTGGCAAAAGGTTAGGTTCATAGAATAGTTTGGGATACTCCGTAACGGATGGGTTCAAATACTTGGGCATCTTCATTACTATCTTGACTTAATAATCTTTTGGTAGGATCGGTGAGTTGCCCTTAAGTACGAAGACAAGCGATTTTGTCCAGTTGATCGTATACCCGGAGTATATACCAAAGTTAGTGAAGATGTTCAGAACTCTACGCTGGGAGGCCAAGTATAGCAAAATGTCGTCTGCGTAGAGCGAGATACGGTCTTCCCAGTCTTCGGTCCAACGCAACCCTCTTATTACAGGGTCTCGTTGAATCCAACAGGCCAAAGGCTCTAGCGTGAGCGCAAACAGCAGTTGGGACAGCGGGCATCCCTTCCTGGTCTCCCTGTGGAGATGGTATATATCTGATTCTTTTATTGTTGACCACCACTTGTCCTATTGTGTCGGTATATAAAAGTTTAACCCAACCGATAAATTTAGGGCTAAATCCTAACCTCTCTAAGACAGCAAAAAAGTACGACCACTCTATGGTGTCAAACGCCATGGTGGCGTCTAGAGACACAGCAACTGCATCCTCCATGATTGTGTCTGTACTCCCCAGAACCCCATGTACCCTCCTTAGATTCAGGGACGTGTTTCTTGATGGCATAAATGCCGATTTGGTCCGGGTGGACCAGCTCTGGAAGGACACAAATCAAGTGGGAGGCTTGCAATTTTGCAAATATTTTAGCCTCTGCGTTCAGCAGCGATATGGGTCGATAGGACGTGCAGCAGTCTCTTCGGTTTCCTTCCTTAGGTATCACTACCAGAGTGGCTAATCTTTGATCCGGTGGAAGGAGTCCTATCTCAAGACTCTATGATCATTGGCCTTAAGAAGACCGCTAGCTTATCAGGTCTTAGTTTCTACAGTTCTATTGGGTGGCCGTTGGGGCCCATTGCCTTTCCTGTCTGGCGAGAACAAATGGCCTGAGCTATTTCATCCGATTCGAGGTCTCCCTCCAACGAATGCCTCTCCTCTTCCACCAATATCGGCAGACGAATTTCCACCAGCAGTTCTTTAGTCTCCGACTCCAGCCTGGTGGACCTAGAAGTGTAGATAAGATCATAATATCTACCAAACTCGTCCGCGATGTCCTGTGGATCTGTAAGTTTTCTCCTGGTTCTGGCCCTCAGTTCTGTAACCAGTCGGCTAGCTGCCTCTTTCCTATCTAACCAGGCCAGCAGTTTCCCAGCTTTGTCCCCAAGCTCACATACACTCCCCAGCTTATGGCTGAGCACAGATTTGGCGGCCTCTCGTCTCGGATCTATATATTCCTTCTGTCTTAATGCCAAGTTTGTAATTCGTTCAGCAGCTTTTGCTGTAACAGGAGAGCAAAAATGACGGTGGTCGCTTAAAATGGTAAACAATACATTTTACACAAGCCATTTCCTAGTGAGTCAAAAAAATCAAATGTGTACAGTACCTCCCACCTGCAAACCCCTAATGTATGTCTTAGATGCCATAACAAATTCACTTTTTCTCATCAATTCAGTTTTTTGACTTTGAGTTTGAATCGGTCTGTGAAACCTAGGGCAACTTGTGAACCAAGCCAATTCTGATTCAAGGAGGTATAATCGGAACCGTAAAAGAAAAAAAATGGTTAACGGTGTTTTAAAAAACAAACATTTTTTAGGGAAGATAATTTTAACATTTCATAAATGGAAAAAAGTCTGTGTTGATTAACAAAATATTGATTGTAATCATGTAAGGTTTAAAAACAGCTTGAACTTGTTCATGAACTATTTTCAGCTTTATCTTGTCGCATATGGACCAAAAAACCTGCTTGTGTACCAAAAGTCACATTCAATGAATGTCTGTGGAAGATCGCACAGCATATATCTAGGGACCAGTAGCTTTAGTGATGCAGATAGCCATGAGCAGAAAATGTCACTGATTGATAGTTTCTCAACCGTATTGTCACTTACTGTAAACTTGTTTTCAATGACGTTAAGCAGGTTTATTGAAGGAAACATTGCCCCTTTAGTGTTTGTTTCTTTTGGAATAGCATTCTGCTCATGATTTTGACTTTTTAGATACCTTTTTCGTCTTACAGTGCCTCAATAGCGTTGACTTGAAGTAGAAATAAGTTATTGAAATAGTTGCAAATGTGTTTGTATATGCATATTCTTAAAGCAGGTATGAATTTTCCTTACAGGTATTTAAATCAAGTGCTAAAACTTAAGTTCACTAGAGAATCTCATGTTCGAAAGCTGGACAGACTTCTGAGTTACAATTTGCCAATTGAAATGGAAAATCTAAGGTAGGTAGCAGATGTTTCTCTGTAAAAGCTATATTTAACTTTGAGCATGATTTCTACAGTCTCTTGCATATGACAGTAGAACTGCCATCAATGCAGGTTGAAGTCCAACGTGTTTTAAAAGTTGATTTTTCTGTGACATTCTGGGGTTTGTTCTGGAATTTTCCTCTACCTCTGCCCTGAGCGTACAGCAGGCTACACCTGCAGCAAGACCTCATGTCCATCCACCTGTCCAAATTTCAGACATTGTCTTTTGACAGTAACCTTCATTCATGCTCTCCACCTAGTCCCTTGCCACGCAAGCCCATTTCTGTAGAGGGCTGTGTTGGCACCTGTAAATATTTTTAAGTCTCAAGTTCCTTTGATACAATGTTAAATAATGTTTTATGACAGAGGGGCGCTCAAACTTGTTCTGGCTGCCAAAAAACATGGCTTGCTATTTGACAGAGGGCCTAACACTACTTTCAAAGTTAAAAATGATCCTTCATTTTAATAAGTGGCTTTACCATCAGAGGGCAAAATTATAGCAGTGGCCTTTTAATAAAGGTCACCATGTAAGGGGCTGAGAGATTTCGCCCAAGATTTGTTTAGGAACATAATGCCAAATGCTGCATTTTAAAAATTACATCGTGCCAATGCAGCATTAATTGCCCCATTTCGGTTGTAAGATTTGAGTGTAGATAACCTTTGACCACAAGTGCTTGTCTAAGTCTAGGATAACACATAAAATAAAATAATTGCAGTGGAATAGTATGAAAGTCTATTTTAGCGCTCATACGGTTGCGAAAGAATTTACAATTTAAATAAGTGGCCATTTTTATTGCCTTCATTCAACACATGCTGCACTTTACTGCTTTTGAATTCCTCACATTATGTACACATGATCAGCTTTGGAAGTGGGAGAGCTACTTAGTGCTTTCTTCTAACGGTGTATATAAATTCAGGGTTTTAAATGTTTGAGAGGTCATTTGATGCAAGAGAAATCAGTGCTGATTGGGAGAATGCCCTACTAATGTACTTGTAACAGAAGAAGGCTACAGACTAGACCTATCAGGAAAGAGGGTAATGGGATAGAATGCAGAACAAATGTTTGCTTGGGTATTATTCAGAGGACAGTAACTAATCCAGAGACCATTCATAATAACTATGATTAACAGTGAAGCACAGGTGCAGTATAGATCGTCATAACAGTAATTGTATTGAATCCGCAAACCAGTTTCATTTAGTCCCAATAATTAGTGCTAGATGTAGATAAGATACTTGCAACAATACAGTGACAGTCACAGTAAAACGTTGCTGATCAAAGTAGTACTTTATGGCAATTTTGTGTTTGTGTTTTTTTTTGTTGCACACTACTGCTTTTGTGCTTTATGAAGTGTCTTGATATTGAGTATTGTTCAGTGATCAAGAACATCTCCAATCATAGACAGTCTGTCTTGCTAAGAAGGCACTCTTCATTATTGAAGAGGAGAGGTATTCTGGGTTAGGCTATATTTCTCAATAGTGGCATATAACATGATACAGGCTCCTCGAGACCACTTTAAAAAGCTAGTTTTCCATTTCATGTTCTCATATGTAATAATTTCAGGTGTTAGTAAAATCTTTGCCATTATTATTTGGGATTCTTTTGCTGCATTTCCCAAAAAAGTGAAGAATTCCAGTTAAACAATTGTGGTATTTATTTTGCATCCATAATGATGGTGTGTATGTATATTACTACTTTGTGTTCAATTTTGGTGATACTTTATTTTTCAGTGTTTAAGTAACAAAATTCCTGAGTACAAATAACCCTGCAAGTCTTGGCAGGTTCTGAACCCACCTCTTTATTTATCCGCACAATGTGGTGAGATTCCTACCTGTTTTCTCAACTATTCAGAACTACGAGTCAATTCACTTGGGACTGAGAGACACAGGAATTTTAGCCTGGGGTAGCCAAGACTGTAATCCTTGGCATGCAACACGAATACCTTTTATAAAACATTCTGACCTGGGTAGCACATACCAAAGCTTGATTTGAAATATTATAGCACTTTACAAAGGGTTTTGTGCTCTACTGCCTAATGAACATTTAGGTATTCACATAGCATTTGCACAACACATAGACCCAACCGCATACACATCCCACTAACTACCACACACCCTCAAACAGAAATCTTAATCAAACTCATGTTCATTAATGCTCACCCTGCATAACTCCACATACCAGAAAATTCAAACCTGATCAGCTATGAAAACCTTGACGCCTTCTTAACAAACCTGGCTCACCCCCACATCTTTGCACATCCTAGATGTTCTTCCCACATTCTGCATCATCCATTGTGCGGACTGCGCACATAAGAATGGAGTATGCCCAACTGTGATCCCTAAGTCCTTCTGGTCCTGCACACTAGGCAAGCAGGTAACACAACTCCATAGAGCCTCTGACATGCCATTTCCATCTCTTTTCAACTTCCATGCATGCCTTGTGAGCAGAATAAGGACTTCATTGATGCATTCTCAGATCTCCTCACCACCTAGTCCATCTGACATGCCCATAGCACCCTTTTGGGTGCACTTAACATGCCAAACGGTGGAAGCCCCCCTCCCCCCCCCCCCCAAAAAAAACCCCACAAGATACCTTGGTCAACCTCATTAGTACACTCCGAGTGGTACAGCATGTGAAACAAGCAAGAGTCTCCAAAGGCCACTTCCTCCTATCTATACCCTTTGATTGGATTAACCACTCTGCTGAACATAGTATGTTACAACGCTTGTGAATACATCACATGCTATTACAACAACTTGCTGTAGCAGGCGGGCTGGACTTAAGAATAGTATTATTTACTATTCCTACTCCAGTTTGCGCAACAGCAGGGAAGGTGTTAGATTTTATATAGCACTGTGTGTGGAAACAGCGTTGTAAACGCTGGTTCCCCCACTCTGCCATCCCAATGTCCTTTCTCAGCGTGCTACCAACAAACCAAGGTCAACAAAAGTCCATCCCTTCAGATCCTTCAGAGACTTCTCCGTAGATAACCAAATTCTTGAACCCTTCACCACCTTTGTCAACTCCACGTCCATTGCAAACACCCCTATATAAAAGGTCAATATTTTCTTGGAAAGCGATGTGAAGTTCTTCGCTGCAATTACATCACGCAAGCGCACGTCAAGGCCTTCAGCGCCCTGCTATACTGAAGACCTTGCTGACAAATGATCCATTTGCAGACCGGAAAGAAAATGGAAGAAAAACAGTACTTTCAAGGACTTCTTGATACCGACAATCCCCCGTGCAACACAGACGGATCCTTGCATCAGCCTAAGCGCAGTACTCTACCAACACCATAAATAAAGCCACCAACAGAAGCAGAAAATTATTAAAAACAAGCATTGCATCCAGCCCGGCCGGATCCTCCGGTTCCTCACTTCATAGAACAAGCATTTGCAATGCAATAGGTCTCGCAGTTACACGAGTTAAAGCTATTGGCATTGTAAATGACAATGCCAATAGGCATTGTTATTTGCAATGTCAATAGCTCAAACTCGCGTAAATGCGAGACCTAATGCATTGCAAATGCTTGTTGTAATAAAGGAAAGAGGTCTTCAATATTATAATATAGTTTCAAAATAGGATTTCAAAAAAACAAATGCAATTTAAAATACCGGTAACTCACTCAATGGTTCCTACTTGGGCATACGTCTGTATTTCTAAAGCATCAATAAATGGGGGAGCAGTTATTTGGGTTTTCTGATCGAACATAAATAAACCCACCCTAGCCACGGACACGCTACTGCAAAGTCGACGACTTCATCTGGGAGACGGTCGTTGCTGGCCGGGAGCTGCCTCAGGCAGTCAACAGAAAACATGCACCCTTATTATCAGTAGTTTCAAAATAAAGGTCACTGCTTTATATATTTTCACCCCCCAAAAATGCCCAGAAAAAACTGATTTCCTCTAGTTTCATATGTCTCCTAAAAAATGAGTCATGTCCTGGCTTTGACGCGCTCCCATTTAACCATAAGAAAAGGAGACACAGATCCATTGTCTTGGCAGGACGGCCGATCACCTCACCACAGGAATATAATGACTACCGCCAAACAGTGCACTGTGATAAGTAAGCAGTAAGAGTCATTAATGCTGTGCGCCCTCCATTTCTGACAAGAACGATTTTTAAATATCTGGAAAACATAATCGCGGCGAAAGTGATCGCGAGGGTGCCCGCGAGCTATGCGGCTGCACCACGAAAGTGAAAGTAATCGTGAGGGTGCCCGCGAGCGCAGCAGATCATAAGTGAAAGCAAACAAGTGGTTGCAGGACTCCAAATGGTGCGCGCGCCCGGACGGGTCACATGCACTGTAGTTGGAGGCCTGCAAAGCCACTGTTTGCACTTCCAAAACGCGCTTACTATAAGTCTCGCCAGAGCAGCGCTAAAGCGCTGGTCAGGCGAGACCTAAAAATGCAATACCTCTACTTTTTCAGTGAATAAATACAGAAGTCCCAACTGTGTATTGACGATACAAAGCCTGCTTAATCTCTCACATCCATCCCATTCCAACACTGGTCAGCATTCAAAGCCCTATCTCTCCTAAATCTGACTGATGTTCTCCAGTTCTTCTAAGCACCTTATGAAAATGTCTTAACACTGTCCTTCATCAAAACTCTCCAGGGACACTCTCTTAACCTTGCTTACCATTGTTAATGCCTCCTGTACTGCAGGCGTTTTCTTATATCCTCTCAATACTGCCAGATCCTCCCACTCCTAAAGAAACCTACACCAGACCCTGATGACCTCGATAAATAACGCCTCATCACTCACCTGAGTTTCATCTGCAAGGTCATTGAAAAAGCAGTCTGTACAACTCTAAGATCACATTAATGCTATCCATCACTTTTACTACTACGTGGCTGTCTTCAAATCAAGCTGCAGCACGGAGATCGCCAACTTACACTTCTTAGACAATGCCCTCTTGACCATGGATGAAGGTAACCCTAGCTTCCTGATGTTGCTGGACTTACAAGCTGCCTTTGACAGAGTCAACCATCCCACTCTTGTATGCACTCTCGAGTTGCTAATGGTATTCACCAACAGTGCTCTTGACTGGTTATATCCTACCATTTTAGCCAATATCAGTTGGCTTACATGGACACCTCCAGGTCACAAAAGATCCCTATCCCATATGAGGTACCTCAGTGTTCCATACTATTTCCTCTCCTCTTCAACTGCCTGGTGCTCTACTCGTAGATAACCGTATCAAGATGTACTGCTTCAGACTCCCAGTGCCTCAAACACTGCTTACACATCATTCAGACCTGGTTGTCCAACACCTACCTGAAGCTCCATTCAGCCAAGATAGAATTTGTATTCTATGCCAAGAGCAACCAACCAGATACAATACAAACCTGGCTCAATGACCTGAAGCTTGATGGCTTGGAATCCAGACTCTCACTGAATACCAAATCAATTGGATTCAACCGAAACACCAACCTCTCCCTCAAGAAACATAGTGCCAAAAAATTAAGGCGACCTGGTACTAGCCTCTTCTAAAGGTCAAAACATTGCTTCATAACTACTGTTCAAGCCCTTGTACTGTCTCATATGAATGGTGCTAATGCCCTACTTTAGGACCTCGCAGACTTCACTGGCACCTCTTGGGGACATCCGCAGAATGTCTCACCTAGGACCTTACGAAACCGTTTTAAATCACCTATACCCTGAAGGAACTCCATTGGCTCACCTTTGTCCGCCCACACCACCTTCAAAAACGCCTACATTATTTACAAAGCCATCAGTCCGCACCCCTGCTTATTTGCAGACAAGCTCGCCATCTCTGGTGATTTTCGGCATACCCGTAGACGGGACACCATCAGCTTGCAGATGAAGCAGTGTAAAAAACAAAAAAGAAAAATGTGTTGATCGTGGCCCGGATCCTGCCCAAACATTTTGGCCTTCACCCTTTTCTGAACCAGTTTGTGTTGGCCTTTTGGACTGTACCCTTTACTTCTGCTAACCAGTTGTTAAGTGCATGTGCTCTCTCCTTTAAACATGTTAAAATTGGCTAACACCCAATTAGCACATTTTATTTACTTGTAAGTCCCTAGTAAAGTGGCACTTGATGTACTCAGGGCCTGTAAATTAGATACTGCTGGTGGATCCACAGCACTCCTTTTACCACCCACTTAAATAGCCTTTTAGGATTTAGATCTGTTTTTATTATTTCAATTTAGACCATACAATACTGCCCACCTACCTCCATTGGCTGGGGATGGTGTAAGTATATGGGAACATTGTAGGTGTAAGGAAAGAGATGGGGGGGCTGTTACTATGACCTATAGGTTGCAAGGCCTCGGGCCACCGATGCCGAGATTGTTGCACCTTCCACTGGCTGAATCTGTCTCTTCAGGGGCCGTGGAAATCTGAGTAAGCGCCAAGGTAGGTCCAATGGCTGCTTGAGTCTGGTAAGGTTGGCGGTGTCGGCGCCCTCTCCAGCCCACCACCGCATGGCCCATGCGCCCTCCCCAGAGACTCTGGAGAGGAGTGCACTGCGAGTCCTGGCGAGAGTATCCCAATCCACTCCTCCCTGAACGTACCAGCAGGTGATGCAAGACTCTCACCCAGTGCCGATGTGGGTAATGGTGGGTGGAGCTGGCCCGTCTGCTCAGAGTCCAGGGCCCGGGATCACACAGCTCCACTGGCAACACCTTTGATATCCGCAGGTTAGCTACCGAGCCTCCGGGGAGGTAGCACATGGTTCCCGCGTCCCAGTCCGGTCAGGATCAGCCTTCCGTACTTCACAGCATCTCGCTTTCCCCGCTAGGCCTTTAAAGACAGGCTCAGCTCCTAGGTATGCGACTTAGTGGGTTGCCTTCTTGGACACGCCCCCCTTAAGCAGCCTTTTAAACATTTCTCATGCCTGCCATTGCAACCTGTGTGCAGTTTGATCAAATAAACCTTTGGCCAGCCTAAACTTACATCTTTTTGATGCATGCAAGCCGTCCATAGGGTGGACTGTACACAGCCAAAAGGGCAGGGTGCAGTGTATTTAGAAGGTTGGACATGTACTTTTAGCTTTTACATGTTCTCTACTGCAAGGTCTACTACCTCTTTCATAGGGTAACATTGGGTTACCTTATTACAGTTTATCAGTGATAACGTTCATTTGGGAACAGGTAGGAATGTCGGATTTGGTATGTAAAGAATTGTATTTTAAAACACTCTTTAATATGAAAGTTGTTTTTAGTCACAATTCTGTAAAAGACACTTTTAGTAAGTTAGCATTCTCTTTTCCTAACCATTGGTGCCTGCACCGTGGGTCACAAGACTAGGTGTAACTGGCAGTTGGTCTTTGTGTATTGCTCCCAGACAGTGAGACAAACTGGAATGTGTTTACCAGGATGGGCCTTCTCTGACTTGATAGAGGATTGTACTCACCTATCACACTTGGACATTACAAAGCCTTTGCCCAAGCACCCTCACAAAGGGTTTGACACTAGTCTTTTGTGCCCCCAAACAAGCAGGGGGCAGGGAGGTAGGACATTCTAAACCACTCCGAGATGGAAATCTCGGGAACCTTTTACTTCAAAGCTGGCACCAGGTATAAATATTGAATCCTCAGACCCAACTCTGGCACCAGGTATAAATATTGAATCCTCAGACCCAACTCTTCAGCACACCTCTTGACCTGTGGAAGACCCAGAAGGACTACTCTCCTGCTCTGCTACTCTGCTGCCCTACTGCCAGAGCAAGAAGGATTGCACTTGTATCTTTAACCCAGGACCACCAGAGTGACTCCAAGGGCTAGTTGGATGGCCTCCTTATCGGAGCCTCTGGGACAGAAAAGGCTCCAATCACCTTGACTCCAGCACCTGGACTCTGCTGTGAGTCTTACCCCCTAAGTGGTGCCACTGCAGTCCTGGACCCTTGGAAGTGCGCCTGAAGGTGCTCTGCTAACCTAGCTGTGGTCTTTTGGGCAGAACTGACAGTTTGACCCATCACCTTGCAGCCTCAAATCGGAATCACCGCTGCACGACTCATCCTTGACGCAGGACCTTGCATCGAAAGTCTCCTCGACTGCTCCATCAAAACTGCTGCTGCTCAATGCATTCTTCGCGCAGGATCTGTCCATACTCCGCAACCAGAATTTAAGGTACTTTGTTCAGCGGGACTAACGGGGGTCCCTGTATCCGGCCGACACTCTATCACGGTCGACCTGACCTTGAGACTGTCCCTGTACGGCATGACCAGATAACCACAGTTGGCGCTTTGTGCTTTTAGGCACTGTTTTTACTGAAGTCTTTAAAACTGCATATCTCCAGTTCCACTGTTATATTTCTAAATTGGTGTGGGATTTTTTTTGTGTTGTGTTTTCACTTTATTACTGTTTGAAGTGCTGCGTAAATACTTAGCACATTGCCTCCAAGTTATGCTTGACTTCTATTGTGTCAAGCCACTAAAGGGTTAAGTGAAGGTTAATTTGGGGTGTGCTTGTGACTTCACCCTGACAGGAATTGTGGTTGCTGCCCGAATAGGGTTTTACCCTCTCAACCAGTAAGTCAGTTTTCTACAACAGGCCTTTTCCATTTGTGCACCCAGGATCGGAAACCACTTCCCCCTTATCCATCAACACTGCCCCAACACTGCTCTGATATAGGAACGAGTTGTAGACTAACCTCTTTGAAGAATACTGCATAACAATGCATTAACTGTCCACAAATCACTTTCCTTTCCTATTACGTGCTTACTTTATGCTTGCTGTTAACCATGTACTGTTCTGCACTGCCATTTGGCAAGGTTTGTGCTATAGAATGTGTGTATGTGTGTGTGTGTGTCCGTGTGTGTGTGTGTGTGACCGTGTGTGTGTGCGCGTGTGTGTGTGTGACCATCCTTGTGTGGACTATGTGTGAATGCCTGCCTTGTGGGGACTATGTGTGAATGCCCTCCTTGTGGGAACTATGTGTGAATGCCTGCCTTGTGGGGACTAACCTTTCCCAATGTTTATACAACACACTAATAACAGAAAAATGTTAAGAAAAAATTAATGATACAGGATCCTGCTTCAAATTTGCAAATATATTGTTATTTAATCGCACGCACAGCACCATCCTTGTGGGGATCTAGTCAAAATCACTATTTGTGATTGAATACAGTGGAAGGAACATGGCTAAATGTTTATTTTATCAACAATATACACAAACAACATTCTAATCTATTTATATATGAATTGCTGCATATATACTTAGGGTATACATTAAAGACAGATTATGTTAATGTGCCACAAAATATCATATCATGCTTAAAGAAAGAGACTTAAAGCTGTATTTAACCTATTTATTAGTGCTTAAAATCCTAGGAGATAAGGGAACTAACACATAAAGAAATTAACATATGGAACCAAGGAATTTGGTCAAGTGGAACCGAGAGCTTGATTAGCTGCTTACATTTTTGCCAAAATAGATGTTCAAGTCCCCACAGAGATGGTGGATGAAGAGCATTGTGTTTAAGTCTTAATAGAAATAGTGTGGACATTCAAAGCTTAAATCCCATTATAAAAAGTGTGAAGCTAATGATGTTCAAGTCCACACAGAGGTTGTGTGCAATTATAGAAATGCTCAAGTCCCCACAGAGATGGTATGTTACTATAGCGATGTTAAAGTCCACACAGAGATAGTGTGTTATTATGATGATATTCAAGTCCCCACAAAGATAATGTGTTATTACAGTGTTGGTCAAGTCCCCACAAAGATAGTGTGTTATTATAGTGATTAAGTCCCCACAGAAATAGTGCATGCAGGTGATTGTGTTTAAGTCCTCATTAAAATGGGGCCCGATTCGCAAAGGTAAACTTAGACAAAAAAGTCTAACTTTACTACATTTTTCAGTATTCACAAAGGTAAATTTAGACTAAAAGTCTAACTTTACTACTTTTCAATATTCACAAAGCCCCATACAGAGAAAATGACGCTGATGATGTTCAAGTTGAAGCAAACACAAGGAGATGATGGACGGAGTGCTGGAACTTTAGAGCCACTCACCCCCAGTCACAGATCTGGGTTGAATCCATCATTGTTCTTTAGCTCACTTCGCCACCCCAGTTCAGACACAGCTATATGCAAATCAGTCTTGACACGTGCCTCATGGGAACAGTCCAGCCCAAACTGCCAAGCCAGGTCTTGCCTGGACCAGAAACAAGCATCCTGGGACAGCTTTCAGGTAACACCCACTCATCAGTCAGGCTAGATTGAATCCAGTGGCAAAGTGAGCAAGAGACCCACGTCTGGGCATACCCTGCCAACTTAGGGCGAACAAAGCAAACACAAGGAGATTATGGATGGAGTGCTGAAACTTTATAGCCACTCACCCCCAGTCACAGATCTGGGTTGAATCCATCATTGTTCTTTAGCTCAATTTGCTACCCCAGTTCAGACACAGCTGTATGCAAATCAGTCTTAACCTTGTGCCTCATGGCACACCCCTGATGCTTCAAGTCGAAACAGAGCATGCATTTAATTACAGGAATGCCTAGGTCCCCACAGATGATGTTCAAATCCCCACAAAGATAGTGTTCTATTATAGTTTCTTTCAAGCCCCCACAAAGATAGTGTGGTATTATACCGATGTTTAAGTCCCACACATATAGTGCATGAAGATGATTGTGTTTAAGACCTCATTAAAATAGGGCCCGATTCACAATGGTAAACTTAGACAAGAAAATCGAACTTCTACTTTTCAGTTTCAACAATGTAAACTTAGACCAACAGTCTAACTTTACTACTTATCAGTATTCACAAAGCCCCATACAGAGAATGTGAAGCTGATGATGCTCAAGCCAAAACAGAGCTTGTGTGTAATTACAGGAATGCTCAAGTCCTCATATAGATGGTGTGTGACTATAGTATTAACACGGTTGCCAAAGAGAAAGTGTGTGATTATAGACATGCCCAGGTCCACACAGAGATAGTGTGTGATTAGACATTCCGAGGTCCCCACAGAGATGGTGTGTGATTATAGAGATGTCGAGGTCCCCACAGAGATGGTGTGTCACTATCGTATTACCACGGTTGACAAAGAGAATGTGTGTGATTACAGACATGCCCAGGTCCTCACCGAGATATTGTGCGATTATAGTGATGTATAAGTCCCCACCGTGATAATGTGTGATTACAGTCCTATATTCAAGTCTCCACAGTGATGTGTGTAATGATAGGTTTGTTGAAGAACCCATACAGATCGAATTAGTCTGTTGACTTATTAAATGAATTAATCCACTTGAGGGATATGTGTTTGAACACTCTCTCACATGTTTGAATCCTGGTGCTACCACTCATCCTTTCTTCCTTTCAAGGTCTATACAATAAACATATGGTATTCAGCAACAAGATACCCTCAGACGTGAATGTGCACTTTATATATGCACATGAGATGATATGATGTGATAATAGTGGTACTCAAGTCACCACTAGAGATAGATGGAATTATCCCATATCTATGAATCCCACTTCAAATGCAGCCTTAGCTGATTTAAACTGTGTTCATCCAGGAAGGTTTACACTTCCTTAAAAATCCAAGTATCAGAGTTCTCATTTTCTTTTTTAGCCCCCATTTATCAATTCTAGTCTCCTGTAAGAAGATAAAACTGTATTTCTGATTCCAATAAACTCCCCATACTGATTCACTCTGACACTTTAGGATTATTACAATAGAGAAATTGATTGAAGAACTGGCACATCTTTATAATTTTTGTCTCTATAATTCAAGAATGAAATGGTCCTCTCCTCAAAAAGCTCTTCGTTCTCTCAAAGTATTCCTTATACCTGCTCTTGGGGCTCTTTCTAGCTAACCAGGCTCACAATCTATAAATACCTGTGTGTGTGTATATATATATATATGTCCTCACGAATGCGGCCTTTGAATTAAATTGGATAATTCTAGAGAATTGAGTGCTGGTCCATTTTTCATGTGAGAAGTGGACTTTTTCAATTGTTAGAGGCGTGATGTGGCATCGCCTCAAACCAGCACCACTGGGGATTAGGAAGCACTCCAGAATCCACAAAACCCAGGTCGCAATATATATGTATATATGCACATAAACCTTGTTTAACAAACTTTAAACTTTTATTGTGTTTGGGAGCACAAATTCTGTAAGTGAATTTCCGGAATGGAGCTAGCAGATCTTTGTGAAATAGTAGAAAAAAATCAGTGGTACATCCGCCTTTTTATGGGAAGACACATTCTCAAAATGTGCCCAGGTGAAACATGGGAAACCTTTCACAAAGTTGAAACTTCTATTTGATCAGCCTTTTATATTTGGAGTGTAAAATAGAAATTCTTAAACAAGGCTTAAACTTTCTCAAAAGTGCCCATGTCCGCTACAAAAGACTTTCTCAGCGTTGATGGTCTCGTTATTTGGAGGGCAAATCATATACAAGAGTCTTACAAATTGTATTCCTGAACTGAACTGGTATTCTCATAATGTAAGAGAAGAGAAAGCCACTTTGGCTGACATACAGCTGTATTTTTATGGGAATAAAATCCTCAGAATGTGCCTAATTTAATTATAGGAATCTTTCACAATGTTAACAAATGTCTTGAGAGGAGTGAGCCCAAATGTGGTACTTCGGTGTGTGTGGGGTATAAAACTAGGGTTCCTAAAAGGAGCCAGTGAATCCTTTGCTCAGGAATAGAGAAGGACAATTTGATAGTCATGCACTAGCTGTTTTTGTGAGAAAAGAAACCTTAAAATGTGCCCATGTTAACGATAGGAGTCCTTCACAAAGTTGAAGCATTTGCAATGCAATAGGTCTCATTTTCGAGAGTTTGAGCTTTTGGCATTGTACCAGCGAACCCAGCTCACTCTGCAACAGCCAAGCCTGGCCTGTGCCGGAGTGAACAAAGACCACAAGGATGACCCCATAGCGACTGTGACCCCGAGTCCGGCACCCAAGGACCTCCCTCGACACTCCTGAAGAAGCCTGCAGCCTCAGAACAAGGTGCCCCCCCCCCCAACCGCGATCAACAGAGGGTAAGATTTCCTGACGCCGAAAGGCATCCCTGCACCCGGCGCCCCGCGACCCCCCTGTGCCCAATCCCGGGGTATCTACCTATCCTCCAACTACCCAACTTACCTCTCGAAGTGGTGGTGGCACCTGAAGAATCTTCGTCCCCGAGCTTGCAGTCTTTTTCTAAACCGGAGATTTCCCATTGAAATCAATTGAGCGCCCGAAGTCTCAAAAGCACCCTGCACCCAGCCGCCCGAGTGGGTAGTTGGAGGATAGGTAGGTACCCCGGGATTGGGCACAGGGGGCCGCGGGGCGCCGGGTGCAGGGGTGCCTTTTGGTATCGGGAAATCTTACCCTCTGTTGATCGCGGTTGGGGGGCACCTGGTTCTGAGGCTGCAGGCTTCTTCAGGAGTGTCAAGGGAGGTCCTTGGGTGCCGTGGTCACAGTCGCCGTGGGGTCGTCCTCGTTGTCTTTGTTCACTCCGCCACAGGCCAGGCTTGGCTGGTGCAGAGTGTGCTGGGTTTGCGGTTCCGGGATGCTGCCAGGGATTAGAAGTAGATTTTGAGTAGAGCCTCTACTCATGGGAGTCCCAGGGGGCTTCGAGTCAAAAGGTAGCCAGGTCCTCCGGGGTTTGTGAGGTTGCTGGCCACAAGAGATACCGGGTTGGAGCAGGAGCAGGTTCGAGGGTCGACAGGCCGGTAGGGCCGGGGCCAAAGCAGTTGGTGTCTTACTCTTAGCAGCTGCAGGGCAGGTGGTCTTTCTTCTAGCTCTTCTTCGGAATCTGGGGAAGGAAGGTTCAGGATGCCCCTAAATACTAGATTTAGGGGCACTACAGGTAGGTGAAGGGCAGGGACCAATGGGTCCCTGTCCTGGGGTGGGTACACCCCTATCCTGCCTCTCTCCTGTGGGAGGGGGGCAGTAGCTTAGTCCTGATAGGGCAGGGCATCCCATCTTCTAGATGGCGAGAGCCCGGAGATGTGCTTCACCTCGCCTTCCCCACCTGTGGGGTTGGGTTGGCAGGCCGGCACATCCCCTGTCCTTATTTGGAGTTTCCAGCCATGCTTCCCGCCAGAGTGGGGGGTTGCAGTGGCCTGGGGAAGCTCACAGAGGCGGCATGCCTTTGAAGCTTCCCCCTGCCCATCCTGGGGGAGGAGATTTAGCACCTCGCCCAGGATGTGCATTGTTGAAGGCCCAGGAGAGCAGGGGCTCTCCTACCCAGGGGTCCAGCAACATGTCTGCTGTGTGGCAGCCTCAGAACAGACGTGGATTGTAGGTTAGGTTTTAGGGGGCATCTCTAAGATGCCCTCTGGGGTGCTTGGTATATTAAATTCCACACTGGCATCAGTGTGGGTTTAATGTGCTGAGAAGTTCGATACCAAACTTCTCAGTCTTCAGTGTTGCCATTATGGTGCTGTGGAGTTCGTGTTTGACGAGCTCTCAGCACCATGTACTCTTAAATGGCAGCACTGCACTTACAGTGCCCAGGAATGGACCTGGGTACTGTAGGGGCACAGGACTCCTGCTCCTGTGGTTAGAGGGGTGGCTGATGTATGCCATGGCAGTGTAGGTGATGGGCATGGCACACAGGGATGTGTGCCATGTCGATTCTTTGTTTTGTCTAGCACCCAGACACCCAGTCTGCAAGGGCAGTGTGTGTGTGTGTAAGGGTACATGGTCTCTAAGGGTGGCACAATGAATGCTGCAGCCCTTAGAGGCCTTCCCTGGTCACCAGGCCCTGGGTACCTAGGGTACCATTTACCAGGGGCTGACATGTGGCCAGGGTTTGCCAATTTGGCTTTTGTGTTTGTTTTTAGGGAAGGAATATAGGCCCTGGGCACCTAATTGGCAGAAGTCCAGGGTACACTCAGTCAAGGTACATTCAGCAATTCAGTAAAAAGTGGGGGCATACCATGCAAGAAAGTTGGCACTTTTTCACACAACCCACAGACCTCCCCATCCCCCTCCCCCACCCCCCCCACCCCCCCCCCACCCCAACAAAAGGTGATGAGACTAACCTTGCCCTATGGAGTCTTCATTGTCTAAGTGGAAGAACCTGGAAAGTCCATCTGCAGTGGCAGTCCCTGGTCTGTGTTCCACTTCAAAGTCCATTCCTTGTAGGGAGATGGACCACCTTAGTAGTTTTCGGATTTTCCCCTTTCATCTGCATTAGCCACTGAGAGGTCTGTGGTCAGTTTGAACCAGGAAGCGAGTACCAAACAAGTATGGCCTCAACTTCTTCAGGGACCAAACCACAGCACGGGCCTCCCTCTCAATGGCACTCCAATGCTGCTCTCTGGTGAGTAGCCTCCTGCTTATAAAAGCAACAGGTTGATCTTGGCCTTCATCGTTGGCCTTGGATAGGACCGCTCCTATCCCAGGCTCAGAGGCATCAGTTTGCACTATAAACTGCTTGGCATAATCTGGAGCTTTTAGAATTGGTGCTGAGCACATTGCTTCTTTCAGGGTGTCAAAAGCCTTTTGGCAACTAACTGTCCAGTTAACCTTCGTGGGCATCTTCTTGGAGGTGAGTTCTATGAGGGGGGTCACAATGGACCCATATCCCTTCACAAACCTCCTGTAGTACCCAGTCTAGGCCAAGGAATGCCCTGACTTGGTTCTGGGTTGTTGGAGTTATCCAGTCCATGATGGCCTGGATCTTGGGTTGTAAGGGTTGTACTTGGCCTCCACCTACAAGGTGGCCCAAGTACATCACAGTGCCCTGCCCTATCTGGCATTTGGTTGCCTTGATAGTGAGACCTGCATTTTGCATAGCCTCTAAAACCTTCCCAAGGTGGATCAGGTGATCCTGCCAGGTGGAGCTAAAGACAGCAATATCATCAAGATAAGCGGCACTGAAGGATTCCAGCCAAGCCAGGACATGGTTCACCAACCTCTGGAAGGTGGCAGGGGCATTCTTTAGCCCAAAGGGCATTACAGTAAACTGATAATGCCCATCAGGGGTGGAGAATGCTGTCTTTTCTTTTGCTCCTGGGGCAATGCCAATCTGACAGTACCCTGCAGTTAAGACAAAGGTACTGAGGAATTGGGCTGCCCCTAATTTATCTATCAGCTCATCTGCTCTTGGAATAGGGTGAGCATCTGTCTTGGTGACAGAGAGCCCTCTATAGTCCACACAGAACCTCATCTCACTCTTTTCACCTTGTTGATGAGGTTTGGGGACCAGAACCACTGGGCTAGCCCAGGGGCTCTCATAGGGTTCAATGACCCCTAACTCCAGCATCTTGCTGACCTCAGCTTTGATGCTTTCCTTGACTTGGTCTGACTGTCGATAGATTTTGTTCTTGACAGGTGTACTGTCACCAGTGTCCACATCCTGGGTACACCAGTTTGTCAGACCAGGGGTCAGGGAAAAGAGGCTAGCATACTGTTGCAAGACTTGCTTGCAGTCAGTCTGCTGTTGGGCAGAGAGGGTGTCTGAAAAGATCACACCATCTACTGACCCATCTTGTGGGCTGTAGGAGAGGAGGTCAGGGAGAGGTTCACTCTCTGCTTCCTGTTCCTCATCAGTCACCATCAGCATGGTGATGTCAGCCCTGTCATTGTAGAGCTTAAGGTGGTTCACATAGATAACCCTTTTGGGTGTCCTGCTAGTGCCCAGATCAACTAAACAGGTGACCTCCCTCTTTCTTTCTAGGATAGGGTAAGGGCCACTCCATTTATCTTGGAGGGCCCTTGGTGCCACTGGCTCCAAAACCCACACCTGTTGCCCAGGTTGAAATTCAAACAGTGCAGCTTTTTGGTCATGCCAGTGCTTCTGGAGCTCCTGGCTGGCCTCGAGGTTTTTGGATGCTTTTTCCATGTACTCAGCCATTCTGGACCTTAGGCCAAGCACATAGTCCACTATGTCTTGTTTGGGCTCTTGAAGAGGCCTCTCCCAGCTCTCTTGTACAAGACAAAGTGGTCCCCTTACAGGATGACCAAACTGAAGTTCAAAGGGTGAGAAACCTACTCCCTTCTGTGGTACTTCCCTGTAAGCGAAAAGCAGGCATGGTAACAGGACATCCCATCTCCTTTTGAGTTTTTCAGGGAGACTCATGATCATACCTTTCATTGTCTTGTTGAATCTCTCAACAAGGCCATTGGTTTGTGGGTGGTAGGGTGTAGTAAACTTGTACTGCACTCCACACTGCTTCCACATGTGTGTCAGGTAAGCAGACATGAAGTTGGAACCTCTGTCTGAAACCACCTCCTTAGGAAACCCTACTCTGGTGAAGACACCCAGGAGGGCCTTGGCTACTGCAGGAGCTGTAGTAGTCCTAAGTGGAATTGCTTCAGGGTACCTAGTAGCATGATCCACTACTACTAGAATATATTTGTTCCATGAGGCTGTGGGAGGGTCACGTGGACCCGCAATGTTCACTCTCACCCTTTCAAAGGGTACCCCCACCACTGGTAGTGGGATGAGGGGGGCCTTTGGGTGGCCACCTGTCTTGCCACTGGCTTGACAGGTAACACAGGAGCTGACAAACTCCTTCACCTCTTGGTGCATCTGGGGCCAGTAAAAGTGACTCACTAGCCTTTCCCAAGTTTTAGATTGCCCCAGATGTCCAGCTAGGGGGATGTCATGAGCCAAAGTTAGGAGGAAATCCCTGTATTTCTGTGGCACTACCACCCTCCTGGTGGCTACAGGGGTGGTGTTTCTTGCCTCAGCATACAGTAATCCCTCTTCCCAATAAGCTCTGTGGGTACCACTGACATCTCCCCTTGCTTCTGAAACAGCTTGCTGCGTCAGGCTTTCAAGAGTGGGACAGTCTTGCTGACCCTGGCACAGCTCTTCCCTAGAGGGTCCCCCTGGGCCCAAGAGTTCAACCTGGTAAGGGTCAAGCTCCATGGACTCAGTTCCCTCAGGGGTGTCCAAATCCTCTCCCAGTGGAGAGGGGTCCTGAATGTTTTGCTGTACAGAAGCTGGTTCCCCAGTCTTCTTACCTTTTCTCTTGGTTGGTTGGGCCATATTTTCAGGCTCCAGGCCTACTTTTTCACCCTTCCTCTTGCTCTGTGCTCTGGTTTGCACACACACCAATTCAGGGATGCCCAGCATGGCTGCATGGGCCTTTAGCTCAGGCAGGCAGCTGGCAACTTTGGAGAGACCACTACCTGTTTCAGGCCAGGAACCCCCCCAGCCCCCCCTAATGTCACCATGGCCATGGGATGACTAGTGGTGACACTGTCAGCGTTGGTGACTGGGTAAGACTTCCCAATCAAATATTGCTCAGGGGAAACCAGTGAGTCTTTCACCATAGTGACACTTGCACCTGTATCCCTCAGAGCTTCTACCCTAGTTCCATTCACCCAGGGGTACTGTAAATATTTCTTTAAGTTGGGTGGCCACACAGCTACAGTGGCAAACTCCACTTCTCCCAGGGAGACTGGGCTTGCTTCAGTATGTTCCCAGATTTGCTCAGGGTACACTTCTGATCCCATCTGTATACTTGCTGCCCCAGGAGTAGCTGTACTGGGTGCCTTAGGGGCTTTGTTGTGGGGGCAAGATTTATCTACAGTTAGGTGTCCTGACCCCTTACAGTTATTACACCAGGCCTTTAAGGGATCAAAGTTCTTCCCCCTATAGGTTTGGGGCACATAGGGAGTAGTTTGGGTCCCACCCACCTGAACAGGTTTTTGGGGCCCTTTGGAAGACTCAGACTTTTTATCTTGGGGATTCACACCACCTTTCCCCTGGGGAGGCTTTGTGACCACTTTCTTCTGGTCACCCCCAGTGGTTGTCCTTGTCACTCTAGTCTTGACCCAGTGGTCTGCCTTCTTTCCCAATTCTTTCCAAATGCTGATGCAACTTTTCATTTGTGCAGTTACTTAATATATGTTCCTTCATGAATAAATTGTACAATCCAGTAAAATCCTGCACACCATGTCCAGCTAACCAACCATCCAGTGTCTTTTCTGAGAAGTCTACAAAGTCAATCCAGGACTAGGTCTGGGTTTTGTGAGCCCCCTGAATCTAAATCTATACTCCTCAGTAGTGAATCCAAATCCCTCAATCAGAGCTTTTTTCATGAGGTCATAGGATCCTGCTTCTGGCCCAGAGAGGGTCAGAAGCCTGTTTCTGCAGTTCCCACAGGAGTGCCCCCCAGAGAGGTTTCTTTACTTTTCTGATGTCGCAAGCCCTCTCAAAGGCTGTGAACCATTTGGTGATATCATCACCTTCCTCAAATTTAGGGACAGTCCCTTTGGGGATTTTAAGTTCAGAAGTTTCCTCCCTATCCTTGTTTTTATTATTGCTGCCACTATTGATGGGTGCTAAACCCATCTCTCTTTCTTTTTCTAGAGCCAGGAGCCTGGACTCTAGCTCTAATCTTTTGGCCAGCCTTTCTAAAAGTCTGTCCTCTTCACTGGTGGGTCCCCCAGTGATCTCTCTGGTACCAGAGTCACCTGTGTGATCTCTAGGTCCCCAGACGCTAATTCTTGGTTTGAAGGGTATGGGTGCCCTCTCCTCCATAAGGAATAGTGTGGGGGGTTATTATCCACCTCCTCTTCTTCCCCTTCCTCATCGGACTGGCCATCACCATGTTCAGATGGGTGGTCCTTAGCATACGCCGCCAAGAGCTCCTGGAGCCCTAGTTTGGTTGGATGCAGGCCCATTGGTATATTTTTAAGTTTGCATAGGGACCTCAATTCCTTGAAAGACAAGTGCAAGTAAGGTGTGAGGTCGAGCTCCTCCACCAGGTCCATGTTATTATTTTCACTAATAGCTGGGTTTGTTTGAGTCATTCTAACCTGACCGTTCTAATCCTCTACCCTGACTATAGTGACTTATTTTTCTAAACTTCTAATGGGACTTAAGCAGGGCCCTAGCAAGACTTTTAGTAAATTTGGAAAAGACCAATCAGAATTCTAAAGGCAATTTTAAGAGTTCTGTCGTGTGATCAGATGGTAACCAAGTAGTCCAACAAATGCAAGTTTGTATCCCACCGCTGATCCACCAATGTGAGAAAGTGGCTCTGTATATACTGTTCCCAAATAGGTACAGCGTGTACAGAGTCCACAGTCCCCAGAGGTTTGGCAGAGGCTAAAGTTAGATATAACCGTACTCTCTAAAGTGGTAGCTTGGTCGAGCAGTAAGGCAGTATCAGAGGACAGTGTAAAGCATTTGTTGCACACACTCAGCCAGCAAATGGTCTCACACACTCAATAACTGAACTCTAGGCCAATGGTTTATATATAAAAAATATGCTTGTTTTATTTTAGAACCAACAATAGGTATTAAAATATACTTTCTCAGAATGATTGACTTTTGTAGAAAGTTACAAGTGGTTGCAATAGGCAACACTATTTTAAACACAATAATGCATTGAGTTCAATGGAAGTTTCAAGTTATTTGCCACAGATTATTTTAGGATTACTTTTGGAATTCCAGGACTGGATCCTAGATTCAGTCCTGGGTCAGTACTTGGAATCAAGTGATGAAAGTCGACTCAATTACTGTGATGATTTTTAGGCAATATTTTGCTATTTTAAAAGTTGACAACATATTTCATAGAAAACAGTCAATGATTCCCTATGGCAGTAAATTCAAGTTGCAGGTATAGTATGTTCTCGTTACTTTTGTAATCCAGTACTGGGTGCCTAGACTCCGTACTGGGACCTTTATCCAAAACAGGTAAATAATTACATCTTCAGAAATTCTACGATTTTTAAAGAATATTTAAAGATTGCAGAAATTGACA
This sequence comes from Triturus cristatus, assembly GCF_964204655.1. Lineage (NCBI taxonomy): Eukaryota > Metazoa > Chordata > Amphibia > Caudata > Salamandridae > Triturus > Triturus cristatus. The sequence continues at coordinate 715,425,892 of NC_140583.1, forward strand.
CTTAGAAGATTTTTCACAGAAAAAGTCAATGATTTCCTATGGGAGAAAATTGGTTTACTGGTAAGTACAGTTGTAAGTATTTTTTAGAGTCAGTGCTGGGCACCAAGATCCTGCATAAGAAAAAAATTACCTATACCTCTGGTGACTTCAACACTTATTCATATGAAGTAAGATAAACGAAAATTAATACGTTTACCTAAGCAGTAATTTCTGCCTTTTATTAAAAATTTTTTAAATAAAAATTAATATCTTTGATCACAAAAAGAACACATAATGAACTACACAAAATACCACATTAGTACTTACACATTGAAAATGAACAAGGTGAGAGATGTATTTTGACATACAATTACAAATAAACTCATAATAATCAAACATTGAAACAACCAAATACAAAGTCACAAAGAGCAATCATTATATGCACAATACGAAATACAAAGTTGTCATACAAATTGATAGATTAAACAAATAACACCCTTATATTTGGAATCCATCAAATCCTCTGAGATATCGGGGACACAAGGGGGTATATTTGCAATATTTAACCAAGGAGTTGAGATCCTTTGTCTGCCGACTCGTTTCGAGTGCCGGTTAAATCAATTGCCACACTCATCAGGGCTGGATTAATCTTTCTCACGAACAGACTGATTGTGACAAAGGGGAGTGGGGAAGAGAAAAAAAGAATTTGAATTTTTATTAAAAAAGGCGCTTCCCAAAGCCCTAATTCTTTCTCTATCTGCACAAATTGGTGGTCACATACCTGCATTATGCCGGTTAGATGTAACCATCAGCAATATGTAACAAGCGGTGGTTGCCAAACTGCAATAAAATACATTATGGGCGGCTGGGTGCAGGGTGCGTTTGAGCCTTCGGGTGCTCAATTGATTTCAATGGGAAATCTCCGGTTTAGATAAAGACTGCAAGCTCGGGGGCGAAGCATCTTCAGGTGCCACCACCACTTCGAGAGGTAAGTTGGATAGTTGGAGGATAGGTAGGTACCCCGGGATTGGGCACAGGGGGGTGCAGGGGTGCCTTTTGGTATCGGGAAATCTTACCCTCTGTTGATCGCGGTTGGGGGGCACCTGGTTCTGAGGCTGCAGGCTTCTTCAGGAGTGTCAAGGGAGGTCCTTGGGTGCCGGAGTCGTGGTCACAGTCGCCGTGGGCCGTCCTCGTGCTCTTTGTTCACTCCGCCACAGGCCAGGCTTGGCTGGTGCAGAGTGTGCGGGGTTCACGGTTCCGGGCTGCTGCCAGGGATTAGAAGTAGATTTTGAGCAGAGCCTCTACTCATGGGAGTCCCAGGGGGCTTCGAGTCAAAAGGTACCCAGGTCCTCTGGGGTTTGTGAGGTTGCTGGCCACAAGAGATGCCGGGTTGGAGCAGGTTCGAGGGTCGACAGGCCGGTAGGGCTGGGGCCAAAGCAGTTGGTGTCTTCCTCTTCTTAGCAGCTGCAGGGCAGGTCTTCTTTCTTCTAGCTCTTCTTCGGATTTCGGAATCTGGAATCTGGGGAAGGAAGGTTCAGGGTGCCCCTAAATACTAGATTTAGCGGCGTTACAGGTAGATAAAGGGCAGGGACCAATGGGTCCCTGTCCTGGGGTGGGTACACCCCCTATCCTGCCTCTCTCCTGTGGGAGTAGCCTAGTCCTGATAGGGCAGGGCTACCCATCTTCAAGATGGCGAGAGCCCGGAGATGTGCTTCACCTCGCCTCCCCCACCTGAGGGGTGGGGTTGGCAGGCTGGCACATCTCCTGTCCTTATTTAGGGTTTCCGGCCAAGCTTCCCGCCAGAGTGGAGGGTTGCAGTGGCCTGGGGAAGCTCACAGAGGCGGCATGCCTTTAAAGCTTCCCCCTGCCCATCCTGGGGAGGAGATTTAGCACCTCGCCCAGGATGTGCATTGTTACAGGCCCAGGAGAGCAGGGGCTCTCCTCCCCCGTGGTCCAGCAACATGTCTGCTGTGTGGCAGCCTAGGCAGCCTCAGAACAGACATGGATTGTAGGTTAGGTTTTAGGGGGCATCTCTAAGATACCCTCTGGGGTGCTTGGTACATTAAAGTCCACACTGACATCAGTGTGGGTTTAATGTGCTGAGAAGTTTGATACCAAACTTCTCAGTCTTCAGTGTTGATATTATGGTGCTGTGGAGTTCATGTTTGACGAGCTCTCAGCACCATGTACTCTTAGTTGGCAGCACTGCACTTACAGTGCCCAGGAATGGACCTGGGTACTGTAGGGTCACAGGGCTCCTGCGCCCACACCATTGGCATAGGGCACCCAGCTAGAGGGGTGGCTGATGTATGCCATGGCAGTGTAGGTGATGGGCATGGCACACAGGGATGTGTGCCATGTCGACTGTTTTGTCTTCCACCCAGCCTGCAAAGGGTGTGTGTGTGTGTGTGTTCGCGTGTGTGTGTTCGTGTGTGTGTGTGTTCGCGTGTGTGTGTGTTCGCGTGTGTGTGCGTGTTCGCGTGTTCTCTAAGGGTGGCACAATGAGTGCTGCAGCCCTTAGAGACCTTCCCTGGTCACATGGCCCAGGGTACCTAGGGTTCCATTTACCAGTGGCTGACATGTGGCCAGGGTTTGCCAATTTGGGTTTTGTGTTTTTAGGGAAGGAACATAGGCCCTGGGCACCTAATTGGCAGAAGTTCAGGGTACACTCAGTCAAGGTACATTCAGCAAAAAGTGGGGGCATACCATGCAAGAAAGATGGCACGTTCTCACAACCCCACCCCAAGAAAAACACTTTACTATTCATACTCAAAGACCACCATCCCTGGCTAGTTGGGGCTCTAGTAAAATCCTAGTTGAACTACTAGAACTCTATCTTTATTGGAACGCTTGCATACAAAATTAACAAATGTCAAGAGGCCCAGAAAACTGCTGCAGGCCTTATCTATGACCTGGACAAATTGCAAGCTGTTGTGCAGCATCGCAGAAGCCTCCACTGGCTGGAGGATAACAAGTGGGTCACCTTCAAAACACTCCGCCTCATGTTTAAATGTCTCGATAGTTCTGCATCAAATACATACAGAACACTTTTCTTTAAAATAAAAAATTAAATACTCCCAGGAAACTCCTTTTCAACAACTTCAACGTTTCCGTATTTCCTTTAACAAACTGCAAATCTCGAGGAAATGACCAGTCCATTTAAGTAGCTGGACTTAACATGCGAAACAACATGCCTAAAACCCTTCACAACTCAACAACTAGCTGACGTTCAGAAAACCACGGAAAGCCTTTCTGTTCTAACCTCTAATCTCCCCACCTTTAGCTTTCCTCTAGCTATCTCAGCCGCAACTAGAAGCAATGTGTGTCCACTATACAAATAACTATAAATAAACAATAGTCACAGATGTAGCTGGTGAGGAGTTCCTGTTACACAAACCACAAGTGTATCCTCTGTTCTCAGGAACCCGGACGTATGTCAACTTCAGCAAAATCCCTGTGAAAGGCAGTGTGCGTGTGGTGGGCATGTTCAAACATTACACATGGAATACAAAATACCTCGTAGCGCAAGCGCACAGACTCTAGGCTCAACCTAAAATATCACATTGACAGTGGTATATTAGCCTCTTTATGGAAAGAAACATTCTCAAAATGTGCCCAGGTGAAAAATGGGAAACTTTCCAAAAGTCGAAGCACCCATTTGAGAACCAACCTTTTATATTTGTAGTGTAAAACAGAAATTCTTAAACAAGGCTTGTGTTTTTTTTACTAGAGTGAAAAAAGATAGTTAGTTGGAGGGGTGGTCAACATCCTTTTCATGGAAAAATGCACATTCTCAGAGTGTGAATATAGACACGCCCAGGGACATTTTCAAAATGGTCACATTTTAAATATGGGGACTGAAACAAATATTGATTCCAAAATATCATGTGACATAAATATGTTGGCAAAAATATCACTACTGCAAAAATATAGTGGAACAGAATTCTATAAGTAAGAATACATTATTTTTTTTTTGTATACTATATCGTTATGAAGAAATCTTTAATTAATGGGATACGTGCAATTGAACATTACCTAGGGAAGAACAAAATGACTTTGCCACAACACAATGTGATGTTAATGAATTTGATAAACTTTTGTCTGAATAATAACATATTTATGTTTGATAAGACTCATTACCAGCAGAAGCAAGGGGTGGCTATGGGGGCCAGCTTCTCCCCCAGCTATGCCTGTTTGCTCATGGTCTGGTGGGAGGAGCTGGTCTTCGGAGACACACTAAAGCAATACATGGACAAAAATTTCAGAATGCTTTATTGATACATTGATTATTTATTTATTTATTTTATTTAAAACACTTGTAGAGCGCAACTGTCACCTGACGGGTATCCTGGCGCTGAAAGCTCACTCCATTAGGAAGGAAAGAGACGGGAGGCTAATTAAGGAGTTAGCAGTGCACGGAATTGGGGAAGAACCAGGTTTTGATTCGCTTTCTGAAAGGCAGGAGTTTTGGAATTTGGCGAATGTCGACCGGCAAACTGTTCCAAAGTTTGGCGGCGGCCACTTTGAACGATCTTCCCCCGGTCCTTACTTTGTTAAATCTGGGTACCAACACAAGGCGGGCTGAGGTGGATCGGAGAGTTCTGGTGGGGGTGTACCAGGAAAACATTTTTTGTAGGGATCTGGGGCCCGTTCCGTGTAGTGCCTTGAAGACAAGGCAGAGAGCTTTAAAAGCAATTCGCTGCTTCAAAGGGAGCCAATGTAGCTCGGCTAAGGCTGCTGTGGCCGAGGATCTTCTGGTCTGATTGTGTGGGAGGGCTCACAAATGGAAGCTATGAATTTTGTGTCCGATATAAACAAAAACAATATTAACCTAAGCTTCACATCCACCATCAGTGGCACTAGTATTCATTTTTTGGACGTTGAAATATACCCTAAAGAAAATAGATTAGAAACTAGGGTATATAGAAAAGAAACAGCCGGAATCTCAGTTCTCCACTCTTAGAGTTTCTATCTTAGACACTTAATTCAAAGTATCCCCTACGGAGAAATGTTGCACCTAAAGAGAATCTGCAGCAATTCCTCCGATCTGGTTAAAGCCCAGCAGGCCAGTAAGAAAAGATTTGTATCGCGGATGTAGTCAAGTATAACTATAGAGGCAGCTATCCACAAAACCCAGAAGTTAGATCGAGAACAGCTTCTAACTACTAATAGAAACAAGATTACAACCATTAGTCCGAACCAAAATCCCAATGAATTAAGACTAATTATAGCGTTTAGTGCCCAAGAGAAAACAGTCAAATTGTGCATCGCAACTGGCCTGCTGTAAAAAATGACCCAGTGATAGGATTTGACTTGCTTCCCAAACCAAGTATCGCCTATAGGAGGGCCTCCTCTATGCATAGTAATCTGGTCTCCAGTAGTCCAGAAACTATTAAAACTTCCAAGTGGTGGGCTCAACCGAATGGGTTCACCAAGTGCAGGAACTGTAAAGCTTGCCAGTATGGCATTAATAAAAAAAACTTATTCCACAGCTTTCAGTGAAGAGTAAATTATCACAAAACCTCTTCACTGTAAAACTGAATATGCTAATTACATTCTAGAGTGCTCCTGCAAGCTCAAATACGTAGGGAGTACCAAACTCCTAGTGAATAAAAGAATCCTGCAACACATTAGAGCTATAAAGAATTGTGATCCGACATACTCGGTCGCCAGACATTTTCGAGAGGTGCATGTAAACGATTTAAAAGACTTCTCGTATTATGTCATCGATTTCATACCCAACTCTAAAAGGGGAGGTGATAGGGAAGGACGACTTAGAAAACTGGAGACCAGATATATCTTAAATCTAGACAGTAAAATCCCAGGGGGGCTAAATAAAACAGAGGATCTCTATACTTATTTGTAATGGGATTTTCAGTGAACACTCTTGCCTTTTGTTTTGCACTGTATTCAATTAAATATAAACTTTATGCACTTTAACTGAACATTCGACTGGTCATGATTTTAGAAATTCTCATTTGGAGTAGAAATAATCATATGATGAATTGGGACAAAATGTCTGCCACGGTCGGCCATTATCAAGGGAGGCTGCTTTCCAACCTTAGCCATTGACTATCATGGGTGTTTAAATCAATTGCACGTGAGCACAGACCTAGGTTTTTAGCATCACTACACATACAATGTTATGGGGGTAACCGAAGGAGAGAAAAAAAATCACAAAATTAAAAGCACAAGCACTTTAAATAAAGAATAATTTGTGGACCGATTAGCGGGTGAATTTAATCTATGGAAAAATCCAAAATGGATGCATTTAGGCAAAAAAAAAAGTTCTCATTCGGCAGGCACATTTTAGTAAGTATCTTTTAGCACTGAAACAATGCGATACAACAGTGGGTCATTATTTTTCTCGAATATAAAAAATAATTAATGGATTTATCAGTGTTATATTTTAGTGGAAAAAATACTATTTTGATAAACTTTTATCATAATGAACATTTATATATTTATATATTCATCTGTCTGTTTAATTTATGACATATTTATTGCACTGTTTTTAACAATGATTTTAACATTGTTAATGTATCACTACTTGTGCTAAACCTTATTGGTATTTATACTACTACTTCATGTGCCTAAACCTCCATACAAAACGGGTCTTTTAGGTCTATGAACCACCACCAATCAAAGTTAACGTATTGCACTTTAAAAAGATCGTGAGAACGTAGCAGGGTTATCATGTGATCAAGTTCCGACTGGACTAAAATGTGTTATGGCCGACATTAAATCATCTTAAAAGCACCAACCTTGTGGTCCGCGTCTGCTTTGCTGGAGAATGGAGTGAAAGCGATTAGCAGCTTTAAAAAAAAATATATATATATAAATATGTATGTATGTATATATGTGTGTATATATATATATATATATCCTCCTAGCAACACTCCACATTAGCAAAGTATGCAGAGCACTCCGAAGTTCATTTTCAAATCTTTATTCTGCCCAAACCATCATGCTGACAAACGCGTTTCGGCCTTCACGGCCTTTGTCAACGTCAGTGCGTCACCATTTTTAAAAAAAACTTTTATACCCAATTACAAAATTTACATGAACATCAAAAACGGACTTCCAAATGAATTATTCAAATAATGACATGACTTTCACTCTTTCCTAAAAAAATTACCAATTTCTTCATGTTTTTCAGATCTCTGCTGGCAGCCACCTCATCGCCCGTTGTGTTCTGTCACAATGACTGCCAGGAAGGTAAGCACCTCGAAATTCAATTGGATAGCAGAGGAGGTCTCATGACAAAAATGTTTGTACTGTGAGGAAGAAGGTGCAATAGATTCTATTCCAAAGATGAACCAGATAACACAACTGTATCCTTAATTGTATAATGTTTTAAGTATAGTATAATTGATTCAAATGACCACAACAAGTGTTTCCAATAGTGGTCTCTTCATTTTTAATGATCATCTCAGCATGTATAAAAAATAAATTTGCAAGTGCCAATATCCCTTTAAGTTTATTAGGAACCTTTCTGAGCCAGTTACTGTGAGTCCAACAACTTGTGTATTTGCTTGTCATGTGCTGGCAAGTATTCAAAACACTCTATATATCTAAGAATGGAAATGCCACACTCCATTTCCATGTGCTTATAACCTCAGTAATTCTCATGTTTACCTAGTCAATACTTATCTGACTTGTGGAAATAACCTAATATATGTGTTATGACATGCATGACTGTCTTCCCCTTAACCATCCACGTGGTAGGGCTGGGGAGCAGGGATTTGATTTCTTGTTAGTGGCCCTTCAAGTACTAAAACCGTAGCATGTCTTGCTTTTTTCTAATTTATTTTTGATGATGCAGTGGCTGCTGGCTAAAAAGCTCAGACTGGCTTGAAAGTGTTAAACATGATATGGGGCAACTTGACAGCACAGCCACCATTTATTAGGATCATTTCTGAAATGTGGGCCAGATGAATGACCATTTTTGCGGTCGCAAACAAGAATTCTGCCCCATTTACAAATCCTATTTTGTGAGTCGTTAAGCTATTACCGACTGTCAAAATAGGGTTTGAGACTCGCTATTTGGAAGGGGCATCCCTTCCTAATAGCGACTCGCACTTCAATGTACGATTGTTTTCTGACTGCAATTTTGGTTGCAAACACTTGCAGTTTACCACCTACTTCGGGAACCCCTTCCCCTTTGAGAAAGGATGTGAAAATATTTGTTCGAGGCAAATGAGCTGCAGATCGTACATTGTGCATAGATCTACATCTGGTGTTGGGCTCGGATGCTTGCACCTTGTTGTTGTCTTGGAAGAAATCTTTTATAGTCACGCGATAGGTGACTCCTCCCTTGGACGATAGTGCGCATGGGCATCAACTCCATCCTCAGATTGTTTTTTTTTCCGCCATCGGGTTCGGATGTAGCTTTTTCTCTCCGGTTCAACACCTTATTTTCCAAACCATTTAGACGTGCAAGCTATCTACGGTATATTTTTGGATAGTGTGATCTTCGACGCGCATCTCAACTACTCGATTCCGATCGTCGACGCCATCTGGGCCTACAGCTCATGGAAAGGACTCATTAAAAGAATGCCCACAGTGTGGAGCGAAATTCCCACACAGTGACCATCACAAGGTCTGTAACCTGTGTCTCTCGCCCGACCACGACAAGAACAGTTGCCAGGCCTGCGCCTCTTTTCGATCCAAGAAAAACATCCGTGATCGGCGGGCCCGACGACGCATCATGGCGCAGAGAGCAGCTCCGGCACCAGTGGACATCTTCAACGAAGGCCCTGAAGACCCAGAGGATTTGGAAATCGTGTCTCAAGCAGACTACTCAGACGACCACATCACTCCTGGTCAACGAGTGGGCACAACTGCCCCTACTCCACCCGAAAAAACGAAGGCCCTGGTCAAGACTTTGCCTGCAGGCCCCAGTCGCGACCGAAAACAAGCTTCAGAATCCCCGCCCACCGGGCCGGGCTCCAAAGATAAAGGGCAAGCCTTCCGGTAGCTGGGGACCGAAAAAAAAACGCACATCGGTGTCCCGCAGGTGCCTTCGGCACCGAAGACGGGAGAGCAACCTACTCCCAAAAAAGTCAACACCGACCACCTCGACGCCGGAAGACAAACCGTCGAATCCGAAGCCAAAGCCCTCGGAACCGAAAAAGATTTCCACCTCCATTGCCAAGCCAAAGGACTCCAAACCACCTCCTAAGGCCTCGGAGCAGAAATCCAACCCCCGCTCGGACCCGAAAACGTTGGCACCGAAAGCGGTTACCAAAAAGGAAGAACTTTTTCGACCGGATCCTGTCTATTGCAAGCAGAAAAAACTCTATATAGACCCCAAAACAAGACATGTGGATGCTGTTCCACACAAGAAGAGGAAGCTGGACACACCACTGCAGTGCCTGTAAAGAAAAGACTGTGCCACTTCACCTATAAGACCCTCTTCTCCTGTTCTTCCTCCTGAGCCTGTTCTTCCTCCTGAGCCTGTCTCTCTACAACTTCCACCACAGGATGATTATGATGATTTGGGGGTGGGGGGAGTCAACAATGACCCTTTCACTGACCTGGTGATGACACGGACACACCACAGGATGATTGGGACGATTATGATGATCCAATAGATCCCCCAGACCTCCCTGAACCACAGCCATATCCAACAAGGTATGATAGGACTCACTATGATCGACTAGAAACCCTATTACAACACTTACCTGATCAGTACAAAACCCAGGCAAATGACTTAATTCAAGAGGGCAAATTAATAACCAATGCCTCAGTCAAGTGTGCCCTTGATGCAGCTGACACAGCCTCTAGGTCCATTAACACTAGTGTGCTACTCAGACGACATGACTGGCTACGTATTTCAGGCTTTAAACAGGAGGTACAGACAACCATCCTCAAAACAGCCATTCAATCAGGAAAGACTTTTTGGACCGGCTGTAGACACCACTCTAGAGAAAATGAAAAAAGACAGACTGCTAAATCCATGGGAGCATTCTAGTCTCCATCGGCACGTGGTTCCTTTCGTCGCTCCTTTTATAGAGTAGCATCCAAAAACATGGGAACAGACGCCTCCTCTTCCTAAAAAAAACACCATGCAAACATTGATACAGGGGAAATAACAACAAAGGGAGAGGCCGAGGTAATAAAACACGTCCCTACCCCACTAATAAACAGTGACTTCCCTCCAGACCATTCCACTCCGGTCGGGGGGGAAGAGTTTCACAGTTCCTACCTGTCTGGGACTCCATCACAACAGACCAGTGGGTAAGACAAATTATCCAGTATGATTACTGCCTGGAACTTACAGCAACCCCACCCACCATACCATCCAAACAGCGTCCAATGTCCACGGAACACCTTACACTCTCTTAAAACATGACGTTCTCTCACTGCTTCAAAAGCATGCAATGGATCCAATTCCCTTACAGCATCAACGAACAGGGGTTTACCCACTATATTTCCTAATCCCTAAGAAGGACGGGACCCTAAGACCAATACTCTACCTCAGACCCCTCAATCTTTATATACAGTCAGATCATTTTCATATGATCACTCCAACAGGTCCTCCCACTGCTGCAACAAGGCGACTTCCTTGCCACATTAGATCTCAAGGATGCCTACTTCCACATTCCCATACATCCTGCTCACAGGAAGTATCTAAGGTTCATACGGACAACACTATCAGTTCAAAGTCCTTCTATTCGGGGTGACCACCACACCCAGAGTGTTCTCAAGTATGCTGCTACCACCGCAAGGCATTTTGTGAAGACAGCAAATCCATGTCCACTTGTCAAACAATCCAGCTGCTACATGACTTGGGATTCACAGTAAACTATACCAAGTCACATCTTCAGCCCTCTCATATTCATCAGTATCTAGGGGCCACAGTAGACACCTCCACAGCTCTGGCATATCCAAATCCAGCCAGGATAGCTAGTATACAAGCCCTAATCACCAAATTTCAACTCCCTTCCAGCAAGGGTATTCATGCAACTCATAGGAATGATGGCCTCTTGCATCTTTATCGTACCTCATGCAAGACTTCAGATGCGCCCCTTACAGGAATGCCTAGCACATCAGTGGAACCAGGCTCAGGGACAACTTACAGATCTGGTGTTGGTGGACAGCCGTACACATCGCTCTCTGCAGTGGTGGAACACACAAAACCTGTCTAAAGGGCTTCCGTTCCTCGAACCAGTTCCACAGATAGTGCTAACAGCAGACTCATCACTCACCGGTTGGGGAGCCCAACTTCTAAAACATACAATTCAAGGAAAATGGACCACTCAACAGAGTGCACCATATCACCTAGAATTACTAGCAACATTTCTAGCATTAAAATCATTGCAAGTACAGCTACAGCACAAGATTGTCCTAGTCCGGACGGACAACATGACAACCATGTATTAAAAACGGAAACAAGGAGGCACACATTCTTTGCAGCTGTTCCAGCTCGCACAAAACATTTGGAGCTGGGCCATTCCACAAAACCTATACCTGCTTGTAGAAAACCTTCCAAGAGTTCACAATCAGATTGTGGATCTCAGCAGACACAGCAGATACACGAATGGGAACTTCATCCCCAAGTTCTTCAAGCATTCTTCCAACTGTGGGGTTAACCAGACATAGATCTGTTCGCCACACACAAAAATGCAAAATTTCCAACCTCTGCCGCCAGGTTTCCACACCCGTTGTCCAAAGGCAAGGCAAGGCAAAGCAATATGGATGAACTGGTCAGGCAGATTTGCATACGCTTTTCCGCCACGCCCACCGATTCCCCTAGTAGTACGCGAGCTCCGGCAACAGTCTCAAGATGATCCTAGTGGCTCCCACATGGGCACGCCAACCGTGGTTCACAACACTGCTGGAACTCTCAGTAGTTCCACAACAAAAACTACGCCTCTCCCCAACATTGCTAGTGCAGAACCATGGAGAGATAAGGCACCCCGATCCAGGTCAACTGAATCTAGCAATCTGGCTCCTGAAGTCCTAGAGTTCGGTTATCTTAACCTTCTGCCAGAATGTATGAACATCATTAAAGAAACCAGACGCCCTACTACTAGAGCTTGCCGTGCTGCAAAATGGAAAAGATTTGTCATCTACTGCAGTAACAATCCTATTGATCCGCTGGATGCTTCCATCCAGGACATCATTTGCTATTTGCTACACTTGCAAAGATGTAATTTGGCATATTCATCCATACGATTACATCTAGCAGCACTTGCTGCTTATTTACAAAATAGACAACACCTGTCACTATTTAAAGTACCTGCAATTAAAGCCTTTATGGAGGGCCTTAAAAGAATTATTCCCCCAGATTGCCACCCTCTCCGGTGTGGAATTTAAATATTGTTCTTACCAGGCTCCTGGGTCTCCCATTCGAACCTCTACATAAATGTGAATTTCAGTTCCTCACATGGAAAGTCGCTTTCCTTGTCGCAATTACCTCTCTCAGAAGAGTGAGATCCAGGCTTTAACCATACAAGAACCATTCTTACGAATACACCGTAACAAAGTGGCTCTCAGAACAAATCCAAAATTCCTTCCCAAAGTAATCTCTGCCTTTCATCTTAACCAATCAGTTGAGTTACCAGTGTTTTTTCAAAACCCAGACTCCGTAGAAGAGAGCTCTTCACACACTAGACGTCAAAAGAGCACTACTTTATTACATTGACAGAACTAAACCCTTTAGAAAAACAAAACAACTGTTTGTAGCCTTCTCCCCACCTTATAAAGGTAACCCCATCTCCAAAGCTGGGATCGCGAGGTGGATAGTAAAATGCATTCAAATATGCTACCAAAAGGCTAAACGCACATTAACAATCCCCACCCCTAGAGCGCATTCAACACGCAAACTAGGGGCTTCTATGGCATTCTTAGGGAATATCCCCTTAGATGACATATCTAAAGCAGCAACATGGTCTACACCACACACCTTCACCAAACACTATTGTGTTGACGTGCAGGCTAAGCAACTGGCTTCTGTAGGCCAAGCTGTTCTTACAACACTTTTTCAAACTACTGCAACGGATACAGGTGACCACCGCTAAGGGAGACACTGCTGTACAGTCTATGCACAGTGTACGATCTGCAGCTCATATGCCTCGAACGGAAAATGCTACTTACCAGTATGCATCTGTTCTTGGCATGTAGAGCTGCAGATCCGTACACGCCCACCCACCTCCCCGGAACCTGTATCTGTTCCAGTATTATCTTGGATACATTCACATGGACATCTCTTCTAGTTCTTACTGACTCCATCATTTCCCATCATGGCGAAAAACAATCTGAGGATGGAGTCGATGCCCATGCGCACTGTCGTCCAAGGGAGGAGTCACCTCTCTCGTGACTACAAAAGACTTCTTCCAAGACAACAAGGTGCAAGCATCCGAGCCCAACACCAGATGGCAATCTATGCACAGTGTACGGATCAGCAGCTCTACATGCCAAGAACAGATGCATAATGGCAAGTAGCATTTTCCTTTAAGAGCATGCAGTGGTCCCATGGACCACTGCCTACACCTAAAAAATTAAACAAACCTTTTATTTTTATTTTTTAAATGCTTCTTTGTTTCCTTTAGGAAAACGGGCTGCAAGCAGTCAGTTATGGTGGTCTGCTGAGCCCAGCAGGCCACCATCCCTGGGAGTGCTAGCCATTCCCAATGGGATCGCAAACTACATCTACCTCATTAATATTAATGAGGCATGCAATTTGCGACCCCATTAGGAATCTCAAACCGTGTCTGAGACTCGCAAATTGTAAGGGTCGTACATCTGGCCCTGTGATCTGTCTTTGAGAGGAATTGACCATGTGGTAGCAGTTGAATCTGGATTTTAGCTGAACTGAGGCACAGTCTCTGGTGTCTGACACTAGTGACGGGTGTATTTTGAAATACATGACCAATTTGCTTCTAAAAAACATGTCACCTAAGGAGTAAGAGCTCTACACTCATGTCAGGATAACCTGAAAAGTCTTGCTTTTGCAGTTAGGCCAGAGTCCATTATTTCCTGCTATCTGACTACCACAGCCCTGCTGTATCACACAATGAAAATTAAGTAGGGATTACAAAAGTTGTATTTGTAGAGTATGCAGTTGCTTTAAGGAGAGTGTTCTCTTTTGACAAATGAGTTGTTTGTTATTTCCCAGCTCAGTGGCTCTCATTTTATCAACCTTTGAACGGTGGAAGACTGAGTTGGCCCATTGGACTTTGAACTTCTGATATACAGATTACTGCAGGAGATGCTTAATTCTTCTGAGCCCCACTTAATACAGTAATTTCAACACATTGAGAGACCAGCACAGCAAATTAATGCTGTACTCCCAATTGAAAAATTAATTATTGGAGGCCTGGTCGGTGTAGTAAACTTATTTGGTTTGTTTTTCAGGCCATGAGTGCTAACTATAGGAGTATGTGTTTAATGCAGTACCTTCATGAACAGTCTACACATCATGCAAGTCTGTTGTGTAATGGATTTGGGTGATATGTAGTTTTTAGCTGTAGTAGATGAGGTATTTTATGCTATTACTCAAGAGTTTTACCAGTCTGTACTGCACGTGCATTAACCTAATTTGCGAATACAGATTGCCTAGATTTATTTAGTTGTAGGAGGTGTTTATTTCGAAGGAGTAAGAGTGCTAGTGAAAAGGTCTGTGTAAAAACCAGTGAATTTGGAGCACATTCAGGAGCTGCTTGACCTCGACAGAACCAAGAGCATATATTCTCATATTCCAGTTACATTAAATCCTTGTTGTGGCCATAAAAATGTCAGGCTAGATACTGACCCTCTTAAATGTGATCTCCGTAGCAAAGCACAGAATTGAAATTGACAATTTTCTTTTGAACCACAATATTCATATATTTTTAAGAGAAACCTGACATAACGCTTAGGCACCAGATTTAGCTATAGTCAAATGATGTTTTCGACCACGTTCAGTCTGCGTTTAGACCATTACATAGCCCCGAAACAGCACTTTTGTCTGTCACTGAGCTTAGATGGATGTTGGACAAAGGTGACAGTTGCTTTGCTCTTATTAGATCTGTCTGAGCCTTCAAAACCATATCCTCTGTTAGACTTACATTTAATCAAGCAGGCATCTGTGTAAGCTCACTGTAATGACTTGCTTCTACTTAACTGACAGAAATCAAGGAGTACAATTGTCCTTTCATTGAGCTTTCCACCCAATAAATTAAGGCACTCCACACAGGTTGTCATTAAGTCTAGCTCTAATATATATATCACCCCTGGCCTTTTTGTAGATTCTTTACGACTTATGCCATGACACTGAGATGGCTGTTTGGCTTGATGACTCGGTAACAATACTAAGGAAAGCTTCAAATTATGTTTGTCCACAGTGGCATTTTGTATGCCAGTGAATGCGCTCAAGCTCAATTCCATAAAGATAGAAATTCTGGCTTTATATGATCCATCTGATATGTGGTGTACTAATTGGTTGTCTTCCCTTTTGGGGCCTGACCATCCCCCATTTCTTCCGTCAAAAACCTTGGATTTGTAATTGGCAATACGCTGTTATTTAAACAATACATACATCTCTGACCAGGGAATAGAATGCCCATCTTTGAGTCTCCGCACGGAAAGTAATCATTTGACTTTTAGGAAAGTATTGAACACCCAGATCTTCCCCAAATAGTGATGTTTTGTGCGTTCTGGCTTGCTTGCACAGAGCTGTGACCACTCCAGGTAACCGCACTCAAGTAATTTGTTAATAGAACATTAACATAACAGTAAGCAGCTTCGTCATTGAGCCGCTGCCCCCAGCACCACTCTGGTCACAGGTAGGTGTTCGAGGCCCTCCTCCACCCGCAGGCTCCTGCCTGCGCCTCATACCTGGTGGTCCAGTGGGAGAGCCTTGCTCTTCTGCCGGTCCGCTCTGCTAGCCTTGTCTGTTGTGCCTTTTTCCTTTTCTGCCCATTTGTGCACTTTTGCCTTTTTTTTTTGGTGCTTTGTACTCTTGCCTTTTTTTGTGCTTCGTGCTTTAACCTTTTTCTCTATCTGTGCTCTCTGTGTCTAGTTTGTCTCTTATTGTGCCTTTTTTTCACTCCTCTTGCCGTGTTTCCCACTTCCGCTGCCCCCACGGCCCCTGTCCCAGCCCCCCCTTGCCGGTTCCCGTATCTCAAATGCACTCCCTCACTGTTCCATACTTGATGGCTGCTACTGGTGCTCCAAAGTCAAGCCCGTCTAGGCCCGGCCAGCGCCAGGGACCCTGGTCCTCCGACCTCCCACTGCTACGACTCAGCTGCCCTCCACACACTCCACCCTGGAAGGAACAAAAGCTGCCAGTTGTCTATGCCGAACACCACCCAGTTCTCCTGCCGACACTGTAGCCCCACCTTCACCCACCTCCAGACCCCCACGGCCACCGCCCACCCTCTGGATGCAAGCACACCCAAAACCCTGAGCTGCATCCTCAACGTACACTCCCTGCACCAACATGCAGTAGAAATCTGTGACCACCTCAACACCCTGTCGCCAGACGTCTCCTTCCCCACAGAAATCTGGACCAACGCCACCTCAGCCCGACATCCCTACTAAATACAAGATCCAGATGCAGGACCGCCTCAAGCACCTGGCAGGAGGACTCCCCATCGTACACAAGAACTCCCTCTGACTCACTCCCTCCAGCACGAATGACTCCCGTCCCCCAAGGAACGCCTCCATTTCTAGATCCAGAATGACCCTATGCGGCACCCTCGCCTACATACCTCCCAGACTGCAAACCGTTTTCGCTGCAACAATTACTGACCTCATTTGGCCCCAAGCCATCGCCTCGATAGACTATGTACTGCTCAGAGATCTGAATTTCCACCTCGACAACCTCAGCGACCCTCAACTCCATCGCCCTCCTGGACAAACTCGCCAACATCGGACTGAAGCAGCTCGTCACTACCCCCACCCACAAGGCAGGACACACCCTCGACCCCATCTTCGAGGAGGAAATGACATCCTCTTCAGCCACACTACACAACCCCTCTGGACGGGCCACCACGGTGTACACTTCGCCTTCTCAAAACCCACCACACACAAACCTACACCACACCCCCAGCGCAGGAACTGGAGCAAGGCCACCAAAGAGCACCTCAACTCCACCCTCCTGCCACGACCGACGTCAACTCTGTAGCCAACAAACTCAACAGATTTATCACCGACTGCGCAGACAAGCTCGCCCCTCTCCGGAACTCCGACAGACAGCACACTACAGAAGCCACCTGGTTCACCACTGTTCTCTGAGAATCCAGACGCATCTGCAGACATCTCGAAAGTATGGAGAAACAGCAAAAGCATGGACCAGCTACAAGAACGCCATAACAGAGCACCACCAACTCATCAGATCCACTAAAAGGAACTTCATCCAGGACATGGTCCTTGCCAGCTCCAGCAACTCGAAGGAGCTCTTCAGCATCATGCAGAAATTCACTAAACCCCACAGCGAAGCCAGACGTCACGCCCTCCCAGGACCTCTGCAACAAACTCTGCTCCTACTTCCATCTCAAAATCAAATCCTTCTACGGCAACTTAAACGAGCAGATAGTTGACACCGAAGCCACACCTACTTCCAGCAACGCCAGCCTACCATACCCGCCTGGACCCGGTCTCTACAGAAGACACTGCCACGATCATAAAGAGCATTTACCGAGGAGCCCCCATGGACCTCTTACCGCCACACATCTTCCACAGAGCTGCCGCCACCATAGCACTGAACTACAACACCCCATCAACTCCACCTTCGAAACCGGCACATTCCCCGACGACTGGAAATGCGCAGAAGTCAAGCCCCTCCTCAAGAAGCCCTGCGCAGACCCGACGGGCCTCAAACTACAGACTCATCTCTCTCCTCCCCTTCGCAGTCACTGAGAAGATAGTCAACATCCAGCTCACGAACTTCATCGAAACTAACGCCATTGTCGACTCCCAATCCAGATTTCAATTTACTCCTCGACCTGGAGCGTGATTGTACAGCACACATGATGGCCACAACGCCATGGGCAAGGCAAATGTTGCTGGATACTATGGAAAGTTTTGGGCTGGTGGACGCTTGGAGATATCATTGCGCAGAGCGGGAGGGGAGCACACACTTTTCTGCACCCCATAACACATGGACACACCTGGATTACTGGTGCCTCTCCGAGGGGGTGGCAATATGGATACAGTTAGCCACCGGTCGCGCACATTGTCGGATCACTCCCCCATGTTGGTAAAGTTGAAGGTCCCTAGAGCAGGGGGGTAGAGCGTTCATGGAGATTTCCTGATATGGCCCTGAGAGATGCCGTTTTTACAACTGAACTGGGGGAAGCGATCACAGAGTACTTTTCGCTAAATGTAGGATCAGTGGAATCCAAGGCCACACTATGGGAAGTCTTTAAGCCATATACAAGAGCAGTGTGTATTTCAGAAAGCGCTGGGGTACTTGGGGATTTGCGATGTACACTTGCGCAGATAGAATCGCAGCTGGCTGAATTAGACGGTATAGAGGCAAATACCACAGGTCCCACTGATCTGTAACGCCATGCAGCACTGCTGACTGAATTTCGGGAGGCGACAGAGGGTGAGGCGCACTACCTTGGCTAATAGGCAGTGGCTAGGCGGTATAGGGAGGGCGAGAAGCAGGGAAGAACGTTAGCTAGGCTGATTCAACATTCCCATTGGCCGACATATATAGCGGAATTAACAGACCATGATGAAGTGCGGATTTCTGGTCGTGTAGTAATCATAGAGGAGGTGCTCACGTATTATACTGCATCAGGAGTTTTTGGCCGAGCCCTTCTCGGAGGACTAAGTCACTGAGGCTATTGATGCTCTGGATGGCTCCAAAGCACCAGGGCTTGACGGGTTTACGGGCTCTTTTTATAAGAAATACAACCCCGCATTGGTTGGGATACTTTAATGTTGCCGTACGAGAGGGGTGGGTTTGGGGTACCAGACTTTCAGATTTACTATATGGTAGCACAGACGAGATTTGCTCGGCACTGGTATCATGCAGATGTCTGGATCTCATATCACAGACCGCCACTCAACACTCTGCTGCTGGTAGGGTTTCCGCGAGACCCGCAAGATATCCAGACACTATCCACAACCAGCTGGGCATGGCATAAATTACTACAGTTAACTGGATCCCGCATATTATATTCATCTGCTCTGCCATTGGTGGGTAATGGCTGGGTTCCCATTTTACAGGAGGCCTTGGTAAAGCGCACATTGGCTGAATTTCAGCTGGTAACATTTGGCGACCTGTTCTCCAGCGGTCATATTTTCTTGCGCAAGGAGGACCCTCGCTTCAGAGAGGCCACTATAATGGATCACTTTGTGTTGCAGAGGCTCCAGAGGGCATTGCGTGCGAGCATGCATAGCTATCCATTGGAACCCCCTGAATTCCCAATACTGACAGGGGTTAATAGGCCTGGGTGGTAAATTCTGTTCCGCTGGTGGAATTTGGGCAATTTTGCGTTCCGCGGAGAACGCGGAATTGCCAAAAATTCCACGGCTTCGCAGAATTTCTGGCTTGTTCACACATTCAAAATGCGTGTTCGCGAGATATTTCCCCCCCCCGAGCATGCAAAAAGCGCTCGCAAACAGGAAAAAAGCATTGCAAACGGGCAGGACGATCAATTCCGCGTGTTCGCGGAACTCTGCGTGCTCGTGTCGATTTTTAACCGCTTCGAGGAGCTCTGTGTGGCGCAAATTCCGCCCACCCCTTGTTATTAAGGCAGCAGTGGCAATGCTTCCCTGTCGGTATGGGGGGTGCGGGCGGCTTGGGAACACGACCTGGGTCACCCACTTACAGATGCGCAGTGGGGTCAGTGCTGTACGTAAATACCCGGGTCTCCCCTAACCACCGGTACAAGCTACTGCACTTAAAGTTTTGTGGGGAGCGTATATGACACCCAGCAAAATACATCGTATCGACCCTTCTCGCCAGCATGAATGCCTGAAGTGCCGTTCCCAGAGGCCGATTTTGCACCTATTACATGGACTTGTACTAAGATTAAGGGCTATTGGAGGTCGGACTTTGGGGCAATGTCTCACATGATTGAAACAGAGGTTATATCCGTGCCCCTGATGGCACTGCTGGGGTACACGCAGGATCTCCCCAAATCGAAGTGGAGATTTGTCGCAATTGCTCTCCTCATCGCTTAACGCGAAGTGGCCATTAATTGGGGTAGCAAGCTTGCCCCCACACTGCATGCATGACTCCGTAGTATGACTTTTTGCAACACCACCAGTGACACAAATGTGCAACTACAGCCACCTGCAGCTAGGCCCGTAGATATCTAGCAGCCATTCCAATCCCACCTGCACACAATATGGGACATCAACAACACCCCTACACAGCCGAGGTTTTCGCCCATGGGAGCCGGAGGCAGTAGGGACACACCTGGGGTTATTGAACCATTGCAGGGATCTCAGTGACTATAACCAGATAGCCTGACCCTATGTAGTACAGACTTTTGTAACCATTGTTGTACTGTTCTAAATATGTATGTAACTTGGACGTGTAACTGTAATTTATTAACCATGCTATTCAACACTGCAATGCTATGTATTTTTCCTTTCTTTTTTGTAACCTTAATTAAAACCTTTAAATATTTGTTTTGCATACAATGCTAATATTAACCTGCAGATGTAGTATTTTGTTAAATATGAAACTATACCATTTTTCGTCTCAAAACATAAAAATAAATATGAAAAAATACCAATAAGATGGCCAAAAAATAAATATAGACGGAAATGTTAAAAATAAATTTCATAAAACCGGGAGCCCTACATATATAGTCAGTTCAGATAGTTTGGCCGTAAAGAACACGTCATCCAGGAACTTCAGAAAATAGTTTATGGCCTATGTTTTGGTTGGTATACTCACGCACAGATTTCGCAGCCATACTCCTCTTTATCCTTTGCAAATTGTACAAAATCTCTGGCTGCCTCGCCCTCTGAACACATTTGTAGACTTTAAAGCACTAGTTCAATCACAAACTGCACCTCCCAATGTTTGTGGTACGATTCAAGAAGTACCGTGGTGCAGGCAAGATAAGGGTCTGCAGGATACCAGGAATAATACTCAATAAAATAAGTCTTGTAGACAAAACAAGATGTGTAAGACTCGTATAGTTAAATGGGAAAGGGCTGGTTGATCACTTCAAACACATGTTGGTGGGGACTTCATATGTGAGATACCTATTAGGGACTTGTTTTTCTAATTTGTTTTGTAATATAAACAATAGTTTTAGACTTTGTAAATCTGGAGTGGAGATTGTCATTTGGTGCAGTTAAATGTGGCAAGCCACTTCACTGTTATTTAACCAGAATGTGTTGACAACTTTATGGACATTTTGGTTACTAAATAGGCCTGTGAGTAGGTTAATCTTCCCATTTACATGAAACCACGCAAGTAAAGAATTAGCTTCCACTGTGAATTGCCCATATCTGCGTTTAATCCTGCACAATCCTGATGTTTTGCACACTGCATTTCTGGTAGGCAGCCCAGTGATTTAAAGACCTCAACAGTACGCAAACTGTAGCATCTGGTAACTGATATCCATATAAGAAATATAATTAAAAAGGAAACGCATAGAAATTAAAGAGATTGGAAAAGGTGCCTTCCACAATTGCCTCAGACGAACCTGAAGTGTTTAAATTTTCTGATAATGAGGATACTCCCAAACTCCTGATCATGGCTGTTCTAGCAGCATTTTCAAGATGCTCCAATCTGCATTTAATTTTGTCATTTTTAGAGATTGTGCAACAGCTTCAGGAGAAGCCCAAATAAAAGGGTATTCTACTCATAGTACGCCATGCTCTGGTGATCTGCCTAGGAGCATATTCATAGGAATGGCTATTATACAACCAGCCGTAGCATGTTTGGGGGGAAAGGTTCCACTCCGAAGCTTAAACAGCCAGTAGAAATCGGCACCGGGAAACTGTTGAGTCTAGCCAAGAGCTGCACATTAGCAACGCATGGAAGTGGGTGCTTTAGGCTTGGTGAATGTAACTTGTTAACTCTACTTGTAGAAAAAACATGAAAGTTACAAGAGGACATCAAATAAGGGGATATGTAGACAGTCATTGTTTTTAGCCCAGGCTTTAATAGGAAGGATGTCCTTGACAGCTCTGCTCTTATCGTTAGCTCTCTGCCCTTTACCTGGATGTCCAGGGAGCAGAGGAGAGATTTAAGAGTTTAGGATAGAGGTAGGCCAGTATTAATTGTCACATAGCTGACAACTTTAGCTTGTGGCGGCTAGAGAAAGGAGATCACGGACAGGCGTGGGGAAGAGTAACTGTCCCACTAATGTGCAGTTGAAGCAAATGCTGCTTCATTAGCCCAGCATGGCGGCAGACATTGCAAGACTAATTATTCAAAGGAAAATATTCCTTACAATCTGGCAGCACTTTCAATAAATGAAATGAGGGGGGGAAAACTCCGCAAAGCTAATGTTGACTAGTTGCAGTCAGTTTTAGCAAAGCAGGTTGGACTGTTGCTTATTAATCTTTTTACTTCCAGTGACTTGTGCAAACACCACTTTTACTATGCCTTGATGATGACCCAGTTATTTGATTGCAGATGTAGTTTGCACCCCCATTTGACATCCCTCGCAGGTCTCACGTCACACACCTGACACCAGCCAAGAATGGCTATTCTATTCTGTACCTAGCTATTTAACCAGTTGAGCAGGTGGCATGTCAGACCACTTAATTCACTGTGTAGAACACATACTGCATCGGTCTCGGTTATTCATCATCACAAGCTCAGCAAAATATTGCGGCTCTACTAGTCACTGGGTCTTCTCTCATTGGATCTAATGCTGATAAATAGGTAAACCGTCCCCAGTGTCTTTATGACCTCTGTTGCATTTGACCGCTTAAAGAACCAGATAAGTCATTCTAGCACCTAAAACCATCTTGAATCAGAGGCAATCTGCAAGACATCTGGTAGGACTATCTCATCACATGGCAGAGGGTAACAAAGGACAAATGAGTGCTAGATAGTTTGCAGAGTGAGTAACAGATGGGTGCTAGATAGTGTGCAAAATGGGCACAAAAATCAGTGTTTGGTTCCTCTCACCAGATTTTACTGGAGTGGGCTGAGCCCATCAATTTGGACTACTTGATACAGGAATTTTAAATCTTATTCAAAGCAGGTCCCAAAAAAGAAACCAAGAGGTTCAGACCTGCCTTTTTCATTTCATGGAGGGCCTAAATGAGATGCACAGTGGTGCCATTGAGGATTTTTAAAAGGGGAGCTTTCTACTTTGCAAGATATTTTTGGTGCTGTCTGTAACCACAGATGATTCCAAACTTGTTAAGGAGATAGAGGACTTGAGAGTCCCAAATCATCAACAGGAAGGTAATGTTTCCTTTTCTAAAATGTATCAGACACCTTAACATCCTCAAACAAGCATGTTGGTTTTATGTTCAACCCTCCTTTGTAACTTTTGTTTATCCTGCTTACTTCTTTCAGGTAATATTTTACTCCTTGATGGTCGGGAAAATTCGCCGAAACAAAGACTGATGTTGATCGACTTTGAATATAGCAGCTACAATTATAGGTATGTTTTTTATTAATATCTACTGTTGCAATATATTTAGTAGATGACTGTTGACAAAAAAACGACATCGGTCATGTCACTAATAATGTGGTCTACCGTGTATTATTCTTAGCCAAGCCTTTCATGTTTGGGCCCGGTAACTTGGAAAGAAGGAGCCATCCCAACCCAAATTCAATTGTTGGGTAGGCCTAGCAGCATTATGATGTTTTGTTGCTCTCTCCATAGGTCACTGATTTAAATGTTCTGCTATCTGATATTTACAAAGCACTTGTTCACCCGAGGGTATTGTGGCGTTAACCTTGAGAGAGGGATTCATATACTAGAGCGTGAGGCTCACCTTAAGAGTTCAAATCAAATGCTTTCCTATAAAGATCCAGGTCTTTGTTAAAGAAGTCCTGAAGGTTTTTATTTTAGTAAGGGATCGAATTTTCAGTGGGAGGGAGTTCCATGCTGTCTAGGCTACCACTGAAAACCTGCGACCTCCAACTCTTGATTGCAAATCATGTCACCACCAGGAGATTAGATGTAGACGAGTGTCGTTCCCTCTTCTAAGCATATCTCACCAGGAGATTGGTCAAGAAATCTGGGGCCATCCCATGCAAAGCCTTAAACTAAGCAGCTAAATTGAAATTAAATTCACTGCTTCACTAGTAACCAGTGTAGTAGTTTCAAGAGGTGTGTTATCTTTGAGGGGTCTTGATTATTTCCGCCATTGCGGCTGCTTTCTGAAGCAGTTGTAATCTTGCAATATCGCAGTTTGAGAGGCCATGGTTAATGCTATTTGCATAATCCAATCCCCAAACCGATGACCGTTGCCATAAGTCCTCATTGCATCAACAGAGAAAAATGCAGTTTCTTGAACAAAATAAAGTGACCCAGAAAAGGAGGGAGTCTCTTTCAGATATCTGGCACTCTAAACTCTGGAAAAGTCTTCAGCTTCATTTTCACCAGATTCCACCTGAAGCAGTCTTTTGAAAGCGATTGTAAACTTAGCTGTTTTAATAGCTTCTTCTCTCTGCAACCAAATATTGAAGACTTTTTCCTTGCGCTCAGACGCCTCATCTCGAGCAGCCATGCACCGTACAAATCCGAAACACAATCCTATCACTATTTATTGAGGCCCTCATTGATACCCCTTGGGGCATTTGGGCAAAACCGTGTTCATGACCATTGGTTAATCATCTAGTTGCTCACCGCCAGTATACCCAGCTTTTCTTATGCAACATCCTAGGCCAGAGCTTGGCGGTGCAGGCGTCTACCATTAAGGTAAATCCAAACGCCTTCCCCTACCAACCCATCTGATCATTAGTCAAAGCAAACCTTTGGCAATCGTAGGCTGGCTCTGAGATCAGTGTATGCCAACTGTCTTCTAGGCCACTACTCCAATGCGATTTTGGGACACAGTGGCACACGTTTTACCAGTAGTTCTGGATTACTTTCAGGCATCCTTTACTCACGTTATCCAGGATGGCCATGATGCAGTGAAAATTGTAATCCTTTTGTGCTTGAACACAACCAACTGCTTTGGTCATGAGACGGGTACCAGTGTAAAGCCACGCCTGGATGAGGTTTATGGGCTACTCCGGGGATGTACAAGCATCCCTAATGCCATTTGATAGTACTTACCTTTTTGGCGACAAGGCAGATTCAGCCATACAATGTTTTAAAGAGCGCAGGGCCAAATCACATTTGTCTCTCTCCGCCCCCATTAGCAAATTTCACCACATTTGTGAATATGGTAGGGGTTTCAGTTTCACCTCTGCCAGACTCCTGCCAATGCAGAAGGCCTTTCACCCATTTCGTGGCTGTGGTCTCAGCACACAGACAACGTCCAGGCCATCACCAACAATGTGCAGCTCAGTCACCCGTGCCTCTAGCATCCGCAGACACAAAACTACATTATTTGTCTTTGCTGTGTCTTCCAAACTGTACATTGGGGCTGCACTGGTTTCCATTTCTCATCCCCTGCACCTTCCACCATCAACAGAGTTGCTGGTGGACGACAACCTGTCTGTCTTGCAATAGAAGTTTAGGCCCTTTTGGCCAAAGGGGCCATAGAGAGTGTTCCGGTCTTAGCAGTTGGTACTGGTGTTACTCCTGCTACTTCCTTGTGCCGAAGGACAGAGTCCCAGGTCCTATTTTAGAACTTTTCCCTTTCAAAGCCTTTCTGCGAAAGGACAAATTCAGTAAGCTCGCGCTAGCACATATCTGGTCTGCCGTAGACCCCAGAGATCGGATGGTGGCATTGGACCTGCAGGATGTGCCAATTCTATGTCTTTGTCCTACAGGTCTGCAGGTGCTACATGAAGTTCATAGTGGGCAAGAAGCATTTTCAGTGTACATTGTTCTCCTTTGGCTTAAACAGTGCTCCTCTGATGTTCACGAAAGTTTTGGAAGAGTTCCCAGTGCATCTTCAGAGGTTTCCTCATCTCGACGGCTGACTGCTGAAGGCAGGCTTGCCCCAGGCTGTCATCAACCACCTCCACATAATTAGAAACCTAACCTCATTGGGGTTCATATCAATACACCAAAGTCACATGTGACTCTTTGCAATTGCTCCAGTTGATCAGAACTGCTCTGGATACAGTACGGTTTCATGCCTTTACCCCTGGAATAGAGGCTATGATCCCAATGTTTTCACTTTTGTCCTGGATCTGTGTGGATGAGTCCGATTTTGCCGGGTTTGTTGAAATACCCCCCCCCCCCCCCCCCCCCCTTTCAGCTTGTTGAAATAGTCCAGATCACACCGAAGAGCATCTGGTTCCCAATCCTCTTTGCTCGATTTTCTGGGTCAAGGAAAGCCAAGGCAGTGTAAAGATGGTAGGTCTCTAGAAGGAATGTTCTCTGTATAACATTCTGCTACACACTGGATAAGAAACCGTGCCCAGAAGGCTAAGTTGATACCAATGCGTTGGCATGCGGAGTCCCTGTCTGAGACCATGAAAAGGTGTGAGAAAGTGCCCTCTTTCTGCATGGTTGCCCCTACTTTTTGCTGAATTGCTGATGTGCTTTGACCGAGTGTGCCCTGGGCTCCTGCTAATCAGGTACCCATGGCCTATGTTCTTTCCCTAAAGCTGCATTGAAGCCTAAACTCAATTGGCTTTTCTGGCCACAGGTCAGCCCCTGGTAAATGGTACCACAGGTACCCAGGGCACAGTGACCAGAGAAGGTCTCTAAGGGCTGCAGCACTTATTGTGCCACCCTTAGGGGTCCTGTACCCTTACACTCTCGCACTGCTTTTGCAGGCTGCGTGTTTTGTTGCAGAACAAAGTGAAGAGTCGACATGGCACACATCTCTATGTGCGATGCCTACAACCCACTGCCCTGGCATAGATCAGTCACCCCTCTGGCTGGGTGCACTATACCAGTGGTGATGGTACAGGTGCATGCATGAGCCCTGTACCCCTGCGGTGTCTAAGGCCATACTTAGACATTGTAAGTGCAGTACTGCCATTAAGAGTATATGGTGCTGGGAGTTTGTCATTACGAACTCCACAACACCATAATGGGTGCACTGAAAACTGAGAAAGTTTGGTATCAAACTCCTCAGCACATTAAACCCACACTGATGCCAGTGTGGGATTTAATGAAAAATGCACACACATGGCATCTTAGAGATGCCCCCTAAAAACTAACCTACCACAAGTGTCCAGGCTGAGTGGCTGCTTTCAGCTGCCACCACCAGACATGTTTCTGGACGCCTGGGTCGAGAGCCTGCTGTTCTCTGGGGCTTGAAACAATGCACATCCTGAGACGAGGTGCCAAGCCTCCTCCTTCCCCAGGATGAGCAGGGTTCACGAAGGGGAAGCTTCAAAGGCTTGCCGCCTTTGTGAGCTTCCACAGGCCACTTGCTGCTCTCAGCAACTTGTCCCCACTATCCCCCATTGGATAACATTGGACCTCAGCACTCTGCCCCCAGCCGCCCTAGTGCCGCTGAGGGTGTAACCAGAGTGCATCCTTGACCCTGGGGGACCCCTGAGTCTATCCCTAGAACCTAAACTCCCACTACCAAATACTTGCCTCAAAACCGATAACACTATTTTCCTACGCAGGATGACATTGACTGTTTTTCTTGGAAAAGTTTCTAAGTGTGGAGTTTGAAAACCTAAAGAAATTCTTTACATTTGTACTATTTAACCAAAACGATTTTACTTACCTATTTACAGGAAATGTCCCAGAGTAGTATCCAGGCTTACTCTGAGTAAGCAAAGTAATCCAAAAGTAACTTTTCTGTAATGTTACTGAAAATACAATTCAAAGTATATGTACTGTATTCTGAAAAGTATTGCCTTATCAGTAACACTACTTTAATCAAATCAAAGTAAATTTATAATTGCAATCCAAACTGTTGCAATCTGTATATATTTTTATTTTTTTATTTTATTGCATTAAAAAAAAAAAATAATACTCTACAATACCACCATGCAAGGTGGCCTTGCTCATTACCCACCTAATCAAAAGGAAGAAAAAAAACAAATAATAACAAACAAAAATCAGAACATTAATCAATTATGATTATTCAGACAACCTGGGAGATATAGGTACTTTGCTGCCTCTGCAGATACGCTGCATTTTCATTATGCCAGATGATATGATTATGTCACAACTATCTCACTTCGCCCTGTGCGTCCGCCAGTGCCTTTTGGTGTAAAAATGTTCGCAGTGGCTCCCATATGTCCTTTGGCCTTGATGTTCCTCTGCATGTAATTCTAGATTGTCACTGCAATAAACAAGATCTTTAATCCAGTGCTCAATTTTTGGTGATCGTTTACCTCCCCATGTAATGGCTAACCTGCGTTTAGCCATCAACAACGCCAAGTGTATAAATAGGCCTATTGCCCCTTTTACATGTGGAACACAACACAATAAGCATACTAAGGGGGTGCATTGTATCTCCAACCCCGACATTTCTGCTATATCCCACACCACAGCACTCCAATAGCAGGCCACCTTTCTACATTCCCACGCATGGTGCTGGAAGTCTGCTTCAAGTTGACCGCACCTGCTAGTCGCGCAGCCCGTAGCGGTGTAACCTCACTGGCGTATAGTACACCTGGTGTATATACTTGAAATGTATAATACGTAAATTTCCATTCGGAGTGAGTTTACCCGTCAGGCCACATATATGTTCCCAATATGGCATGGATATCGAGGGGATCAGTTTGCCATTCCATCTCTCCAGGCTTCTGTCTGGGGCCGTCAAGTCTCTCGTCATGAATTGCCCTATACAGTTTAGTGATCAGTTTTTTTTATTACTGGGGGTGGTTAGCTCAGTTGTAAAGAGTGTAGTGTGGTGGGCTCGAGGGAGTAGGTGCCGTAGTGTGATCTGATTGCATGTCGAAGTCTGTGAAACGCGAATTGAAACAGTGTAGGGTTGCTAATATATTTCAGGGTTTCTGTGGTGTGAAACGTTTCTTCTGGATACAGATCTTGCATCAACTGTATGCCTGACTCCCTTAATAGACTCATCGCCCCTGCCTCGTGAGTCACTGACAATGCAGCGTGGGGCTCCATGTGCATTGCTGGGGCATAAATGGGTAACTTGTTGGCCAATTTCCCTATCGCTTGCCAAGCAGCTACCGCGGTATCTATTGTATTTGTCTGTTTTCGGGACTCCACGCTTCGTATGAGTGAGCATACTGTGTAGAGGGATGGGGAGGCATCCCCTTCCTCCACCGCAACATGTGGGGTGAATGCGTGTGGTCTGACCCAGAAATATACACACTGTGCTTGTAAACATGCAGGTCCAGTGCACTGAAACCCCCCTTGTCGTAGTCTTGTGTAAGGACAGTCCAGCTCACTCTAGGCTGCTAACCCCCCCGTAACCCCCCCCCCCCCCCCCCCCCCCCCCCCCAAACACACACACATCAGCTGGAGCAGAGTCGTACGTAGAGTATCAAAGAACCCCTTCGTCAAAGTGAGTGGGATATTAGAAAACCGATAGAGAAAGCACGGCAGTACTACCATTTTTGTGAGTGCAATACAGTCCGCCAGGGACAGCGGCATAGCTATCCATTTGTCGACTTGCTGATCTAAAGTGCTGCAAGCCCGCCCGTTGTTATCGCGTATATTCACGTCTGGGTTGCGGTGGTTCCAGACCCCAATGTATTTGACCGGATCCGCAGTCCAGACTAGTGGATATTCCATAGCTGGCTGGGTCGTAGATTCCGTCAGAGAAATAATGATGGACTTATCCCAATTTACAGCTTGCCCAGACATCAAACCAAATCTGACACATTCTCGCAACAGCTGCGACAAATGGGTAGAGGGTTTCCGGACAAATAACACCATGTCATCTGCATATA
The DNA here is from genome assembly GCF_964204655.1 of Triturus cristatus. Taxonomy (NCBI): domain Eukaryota; kingdom Metazoa; phylum Chordata; class Amphibia; order Caudata; family Salamandridae; genus Triturus; species Triturus cristatus. The sequence goes on from NC_140583.1 coordinate 715,455,713, forward strand.
AAGATATGGCGACAGGGTGATAATTAAAGTTTAATGCTGTTTCCCTATGTCTTTGCTGTATCACACATGCCAAGGGCTCGATTGCAATAGCAAATAGCAGTGGTGACAGAGGGCAGCCCTGTCGGGTGCCACGCTCAATGGAGGATGGTTCCGACGTCAGTCCTCCCACTCGTACATGTGCCGATGGGTCGGCATACAATAACATAATCCATTTTGTGAAAATTGGTGGAAGTCCCATGCGCTGTAAGATATAAAACATATACTTCCACTCGATAGAATCAAAGGCTTTAGCCGCGTCCAGCATCACCGCTGCCGCGAATAAGCTTGGTTCCAGAACGTGGAGCATTGGAAATATAGTCCGCAAGTTGTGCTATGTGGAACGCTCCGGTATAAAACACGATTGGTCTGGCAGGACCAGGCATGGCATCAGGGGCTGGATTTTAATAGCAAGGATTTTCGCGAGAATTTTCGCATCTATATTAATCAATGATAATGGCCTGTATGAGTCACATAGGTCCTGGTGGGGGTTATCCTTTTTATGCAGCGTTATAATCAGCGCCTGGCGAAGCGATGGGGGCAGAATTCCAGATTCGTGCGCCTCGGCATACACCTCTAACAAATAGGGAGTGAGTAAATCTGCATAGGTTTTTTTAAATTCAGTGGTGAGGCCATCAGGCCCAGGCACTTTTGCGATTGGTAGGGCATTGATTGCCGCTTTTATGTCCTCCGCATCTTTTGGCTGACTCCAATATTCCCTGTGAGCATCCGATAACCAAGCACAGGCTACATATATTCCTCCATCTCAGGAGAAACCGCTCCACCCCTGGAGGTATAAGAGGTTAGCATAAAATTCACAGAATTGATCAGTTATTTCCAGCGGGTTATAGTGTTCCCCCTCCACCCCCCCCCCCCCTTGAGAGTCTGTTATCTTATCTATGTGCCGTTGTTCTGCGCAATTTCGGATTTTGTTAGCTAGGTTGCGGCCCAGCCTGCCCCCTCTCCATATTTACATGCAGTATGTCTGCGCGAAATATAACGTATCTTGGATTCTGCAAGAGTGTCATATTCCAAAATTAAGTCGTGTATACGGGATAGGGTGTCGGCTGTTGGGGCAGCGGTGTAGTTGCGTTCTAAAGTTTGAAGCTATTTTGGCAAGTTGGGCTCTAAGGTCCTTCAGTATACCAGCAGTTGTACTTCTGCACACTCCCCTACTAGTCACCTAAAGGCCTCCCATAATGTAGAGGCACTGTCCACCGTGCCCTAAGTTCAAAATAGTTTTCTATGGCCGTGCGGACAGCAGCGTCGTATATGGGGTCTAATAATGCCTCTGATTGCAACCGCCACGTGAAAAGCCAATGCATTGCCTTTGGGATCATGATATCCACCATTACAAGGTGAGGATTGGACAAGGTGCGCGGGAGATTATCGACCGCTGCTCCAGACATCGACCAATCCAAATTCCAATATGGCATTATGAACACTTTGAGCCACACGAGGGGTGCGATTTGTCTGTGGGTTACATTTATCGAAGTCGGGGTCCAAATATGTATTGAGGTCTCTTCCCCCGCCCCCCCCCCCCCCCCCCCGCCCCCTCCTCCATATAATGGTAGTCTCGGGCCATTCTCTTAATTTAGTATACAGCCTCAGAAAGCACTCCGGCTTAGATGTTTACTATAGTGACGATTGAGTTCCCCAATTTACCCTGCACCATTGCACAGCACCCCTCTTCGTCTATATATGTACGCAATGGTGTCAACGCAACTCCTCTTCTGACCAAAATAAGTACCCCTCTAGCGTAGGAGGAGTATGAGGAGGCCAACCTAAACCCGGCCCATTTAAGTGCAATATTACGTTCCGTAGATTTGGTCAAATGTGTTTCCTGTAATAATGCAATGTGCGTGCAATGGCGCTTCAAATAAGCTAATACTAGAAGAAAAGAATTCGGGAGTTCAGCCCTCTAATGTTCTAAGTTAACCTGTAGCACTCACCCCTGACCCTTTCTAGCATCTTTCAGCTGACAAGGATTATTAACACAACATACAACAAATTTTGCAGCAGTAGTACGGAATCTAGTCCTACAGTAACCACAATACCCCCGTGCAGACATTGCTAATAAGTTAATAGAAAAAAACCCAACAATCAAAATCAACCCATCTGCCCATCCCCTCCCACTCCAAACTTCTAATTAGGTCGAGACTGTATCCCCTCTTCCCTCCCTACCATTTACCCAATCATCCTGGAGAAGGTCTATCCATTGGGGGATCACCCGCTGGGGGGGAAGGAACGGCGGCAAACGCCCACCTAGCAGCAGGGTGGCCAGGCTGCGTCGGGTCGCACAGCCGCACCATGTTAGCACGAACAAGAACCACAATGGGAGTTCCCGGCAAACAACAACATTATAACATTATTCAGTTCACAGCAATACTATATCGGCATCATAGCTGAACCTGTGCTAAACATATCTCAATAAAGAGCAATAGTGGCCACCAGCCCCATACGTTGGAAGTAGCATCAGTTATTGATCCCCATCCTCTGGATCCAACGATCTCTACGCACTTTTTGAGCCACCTTGACGAGGTCTATTTGGACAAATGTGTTTCGTGAACTTCAAGATTGACTTGGAGTCCGTAACGAAGTGTGATTATCCGTCATGCGTTATTCTTAATTTAGCAGGGTCTAGCATTGCATATGGAACAGAGGCAGAATTTTTTTCGCTGGCACAAATTCTCTATGGGCCACCTGCACCGCCGGAGTGTAATCTGGAAAGAAGGACCAATTATTTCCTTTGTGATTAATGGGACTCTTGGCTCTGGCCTCACGTAATATAGCAGCTCTGTCCGCATAATTTAAAAGGCGTGCAATGATCGGGCGCGGCGGCGCTCTCGGTTTGGGCCGGGAACCAAGAGATCTGTGCGCTATCTCCTTTATCATGACCATGGACAACACTGGACCAAACAATTTGCGCAAAAGGTTGTCAATGAAAGGCTCCATTTTCGATATTACTGTCGACTCCAGCAGGCCAATTATACGAAGGTTGCTCCGGCGGGAACGCACTTCAAAGTCTTCATTCTTCGCCTTTATCACTTCAAGCACTTTCTCCATATGCAGTGTCTGTGCCCGTGATTCAGCCTGAGAATCCTGTGTGTCATGTTTTCAAGAACATCGAGCCTGTTTTCATGTGCATCCACCTTTTTCATTTGTGCATCGATCTTAATGTCAATGGTTTTCAAGCCGGAGCGTAGCTGCAGTAGTATAGATCTCATGTCGTCCTCCGGACCCTCTGCTGTTTCTGAGGTACCCTGCGTCGCAGCAGGCTGTCATAGTTTACGTGTGTTGCGCTTACTTTCAAACGGAAGTTTTGGCTGTTTGGGGTCTGGTTTTCCCATGGTATCGGTGCTTTCTAGGGACCGCACAGTCACCAACCGCTTGCTACTTCTTCCGCGCCAACTCTGCTTGAATTTGGAGCCCCGCTGCCAGATCCAGGTGCTGGATTGGATTATGGGTCTTCTCAGGTGGATTTTACACTCGTTCGATTAAACTGATACAACTAGGCCTCTTTGTGCACAACTCCAGTGGCTGAGCCACGCGCCACCAATCTACATGCCAGCTCCAGCAATGCAAATCGCACAGTTAGTGATCATCCCAACGCTTCTACCCAGCTTCAGCGTCAATTCAGTCCAGGAGCAACGCCATAGAACGCTGCGTCAACTCCGCCTCAGAGCCACGCACTCTCCTGTCCGCAGCTCAGCACGAGATCCGATATGGTCCAGTAGCCTGCTGCAGCACCTGTGCCCTGGGGATGTCTTGCCGTCGCAGTATCGGCATCCAATCTATAGACCGGGTGCCAAGCCCGGCAGCTCGCCTGCCTCGCACCCTCCAGCGACACAGCTTGCAGGGTCCAGCGCTAACCCCCAGCCCTGGGCGGCGGCACCAGCAGGCTCTCGGGCAACCCTAGCATGCTACAGCACAGACTAACAAAAAACTGTGAGTGCCAGGCGTCTCCCAAGGCCCACCCGTCAGCGCCCCCACGCCAGTAACAGACGATCAGGCTGTGTACCCCTCCAGCCTGCCCGCGCCGCCAAGCCCAGGCCCCACGAGGACAGCCACCCAAGGTGGCCTAGGCCCCGCCGCGCAGGCCCGCCCGAACCAGACACAGCGAGCGGCCCCCGCCTCACTCACCTCATCTCTGCAGGCCTCCGGGGTGGGCTCCACGCCAGCCGGTACCGGTATATCTCCTCAGTCCACAAGCAACCACTGCTCCTCAGCACAGAGAGCCCCAGTCCGCCGACGCACTCACTCTGCGTTCAGCGCTTGCGAGTCGGATCAGACGCAGTTCGGGCCAATATTCATGCAAGCGGCACTCCAAGCCACCAGGCCGTGCGATTCTGCCCGCACAGCACTTCAGAGCTCAGCGCTCGCACATAGATCACAGCAAGGCCGCCATTTCCTTTCGGGGCTCACTGTTGCGTCACCACCCAGATCTCCAGGCTCTCGCAGGCGGCAAAAATACTGCTGAGTATGCCAGATGCGTTTAGCGATCGATATTACCAGTTTTTACTGGTGTAGGCACTCTTTATCGATGGTAATAGTAGGATATTTGAGCCTGGTCTACAGAGCCCCCTCACCAGCAGCCATTCCGCAACTCGCCGTAGCCACGCCCCCCTACAATCTGTATATTTACTGCAAAGTACTGATCACTTACCTGTGCCAGGCTTGCTTGGTTCTAGGAAATAAAATACCTAAAATAATAAGTTTGAGGCATATGAGCTGCAGATTATACACTGTGCATAGATCGCCTTCTGGTGTTGGGCCCGGATGTTTGCAGTTTGTTTTTCCTCTTGGAAAGTCTTTGGAAGTCACGAGTTCGGTGACTCCTCCTCTGGTTCGTATTGCGCATGGGCTTCGGCTCCATCCTCAGATTGTTTTTTTCCGCCATCGGGCTCCGATGTAAAACTTCGCGCTCTGGTTCCGAACTTCCCAGTTCACCGATCGATGCATAAATCCTCGCTCATTGAGTTTCTTCAAAGACATAAATCATCTTATTCATCTTCTCTTCGGTACTTCTTCGATTCCGGTGGTCGACGGCGGCCTTCGGGCCTATTCCGGCTCCGGTCTCGGCTGATGGAAAGAACTCCCTTCAAGAAGTTCCCTCGATGTGGGTCCAAGTTTCCCCACACCGATCTCCATGAGGTGTGCAACCTCTGCCTCTCCCCAGAACACGAGGCCCGAGACTGTCCCGCCTGCAAGTCTTTTCGCTCCAAAAAGACCATTCGAGATCGACTGGCTAGACGCAACATGGCGCACTCCTCGACCTCCTCTCCAGTCGACATCTTCGGGGACGACGTCGAAGCTCCGGGACAGCAGGACATCGAACAGGAGGACGACTACCTCGTCAGCGCTTCCGAGGCAGACGACTCAGATGTGGAGGACATCACCCCGGCGCAGCGGGTCGGGAGTACAATTCCCCCTCCCCCGCCGATCCCGAAAAAGGCTTCGGTCACACCTTCGCCTCCGGGCCTAGGCAAGACCAAGGACACTGCTTCTCACACCCCACCTTCGGGCCCGGTAAAGGAGCCTTCTAAGCCTTCCGGCAGCTCGGGCTCGAGCCAGCCGGCCACCGGTGCCGACAAACACACTTCGGCACCAAAGAAAAAATCGGCCTCCACCTCCACACCAAACCCGACACCAAAGTCTTCGGTGCCGAAACCTGCTCCGGTGCCGAACAAACATCACAAGACCCTCGGCACCGACACTCCCGTGCCGAAATCCCCTTCGGCACCGACAAAAAAAACCAGAGGTTCCCAGGAAGCACGGCTCCGACAAACCTAAGAAGCCGTCGGCCTCGAAACAGTCGGCGCCGACCGATCAACCAGTGTCACAGGAGCTTTTCACACCGGATCCCTTGCAGAAAACTCTCACCAAGGATCCAAAGACTGGACACTTGACATTGTCCTCAAAAAAGAGACACTTGGACAAGCCGGCTCCACCTCCCACTCCAAAGAGAAAGGACATTGCTACCTCTCCTTTCAGGGTGCCTTCCCCACCTCCTTTACCTCCTCCACCCTCTCCACCTCCACCCCCTCCACCTCCTCGTTCCCCCACCTTGTCCCCTGTCCCTGACGATTTGGGGGACCCTTACTATGATCCAGCAGATGTGCCACAAGATCCCACCCCTACTGGATCCCCAGACCCATGGGATGATTATAACAATCCGGACATCCCAGATGTCCCACAGGATGACCTTTACCCATCTAGGCCATCCCCTCTTGAAGATTCCTTGGGTTTTCACCACTTGGGCGGCACACTACCACGGGGTGGAGTTACATACCGACCCAGTGGAGGAGGACTTCCTCCTAGACACCTTCGATGATACACATAGGTCCACTGCCATTCTACCTATGTTAAAGGGCGTAATTAAACATGCCCCTGAGGTTTTCAAAGACCCAGTCAGGGCCAGGGTCCTCAACCCTCGAATAGAAAAGAAGTACAAAGCCGCCCCTACAGACCCTTCTTACATTAAGGGCTCTGCACCATTAGATTCCCTAGTGGTATCTACAGCCAGGAAGCGCTCCAATTCTCATGCGTCAGTCGAGGCGCCCCCCACTCGACAAAGAGTCCAAGCTCGTAGATGCGTCAGGGAAGCACACTGCGTCACAAGTGGCCAATATATGGCGTATTGCCAATACGCAAGCACTGTTGGCCCGGTACGACAGGGCGGACTATGATGAGCTGGAATCCATCATGCACCATCTCCCTGAAAAGTACAAGACTAGGGCTAATGAACTTATTCAAGAGGGAAAAACAATAACCAATACCTCAATACGATGTGCCCTAGATGCGGCAGATACGGCCTCCAGGGCCATAAACACCAGTGTCCTTCTCCGTCGCCATACCTGGCTCAGGGTTTAAACCAGAGGTTCAAGCCTCTATACTAAATCACCCGTTCGACCAAGATCATCTATATGGCCCTAAAGTAGATGAAGCCCTGGAAAAAATGAAGAAAGATACAGACACAGCGAAATCTATGGGAGCCCTACAAACACAGACTCCCAGACGCTCCTTTCGCCGTTCTTCCTTTCGGGGCACGGGTAGAGGCTACGTCTGGGAGACAATCACCTCAGACAAATGGGTGACGCAAATTATTCAGTCAGGGTATTGCCTAGAATTAACATCAACACCCCCCAACATTCCACCCAGGCACCGCCCTATGTCGCAAGAACATACTGCGCTACTAACACAAGAGGTGATCTCCCTCCTGCAAAAAGGAGCAATAGAGCAGGTCCCCATAAATCAACAAAATGTAGGGGTCTACTCCCTGTACTTTCTAATTCCAAAAACAGACGAGACCCTAAGACCTATCTTAGATCTCAGACCTCTAAACACTTACATTCATTTGGACCATTTTCACATGGTAACCCTCCCAACAGGTTCTTCCACTTCTCTCCCAGAACGATTTTCTCACCACTCTGGACTTGAGACGCGTACTTTCACATCCCAGTACACCAATCTCACAAAAAGTACCTCAGGTTTGTGGTAGACGGACAACACTACCAGTTCAAGGTCCTCCCGTTCGGGGTAACAACAGCACCAAGGGTGTTCACCAAGTGCCTCGCAGTAGTGGCTGCACACCTCAGAAGACAGCACATTCACGTCTTCCCTTATCTAGACGATTGGCTGATAAAAGCCACGTCCTACCAACAATGTGTGCAACATACCGCCACTACGGTACAACTACTTCACCAGCTAGGTTTCACGGTGAACCATCAAAAATCCCACCTGGTACCCTCACACACAAAACAGTATCTCGGTGCCACCATAGACACCTCCAAAGCCATAGCCTATCCCAATCCTGCCAGGATTGCAAAAATACAGGCGCTGCGTCAAAAATTCCTATCTCAACACTCTCTCCCAGCAAGAGTGTTTATGCAGCTCATAGGGATGATGGCCTCTTGCATCTTTATAGTACCCCATGCAAGACTCCAAATGCGTCCACTCCAAGAGTGCTTGGCGCGCCAGTGGAACCAGGCCCAGGGAAAACTGACAGATCTGGTGTTGGTAGACGGTCGCACCCATCGCTCTCTGCAGTGGTGGAACACCACAAACCTTTCCAGAGGTCGACCGTTCCTGGACCCGGTCCCACACATAACCCTAACGGCAGATGCATCGCTCTCCGGCTGGGGAGCTCATCTGTTACATCTCACAGCACAGGGCACGTGGACGCCGCAACATAAGTTACTCCACATCAACCATCTGGAGTTACTGGCGATCTTCCTCGCCCTGAAATCCTTCCAGGCGCAGATCTCAGGCAAGGCAGTCCTCATTCGCACAGACAACATGACTGCCATGTACTACATTCAAAAACAGGGGGGCACACACTCTCCACAGCTCTCAGTTAGCACAGAGCATATGGAGATTGGCAATTCCGCAAAAGATTTTCCTCCTAGCCCAACACGTCCCAGGAGTACAAAACACCGTGGCAGATCTGCTGAGCAGGCAGACACAGCAGATCCACGAGTGGGAGCTTCACCCACAACTTCTTCACCCGTTCTTTCAGAAGTGGGGGCATCCACACATAGACCTATTCGCCACCCACGAAAACAAAAAATGCCCAAGCTTCGCCGCCAGATATCCACACCCATTGTCCGAAGGCAATGTGATATGCATGAACTGGTCAAACAAATTTGCATACGCTTTTCCACCTCTCCCACTAATTCCATTAGTGGTGCGAAAGCTACAGCAGCATTCCCTAACTCTGATCCTGGTAGCTCCAACATGGGCCAGACAACCGTGGTACACCACACTGCTGGAACTCTCAGTAGTACCACACCAAAAGCTACGCCTCTCGCCATGCCTCCTAACCCAGAACCATGGAGAGATCAGGCACCCGGACCCAGCTCAACTCAACCTTGCGATCTGGCTCCTGAGGTCCTAGAATTTGGATACCTTAACCTTCACCCCGATTGCATGGACATTATCAGGGAAGCTAGGCGCCCTACTACTAGGGCGCGCTATGCAGCAAAGTGGAAAAGATTTGTTGTTTACTGCCACAACAACACAATCAATCCTTTAAATGTATCCATACAACACATTATATGTTTTTACTCCATTTGCAAAGGTGTAACCTAGCATATACTTCCATTCGGTTACACCTCGCTGCAATTGTGGCCTATTTACAAAATAGGCAGCACCTCTCCCTTTTCAAAGTACCTGCCATCAAGGCCTTTATGGAAGGCCTCAAGAGTGATTCCACCCAGAGTGCCACCCTCACCTGTTTGGAACTTGAATGTAGTTCTCACACGGTTAATGGGACCCCCTTTCGAACCATTACATAAGTGTGAGCTGCAATTTCTCACATGGAAAACAGCTTTTCTAGTGGCTATCACTTCCCTCAGAAGAGTTAATGAAATACAGGCACTCACTATACAAGAACCTTTTCTTCAGATGCATTACAACAAGGTTGTACTCCGCACCAATCCCAAATTTCTACCTAAAGTGATTTCTCCATTCCATTTAAACCAGTCGGTAGAATTACCAGTCTTTTTCTCGCAACCCCAAACAGTTGCGGAAAGAGCCTTACACACACTGGACGTTAAAAGGGCTTTACTTTATTACATCCAGAGAACACAACCTTTCAGGAAAACCAAACAGCTATTTGTTTCCTTCTCCCCACCACATAAAGGCAACCCTATTTCTAAATCAGGGATAGCTAGGTGGATTGTAAAATGCATACAGATTTGCTACCACAAAGCAAAACTAACGCTATCGGTTCCCCCTAAAGCCCACTCTACAAGGAAGATAGGGGCTTCTATGGCTTTCCTAGGGAACATACCACTAGATGACATCTGCAAGGCAGCGACATGGTCAACACCGCACACCTTCACAAAACATTACTGTGTAGATGTGCAAACCAAGCAACAAGCTAGTGTGGGCCAAGCTGTACTAAAAACACTGTTTCAAACTACTGCAACGGATACCGGTGGTCGCCGCTAGGGTTGGGTACTGCTATGTAATCTATGCACAGTGTATAATCTGCAGCTCATATGCCTCGAACGGAATATGCTACTTACCAGTATGCATCTGTTCTTGCCATGTAGAGCTGCAGATCTATACACGCCCACCCGCCTCCCCGGCTACCTGTATCCGTTCCAGCCTTATCTTATTTAGATACAATACACATGGGTTTCTTTACTGTTATTACTACGCTCCATCTTTCCCTGCTGGCGAAAAACAATCCGAAGATGGAGCCGAAGCCCATGCGCAATACGAAAAAGAGGAGGAGTCACCGAAATCGTGACTTCCAAAGACTTTCCAAGAGGAAAAACAAACTGCAAACATCTGGGCCCAACACGAGATGGCGATCTATGCACAGTGTATAGATCTGCAGCTCTACATGCCAAGAACAGATGCATACTGGTAAGTAGCATATTCCTTTTGATACAAAAACAATTTGTCTGAAGTTATCTTTGTGTGTGTGAATTCATTTGCTGACTGAGTGTGTATTACAAATGCTTAACACTGTCCTCTGATACAGCCTTACTGCTCGACCACACTAGCACAAATAGAGTGAGGTGCTATCTAACTTTACCTCTGCCTACCTTTGGGATTCCACTGGACTCTGTGCACACTATACCTCACTTTGGTATAGTATATACAGAGCCAGCTTCCTACATCAGGTTGCTACGTGTGCTGTGGTTCATATGGTCAAGAAGCACTACCTTCTTGACTGGACTGTCTAGAAGGTCATTTTACCAGCACTGTCCTGCAGGACTTTTGGTCAGAGCCAGTTCACAGACCCACTGGCTTGGGAGGTACAGATAATGCTCTGCTGTAGGACCAGAAAGTCACAGTGGGCACCGCAATGTTTGCACTTTTGCACTTTAGAGTTTCTAAGGAGCTCCCAGAGACTCAGAGTCTGCTTGGAGTAGAGCTCAGGACACCTGCATGCCTTTCTTCCGTTACCTTTCCTGCCCCTTGTTCTGAAGATCAGGAACGACTGGGCCTGAATCATTCTAGTGGCACTGAATTGGGCCAGCAAAGAATGGGACCCGGAACTCCTGGGCATGACCTGTGCCCTTCGATCAAGCTGCCACTTCAGTAGGATGTTCTGTTGCAGAAGCAGGGCAGGGTGCTGTACCCAGAACTGCACAATTTGCAGCTCCATGCTTGGAGATTGAGTGCTGGCAGGTGACCTCTTTCGACCTTCCTTCTGAAGTTGTCATCTTGGCAAAGAGACGTCCTCTACAAAATGGTTGCAAGTCTTTCGTTGGGACATATTTGTGGCTTGGTGCGACACTTGATAGTCTGACCCACTACAAGCCAACTTGTCTGAAGTTTAGTTGTTCATTTTATTTCTGCCCAACAGGAATTTGCTTTGGGTGTTGTAAAAGATTATTTGTTGCCTGTTGTGAGATTTGTGAAAGGTGTGCAATATTTATTTTCCACCAAACCCTTTATGATGGCTCAATGAGACTTGATTTTAGTACTCACTTTTTTGATGTGTGTACATTTTGAGCTGCTGCATAGTTGTCTGAGACTTTTGACATTGAACACCGTCTTCCTTATCGCTAAAATATTAGGTAAGTTGAGAGCGAGCTGCAGGCTTGTTCCGTTAACCCTCTTTACACAACATTTTTCACTGATAATTTGGTGTTGAGAATCCTTGGTTCTTTTCTTGCAAAAGCGAATATTCTATTTCATGTTGGCTAGGCTATCACTCTGGTTTTCTTTGCTCCACCTAAACCCTCTGAGGTGAAGTCTTCATCATTCGAACATTAAAAGGACACTAAGCGTTTTATATAGATTGCACAGAAGAGAATCAGGTGAACAGTCATCATTGTTATGTTCTCTGGGGCAAAGCAGGGCAAAGCAGTGCAAAAATGGACACACACATGCTACACACTGGCTAAGAAACAGCTCCCAGAAGGCTTACAGCTCATTCAATTACACGCTCATTCAACCAGTGGAAAAGTTGCTGCTACTGCGTTTGGATACAGAGTGCCTGTCCGGGACATTTATCAGATGGCAATGTATGCTTTGGTTCATGCAGTCACAAAGCAGTACTGTCTTGACAGTCAGGTCTGTCGATTAGAGCATTTTGCCCACTCAGCCCTTCAGGACGTTTGGTCTGAGCCAGTTTACAGACTCACTAACTTCGAAGGTACTGATATGGCATCTATTTACAAGGTGAGGAAACTGCGATCAGAAGTATCCTTCATAAGAACAAGTTACTTACCTTTTAGTAATGATCTTTCTGGTGGATACTGTTAACTGTATATTCCTCACCGACTCTCCCAGCTCCTCATTCTGTGGATTAGACACTTTTCCTATCTAAAACTTTCCCAATTTAGAGATCTGCACACTGGTCATCCCAAGATGCCGGGGGCGCGGACAGACTAAGAAAGTAGCTGACTTCCGCGCACATAAGTGGTGCTTATATGTAGCTCCAGTCGTCTCTTCCAAGCGGAAAGACCTTGGTGGAGCCACGCGATGCCACCTACCAGCACTCAGGTGTACTGTTCTAATAGTTTCTGGATCTAGTCTTGATGCCTGGGCAGAATTCACAAGGTGAGAAATCTTTAGTTAGATAAAGTATCTGCCATAAAGATTGTTACGTGTTCATCGGGCCTGTACACAGTCAAAGTGAAATGCACAAACTTCAGGACTTTACTGTCCTATTCCACTCGTCGTGAGGCTCCTGGTTGTTTGTTAAACCTCATAGTTTCAAATGTATCCAGTGTGGCTGTTCCAATGTGAAGTCTAGTTGCTAAGCAAGAGATCGATTGCGGTTTGTGAACGCTGACCTTTTGATATATATCCAAGATCATCCATCAGAAGTTGACAAAATGAGGCAGTTGCAAACTCAGTCCTTTGACCGACATCTGTCAGAACAAAAGCAGAATGCTCAAACAGGAGACGTCTGAAGCTCAGGAAATATTTCGTCCTGGGGTGCTTCAGATCTGCCAACTTGTATCTCCTCACACCTTTTCGAGGCAGGTTGGAGGGAGGTGTGAGTAATTACCGCTCAACTGTCAGGATCCCAGCCGTCACAGCAATTTATTTTTACTTAAGCAGAAATATAACCACTTATTCAAATGTTATTCTTGTGATACATAAATTAAACATCCATGTTGATAGTTGACTTTAGTTTTGGCAGTTGTTTATATGCCGCAAACACATTCTTTTCCAAGCCATAGGTAAAAGAACCTTTAAAACTTTGAAGGGGCTTTGAAAAAACACAAGTTTACATATGTTTAAAGTGCTGTAGCTTTGCTGATGATATGGTGGCCCATGTTACTCTTTCAGCAAACACGTGCATACAGTTTGTATGTTTTAAAACATTTTGCAGCTGGAACTATTAAGACACATGGACAGCTCACTTACCTAATTTCAGGTTCACTATTTGGAATCCTAAAAAGGTTTTCCTGGTAGCCCACCACCAAGGTCTGTCCTGCAGTTCCATGTGGCTGCTTCTCAGCTCATGTTTTAAAGTCGCATGTGAGTTGACTTGTACACAGGCAATTTGTATGCAGCTATAGCGCGCTGACTTAATGACAACTTGCAGTGAGGATTTTTGATAACAGGAATTCTTGTCTACAAAAATCAAACTTACGGTCACACTTGAAAAAGAAGGGTTGCTACAGTGATGCACTGTTTGAAGGTTTCAGCATTAGGTAGACATTAAGAGACAATATCTGGGTCGAGAGGAGGATTTGCTCTATTCAATATTTTCGGCTAACAAGCTCCTAATAAGCTGTGTTGATGTGTTCGCAGATGTAGATTCCCTGATTTTAGAGGAGAACCACCTGGACTTTGGGTATTGGGCTCTAGATTCTTCTCAAGACACCAATGATTATTTGTTTAGTTTAATAGTCATAAAAGATTGCACACTATAGAAACTATATTGCTAGAATATATCTTCCCTCTTTAATTTAGCAACCATTCAACTGCACCTACTGATTGTTGGAGACATTGAGTTGGCAACATGTTTGTTTCTTAGTCTAACATTTAATTCCTGATACCAAATTGTTCTCTTTCTAGGGGATTTGACATAGGAAATCATTTCTGTGAATGGATCTATGACTACACCTATGAGAAATATCCATTTTTCAAAGCAAATTTTGCACGGTACCCCAACAAGAAGCAACAGGTATGTGGACAGCTTTTAATATTCATTAATTCTTCATACAACTCTTCCTCTATTAGGTTTCTGTGAGAAGAAAAAGAGCTGGACAAACATTGATTATTTCATCATTCGGGCTATGGTACACCCTTAAAGAAAAAAAAAAGCTTACTGAAATACAATTATATCCTACTGCTAGATAATCATGCAACATATTTCCCTGAATCATGAAGCTAGTACTACTTACTAGGCTGAAAATGATTTTTAATGTTTCTGGCAAATATAAAGCAACCCTTTCATGACCACCTGCTCCCCAAGTCTAGTTTATGTTTTTTTACTTTAGTTACATGATCGGGTTTGTAGGAAGGATGACATGAGAAGGATGTTAACAAGAGTGAGAGAGTGGCCATCTTGGAGGAGGCCTTTTAACCTGCGATTAACTTCTGATGAGGTGTTTTTTTTCAAAAGCAAGGCATTTAGCTTTTTATCTAAAGGGGAGGATCAAAAGTATATGGCTGATTTAAACTATGGCGGTAATCCATTCGCTTTGAGCATTACTAGAGAATACCTAGTTTGGTGCTTTCTCTTTATGGTGTTTCCGGTCTGCTGATTCTGTTAGCTTGGTTGATGTTTATTTTGGTTTTGAGTATCGTATGTTTTTGGGCTTGTAGGTGACAAAGCTGGTTTTGAAAAATATGCAAATTGGCAACAGGAGCCAGTTGCGCTCTCTGGGTGCAGGTGTTCTTTGATCAAACTTTAAGAGATGCCTGTTAAGTGCTGTAGTATAGAAGACGAGTGAATTTCTGGATCCCAGTGAGCAAGGTGTTGCGTCCAAGGTGTAACTAGTGGATATACAGTTGTACTGAAATCTTCTTGCGCTGCACCCAGATACCTGATGGTAGCTAGTCTTGATTTTGTGTACTACGTTCTTTTTGAAACCTAGTTTGCAGTGCCTGTGGGTACAAATGGCATGTATGCTCATTAGCATAAACATGGAAAGCTGTGCAGGATTCTATACATTAGTCCCAAGTTTGTATTTGTGAAGCGCACTAATCACCCGAAAGGGTATCAAGGCACTTGGGTAGGAGTGTGGTTCCTCAAGGTGCTTATACGAAGAGCAAGGTCTTCAGCCTTTGCCAAACTCAAGAAGTGAGGAGGTGTCTCCGAGTTGAGGGAGGTCATCCCATGTCTTGGGTGCAATATAGATAAATGAGCGACTCCAGTTTTGAGTTTGCCTCAATCGCACACACTCACATCTGCAGAGTGTAGGTATCCCATGGGTTGGAGAATGTGTGTACAGCTGTTCAGGTATTCTGGTCTTGTGTTATGTAAGGATTGTATGTGTGCATCAGAATTTCGAATTGGTTTCACTTCTTCTGTTAAGCTTCTTGAGGTGTGATGTGGATGCGGTGTGGGAGGTCGACAGAGTTTAGCAGCAGTGGTGTAGATGCCCTTGAGTCTGTTTAGGAGGAGTTTGGAGATTCCGGCATAGTGTTGCCATAGTCCAGCGTGCTGGTGATGCGTACCTGCGTGATGGTCCAGCAGGTGTTCAGAGGCAACAATTTGAAGATCTTTTGCAGCATGCGTAGGATGTGGAAGCAGGAGGTGCACCCTATGTTGACTTGAGCTGCACCCTATGTTGACTTGAGCTGCCATGTTCAGATTGTCACCTTGGATGATCCCTAGATTTCTTTTGTGGTCTGATTGTGGGTGTTGTCCTAGCTCCGACAGCCACTAGGTGAACTCCCATGGGTAGGTCTTCCTGACGAAGAAGATTGGCCCTCAAATGCTTGCAAAATAAAGGATACATAAATAGACATGGGAGCCCTGCAGCCCCCCAGTGTCAGGTCAGCCTTCAGGAAGCAGCAAATTAAAGGAGGCGCCAAATTAGGTGGCTCATATCAGACGCATTAGCCTCTCCAGCTGACCTTTCAGGACCCCAACAGCCCAAAGTCCTTCCACAAAGGGGCTGATGGAGGGAATGGGTGGGCTAGAAGCAGAGGTAGCACTGTAAGGGGCTCCTCGTGCAAAGCAGTGACTCCCCTTACTGACCATTTAACACCTGTTGGATGAAGGCTCAGGCACTTCATACCTCAGTGGAAACATTTCACAGCTCAGGGGTTGTTCTCCATTGTGCAGGAAGGTTACTCCATCAAATTTGCCCACACAACATTCTACCCCGCCACTCTGATCTATACAACCTTCACCTTTTGGAGGAAGAGGTTTAGGCACTCCGAATGCTTTCACATTGTCATTCTAAAGGGTGTCATCCCACTGCGACAAGGCAACTTCATTTCCGTGCTGGATCTGAAAGTCGCATACTTTATTTCTTGCAGGTCCCAGAGGCTTATTGAACGTCCAGGTCTTGAGGGCTATTTAGAATGCCTTAAGTCGGGTGATGGTCCGGAGTTGCATGGGGAGGCGGTTCCGGGTCTTTGCCGCGACGTGGGAGAAGTGTCCTCGATTTCTGCATTGGTAGATACAAGGAGTATGGGCAAGTGAGAGGGAAGTGGAGCGTAGCATTCTCGACAGTTGGTGAAAGTTCAGAAAGGATAATGTAGGGCGATCCTTGGTTGTGTAGAGCCTTGTGTGCATGGGTTAGCCGCTTGAATTGTTCTCTTCTGTATGGGAGCCAGTGAAGTTCAGATGTGGGTTCGTTCCGGAGGGCCGGGCATGAGTCTGGCTGTGGCGTTCTGTATGGACTGAAGTTTCTGTAAGAGGTGTGGGGCGATTCCTATGTAGAGGGTGTTGCCGTAGTCCAGTTGGCTGGTGATGAGGACCTGTGCCACAGTGTATCTCGTGTGTTGGGGTAGACATTAACATCTTGCATAACATGTGTGGAGTGAGGAAGCAGGTGGAGGTGACGTTGTTGATTTGATATCATGGTGAGCTTGTTGCCAGTGACGATTCAGAGGTTTCTTGCATGGTCAGAGGGAGTGGCTGATTGCCACCAGGAGTCATTCCATGTGTTGCTGCTAACGGAGATCAGAACTTCCATCTTGTATGTGTTCAGCTGCTGGCAGTTCTTCATCTAGTTGCTGACATTCCTCATGCATCTGTGGAAGTTGGTTCAGGTGGTGGGGTCATAGGTGAGTAAGAAGATGAGTTGCGTGTCGTCTGCGTTGGAAAGTATGTTGAGGCAGTGGGATCTATGTTGGGCAGTGGGGTCATGCGAGAAGCTGGGTTTCCGTTTCAGTAGCCCCCGACACCCACTTTTTGCCAGACTACTGATGCACTTTTGACTTGATGTGCCCTGGGTCCCTACCAATCAGGTTCCCAGGGCCTGTGTTTCCCCAAGATGGTACCCAAACCCAATTGGCATCTCTGGCCACAGGTTAGCCCCTGGTTAGCCCCTGGTAAATGGTACCACAGGTACCCAGGCCACTGTGGCCAGGGAAGACCTGTAAAGGCTGCAGCACTTATTGTGCCACCCTTAGAGGCCCTGTAACATTACACTCGCACACTACCTTTGCCGGCTGCGTGTCTTGGTGCAGAACAAAGTGTAGAATCGACATGGCACATCCCTGTGTGCCATGCCTACAACCGAACAGAATATATGGTGCTGGGAGCTTGTCATTACGAACTCCACAACACCATAATGGCTACACTGTAAAATAAGAAGTTTGGCATCAAACTTCTCAGCACATTAAACCCACACTGATGCTAGTGTGGGATTTAATGAAAAATGCACACTGAGGACAACTTAGAGATGCCCCCTGAAAATCAACCTACCTCTAGTGTCCAGGCTGCGTCGCTGCTTTCAGCTGCCGCCACCACCAGACATGTTTCTAGACTCCTGAGTCGAGAGCCTGCTGCTCTCAGGGGCCTGAAACAATGCACATCCTGGGACGAGGTGCCAAGCCTCCTCCCCAGGATGGGCAGGGTCCACGAAGGGGAAGCTTCAAAGGCTTGCCGCCTTTGTGAGCTTTCCCAGGCTACTTGCTGCTTTCAGCAACTGGTCCCCACTGGTTCTGACACCCACTTTTGGCGGGAGAATCGGTGGGAAAAACAAGTGAGGAAGAGAGGTGTGCCCACCTCTGCCAACTCCACCCCTCAGGTGGGGGAGGCTATGTGAAGCACAACTCTGTCCCCGCCATCCTGCAGATGGGGGCACCCAGCCAACTAGGGAAAGGCTTATGCCCCCCTCCCACTGGAAGGTGGCATAATGGGGGTGTACCCACCCCAGGTAAGGGACCCATTGGTACCCAACCTTTTACCTACCTGTAACTCCTTAAATCTAGTATTTAGTGGCACCCCTGAACCTTGCTTCCTTCGACAAGAAACCAGAAAAAGAAAAGGTCCGAACAGTTATGCCTAAGCTAACAAGAGGAGGACGCCCACTGACTTGGCCCCAGCCTGTCCCCACCTCAAACCTGTTCCAGCAAAATCCCGATGTGTCCTGCAACCTCGAGAAACGCGGAGTACCTGCCTGACTTCCATCCCAAAGACTCTGTTGATGAACAAATCTGGTGTTCACAGGAGACAGACTCTAGCTCTGTAAGGATCCGCGGGTCTGCACCCACAGCCCGAGTTCGAGTGGCCCAACACCAAGAGGTGTCCCCGGTGATCCTGACCCGAGATCTGGTGACCCCTGACCTGCCTCAAGTCTCCAGCCGATGCCTGCAGCCTCAAACCGAAATGAACCCCCAACTGCGACCATGCGCTGGTAAGAAGATCCGTCCCTATAAGGCACCCCTTGCCCCTCAGCCTTGGGTGGCCGAACCAACGTTGCCTAACCAACCCCCAGCATCCCAACTTGCCTCTCCAAGTGGTGGTCACACCCAGATGACCTTCGTCCCCGAGCCTGCAGTGTGTTTGCAAACCAGAGACTTCCCATTGAAAGCTACAGGGCACTCGATACCAAAACAGCACTCTGCACACGCCCACCCCAGTGCCGCTGAGGGTACACCTTTTGTGCAGGCCTAAACCCCCATTTGCCCTGATCTTAAGTCCAGGAGCTTTGCTGCCACAACCCAGTGGCCTGCTCATCAGCAGCCACCAACCGGAGGCCCTCTATCCCTCATTGGAGAACATTGGACCACCGCACCCGGCCGCCCTAGTGCCGCTGAGGGTGTAACAAGAGTGCATCCTTGACCCTGGGAGACACATGAGTCTAACCCCAGAATACCAACTCCCACAACAAAGTACTTACCTGTTAACCTATAACACTATTTTCCTCCATAGGATAGCATTGACTGTTTTTCTAGGAAAAGTTTCTCAGTGTGGAGTTGGATAACCTAAGAAATCCTTTTAAAATTGTACTAAATAACAAACGTGTTTACCCACCTGTTTACAGGAAATATCCCAGTGTAGTATCCAGGTGTACTGCACTGTGTAATAAAAGTAATCTACTGGTCATTTTACTAAAAAGCCTATACAAAGTATATGTCATGTATTTCCAAAGCATTGCATTTTCAGTAACAATACTTTAATCAAAACCAAGTGCATTTACCATTGCAATTCAAACTGTGTTACAACTGCTTTAATACTGTAAAATATTTACTGCTTAGCTGTGCCAGGCTTGTTTGGTTCTAGAAGATAAATTAACTAAAAGAATATTTTTATACAAACAATTGGTCTGAAGTTCGGTCTTTGAGTGTGTGAATTAATTTGCTGACTGAGTGTGTAGCAGAAATGCTTAACACTGTCCTCTGATAAAGCCTTACTGCTTGACCACACTACCACAAATAGGCAGAGGTAAAGTAGATAGCACCTCACTCTCTACCTTTTGGGTTCCACTGGACTGTGTGCACACAATACTTGACTTTGGTATAGTATATACAGAGCCTGCTTCCTACAGGTTATACATGTGTTGGAGAGCATGAAGGGAGGGGTGAGCCCTGGGGGACACCAGAGGAGATCTCCTTGGATTCCGAGGTGAAAGGTGGGAAGTGGATCATCAGGGTTCTTCCGGTAAGGAAGGAGGTGATCCATCTGAGTGCATCCCCTTGGAGCCAAAAACAGATTTTGAAGTGGGAGGAGGCAGCGCCCCTTCTTTCCCCTCGGGCCACTTATGGCCTCTGGGATCACCACCTCACCAAGGTTGGCCTGCGAACAGCAAAGAAGGGGGACCCTGGGGACAACCACCTCAAGGGCCGGCTTCTGCTGGGTCCTGGGGTGCTCACCTCTGGGGCATAGCTGTTTGCTTTTGCTACTGCCAAGCGAAAGCAAACACTCCAGTTCTATAGGGCGGGACCTGTAACAGTGCTTCCTCCCGCTGGAGGGGAAGTTTTTAGGGAAAGCTCAAACTATTACTCCTGCATGCAGAGAACTGCATGTTCGAGGCATATGAGCTGTAGATTGTATTCTTTAGCTTAGATAGCCATCTGATGTTGGGCACGGATGTTTGCACTTTGTTTTTGTCGAAGTCTTTGTAGTCACGGGATAGGTGACTCCTCCTTATGGTGATAGTGCGCATGGGCATCGACTCAATCTTCAGATTGTTTTTTTTTTGGCCACCGGGTTCGGATGTAAACTGCTGCGCTCCAGGTCAGTGTAGTATTAGATTCCCCTTCGACGTGCAATCCTTCACCATTCGGTATTGTTTTTTCGATCGCTCTCCTCGATGTGCATCCAACAAATCCCTCAACACCTTCGATTCCGGTCTTCGACGTGGGCCGTTTGGCCTATCTGCGCCATCAGGCCCAACAGCTAATGGAAAGAACTCCATTCAAAAAATGCCCCCCAGTGTGGTGCTAAATTCCCACATACTGATCTCCACGAGGTCTGTAATCTTTGCCTCTCTCCAGAACACGAGGACAAAGATTGCCTGGCCCGCGCTTCCTTCCGATCGAAGAAAACCATACGTGATCGCCGGGCTCGACGTCACGGAATGTCTCGATCCACTACCTCTGTGCTGGACGACATCTTCGATGCAGGCCGATGTTCCCGAGGAACAAGAACCGGACAATGAAGATATCAGCTGATATGTCTGAGGCCGACTAATCAGAGGCCAAAGATCAGATGGTTACTCCAGGTCAACTGATTGTGAGTACCGACATCGAAACCCCTACCCCTTCTCAAAAACATAAGGCTCCGGTAACACCTTCGCCTTCCGGTTCAGGTTGACACCGTGATAATCCTTCAGACGCCCCACCCTCAGGCCCGCTCCGAAGTCCAAAGACAAGCCTTCAGGTGACTCTGGACTGAGCCAGCCACGCATCGGTACTGAAATACCATCACTGGTACCAAAATCCAAACATTCGGTACCGAAACACCAACCGAAAAAAACCAATAAATCCTCGGAGCCGAAAAAAGCCTATAAATCTTCGGCGCCGAAAAAGTCCTTTAACTCCACAGCTCCTCCGAAGCTTTAGGAGGGGTTTTGGTGTCCTTTTTGCTTTGGAGTCTAAAGCAAAACAACCAAAATCCTCGGTGCAGAGGAAGGATACTGGATTAAAAGACCTATTTCAACCAAATCCAGTGGATCCTAAACAAAAAACCCATTCTTATTGACTCTAAAACTGGTCATATCAAGACAACTCCATCTAAAAAGAGACCTTTGGACTCCCCAGAGGAACCTGAGGTACCATTAAGGAAAAGAGACATGGGAACTTAGCCAGCCAGACCCTTCTCTCCTACAAATATTCCTATTACATCACTTTCCCCAGCACACTCTCCAATACTTCCATATACACCTACACCACAAGATGATGATCACCTTGGGGGTAGGGGTGGGGATGAAAACCCACAAGAGGATAATGACGATGACTCTACTCTCCCACCACCTGATCCTTGGGAGGATTATGATAATCCTCCAGATGTCCCCAATCCAGACTCCTACCCATCTAGGCCATCGCCCCCAGACGACAACATAGGTTTTGCATAGCTCATAAATAGGGCTGCACAATATCATGGGGTAGAATTTCACTCAGACCCACTGGAGGAAGATTTTTTTATTAGAGACTTTCACACAGTCACAAAAATCAACAAGCATTCTACCTATGTTAAAAGGTATGATCAGTCATGCACCTGACGTTTTTAAAGACCCTGTCAGGGCTAGAGTTCTCAATCCCAGGATTGAGAATAAATATAAACCAGTTCCCAACGATCCAGCTTACATTAAAGCACAGCTCCCTCTAGATTCCTTGGTTGTGTCAAATGCACGTAAACAAGCAAATGCCCAAACATCAGGAGATGCCCAATCTCCAGATAAGGAGTCTAAATTACTAGACGCATCTGGTAAGCGAATTGCGTCACAAGCAGCGAATCACTGGTGCATTGCCAATACCCAAGCTGGCCAGGTATGATAGGGCTCATTACGATGAGCTTGATAAGCTCATACATCTTCCCGATCAGTATAAGTCGAAGGCTAACAACCTCATACAAGAGGGAAAGTTAATTACAAACACTTCTATAAAGTGTGCTCTTGATGCACCCGACACGGCGTCTTGTGCGGTTAACACAAGCATTCTACTACGCAGACACGCATGGCTACATATATCTGGGTTTAAACAGGACGTGCAGTCTACAATTCTTAATCAACCCTTTGATCAACAACACTTATTTGGACCCAATGTAGACACATCTTTGGAAAAAATGAAAAAGGACTCAAACTGCTAAGTCCATGGGAGCCCTACAGGCAACAACCACTAGAGGTTCTTTTGGTCGCTCCTTTTATAGGGGCGCCTCTAAAACTAGTAGGACGGACAACACCTCATCCTCCTTCAAAAACGCTACTCATACCTCCCCTAACAGAGGATATTTCAGAGGGGGTTATAGAGGGAACAACAACAAAGGTAGAGTCCGCGGTAATCACACCTGCACCTCTCTTACTACAAAACAGTGACTTCCCTCTACTTTCCATCCACCCCCCCCCCACCCTACCTGTCTGAAATTCCAGCACCACAGACAAGTGGGTAAGACAAAGTATCCAGTATGGTTACTGCCTGGAACTCACTTCAACTCCTCCATTAATACCCCCAAACAACGTCCAATGTCCACAAAACATCTGACACTGTTAAAATAAGAGGTTCTCTCTTTATTATAAAAACACGCAATAGAACCGGTTCCCTTACCTCATCAAGGAACAGGGGTTTACTCCCTTTACTTTCTAATACCAAATAAGGACGGTACTCTCATGCCAATACTAGACCTCTCACCGTTAAATCGCTACATACAGTCGGACCACTTCCACATGGTCACTCTTCACACAGGTCTTCCCACTGCTCCAACAGGGCGATTTCCTTGCCACTCTAGATCTCAAGGACGCCTACTTTCATATTCCCATTAATCCCGCTCACTAAAAGTATCTACAGTTTGTAGTGGACGGTCAGCACTATCAATTCAAAGTCCTCCCATTCAGAGTAACTACAGCAACGCGAGTCTTCACAAAATGTCTTGCGGTAGTCGCAGCTCATTTGCGGAGACAACACATTCACAAGTTTCCTTATCTTGACGACTGGTTCATAAAAGCCAAGTCACACACACACTGTGTGCACAATACACACAAAGCAATCCAGCTGCTCCACGACGATTCACAATAAACCAACCCAAGTCACACCTTCAACCGTCCCACCTACTTCAGTATCTAGGTGCCACAATAGATACCTCAAAAGCCCTTGCATACCCCAATCCAGTCAGGATAGCCAGCATGCAAGCTCATGCAGCTAATGGGGATGATGGCCTCTTCCATCCTCATCGTTCCTTATGCAAGACTTCAGATGCGTCCCTTACAAGAATGTTTAGCACATCAGTGGAACCAAGCTCAAGGTAAGTTAACAGATCTAGTGTTGGTGGACAGCCGCAGGCATCGCTCTCTACAGTGGTGGAACACACACAACCTATCCTCAACCCGGGTCCACATATAGTGCTAACCACAGATGCATCGCTCACCGGCTGACGAGTTCATCTCCAAAACCAAACCGTTCAGGGTATATGGACCCATCAACAAAAATAACTCCACACAAATCACCTGGAGTTACTGGCAATCTTTGTAGCACTAAAGTCTTTTCAACTCTTGCTAGTAGGCAAAGCTGTCTTGATCCGTACAGACAACATGACAGCAATGTATTACATACAAAAGCAGGGGTGAGGGGCATACACTCTTCAGCTTTCACAACTAGCGCAAAGCATATGGAGATGGGCCATTCCTCAAAACAGTTACCTCCTCGCAGAACATCTACTAGGAGTACACAATCAGATTGCGGATCTGCTCAGTCGTTAAACACAGCAGATCCATGAATGGGAACTTCTTCCCCAAGTTCTTCTTCCATTCTTTCACATGTGGGGTCATCCAGACATAGATCTGTTTGCCACACACTAAAACGCAAAATGACCAAGCTTCGCCTCCAGATATTCACACCCATTGTCCAAAGGCAATGCGCTATGGATGAACTGGTCAGACAGATTTGCATACGCTTTTCTGCCTCTCCCACTCATTCCATTTCTGGTTCAGAAGCTCAAACAACGCTCTCACAATGATCCTAGTTGCTCCAACAAGGGCACGCCAACCAAGGTTCACAACCGTGTTAGAACTTTCAGTAGTGCCTCATCAAAAGCTGCAACTCTCCCCCAAGTTCCTCACTCAGAACCATGGGGAGATAAGGCACCCAGATCCCAATCAACTCAATCATGCGATCTGGCTCCTGAAGTCCTAGAGTTTGGCTACCTTAATCTTCCGCCAGACTGCATGAACATCATTAAAGAGGCTAGACGTCCTACTACTATAACATGCTATGCAGCTAAGTGGAAGTGATTTGTCATTTATTGTACAAATAACAAAATCGATCCGCTAGATGCTTCCATCCAAAATATTATTTGTTATCTTTTGCATCTACAACAATGTAACCTAGCATATACATCTATACAGCTACATCTTGCTGCAATTGCTGCTTACCTCCAAAACAAACATTTGTCGTGGTTTCGAGTACCCGCTGTCAAAGCGTTTATGGAAGGACTTAAAAGAATAATTCCACCTAGAGTTCCACCTTCTCCTGTATGGCATCTCAGTATAGTCCTCACCAGATTTATGGGTCCCCCATTTGAACATCTGTACAAATGCGAGTTACAGTCCCTTACTTGGAAAGTAGCCTTCCTCGTAGCTATCACATCACTTAGACTTGGTGAACTCCAGGCAATAACCATACAAGAACCATTTCTACAAATACACCATAGTAAAGTGGTTCTTAGGCCTAATCCAAAATTTCTACCTAAAGTGGTATCTGCCTTTCACCTTAATCAGTCGGTTGAACTTCCAGTATTTTTCCCTCCACCAGACTCCGTAGCAGAACACGCTCTCCACACGCTAGACAAAGGCAATCCCATTTCAAAAACAGGAATTGCAAGGTGGATCGTTAAATGCGTCCAAATATGCTATCTCCAAGCTAAACGCACATTAACTATCCCCGCTAGAGCTCATTCCACACGCAAACTAGAGGCTTCTATGGCATTCTTAGGGAACATTCCCCTAGATAACATCTGCAAAACAGCAACTTGGTCTACACCGCATACCTACACCGCATACTTTCACTAAACACTATTGTGTCGATGTGCAAGCAAAGCAACAAGCTACTGTGAGCCAGGCTGTAGTAAGAACACTTTTTCAAACTACTGCAGCGGATACAGGTTGCCACCGCTAGGGAGTAAAAACTGCTTTATAGTCTATGCTGAAGTATAAAATCTACAACTCATATGCCTTGAACTGAAAATGCTACTTACCAGTATGCATCTGTTCTTGGCATGTAGAGTTGTATACGCCCATCCACCTCCCCGGCTACCTTTATCTGTTGCAGTATTATCTTATTTAAATGCATCACATGGACATCCTGTTCTATTCTCTTACTAACTCCATCACCCTTTATGGCAAAAAATCATCTGAAGATGGAGTCAATACCCATGCGCACTATCACCATAAGGAGGAGTCACCTATCCTGTGACTACTAAGAGTTCTTTGACAAAATAAAGTGCAAACACCCGAGCCCAACACCAGATGGCGATCTATACAACTCTACAGCTGCACATTCCAACAACAGATGCATACTGGTAAGTAGCATTTTCCTTTCCGCAGCTCCCTGCATGCAGCAGCAATGCCAGCTCCCATAGGAGGCAGGGAGCTGGCCGGTACCACTGGGCCCTTGAGTCTCCTCCTGCGGTCTATATCGTGCACACTAGGTGCCCTGGCTAGGACCAGGGCACCCACAGATACATGGGAGATGGGCTCCCTGGGTCTGAAATCAGCCCGGGAGGGTGGCCACGCGCCTTCCCTCTATCACATTTTGGGATGGGATGAGGTCCCCCTGCCCTTTAAATTACATATATATTAAGGCCAGGGGATGAGGTCCCCAATACAGAAATTGACCTGGGGAGGAGGGCTGTGCAACTCCCCTCCCCCATTAACTTCAGGCTGGGGTCTGGGGGCTCCCAGAGCCATATGTGGCTAGGGTGGGCCACGTGGCTCCCCCTCCCACTTTAAAAAATGTATTTGGCCCCGGGGAGGTGCTGGTCTCTGGGGGTCCGTGCAGCGACCACCACATAATTTTTAAGTTGGCCCCACAGAGGTGGTGGCCCGGGGCTCCTGGACCGCAATGGATGGGGGCAGAGCGGGGGGGGGGGGGGGCCCCTCTACTTAATATATGTATAGCCCAGGGAGTTAGTGATCCCCTGTTCTCATAAGAGGGGAAATGGAGAGAAGAAAAATTAGCAGAAAACCAGAAGGAAGGACAAAACCTAGCAGAAGAGGTCAAAACAGATGGCAGAAACATTAGCAGAAAAGGCAAAACGGGGTAGAAAAACAAGCAAAAGAGACCTCCGCCGATCTCGCCTTAGCGGAGACCCCGCAGAACCAGAGCAGTTGGAAGAACCTTCTCGTACATCGCAGCCAAAGCCTGGAACGAGCTCCTAGTCAACATCAGACGTTCCCCTATCCTGCACACCTTCAGGAAGAGCCTCAAGACCTGGCTTTTCTGCTGATCGGAGCTGCTCCCCCCCCATTAGCGCCTTGAGACCCTCACGGGTGAGTAGCACGCTTTATAAGCCACTGATTCATTGATTGACAAAAGATAACACCGGTCTGCTTCCCCATCGACGGAGAGAAGATCCGCACAGAAAATACCTATTTGCTCACCATTGGCTTCGAAATAGATGTCGGAAAGGCCTTTGTAGCAACCGACAACGTCTAAGGTAATGCCCCAGGCCCATCGACCAGAAAGTTAACATCGAAGTCACGCCCTGAGGGATCTTCGTCGAAGATGACAAGTGAGTCGACATCTAAGTCTGAAGCCCAACACAGGATCCTGAACCTACCCTTCAGTGGAACCTTCCTCTTCAGCACCCATGCTGATGATGAGATGACGAGGATGAAATCTGAACTCGACACCCTGAAGGCAAAGGATCTATAAAAGTACAAGGACCTTAGGCACAGATACTGTCCATTTTTTTAATTTTTTTTTTTTTTTAATTTTTTATACAGAGTTTTATAAAGCGCGAACTTGACCCGAATCGGGTATCCGAGCACTTTAAATAGCACCAGTTGCGTTACATGAGGACACATTAATTTTTTTTCCCCTTTTTTTGGTCCCTATGACCATCGCCAGTATCAGAGGGTTCAAACCCATCACTGGACCTTGCAACATAACCATTCCAGGTCCCACTACCATCAGCGTCCACCAGGACGTACACATGGTGCTGCCAGAACCTCCTCTTCTGCAAAACAACCCGCTAAACAATGAACACTTGGTTCCTCCAGCTCTGTTTCTGCTCTAGTGGTGGGTGGGGGAGACAAAGTATCAGGACTCATCTGGACAAGTGGCAAAAAATCACAAATGACAAGTGGGTGCTCAATATCGTACAGAATGGTTACTCAAACGTGTTCAAATCCCCGCCTCCGGCAATCCCACCTCAGAGCTTCGGCCCATCAGCAAGACCTGCATCAGGCGGAGGCGGCTATTATGCTACAAAAAGAAGCCATTGATAAAGTTCCTTGGTCCCAGATCTCCTCCTGCTACCTCCTAGTCTTAAAGAAGGGCCGAACTCGAGAGTACAGGCAAATACACGACCTCAGACTCTTAAACGGGTTTATCCGCAAAGAAAGGTTCAGGATGTTGGCACTAAATTAAATTGTTCCATCAAGGGAACTGGATGTGCTCCATCGACCGGTATATGAAAATGTGCATCCTGCAGATTTCCCTAAAACATCGAGCACTCCCAGTACAAAGGCCTCCCTTTTGGACTCCAGTCAGCTCCCACACGTCTCAAATGCATGGCAGTGTTAGCAGCCTCCCTGCGAAAGCAGAAGATCTTTGTCAACCCGTACCTGGACGACTGGTTGCTATAAAACTCCTCACCTACTGCTGACGCTGCTAGGAGGCACAGGAAACGCAAACAGCCTTGCAACGTTGAAGCACAAAAATACGTGTTCTACAGTACAAACTGCCGCTCACTACCTAAACACAAATTGGACATCTTCAACCTCCTATTGGATGATAACCCTAGCGTCCTCTTCCTGACAGAGACGTGGCTGCACGAGAGTGCTGGCCCAGACGTTGCTACTGCCCTCCCCGCCAATTATGCAATCACTAGGATAGATCGTAATAAACAGCTAGGAGGTGGAATAGCAATCATCTTTAACAGAGACTTGAAATGTACGTTAGAACAAGTTGCCATCCCTGACTGCGAAGCCGGCTTTTTCAAAATTTCTCTGAACCCGAACTTCACGATGTCAGGCTTATTGATATACCGGCCCCCTGGAAATTCATCCCAATGGGCATCAAATTTAGCCAACTATATCACTCCATACTACATTGCCTCAAAAAATTTCTCACTTATTGGTGATCTGAACTTACATCTTGATGACCCTTCCATTCCCTTTTGCTCTAATTTGTTAGATGATCTGAAGGCCCTAAATTTGACCTTAGTCAATACTGGACCTACACAGAAAGCGGTCCATCTGCTCGACCCCATTATCTCCAATATCAACGAGCTACAATGGCATAACACCACTCCCATTTGTTGGTCTGACCATCATTTAATAAAATTCAGCATAAATCTCCCATCTACCTCCACTATGCAATCTGACTTTCCAGCTACGTCCAGGAAAAACTGGAAGCTACTGGACTTGGCAAAACTAAATTCAGCACTCCATGAAAACCCTCCTAGAAACGGTCACAACATGGACAGCCTAGCGGTAGCTACTCACAAATTGCTCAGCGACGCTGCTGATCACTGTTTACCCACCCCTCATATCAAAGGAAATAGACACCGCCACCCTGCCCCATGGTTCAATGACTTTTTAAAAACTGAAAAATCGAAATGCAAGGCACTTGAGCGTCAATGGCGAAAAGACTACGCCCCTGACGCAAAAATGACCTACCATGAAGCCAGGAATTTATATCATACTGCCTGTGCAAAAGCACGAGCCTCATTCGTTTCTAATACTATCACGGAAGCAACAAATAAGCCGAAAACTTTGTTCAATATAGTCCAAGAACTAGCAGGCGCACAAACCACAGCCTCGGCTCCCCCACTGAACACTCAACAATGCCAAGATCTAGCATGTTTCTTTACTGAAAAAATCGAGAAAATCATCAGGGACATTAATACCAACAATAATGAACCACCCCCTTTTTCTGACTCGGAACATGCTCCCTCCTGTGAAAATACCCTGGAAGCCTGGCCTCCCTTTTCGGTAGATATACTGAAAACCATTTTTAAGAACATGAAGTCCGGCTCCCCCAGGGATCCTATCCCGATTAAAATAATTAAACAACTGGACGATCGCTCCCTGGAAATCATCGTAGATACGCTTAACTCCTCATTTGAACTTTCTACAGTCCCGACCCTCTGGAAACACGCCATGATAACGCCATTGCTAAAAAAGCCCACAGCAAATCCGGAAAGTCCAGCCAACTACAGACCCATATCCCTGCTCCCTGCCTTCTCCAAATGCTTGGAGAGACACGTCCACTCGGTCCTATCCACCTTTGCCGAAGAAAACTCGCTTTTGCACCCCTCACAATCGGGTTTTCGGGCTGGTTTCTCGACAGAAACCACCCTTCTAGGAGTTACGGAACACATCCGGAATCTCCTCGATAAAGGTCAGACGGTCGCGCTCGTGCTTTTAGATCTGAGTGCGGCCTTTGACACTATATCCCACGAAACTCTCATCAAGGCATTATACAGAAATGGTGTCCGTGGAAAGGCGCTTAACTGGATTCGATCCTTCCTGGCGGAACGGACTTTCCAAATAACATCCTCACTGGCCTGTTCCGACACCTTCAATGCCCCCCACGGCGTGCCACAGGGATCTATATTGAGTCCCCTGTTTTTTAATCTTTACCTCAGACCCCTAGCTGACTTAGCTGAAAAATCTGGACTTACCCTCATGACCTATGCCGACGATTCCCAAATTATATTCTCCCTATCGGAATCCTGTCCGACATCCCCATCTCTCCTCAAATCAGGGCTTCAAAACCTCCTTAATTGGATGACAAGAAACCAATTAAAGCTCAATGGAGACAAGACAGAGATTCTTCTCTTAGGAAAACGTCAAGATCTTTGGAATCCTTCACACTGGCCAAACCAGATTGGTAATTTTCCTACCCCAGTGACTCAAGTTTGTAACCTGGGAGTCATCTTGGATAGCTCCCTCTCCATGAGCCAACAGGCCAACAAAGTTGTCGGCCTATGCCTTACCATCATCAAATGGCTGAGGAAAATCATTTGGATGCTGCACTCTTCCACTCAAAAGACCGTAGTCAATGCCCTCATAACATCACTGCTTGACTACGGCAACATTCTGTACCTTGGCTCAAATAAAGCGGTAGTCAGTCGACTACAACTTGTCCAGAACGCTGCAGTCCGACTACTGTGCAGAATCCTTAAAAATTCCGGAGTCTCGAGCTACTGTCGGGAACTCCACTGGCTCAGGGTAGAAATCAGAATCCGTTTTAAAGCCCTGAACTACATGTTCAGAATCAAAGCAGGTACTGCACCCAAATACCTTCTAGCTCTGGCTCACCCCTATACTCCCAAGCGTAATCTTCGCTCGCAATCAGCTGCCAACTTCTGTGTACCAAGATTTAAATTGGCAAGAATGGGAGGCAGATCTTTCGCCCACCTTGTACCATCCCTCTGGAATGCACTCCCTCCCTTCATTCGAAAGGAGGAAAACCCTGTCAGGTTCAGAAGGCACGTCAAGACCTGGCTATTCGAACAATAACAAGAATAGCCAGTAAATTCTCCTGACATCCTTATGCTGTGTCTCGGCGCCGGGAAACCCTTTTTGCGTAGCTGTATCGCCTTACAAACTTAAAAAATAAATAATAAATAAATAATACCTCAAATGGTGCATTCAAATGCTAGGTCACTTGGGCCTGCAAGTCAATTACAAAAAGTTAATTCTCAATCCAACTCAAAGATTTCAATACCTGGGTGCCATTTTGGGTACCGCAGATGCAAAAGTGTGTCCTGTGGAGGAGAGGTTATCCTCCATCAGCAACAAATGGCGCACTCTCCTCGGCACACTTTATTCCACCGCCACTCAAGCATCCTTGCTACTGGGATCCATGGCATCCTGCATCTTCATCGTCCCCAATGCCAGGTTGCAAATGCGACTTCTCCAGCAGGCATTGGTCAGTGGTCACAGAGTTCAAATCGCTAGGACACAATCCCTCTCCCTCAGTGAATAAAGGAATCCCAAAGGTGGTGAATGCAGCGTCCTCATTCGATGAAAGGGGTTCCACCAGGACCATCCCAGTCTCACAATCATCTGACACGTCACTACAGGGATACACATCTATGTATATATAGTTTGTGTGTGTGTGTGTGTATATATATAGTGTGTGTGTGTGTATGTATGTATGCATGTATATATATATATATATATATATATATATATATATATATATATATAATACCAGGGAAGTACTGACGCTGATGTT
Source organism: Triturus cristatus (assembly GCF_964204655.1). Classification (NCBI taxonomy): domain Eukaryota; kingdom Metazoa; phylum Chordata; class Amphibia; order Caudata; family Salamandridae; genus Triturus; species Triturus cristatus. The sequence goes on from NC_140583.1 coordinate 715,487,708, forward strand.
TCTGCCCCTCACGGACTCGGAGCTCCGAGTTCGGGACACCCCCCTCGCTAGCCTGTCATCATTGTCTCAACCAATCGTAGTGGGACATGGTACTTGAAATGTGGGTTTGGAAAGCACTGACTTGTTTGGCGGCATTTGAGAAAGTCAGTTTCGGCAATTTGGCATACGGCATGACGAAACGCGTCATGCCGTATGCCAAAATGAGAAGTAGTTTGGTGGACCAGTGGCAATTTGTGGGAGTCTAAAAACATTTTGGAAACGCCGAACCGCCGCTTCATTCCGCAAACCAGCACTGTTTGGGACTGTTATTATACAGAGGGATTCTACTTACCCAAGTGGGATTCATAAGCCAAAAGTGGGATAACAGCGGTGGGGTGAGGATCCCGGAGAACTGTTCGCCACCCACAAAGAGATCCAGGCAAGGCGTGGAGAAGGAGCAGAGACCGCCCACCAGGGAAGTACTGACGCTGACGTTTCTGCCCCTCACGGACTCGGAGCTCCGAGTTCGGTCACTCCCCTCGCTAGCCTGTCATCATTGTCTCAACCAATCGTAGTGGGACATGGTACTTGAAATGTGGGTTTGGAAAGCACTGACTTGTTTGGCGGCATTTGAGAAAGTCAGTTTCATGACGAAGCGCGTCATGCCGTATGCCAAAATAAATGAGCACTTTTCCTGGTGACCCGTGTGTGCTCAAGCTTCTTTCAAGTAAGGGAGTCTGGTCTTGATGTTTTGGTGCGGCCACGAGCACCTATGAGCGCCCACCCCAGAAGTAGTTTGGTGGACCAGTGGCAATTTGTGGGAGTCTAAAAACATTTTGGAACCGCCGCTTCATTCCGCAAACCAGCACTGTTTGGGACTGTTATTATACAGAGGGATTCTACTTACCCAAGTGGGATTCATAAGCCAAAAGTGGGATAACAGCGGTGGGGTGAGGATCCCGGAGAACTGTTCGCCACCCACAAAGAGATCCAGGCAAGGCGTGGAGAAGGAGCAGAGACCGCCCACCAGGGAAGTACTGACGCTGATGTTTCTGCCCCTCACGGACTCGGAGCTCCGAGTTCGGGACACTCCCCTCGCTAGCCTGTCATCATTGTCTCAACCAATCGTAGTGGGACATGGTACTTGAAATGTGGGTTTGGAAAGCACTGACTTGTTTGGTGGCATTTGAGAAAGTCAGTTTCATGACGAAACGCGTCATGCCGTATGCCAAAATAAATGATCACTTTTCCTGGTGACCCGTGTGTGCTCGAGCTTCTTTCAAGTAAGGGAGTCTGGTCTTGATATATAATATATTCACTGAAAAAACCATAGGTTTCATGCACGTTATAGTTAGGAATGGGCATTTAAAAAACCTTTGAAATTCACTGAAAAAAACAAAGGTTTCAGGGGCGTTATAGTTAGGAATTGGCATTTAAAAAACCTTAGAAATTCACTGAAAAAACCATAGGTTTCAGGGGTGTTATAGTTAGCTGGACATTTCCCTTGTACAAAACCCTAGAAATTCCCCTGTTATAGTTAGTTCAGCTAACTATAACTCGCGCCCCCGCAATGCACTGCTGATGACGTCACATATTACATCACTCATGACATGGTCAGTGACATCACTGATGACATCACTGATGACATCACTGATGACCTCTCAAATGACCTCAAACTTTATTTTTTATAATAATAAATATATAAACGATAAACTATTTTCAAACTTTATTTTTATATTAACATAAATATAAACAATAAACTAATAAACAAAATGTAACAACAATAATACAAAACAACAAGGCGGAACACTCCTGTGGGGACCATGGATGTCGACGACAGACCTGGAAAATCAGAAAGATTGTTAAAAAAAAAACAAGATGGTATTCTCAACAAAATACCACAAGAAACAAATCACAGATATATAAAATGTATACAGCTAACAAAATTTTATACGTTTAACTTACAAAAACTGTAAATGTTGCCGCTTTAAAATATTTACCGAATCTGAGTAATTTTTTGCAGAAGGCACCACGCCCACAGCGTTTTTCTTCGGTGGTGAAGAAATTTTAAACTTTTTCCAAGGGGCAAACCAAGACCAATGCCACCTTCTTCATTCTCAAGATTTGCCAAAGAGTTCTGTTACGAGGGGATCCTAACAAAAAATACTCGTGCGGCCCAGCAAGTATGATGAAACACCGAAGGACCCTTCATCCAAACAATCTTGCACGAGAAGAGTGCAAACAGATGAGAAACACTCCTGTTCTGTATCTGTAAAAAAGAATCATAAATAAATGTGTATATATACTATTCCATTACTGTACAAACACATGTTATATAAAAACTGACTAAGAAACTATAGCCCTGAACCACAAGTGTGACGATTGTTAAAACACTACATGCATAGTGCATACTACTTTGAAGCAGTTCATGCCCTAAAGCCTACCTCACTAAAAGACTACATGCTAACTGACTAAATGATTACAGTACTATAAGGAGACACACTGGGTGAGTGACAGGGTGTTTGCTAGAAAAGTATGAATACTAACTAGGGAATTGAAGGTGTGAAACACAACTGTGTAGGTGATTAGAGGACTGCATAGGCCTTTAAAGCAGTCCATGTAATGAGGCCTGGTTCACTGCATGACTACTTGGGTACTGACTGAATGATTAGAGTACAGCAAGGAGAGTGCCTAGGTGAATTTATAAGTGCTAGGCTTTTCGGACAGGGAATGGATTAGTAATTGGTACTGAATGGGTCACTAGAGGAGTGCAAAGGCAGTCACAAGTGCTGGACTGTATGGATACTGACTAGGAAATTGAAAGTGTGAAAGACAAGTGTCTAGGTGGTTAGAAGACTGCATGCATAGTGCATAGGGGTTTGAAGCAGTCCATGTGCTAAGGCCTGGCTCAGTGTATGAATACTTAGGCACTGACTGAATGATTAGAGTACTGCAAAGATAGTATCTTGGTGAATTTATAAGTGTTTGGGTTTTAGCACAGTGAATGGATTAGTACATGGTGCTGAATGGGTCACTAGAGGACTGCAAAGGGAGTGACAGGGTATTTCCTGGAAGTGTATGGATACTGACTAGGGAATTGAAGTTGAGAGACAATTGTGTAGGTGGTTAGAGGACTGCATGCATAGTGGATAAGGGGTTGAAGCAGTCCATATACTACGGCCTGGGTCACTGGATGAGTACTTGGGTACTGACTGAATGATCCGAGTACTGCAAGGAGAGTGCCTGGGTGAATTTATTAGGGTTTGGCGCAGTGAATGGATTAGTACATGCTGTTGAATGGGTCTCTAGAGGACTGCAAAGGAAGTGACAGGATGTTTCCGGGAAGTGTATGGATACTGACTAGGGAATTGAAGGTGTAAAAGACAAGTGTATAGTATGTTAGAACACTACATGCATACTGCATAGACATTTGAAGCAGTCTATTTGGTACTTAGAAACTGACTAATCAGACTACTTCTAGGACAGTGCTTAGGTAAAACTTTTAAATTTTCAGTTCTGCCACAGTGAACAGAATAGTACATGGTACTGCACCTTAGTGTCAAACCCTGACTCATTTTATCAATGCATAAGTAAAGACTAGCTTCTAATGCTACTAAAACTTGACAACATGAGATCACAACATGACAGGTTTTAAAACCGTTATCTGTCAGCAAATACACGATGTTACCAAATGCTTCTCTCACAGTGGTTCCCAATTGCACACACTCACTGTGTTATTCTAGACAAACAACACTATCCCTTGCACTATACCAAAATATATTTCTTCATCTAGAAGTAGTACTACATTTTAGTATAGAAACATAACATAACTCGTTTCACAAATTCATAAACTGGTTTCTAATTCTACCAAAATATAAAAACTGCACAGTTATCAGTTTACAAATACATGAAAAACACAAATGCTTATCACAGAATGGTTTCTACATGCACACACATTGTAGAGAAAAAAAAAGTACTCCCTACACTAGCAGGAAAAATACATAAGTCTGATTAAAATCAAAATAGTCTACATACATCCCCTCACAATTAAATAACTCATCTTTCAAGTTCTTTTGTAGATTAAGAAGTATATCAATCACTCACCATATTTTCTTTTACAGAATCTCTGCACTGTGCACCTCTCAGCAAAAGCAAAGAATGAAAAAGTTTCCCTTTCATTTTCCACACACATACATGTAAACATCAAATCCCAATCCTTCGCACATAAACTCAAAAGCAAACACACATTTCTATTGGTTAAACATTTCAACCCTTTCCAACTGAAATACATTTCAACCCTTCCCCCCCCCCAATCTGCCTTCTGCCTCTTACCATAGAAACCGGTCATGGAACACTGCACTGAGCTCACAGGTCACAAGTTCAGCACACAATGTTCCTACACAAGACAGGAAGTGTGCTTGACTTTTCAACATATCAGCTGATCATATATAATGTTCCTTACAATCTGTTTTTGTTAACCAATAACAATCATACATTTAAAAAACAGAAATATACACCCTACCTTTCAGTGTAGAAAGTTGTCATACAACCAATGATTTCTTGTCGTTTTTCAAAAAAAGTTGCCGTGGATCCGCGCACCCACCGCGAGAGAATCCGTCCATCCAACGCGATAGGATGCGCGTTGGCGCGTTGGATTAAAGGGGGCCCCAGGGGGTCCTTCTGGGTCCCCTTAAGCACCTCTAGAGGGTCAGAGTATTTCCACTCTGCCCCCTTTATATGTTTTACACACTTATTCCCCTTGCATCTTTAGCCTCGCTTCTACCGAGGCAGAAAATGGCCACCAACAGTTCCTGGTTTGGAATGTAGAGAGACACTCGACAGCCAATTAGCATTCAGCGCGCGATCGGGAAGGTGCGCGCTCGGTTCGGGGAGGGTTGGGGTACGGTCCGCGACCATAGATATCACCAACTTTTTTACCCTAATTTTCTCAGGAACTACTCAACAGATTCACACCATATATGCAAAAGGCACGAGTCCGAACTGAGGACTACCTCTTTGCCAAATTTGGTGTCATTCCGTTCAGCGGTTCGGGCTGTAGGTGCGACAACAGATCCTATTGGAAATTGCATGGTGAAAACGCGTTTTGGGACCCCCTTGTTTCTCGGCCCCCGTTTGACGGATCACTGCAAAACTTTCAGGGTAGGAGCGGAGCGGAGCTGGCCAAAAGTTTGGAAACTTTCGTGAGGATTAGTCAACCGGCGCCAATGTTATTCCAAATAGAATGTTGCGGATTTCCTATGGAAAATAGGTCCTAACTATCTACTGCCGACCGCCAGTAGAAAATGTATATTTAGTTCTTATCCAGGTTCCCACCAGCCCCCAAGCCACATCCTCCTGTTTGTTTCTTGGGACTAATTTAAGTGGCTGTTAACAGTCTTAAGCCAAGGACTATTGTTATGCACAATTTAATGTGATTCAGATTGCTGGTTCTCAGCTCTGGGCCTTTATTTACTATAGAAAATTGCAGGTAAATATTGCCTTTTTTAACAGGTCTAAGGAGAGAATTGTTCTAACAAGATGTGCGTTTACTAGGTCTCACAAAAATAGATCATCTTTCTGGGGTTTATCTTATAAGCGATTAAAATTCAAAATGTGATGGAAACTGCCTTAGCTGTCATCTGCAAGTTCTGCTGTGTGGAATTGAATGCACTGACTCTTGCAATTGTTTTTATTCTATTTGTCAGATCCATTTCATCTCTAGTTACCTGGCAGAGTTCCAACATGGGTATGAGAATATAAGCTATGAAGAGAAGTCTAAAATAGAAAATGAAATGTTGAATGAAATAAACAGGTAATCTGATCCTTTCACCAGCCATTGATAGATGTTGATTAATTTACATGTGATTGTGTTCTGGTTGTTTCACAAGAGAAGTAAATTGTCTTTTTTTTTTTTTGGTCTTGTGATAAATTTTACTAAAATATGTATATTATACTTGCATTTAGGGGCTCTCAGCCTCCTCTCCATCCGTTGGTCTGATTTTGTGTTAACATTTTGCTTTCACCTACTATGCATGGGGCAGTGGGGCAGCCTACTTAACTTTCTGGTTAATTTCACTTTCACTGCATTGCTCTTTTACAAGGAGCACTTCTGCACACAAGCTAGTTCCCTTCAGTGCCAGTGTTTTTGCTTTTACTTTATAATTACTTTAGTCAGTCCTTTCTGTTTACAGCCTGATGTGATAGCAGTCCGCTGCAGATGTGAACACCGGGCACATTCCATCTTTATTAGATGCCATCTCCTGCCATTGCTGTTGTAAATTAATTTTGGACTGCCTTCTTTCTTTCCTTTCTTCACTCATTTCTTTCTTTCTTTCCTGACATTTCCTTCTTGACTTATTACTGCCTTTCTTTCTTGACCTGTTTCTTTCTTGGCTTGTTTCTGCTTTTGTTTGTTTGCTTGCTTGCTTGCTTGCTTGCTTGCTTGCTTGCTTGCTTTCTTTCTTTCTTGCTTTCTTTCTTTCTTTCTTTCTTTGTTTTCTTTCTTTGTTTTCTTTCTTTCTTTTCTTTCTTTCTTTTCTTTCTTTCTTTTCTTTCTTTCTTTTCTTTCTTTCTTTCCTTGTTTTCTGCCTTTCCATTTTTCTCAAAGGCAAGAGGCTTGCAGCTAATGGCAGACTCACATTTTTTTTAGGCCAAGACCTTTTTAATGATAGGAAAGTTGTGTGTATAACATAGCTACGTAACCAGGATTTCAGTCAGACGTCATCCATTAGTCTGTGGTTGGTGTCATTCACATTCTTGCTCCACCCACGTCTGCCATTGGCTGACTTCACTATGAGTTGTGTGCTGCATTAACAAATAATGGATGGAATGCTGCATGAATCAAACATTCACCCCCAGTCGAGAGATCTGGGTTAACTCCATCATTCTTTTGCTCACTACACACCCCAGTTTGGATCCAGCCATATGCAAATCAGTCTTGACCCTGTTCTTCATGGGAACAGTCCAACCCAGACTGCCAAGCTGGGACCTCCCTTGACCAGAAACAAGCATCCTGGGACTGGTTTCGGGGTAATACCCCTCATCAGCCAGGCTAGCATGAATCCAGTGGCACAGTGAGCAAGGGACCCACTTTGGTCCCTAAGTTGGTCACTAAAAACATTTTTGGTTTTCATTTTCTATCTACATTTTTTTTAGAGGGGTAGATTATCTTTTGATATTATGGAAACTATCTTCTGTCAGACTAGGTGGGGTGCATTTCTTTCACTAATTTTAAAAGTGAAAAATAGGACATTGCATATCTGTGTATTGTGTTTATGTCTGCTAATAATGCTCACTTTGTCACTGGAGTCAAGCTCACCTGGCTGATGAGGGGTGTTACCCCTAAACCGTTCCCAGGATGGTTGTTCGGTCCAGGGAAGACCTGGCTTGGCAGTTCGGCTGGACTGTTCCCATGAGGCACAGGGTCAAGACTGATTTGCATATAGTTGGGTCTAAACTGGGGTGGTGAAGTGAGCTAAAGAACGATGATGGATTCAACTCAGATCTGTGGCTGGGGACGAGTGTCTGAAAGGTTTCAGTACTCCGTCCATCATCTCCTTGTGTTTGAGCAGAAGATTGTCGGCAAGTAAAGTAATCTTGTGCAGTTGACCCCCAAAGGGGATGCCTATCACATCTTCAGTGTGGTGAATAGTGATGATGAGGTGTTCCACTAGAGTAAACAGGGAGACAATGGTCATCCCTTGCATGTGACGCCGACCGAACAACCGGTGTCACAGGAGCTCTTCACACCGGATCCTTTGCAAAAAACCCTCACCAAGGATCCAAACACTGGACACTTGACATTGTCAAAAAAGAGACACTTGGACAAGCCGGCTCCACCTCCACCTCCAAAGAGAAAGGACATTGCTACCTCTCCTTTCAGGGTGCCTTCCCCACCTCAACTACCTCCTCCACCCTCTCCACCTCCACCCCTTCCACCTCATCGTTCCCCCACCTTGTCTCCTGTCCCAGACGATTTGGGGGACCCTTACTATGATCCAGCAGATGTGCCACAAGATCCCACCCCTACTGGATCTCCAGACCCATGGGATGATTATAACAATCCGGACATCCCAGATGTCGCACAGGATGACCTTTATCCATCTAGGCCATCCCCTCCTGAAGATTCCTTGGGTTTTCACCACTTGTTACAACGGGCGGCACACTACCACGGGGTGGAGTTACATACCGACCCAGTGGAGGAGGACTTCCTCCTAGACACTTTTGATGATACACATAGGTCCACTGCCATTCTACCTATGTTAAAGGGCGTCATTAAACATGCCCCCGAGATTTTTAAAGACCCAGTCAGGGCTAGGGTCCTAAACCCTCGAATAGAAAAGAAGTACAAAGCCGCCCCTACAGACCCTTCTTACATTAAGGGTCCTGCACCATTAGATTCCCTAGTGGTATCTACAGCCAGGAAGCGCTCCAATTCTCAGGCGTCAGGCGAGGCGCCCCCCACTCGACAAAGAGTCCAAGCTCCTAGATGCGTCAGGGAAGCGCACTGCGTCACAAGCGGCCAATATATGGCGTATTGCCAATACGCAAGCACTGTTGGCCCGATACGACAGGGCGCACTATGATGAGCTAGAGACCATCATGCACCATCTCCCTGAAAAGTACAAGGCTAGGGCTAATGAACTTATTCAAGAGGGAAAAACAATAACCAATACCTCGATACGATGTGCCCTAGATGCAGCAGATACAGCCTCCAGGGCCATAAACACCAGTGTCCTTCTCCGTCGCCATGCCTGGCTCAGGGTTTCAGGGTTTAAACCAGAGGTTCAAGCCTCTATACTAAATCACCCATTCGACCAAGATCATCTATTTGGTCCTAAAGTAGATGAAGCCCTGGAAAAAATGAAAAAAGATAGACACGGCGAAATCTATGGGAGCCCTACAAACACAGACTCCCAGGCGCTCCTTTCGCCGTTCTTCCTTTTGGTGCACGGGCAGAGGCTACTCCTCGGACAGTGCATCCACGTCATATAAATCCCCTCCTCAGTCTACCTTCACAAAGGGTTATCAAAGAGGCGGATACAGAGGCAATAATAATAAGGGCAGAGGCAAAACAAATAACGCCCGCTCTGCCACACCTCCTGCCCAATGACTTTCCCCCGCTCCCTCCATACCATTCCACTGCGGTCGGAGGCAGACTGCGACATTTCCTTCACGTCTGGGAGACAATCACCTCAGACAGATGGGTGACATTAATTATTCAGTCAGGGTATTGCCTAGAATTTACATCTACATCCCCCAACATTCCACCCAGGCACCGCCCTATGTTGCAAGAACATACTGCGCTACTAACACAAGAGGTGAGCTCTCTCCTGCAAAAAGGAGCAATAGAGCAGGTCCCCATAAATCAACAAAATTTAGGGGTCTACTCCCTGTAATTTCTAATTCCAAAGACAGACGAGACCCTACGACCTATCTTGGATCTCAGACCTCTAAACACTTACATTCATACGGACCATTTTCACATGGTAACCCTCCAACAGGTTCTTCCACTTCTCTCCCAGAACGACTTTCCAACCACTCTGGACTTAAAAGACGCGTACTTTCACATCCCAGTACACCAATCTCACAGAAAGTACCTCAGGTTTGTGGTAGACGGACAACACTACCAGTTCAAGGTGCTCCCGTTCGGGGTAACAACAGCACCAAGGGTGTTCACCAAGTGCCTGGCAGTAGTGGCTGCACACCTCCAAAGACAGCACATTCACGTCTTCCCCTATCTGGACGATTGGCTGATAAAAGCCACGTCCTACCAACAATGTGTGCAACATACCGCCGCTACAGTCCAACTACTTCAGCTAGGCTTCACGGTGAACCATCAAAAATCCCACCTGGTACCATCACACACAAAACAATATCTCGGTGCCACCATAGACACCTCAAAGGCCATAGCCTATACCAACCCTGCCAGGATTGCAAAAATACAGGCACTGCGTCAAAAATTCCTATCACAACACTCTCCCAGCAAGAGTGTTTATGGAACTTCACCCACAAGTTCTTCACCCGTTCTTTCAGAAGTGGGGGCATCCACACATAGACCTATTCGCCACCCACGAAAACAAAAAATGCCCAAGCTTCGCCGCCCGATATCCACACCCATTGTCCGAAGGGAATGCGATATGGATGAACTGGTCAAACAAATTTGCACACGCTTTTCCACCTCTCCCACTAATTCCATTAGTGGTGCGAAAGCTACAGCAGCATTCCCTAACTCTGATCCTAGTAGCTCCAACATGGGCCAGACAACTGTGGTACACCACACTGCTGGAACTCTCGGTAGTACCACACCAAAAGCTACGCCTCTCACCATGCCTCCTAACCCAGAACCATGGAGAGATCAGGCACCCGGACCCAGCTCAACTCAACCTTGCGATCTGGCTCCTGAGGTCCTAGAATTCGGATACCTTAACCTTCCCCCTGATTGCACGAACATTATCAGGGAAGCTAGACGCCCTACTACCAGGGCGTGCTATGCAGCAAAGTGGAAAAGATTTGTTGTTTACTGCCACAACAACACAATCAATCCCTTAAATGTATCCATACAACACATTATATGTTGTTTACTCCATTTACAAAGGTGTAACCTAGCATATACCTCCATTCGGTTACACCTTGCTGCAATTGCTGCCTATTTACAAAACAGGCAGCACCTCTCACTTTTCAAAGTGCCTGCCATCAAAGCCTTTATGGAAGGCCTCAAAAGAGTAATTCCACCCAGAGTGCCACCCTCACCTGTTTGGAACTTCAATATAGTCCTCACACGGTTAATGGGACCCCCTTTTGAACCATTACATAAGTGCGAGCTGCAATTCCTCACATGGAAGACAGCTTTTCTAGTGGCCATCACTTCCCTCAGAAGAGTTAGTGAAATACAAGCACTCACTATACAGGAACCTTTTCTTCAGATGCATTACAACAAGGTTGTACTCCGCACCAATCCCAAATTTCTACCCAAAGTGATTTCTCCATTCCATTTAAACCAGTCGGTAGAATTACCAGTCTTTTTCTCGCAACCCCAAACAGTTGCGGAAAGAGCCTTACACACACTGGACGTTAAAAGGGCTTTACTTTATTACATCCAGAGAACACAACCTTTCAGGAAAACTAAACAGCTATTTGTTTCCTTCTCCCCACCACATAAAGGCAACCCTATTTCCAAATCAGGGATAGCTAGGTGGATTGGAAAATGCATACAGATTTGCTACCACAAAGCAAAACGAACGCTATCGGTTCCCCCTAAAGCCCACTCTACAAGGAAGATGGGGGCTTCTATGGCTTTCCTAGGGAACATACCACTAGAGGACATCTGCAAAGCAGCGACATGGTCAACACCACACACCTTCACAAAACATTATTGTGTAGATGTTCAAACCAAGCAACAAGCTAGTGTGGGCCAAGCTGTACTAAAAACACTGTTTCAGACAACTGCAACGGATGCCGGTGGTCGCCGCTAGGGTTGGGTACTGCTATATAATCTATGCACAGTGTATAATCTGCAGCTCATATGCCTCGAACGGAATATGCTACTTACCAGTATGCATCTGTTCTTGGCATGTAGAGCTGCAGATCTATACACGCCTCCCCGGCTACCTGTATCCGTTCCAGTCTTATCTTATTTAGATACAATACACATGGGTTTCTTTACTGTTACCACTACGCTCCATCTTTCCCTGCTGGCGAAAAACAATCTGAGGATGGAGCCGAAGCCCATGCGCAATACTAACCAGAGGAGGAGTCACCGACCTCGTGACTCCCAAAGACTTTCCAAGAGGAAAAACAAACTGCAAACATCCGGGCCCAACACCAGATCGCGATCTATGCACAGTGTATAGATCTGCAGCTCTACATGCCAAGAACAGATGCATACTGGTAAGTAGCATATTCCTTACTTACCTGTAATCTGTGGTTCTCCAGTATTGGTGTCTTTCATAGATTCACATGCAACCCGCCCACCTCCCCTCAGAGGCTTTTAGGCTATTATGCTTTGGTTCACTCCTGTGCGAGAAAATCTGAGAGCCTGAGCCTCTGAGGAGAACATTCTGGTGGGTGCTGTCGCCTGATTGGCTGCAGTTTGGACTGTACATAATGACTGTGATAGTCATAGGTGTGTGTTTTTTTCCTTGTAGCTTAGGCTACTTTACTTCCTGGTTTCATGTTACCAAGGATTTTTGGTTATTATATGCATAATTATTGCTTTTTTATGTACCGTGGGACTCCCACTCCGACGACTGGGAATGATTCAGGCATGTGAATCTATGAAAGACACCAATACTGGAGAACCACAGATTACAGGTAAGTAACTATTCTTCTTATGCGTGGCCAAGACACAATTGAAGTTGCCCCACTCCCCCTATGCATGGTGTCAGTGGATCACGCAACAGCAGTGGAGTCACTCCCACAAGGAAGCAAGATAAACCTGTTTTGGCTGCATAGAAGAATGTTATATTCAGGGAGCTACCATCTAGCCGCTCTACATGGATGATAGAACGACCCTCCAGGTCCACTTTGCTGCCAGTTACCTGTAGGTTGACCCCCTGGGCCAGCCATGTAAGTGGGCTCCCAGCAAAAGTGGAGTAGCAGGTGCTTTGCATGTACCGCTGCAGTCGGGTGTCTCCTGTTAACATGCAATCTGAATGTGACAGCGCTTGAGGTATTCATATATCGTATGTCACGGCACGCCCCCAATATTCTATTATTCCATGTCAAGAAATTCTATCTGGGTATCTGTGTGTTTCTGTTCTCAGGCATGAGCACACAGTGATAATGATAGGATTCCCCTGAGGAGCCACCCACGGCCACTCCTGAGCCTCACAAGATATAAACAACGCATCTCTTCCTTCCCTCCCCATCCCCCCCCCCCCCTCCCCCCCCCACCACCATCCTTCAGCGTAGTAGTGTAAGACCGGCCCCCGCCAGCCCCTTGCCTTTAAAGAGGACAGTATCTGGAAGAAGTAAACCTCTGCATGAAGCTCTACAAGCGAAGTAAATAAACTCAGCCCCACTTGAACGCCTACCCTGGCATGTCGTCGTACACATCTTATGCCATAAAACAAAGGAAAACACATGAAAAGGTAAACAGCATAATGCAGCTCTATCTCCTTCAGGGTATGAGGTGCAGCTGCCTCAGTTAACTAGCAAGGCCTGGGCACTGCCAACTAGGCCTCTCGCCCACCAAGGCACTTCCACTCAACAGCACCAACAGTAGAGCTTAGCGACCCCCTAGGTGAGGAAAGCACCAGCAGCCACATTGTACCACGGAGCAACAGTCCTAGGCTTTCAGTAAGTCTTGGAGTGAGGCTCGGCCCAATGCCCAAAGCTGTCTGATGCATGTGTTTTAGTATTCTATTCAGACTTTCAATCTGGGTCCAGCACTTCAAAAGGGTTCCTGCTATGTTGGAGCACCTGTATCCACTCCTCTGCCACCTACCTCATCGTGGGGCAACCACCTGGCCTCAGTCTCCTCTGGCAGCCCCCCCCCCCCTCCCCGCACCCTCTCCGGGCGCAGCACCATCATCTGCTGGGAGTGGTACCCCCTTCTGTTGTAGCCGAAGTCTCCTCAGGGTTCTGGAAGAATTGGGCCGCTTCACCATCCACCACCCGCAACCCGGCCAGGAAGAGCTAAGCATCCTTTATGTCCAGTGTGCGCCGCTGACTGTTTACTGCCATGTAGATATTTTGACATTACTGGACCTCTGCTGTGTAGTCTGGAAAAACTGTGATGAGAGCGCCTTTGTGATGCCACGTATCCTTGGTTCGGAAGATCTGTCCCTATAATTCAACAGTCTTTCGATCACTGGGTGTGGGCTCAATCAAGGTTGCGGAGGATTCCCCAGGGTGCGGTACGCCCTCCAGAAACAGCTCTATGTTAGTGCTATTGGATCGTTCAGGAAAACCCCGAAGACTGATATTGTTGCGCCTTTAGGGGCCTTCCGCGTATTCGTCTTAGGATTGCAACTGCAACACCTTTGTGCGCAGAAGTCTAAGCTGTGATTGCACCTCCTACAGCTTTGACCACTGCAACATATTGAACGCTTCTATCTCATCCACTCACCCTACCAACAATCTGTGATCCACCAGAAGGAGGTTAACCTTAATGTTAACAGCATCATTTGTGGACTCTAGCGGCCCTTGAATCTAGGACAGCTTGCAAGATCTTCTCAAATTGTGCGAAAATAACTAGCCAAAGTGATTTCCAGCGAGCTCAGTGGGCCACTGGTAGAAGGCATTTGTGGCACTAAGAGTTACGCAATGTTCCTATGCGCAAGAGGGGACAGCTTGCTTTGATTAAGTCTCACCATCTTTATGGGCAGGGCACCTAGTAGGCAACAGTTCAGTCCGAAAATGTCACTCTGGGCCCACAGCCATAGATGCGGATAGGAGGCTCCACGTTGCCCGCGGACACTGGGAGGTGAGAGTTGGGCACAGGAGCAACAGAAGGCTCTGCCGGGTTTTCGCAGAGGTGCTTATTGGGAGTACTCCTCTGCGACTGCATGGTCCAGGCAGCTACCACAGGACCCCAACAGCTCCGGCTGTGTTAAGATGCCCTGGCCAGGGCATGCGCCTTACTACTACTTACTGCATGGGTACATTAATAATACTTCTTGGTGCCACTGCTGCTTATTATTGCCCAAGCGTGGTGAGCTGTGCCTTTTCTGGCTTCAGGTATTGCCTGAGACCATAGATAGTTTGCATCATGTGTATCAGTAGACCCCCATACCTTGCATACCTCTTCCATCTAGTGTTGGACTTTGTATGTTTGGAGTTGTTAATGAGAGGAGTTTTGTGTTGATGTGACCACTAATACCTTCGGGGAAATGCCACAATGCACCAACCCACAGAATTGGATGGGTTTTGACGGGTTCTTAAGCGCTGCACATCATTCCAAATTGGGGCCAGAGAACTGGGGACATATTCCAGGAAGACACTTAAAAGTATCTGAACTGCACCTGCCCCATAAGAGTTATCTGGAGAGCCAGATGCCAAGTTCTACGAGAGTTACTCATGGTATGAAAATATACCTTCTAACTTCTGCCAGTCTTGCATAAGCTAATACCTGTGGTTGGGGTATGTGGTCTAATACTTTTCTTGGGGACCATGATGGATATTTTCTGTTCACCGTGTATCCTTCTGTTGCAAAATAATGCGGAATTACAGCACCAGGAATCAAGCGAGTCTTCCTCAGGCATGGTAGCCGAATTTCGACTCCGGACTTTGCTGCACTGCAAAATTCCATGAGGTGAATAGTGCAATTTCTGTGATCATAAGATTCATACAAGATTCTGATAACTAGGGGTATACCCTCCCATTACTTGGGTAAGGAAAACACAATATAAGAGAAAGTGGTATGGAGGGAGAAATAGAACAATATTTTTTGAAAAAGGACACTTTTAATTATCCTTTCATATGTGTATAAATTCACATCTCATTTTTTTCATTTTTTTGTTGAGCATATACAAAAGACATATATTTACAAAACAAAAACAAAACCTCTGTACATTTGACGAAACTACGCTACTGTCCTAAAAACGATTTTCAATTATGGATCCACCTTTCAATAGTGTGGACACCCCAGAGGGACAAAACATTGCATAAGGAAATCAATATCTCCACATATTCAAAGGCAATGCAAAGTTGTTAAATCCCCGCATATTCCAATTTTTTAGGGTCCCTCTGTGAAACCAAACTGTCTACGCGGTCGCGTTTCAGCCAATCAATTCCTTTTGGCCTCTTCAGGACAAGGAAAACTGCAGCAATCTACATAAAAAGAAACACACTCAAATAACATATAGATTACATAAACCCCTCTATACTCGCCAATATATATGCAGGTCCTTTACCCCAAACGTGAAGAGCAGACCAAAAGTCCCACCACAAGAGAAGGAACACCAAATAACGTGAAAAAAAAATCCAAATAAGATTCATGCCTGAAACTTTCTAAATGTATCTCTATGTGAACATCTCCAAACAACTCTCTATATTGAAGAAAATGGTGGTTTAAACACCTCCACCAACTAATATCACGTATATACACTTTGAATCAAATTGCTCAATACAACTCTCTGTATAAAAAATTGGTGATTCAAATACCCCCACCAACTGATATCACATATACACGTTTTGGCTCCAATTACTCAAAAGGAGTTTATCACAATCATATCTGAGAGCTTCTCTCCAAAAATAAACGAACTGCTTGACTAACCTTGGGCTGGTATTTCCGTTCAGCACATCAAGCGTGCGTGCACTGTACTTGCACAGAGTGAGGCGCTAGGGGTCCGACCTCTCTACCAATTCTATAACAAAAATAATCCATTTCAAAACCAACCATCACAACTACTGGCCCCCTGTTCGTATTTAAAGGTTCCAAGGAATTCGTCCGGCGTGATTACTCGCTGGTACGAAAACAAATGAACAAGCGGAAATGCAGTACAAGTCCGGAGGTATTGCAACGTCTAAATATATACAAAATTATAAAACTCCATAACGTTTCTTCGTCGTGTTTTCTTACCTCTCTCCCCTCTCCTTGATTTCTAACCCGCATCTGTCAGTGCTAGCTCTCTCGCTACGCGAGTGTATAACGGGGAAGACTATCGGAGACTTATTTCCTGGAATGGAAAGAAACAAGGGACTAACGGCTTCCAACAGGAGCAGAGCAACGGATCGGCCATATTGGAAGGGGGCGTTTGCAGAGACCAACTTTTTATATTATATAAATTTTATATTATATACGGGCTCCTCTCTCAATCAGTGGTATGTATCCACTAATGGTTACATTATATTATAGGTGCCTCCAAAGCTATATACAATGTACAACCGAAATACTAAACAAATAATAATAATAACGAGATTAACGTAAAACAATTCTTATGGTAAGAGATATAAAAGAAAGAAAAATTATATATTCAGGAGGGAATAAATCAAAGGCATAACCACCGAAATTCTACTAGTGTGCGGAAAAGCAGAGGGGGAGAGAGCCTGTAGACATAAAGGCTCACAATCTAAAAACACATATTAATGTATACATATATACACAGTGTCTGTACATGTAGAGTATTCTTCTAACGAAATCTTGTGCATTTGCTATCCCTAAGTTCCAGATCTTGATTCTCATGTAAAGCTCCTACTGTATCAAAGCCCAAATTTCATCCTTATCATTTAGGCCGTCAATTGCTGTCCGGTATTTCTCAATGAACCTCGCCTCCTGACGATTCAAAGTATTTTGCAAAATGGTTTTATTCAGAGGACGCATAACTGCCAAAACGGTCCACCTGAATTCATCCTCATCATGGCCAATTTCCACAAAGTGCTGGACCAATGGGGCACCAAGGGTTTTGCAACGAATCCGTGATTTATGTTGTTGAATACGGAGTTTTACAGCTTGAGTTGTTTGGCCAATATGTTTTTTTACATGAACATTCAATTGAATAAATCACATTTTTCGAATTACAATTCGAAAAGCCCAGTTGGACATGATTTCTATCGCCAATGATTGTGAACTTGGAATCACTTGCTTGGGGGCAAACCACACAATTCTGACATCTAAAGTGTCCCTGCACTGGTGGCAGTCCCATCATAGTTCTGATGTCATTTTTCGGTGCTGTTGGTCTAGAGGCCTTAACCAGATATTCTCTCTATTTTTTTCCTTTTTGGCAGGCAAAAAAGCGGTGTAGCCATAAGATTCATACAGCATGTGTGGTTTTACATCACTTTGTATGCTCACACAGAATATAAACTGGAAGTTTATGACCGTAATGCTTTTTCTCTTTTTTTTGTTTGTTTGTCCTTTTTTCTGGGGTCCCCCCCTTTTTCTTAGTTTGACGATGTTCATTACTGTACTGCTGCTGTTTGCCTTTACCACTCTAGCCTTGAGAAAGCCCCAGGCTCTCTGCCATCATGAGCTCTCACGTGTTGGCTGAAAGTTTGATGTTTACTGGAAGCAATTTTACTAATCAACATGCATTTATGAAATATTTGTGTATAACTTAAGTAGAAGGATTGCTTGTATATGATTTAATTTTCAGCAGCCTGGCCTATCTGTATTCACTTGAACAGGACTGCACAAATAAAACTGATAACACAATGTTATGTTAAACAGCTTCTGTTAAGATATCATGTAATAAATGGTATGAAACCAGAGAACCTGAGCATCTATGCATTCACAATTTAGAAGCGCCTGCTGTACTTTGTGTGACAAAAGCATACTCCCATTATTTCCTATTGTGAATTATGTTATGGTTTTGCCTTTCATTGTATAGTATGGTATGGCCTGTTGTGTAGTATGGTTTAGTATTGCATATCATTATATGGTATTGTACAGTATGGCTTGTCACTGCTACAAAATGTTTTGGCATGGTATGGCCTGTCGTATGTTATAGTATAGTATGGCTTGTCTTAATATGATATGTAATGTTATGGTTTAGCATGGTATAACCTGTAATTGCTTGGTTTGTAAGGACATTGTATAGTATAGTTTGATATAACCAGTCATTGTATAATATGGTATAAAATGGTCTCATCTAGTATGGTATGGCCTACCATTGTAAAGTATGATATGGTAACAGAGATAGGGTTCAAAAGCCACAGGGATGGAGGGTGGAGGCGGAGGCACTCAGACTGAGGTTGAGAAAGAGGGAGTAAGTTAATGCAACAAGTTTTGAGCGAGTGTGGGCAACACAAAGCAATATGATGTCTATAATACAACAAAAGCCAGAACAATGAAGGCACGCACCCTCCAAAATATCAACTTCTACAAACTATTGTGGAACATGTTTGAAGCAGTAACAAAGACAGATATGGAGTGAGGGGTCAAAAGCTAGAAGAACAGAGGGGTGCGAGGAGCAGGCCAAAAACACATGGACAGAGGGTAGGAGAGGGAGCAGGTAACAGACAAACACAGGTAGAGAGGGTAACATGAAGGATGAAGGAATATCATGTTTGCAATACTACTGAAAGAAAATTCAGAAAAATGGAAGAGACACTGTACAAGCAGGAACCACCACTCTAGTCGGGGTAAGCTAGATGCACACTAAAAGATGACCTGTGCTCACCCTGTGGTAGCTTGGCACAGAGCAGTTAGGCTTATCTAAAAAGGCAGTGTGTTAAGTATTTGTGCAACACACACACTAACACAATGAAAACACCACATAAATACGTCACATAGGTTTACAAAAATAGATTATATTTTTGAGTAAAACAACAAATTCAATATGTAGTACCGGGGAGTTTTGAATTTTTAATGAATAAATCAAAAAGTAGTACTTAGAAACGTATAGCATTTAGGGGTTACTTGAGGTCATGCTGTACCCGGCTAAATCAAAAGTTCAGGCTGACCGCGATGGAGGACAGGCCGGCTATAGGACTCGCGCAGGTCCTGCTGCAAAAAAGTACATTGGATGAAACCAGCGCCAACGCTGAAGACTCAGTGCCAATCTGCACAGGCAATCAAGACTTAGTCGACAAAACCCTTTGCGATACATCGTCGAGCCGCACAGTCCGAAGCGATGTCAATCAGTGTTGAAGTACAATGTGTCAGTTCCGATCGGCGCAAAGTTGTCAATGAGGCGATTTTGATGGGCCCTTGAAAGGCAACTTCAGCTTTACAGAACCAAGTCTGAAATGGCACAACTTGGCAGGGCAGGTCTCACAGATGGTAGAATCCAGGGGCTTTTGCAGGTTTGAAGGAAGTCTTTGATGGTCCTGAGACTTCAGAATAGGGGGAAAGCCCTTGGAGTCACCCTAAGTTCAAGTCGAGATGGGTCCAGTCTTTATCCTCAGCAGGCAGCTGGTCAGCACAGCAAAGTAGATGAGCAGTTCTTCAAGAGCAGCAGTCAAGCAGAGTGGCAATACTTGGAGCACAGTTGTCTTTACTCCTGGCAGAGTTCTTTGTATGTCCAGTAATGTGCTGTCTTGGTAGGGTCAGAACCACAGTACCCAGTTGCACCTTTGAAGTGGAGGTGACTTGAAAGCTGGCCCTTGAAGTACACAGGTGCCCCTTTCTTTTCAGCCCTGGCTCCAGCATAGAGACTGAGTAATCTGCCCTCTGTGTGGGAAACCGAAAACTGCCTCTTCAGGTGTAAGTGTCCTCTCCCCCTCTCTTCCTGACCAGGAAGAGCTATCTGAATGCAGATGAATTCTGTCACACCCACCCTTTCTGTATTTGTGGCTGTCTAGAGGCAATACCCAAAGTGTAGCTGTCACCCAACCCAGACGTGTATTGGAGACCGTCTGCAAGGAACGCAGATCAGTAGGAGCAGAAAAATGGCCACTTTCTAAAAGTGCCATTTCTAAAATCATAATGTCAAATCCAACTTTAACAGTAAAGAGAATTTATCATTATCTTTTAAGATATGAAACATGATGCTGCCACTCCTTTCTAATCGGGAATTGTAGCTTAAAAGTGTAACGAATTCCCAATGCTAACTTATGAGAAAAGTAGGCCTCGCAGTAGTGAGAAATGCATTTGGGTGTTTGTCACCATCAGGGAATGTAAAACTTAACAGTCCATGTCCTACCTTTTACTTACATTGCACCCTGCCCTTATGGGTAACTAGAGCCTACCTTAGGGCTTATATGCAATAAAAGGAGAGTTTAAGGCTTGGCAAGTGGTTTTAAATGCCAAGTCGAAGTGGTAGTAACTTGTACGCACAGGCCTTGAAATGGCAGGCCTGAGGCAGGTTTGAAAGACTACTTGTGTGGGTGGCACAATCAGTGCTGCAGGCCCACTGGTAGCATTTAGGTTACATGCCTTGGGTATACGGTAAACCACTTTACAAGGAACTTACAAGTAAACTAAATGTTCATTGAGTATACACAAATGCCACCATGTTTAGGGGAGAAACACCTTCACTTTAGCACTGGTCAGCAGTGGTAAAGTGCCCAGTCCTATGGCCAACAAACAGGAGGTAAGCAGGCAAAATATCTGGGGCAAGGCTACCCCAAGGATGACGGGTCTAACACGTGCGCACACCAAAAACAAGCTTTCTTAACTATGGTGTGGTGTCTATGAAGCCGTAACCAAGATACGGAGAGAGGAGTCAAAAGCCACAGGGACAGACTGTAATAGGGAGAAGGCAGAAGCAACACGACAGGAAAGTAGGAGTGATGTTGCAAAGGCAAAACAGAGAGACATGTCGGTCATACAACAAAAACAAAAGTCTGAAAATATGAGCATGTGCAGGCTGAAAATAAACTTTCTTTGCCACGGTGACGCCTGCAAACAAATGAAGTATAATGGAGATCTTCCTCACAGATGCAATATTATGGATTTCTTTCTCTAAAGAAAAAAAATAGGACAGACATCAAAGCGCAAGCAGGGATAGGACACTCTGAGAACAAAAGCAGTACTTTTTGATATGCACCATGGGATAGGCAAGCTCACAAAGAGGAAATAAAACCAGCTCAAGCTAACCAAACAAAAGCATGGAAATACGAGTGACAACAAAGCTAACCAGTGGTAAGCTATGGGCAGGCTTCAAGCGACATGCACTGTCTTAGGTGAGACCAAAAATGGATTTCATTTAAAATACTAATGATTAGGAATATGCCATTTTATTGGGCTGAAGGGATTGTGTTGTGAACATATGGTGATAGACTGCATTGTATTCTTCATGTTTGTGGAAAAAAAGATGGAAATCTTAAACATTTTAACTTTTTCGAGTAGTAGGTAATATGTATAAGCTCAAAAAGTAGCTATTTTGAGTTTGAAGCAATGTAAGGAGGCACTCCACTCTTCCATTTAACGCACTAAGTTATGACCCTAATTGCCCATACTCTCGAGTATTTTTACTTTAACTTATTTGCATTTTTCCATTCCAAATTATTGCAGAGTATGGAGCAGACATTGGCTGACTCAGTACGTTTACTAAAGTTGTACATTTTCTTTTTGAAAATATATTTTGAAAAATAATTGTTTTTCTAATTTGCAGGTTTGCACTTGCATCCCATTTCTTCTGGGGGCTCTGGGGCGTAGTGCAGGCAAAGATCTCTTCCATCGAATTTGGATACATGGTAAGCAAAGGCATCCTCCCTTCCCCCGCCCCCCCTGTTCCCCCATGAATCAAATAATTGAATTATTTTTTTAATTGAAGTACAGAGTATAGCTATTAAATAAGTTGAAATCTTGTCATTCGACTGATGGAGCCTGATGAGAGGATTAACATTGGATGTTGTGGATCTCATACTGGTAATTAGATTTGTAAGATTGAAGCAGAAGCTAACACACTAAAGTAATGGGGCTGAAGGGCTGCAAAGAATACCTTTGTACTTGCTGCTGGCACACATAATGCAGATGCCATTGTCACTTTAACCAATGCTTCTGAACGGCTTCTGAACATCAGTTCCAGCAATATCCACATACATCTAAGTTCCATTAACCGTGACCTTCATACAATGGAAGCCATAGCTATCGGCTGTAGCAGGAAAAACAGATTAATGCCAAAGAGTAGCTTTGTATCTACATCCTCACCATCACACGATTGGTAAGTGAGACCATGTCAGCTTACTTGGAAGACAATTGGAGGCAAATGCACACAAAAAGGCTCAAATCATGACTTCTAGGAATCCAGTTTATAAAATGCAACAACCTAACACAGACAAATTGTTCCTGTCCACAATGAGTCCTTTTCTCAAAGTTTCTCTTGGAGGTACTTTTTGTCGAGGGAAAAAATGCCTGAAGAGGGAATTCAAATCTTTTCTGAATTAGAGTAGTCAACTCATGAGTGAAAAATAAGAATAGCTTCACTAGATTGTCCTCTCAAGTAGATGATCGGATGTGTTCCATGCATCTTAAAAAATATTTATATGCCCATCACCAAGAAATACAGAAGTGCCCTGAGGTTTATATGACCACTTTGCAATAGCACACTTGGTGTCATTACGAGGCCAAAAAGGAGAACCTTGCTGCTTCAAATCTGTAAAGGGAGTCTTCTTAAAGTGCATATTGTAGATAGCAACTCATCATAGAAGAAAGGGCATTTTCAGAACTCCTTATCTGGATAGACCGACTCCTGAAAGTGTCCTCTAGCAGGCAGCCCATTTAGCCAGAATGCAACATTATCTTCATAAATAAGACCATTTTGATACTTGCGTTCTTCCCTGATTCATCCCCTCAAGGACATGCCTGAACATAACACTAAGGCACTATTTAGACAAAACATCGAAGTCAACAATTCATTAAATATTGTCTGGCCCATACTTGGTGGGCAACCTCTAAGTAGTCTTTATGACGATGGACTATGTCCTTTATAATAACTTTAGGCTAAAATCTAAGAAACCACTGCCAGCACAACCGAAAGTTTTGTCCACAAAAAAAAGGAAGCTAGTGCATCTGTTCTCTGAAACATAAATATTGCAGGCTTTTGCAGAGCCTCTGCCTGGTGATCAGTACGTAAATTGTCTGGAGTTCTGGCTGGATCCCCAAATGGTATAGATATCTCCAAATAATTGGTACATTTCTAGGTGTTCTCCATCTTCATTGCTCTCCTAATATTTGTCACAATTACAAAATTTGAGCATGTTCTATACCGTGCTCATGAATATTCATGTTGGAGAAGGAATGGTTACTTGTAATCCATCATGGAACTCTTGGCTGAATTCATACATAACCTACCCACCTCCTCAGGAAACCAGAGTAGCAAATTCTGGTACAGAATACCAACAATTGACCTAGAAACATTATCTGTTGGAGACTTCTAGCTGCAGATTCCTTGCATTCAAATCCTCCCCAGGTGTCAGACTGGATCTGGAAATGATTTCCTGAGCAGTGCACCTGCGAGCAAGTAGGTGGCGTGGTTCGACTCTGCATGGCATCAGCACCACCCCAGTGCGTTAACATCCATTCATTTCTTTCTACGCCAGTCAGCGCATATGCGGAGTAGAGCTACCCGTGTTCTTTTTTTGACTGACTTTTTGTCAACACTTTTTTGAGACTTTGCATCTTGTTGTGGCAGGCATGTCCACAAGTTAGGCTACTTTCACGCCCAGTGGTGCCTTTCACAAGCAAATGTTGGTGACAGACCCACATCTGGTCTCTCTTGGTGCCTCAAGCGGGACCATTATGCCAAGGCCTGCGTAGATTGTGCTGTGCACCGTAAGGCCTTGAGGGAGTCGCTGCTCAAGCTCCTGGCTGCTTCATGTGTGACGCCGCCACACTCTATCCCAGGCAAGAGGTAGATTCCGGGATTGGTTGTTGAGCTTTTCCAAGTGCTCGTTATCAAAGGCGTTCAGGCAAGTCCCTCAAATGGAAGAAGAATAAGAAGTCAAAGAGGTCTTCGACTTTACCCCATTCGTCGAAGTCATCCGATTAGACAAGGGAGCAATGGCATTTGAAACCTGGCTCTGTGGTTGAGCCTGGGCCATCTCTGTGCCTCCCCCAAGTTTTCAGGAGCCAGAGCAACTCCTGCCCAATGTCGGGAATTTTGAGGCCATGCACCTTGTATTAGGGCGGCACATGCCTGCTATTGTACCCTCTGGCTCTGTGGGCTCTGGCGGGGCCCCTACTGGTCTTCCGGGGGTACGCCCCTTGCACCAGTTGGTCCCCTTGGATCCATGGATGGATCTGAAGTGGCGCCGGTTGGGCCTCCTTGACCTTCCCCCGTGCCGGCTCCACTGCTGATGTCCCAGGTGCCCACCGGTGATGCGATCCTCATACTCCTCCACGACTCTGATACGGAACAGGATGGGTGTTGTCCGATGAAGATTGCACCCTATGCCTTTGGGCTCGGCATAACTTGTTGGGTCCACTGGGCACTGATGGCAACCTATTGTGAGAATCTGACTGATACCAGTTGACTGGACATCTCCCTAGATACTGGTTTTGGTTCTCCTACTGCCATGGGAGTAAGGAGCTTCGTTCGGTGTGGGGGTGAGTAGGGTAGCTGCGGTCCTAGACCTTCAACTACCCACTGTGGCTGTCAGGATAAATGTCTTGACAAAGATGCTTCAGGCAGGAGTCACCATATGTGAGCTGCTTATCCTGTTTAACAAAGCCCTCCCAGACGTCCTACTCAGGCCAGTTCCAAACGCTGCAAAGGTGCTCGTGTGACTAGGTAGATTACCTTCCGCCATTGCCTGCCCCCTTGTCCCAAGTTTACTTACAAAACACGCCATCCCGTAAAGGTTGGTGGTCCAAGACTCCACTTCCAAATTAAATCCTGGTGCATTTCATACCGCTCCTCCGGACAGGGAACCGAAGAGGCTGGATACCTTGGGGAAGATGTTACGTTCTGGCACTGCGGCCAGCTAGCACCACATGCCTTTTCGGCCGATACTCCCACGATGGCATGTTTTCCCTACAGTACACTGGCGCCTTATACCCTCAGCAGTCTTAGTACCTCCCCCTACCTGCACCCCATGGGCCAGCAATGGATGAGATAGGCCTAATTCGTAGTGGTTGTCTGGAGGGCAGCTGAGGTGTTAGAGTTGCAGCTGCTCTGCACTGACTCTAAAACAAATGTTTTAACAGGAAACAAATAGCCTGGACAAGCAGTAACTGAGCTCTTCTTTTCACTGATGCTCTTACAGATAACCAGATGGCTACTTGATCGAAATAATGTTCTTGCCTACCTGAAAAAGGTTGGTGACCAGCCATCCTAGACCACTGCCCAGTGCCAAAATTTTCTCCTCAATCATCCTACTCCAGAGAGCCTTATTTTACAGGGCTTTGCCAGTAAGTGAATCCCATTTCATTCCACACCACTCCTCCAGATAGAGAATGTAAGTGAATTGAACACGTTTTCTTCAGCTAGTCTGGCCTTGCGGTTAATTAAAGTGGTTCGCCTGGTGGGTTGTTATACTCATTCTATTTGAACATGGCCGACAACGTGTGGCCGAGCAGGGGCACCAGTCTGTCAACTCCTCATCCCCAGCTAAACCAGTCAAAGTGCTGTATTTCGCCCATGAGCTCATGCCCACCCAATGGGAGGCAGATCTGGCATTCGTTCGTGGTTGGCGATCCATCTTGTCCAACAGGTAGATCTTGCTGATTATTAAAAAAAGGCTGTGCCTTAACCTTTCTTTCCTCCACAACTTATGTTCCTTCCTCACCAGAATGGATTTCAGAGGAGCACCTGTCCATCCTCCTACAGCAAGTGCGCCTTTTGCTTTCCAAGGGTGCAGTAGAGAAGGTACGAGACTTGGAGAAAGGCAGGGGTTTTTACACTCACAATTTCTTTGTTCTGAAAGAGAATGGGGGCTTCAGGTCTATCTTGAACCTCTGTCCTCTCAGTGCCTTCATACAGAAGGACAGATTCAAGAAACTCACATTGGCCAGATAATCTCTTTTGAACCCAGACTGGATGGTGCCCCTGGATTTACAGGACGTGTATTTTCATTTATCCTTCCTGCAGTTCCACAGGTGTTTACCTGCAGAGCCTGGTGGGCCAGGGGCATTTTCAGTTTACTCCAGGATTGGAACTTTCATAGATTCCCATAGCGTGGATCATTCCCCGTCGTCGGAATGGGAGTCTCGGTACCCAAAATAACATAGCAGTAGGTACAAAAGAGAAAGCAAAAGGCCTAGGCCTCATTCCCTTTTGTAGCATATCTACCTCTTTTTGTAAAAGAGACCAAAATAAAGCAACAACCAATCAGATTAGCCTCACCCCACAGAACCCTCCTGAGAGAACCTCAGAGCCTCAGATTTTCTACCGCACGTTGTGCTTAGGGAGTCTCATTTGAGCTCTGCTCACTTCAACTCGGACTGATTTTTTTCTAAACATTTTCTTCAGAATTGTTTGGTGTTTCATTCAGAAATGTCTGACAAAGAGAAGAAATCCCTTCTCAAGCCTTGTTCCACCTGTGGCAAAAAGAGGCTGTATGTGGAGGACCGGCATAAGGACTGCATTTATTGCCTGTGCCCGGATCATAAGACAGCGGAATGCAAGATCTGCTGCACCTTCGCTACGAAGACCCTCCGGGATCGTGAGGGTCACCTTCTCACTTGGCTCCAGAAGGTGAAGTCAAGGAAGGGTGTTCTGTCCAGTGACCGTGAGGACTCATCATCTGGCACCTCATCTCACAGGTCAGTGAAAAGGGGTAGGGCTTCCCCTTCACCATCCTGTGAAAGTCCTGTTAAGGCCTCAAAAAAGACCCCCTGTGAGTCTGAGAGCCAGAGTCCGAGTGAATCTCCTCACCACGGTGCAAAGGAGAGGGAAGGACTATCTGCAGCCCCAGCAGTGGTGGAGTCTGCTAAGACGTTTAAGAAGCCCTCTTCTCTATCTTCTGAGAAGTCAGAAAAAGACTCTAGATCGTCAACGATGACGCAGAAGACTCCGTCGACAAACCTCAAAATCTCAAGGGAAGAAAGTTTCACTGTCGACGGTGCCTTCTACTCACACATCAACGTCAGCATTGACGGGAGCGTCGACGACTGTTACAGCAACGACGAGTGTCGACGACGGTGGCGGCAACGACGGTGTCGTCCACGAGAGCTATGACGACGACGGCAGGAGTGTCGACGGCAGTGTCGACGACGCCCATCTCTTCGTCGACGATTCAACCGTCGACGGTGCATCTTCCGTCGACTACCTTGTCGACGATGGTTTCTCTTTCAACCCCATCGCCGACGGTGCCGTCGACGACATCTTTGTCAACGGAGAGGATTATAATATCCTAAGAATAACGCCTGATATGACGACACCAAGGAGGGTTGCCCCCTTGCCTCCCGCACTGTTGCTCGAGGAAGAAGAGGACTCTGATGGGGATGATCAGAATTCTTGTGGCTATGCCCATAGTCCCACACAATTGTTGGTCAAATGTCAGGACAGTGATTCGGAGGGCGACTGCACTCCTGGGTACTCCTACCAACCATCCGATTGTCGTCCGGACAGCGCAGGCCAGGGTATGGTTGCGGTCCCTTCTTCGCTCCTGGCAGATCTCCACGGCATGTTGCAGGATTATCGGAAGAGGTTTTCTCAAGCTCCTCCTCCTCCATCTTCGACTTTCTCTGCAGTGCATACTGTGCCTACACCATCGGCTCCTGCAGTGTTTTCTCCGGGAGAACCATCCCAGATGGTTTCACAGCCGCATGTTTCCAGCCCAGGTTTACCTCCAGTAGTCCCGGATGTTCATGATGATTCCTTGGACGAGGATCAGGATAATGGCAACAGGTCTAACCAGTGTGTTGAGTGGGAGGACTGTGTGATCCCGGATCCTGCTTCACCTACTCCGGATCCGGTGGATTCTCCCCCGGCAGACATTGGGGGTTTTCACAAGCTGATGGAAAGAGCCTCCAGTAGATTCCAGCTTCCTATGCCGTCAGTTCAAACGGAATGCTTCCTGTATGATTTTAAGGAGCCCTACAGGAAAGTGGTTCATTCCAATCCCATTGTTGGCCATGTCTGGGACGAGGGTTTGAAGGCGATGAAGAACCCGGCTACGGTTATTCCGGTTTTGCCGCGCCTCGAGAAGAAGTACAAGGCGCCTGAGGATAGTCCAGCGTCCTTGATGGGTCAGCCGAAGCCAAATTCGGTAATAATATCCCAGGCGGCGCAACGAAAGTCACGTAATCCTTCTGCACCACTGACGACCCCTCCCGATAAAGGCAGGCGCAGACTGTTTTCCTCTATGGCGAGTCTTTTAGTTCGGGCAGCGAATGCGTTGGCGATCCTTGGCAGTTACGATCGCCAAATGTGGTGCGACCTTTCACCTTATTTGGACCAGCTCCCACAGGAGTCCAAGGCGGAGGCCAAGAAAATTCTACAGGAGGGAGAGGCTACATCGGCGGAGGTGATCGACTGCGCCATGGATATCGCCACAACAGCTTTCCATGCACTGGCAGGTGCAGCTGTTCTTCGTCGCCAGGGCTGGCTCTGGGCGACTTGGTTCCGACCGGAGGTTCAGAACAAGATCCTGGACGTCCCGTTTGATGGCGAGTCATTGTTTGGGAAACATGTCAACGATGCTCTCCAGGACATTAAAAAAGGTACGAAGACTGCAAGATCTCTAGGCAATCTTCAATATCGTAAGGTTCCTTTTCGTGGGGCCAGAGGGAAGAGTACCACATCCTACCGAGGCTCGTACCAACAGCAACGGTACTCTTCTTATGGTTCGACATCTCAGTCGTATCACCGACAGTACCAACAACGGCAAGGCCAGACCTTGTTTTTCTCTTGCACCAACACTAGAGAAAAACAGAATTGCCAGTGACGTGACACCCCCAAGAGACTATAGCAGCGTTCTGGCTCTGCCTACTGTACCCACCTCCCCGTTGACACCTGTGGGAGGCAGGGTGTCTCAATACCTCCACAACTGGAAACGGATAACATCGGACCGTTGGGTGCTCAACCTCATTCGAGATGGCCATACGCTGGAGTTTCTTCGTATACCACCTACCAAGCCCCCTGCCGCTATGCCTTCAAAACAACTGCGTCTCTTATGGCTCGAAGTTCTTCAGATGCTCCTCAAGGGAGCAGTGGAGCCGGTTCCCCTGTCTCAGAGGGGGGACGGTTTCTACTCCAGGTTTTTCCTGGTCAAGAAGACGCTGGAGAAATGGCACCCCATTTTAGATCTCAGGGAGCTCAACACCTATCTCATCAGTCAATCCTTTCGGATGGTCTCTCTCCAGGGTATCTTGCGTCTCCTCAACCCGGGAGATTTCATGGCCACTCTCGATCTCGAAGATGTGTATTTTCACATACCCATTCATCCAGCCCACAGGAGGTTTCTACGATTCACAGTAGCCAAGAGACTTCCAATTCAAAGTATTACCCTTTGGACTTCGCTCTGCCCCGAGGATTTTTACCAAGGTGCTGGCACCGGTAGCAGCTTTCCTCAGGAAACAGCATGTTCGAGGCATATGAGCTGCAGATTATACACTGTGCATAGATCGCCATCTGGTGTTGGGCCTGGATGTTTGCAGTTTTGTTTTTCTTCTTTGAGAATGCTTGGAAGTCACAAGTTCGGTGACTCCTCCTTCGGTCCGTACTGCGCATGGGCTTCGGCTCCATCCTCAGATTGTTTTTTTTTGCCCTCGGGCTCGGATGTAATACTTCGTGCTCCGGCTTCGAACCTTTCCAGTTCGACCTTCGACGAAAAATCCTCGTCCATCGAGATTCTTCAGCCAAAATCATCTTCTTTATCTCTCTTCGGCACTTCTTCGATTCCAGGCATCGGCGGCGGCCTTCGGGCCTATCTCGACTCCGGTCTCGGCCGATGGAAAGGACTCCCTTTAAGAAGTGCCCTAAATGTGGGTCTAAATTTCCCCACACCGATTTACATCAGGTGTGCAACCTCTGCCTCTCTCCCGAACACGAGGCCCGAGACTGCCCCACCTGCAAGTCTTTTCGATCGAAAAAGACTATTCGGGATCGAAGAGCTAGACGCACCATGGCGCACTCATCGACCTCTGCTCCACCTGACATCTTCGGAGAAGACATCGGAGCTTTGGCACAGCAGCACACTGAACAGGAAGACGACCTTGTCAGCGCTTCCGAGGCCGACGACTCCGACGTGGAGGAGATCACACCGGCGCAGAGGGTCGTGAGTACTCTACCCCCTCCCACTCCCGCGCCCATACCGAAAGAGACTCTGGGTACACCTTCGCCTCCGGGCCTAGGCAAAACCAAACATACCGCTTCCATCACCCCACCTTCGGGCCTGGTGAAGAGGCATCATAAGTCTCCCGGCGGCTCGGGCTCGAGCCAGCCTACTAGCGGTGCCGAAAAACACCCTTCGGCACCGAAGAAAACCACACCAAGCTCCGTTCCGGAACCATCGGTGTCGAAACCTGGCCTCTCGGTGCCGACCAAACATAAATCCCTCGGCGCCGAAACTCCCGTGCCGAAGCCTGCCTCGGCACCGAACAAAAAATCGGAGGCCCCGAAAAAGCATGGCACAGATAAACCAAAGAAGCCGTCGGCCCCGAAAACATCGGCGCCAACAGATCAATCGGTGCCGGAGGAACTATTCACGCCAGATCCTCGACAAAAGACCTTAAAGGATCCAAAGACTGGACATTTGACTTTGTCTTCAAAGAAAAGACATTTAGACAAGCCAGCTCCTCCTCCACCGCCAAAACGGAAGGACTCTGCCACATCCCCTTTCAGAGTACCCTCCCCACCGCCTCCACCTCCCCCATCTCCGCACCCTCCACCATCTCCGCACCCTCCACCTTCCACCCTTGCCTCATCGCTCTCCAACCCCGTCTCCAGACACTGATGACCAACAGGATCCATACTATGATCCAACAGATGCCCCACAAGACACCACCCCTCCGGGAACACCAGACCCATGGTAGGATTATCATAATCCAGACGTCCCAGATGTGCCTCAGGATGATCTTTATCCATCCAGGCCATCTCCACCAGAGGACTCCTTGGGGTTCCACCACTTGTTACAACGGGCGGCACATTCTCATGGGGTGGAGTTACACAGTGACCCAGTTGAGGAAGACTTCCTACTTGATACCTTTGACATAGCAGATAAATCTACTGCCATACTACCCATGCTTAAAGGGGTGACCAAACATGCAGCAGAGGTTTTCCAAGACCCAGTCAGGGCTAGGGTCTTAAACACCAGAATAGAGAAAATATAAGGCCGCCCCCACAGATCCTGCCTATATTAAAGGACCTGCACCCTTAGACTCATTAGTGGTATCCACAGCTAGGAAGCGGTCCAATTCTCAGTCATCGGGTGAGGCTCCACCACCTGATAAGGAGTCCAAGCTCCTAGACGCGTCAGGCAAAAGCACTGCCTCGCAAGCTGCCAATATGTGGCGTATCGCCAACACTCAAGCGCTGTTGGCAAGGTACGACAGAGCGCACTATGATGAGCTGGAGACTATCATGCAACATCTCCCAGAAAAATATAAAAATAGGGCTCATGAACCGAATACAAAAAAGAAAGACTATTACCAACACCTCTATTAAATGTGCACTTGACGCAGCAGACACAGCTTCCAGGGCTATAAACACCAGTGTTCTGCTTCGCCGCCACGCCTGGCTCAGAATCTCCGGCTTTAAGCCAGAGGTACAAGCATCTATACTAAACCACCCTTTTGACCAACAACACTTATTTGGCCCGAAAGTGGACGAAGCCCTGGAAAAAATGAAAATAGATACAGATACGGCGAAGTCTATGGGAGCATTACAGTCCCACCCTCCTAGACGCTCTTTTCGCCGCTCCTCCTTTCGAGGCACTGGCAGGGGCTACTCTGCCGATAACGCCTCCACATCCTACAAGTCCCCTCCTCAGACTACCTTTACAAAGGGCTATCAAAGAGATGGATATAGAGGAAACAATAATAAAGGCAGGGGCAAAACCAACACCGCCCGTTCTGCCACACCGCCCACACAATGACTTTCCCCTGCTCCCCCCAGACCATTCCACTCCAGTCGGGGGCAGACTACAAAACTTCTTTCAAACCTGGGAGACCATAACATCAGACAAATGGGTGACCCAAATTATTCGGTCAGGGTACTGTCTCGAATTAACATCCACCCCCCCCAAATATTCCACCCAGGCACCGTACAATGTCGCAAGAACATACCACATTGCTGAAACAAGAGGTAATCTCCCTCCTGCAAAAACAGGCTATAGAGCAGGTCCCCACCAATCAACAAAATTTAGGGGTCTACTCTCTGTACTTTCTGATACCAAAAAGAGACGAGACCTTACGACCCATTCTAGACCTCCGGCCTCTAAATGCATACATACATTCAGACAATTTTGACATGGTAACTCTCCAACAAGTTCTCCCACTCCTCTGCCAGAACGATTTTCTCACCACACTGGACTTGAAAGACGCATACTTTCATATTCCAATACACCCTTCTCACAGAAAGTACCTCAGATTTGTAGTGGACGGCCAACATTATCAGTTCAAGGTTCTCCCCTTCGGGGTCACAACCGCACCAAGGGTGTTCACCAAATGCCTAGCAGTAGTGGCGGCACACCTCAGAAGACAACACATTCACGTCTTCCCTTACTTAGACGACTGGCTAATAAAAGCCACATCCTACAACCAATGTGTGCAACATACAAACACTACCATCCAACTGCTTCACCAGCTAGGCTTCACGGTGAACCACCAAAAGTCCAAGCTGATACTGTCTCACACAAAGCAATACCTCGGTGCCACTATAGACACCTCAAAAGCTATAGCCTATCCCAATTCAGCCAGTATCGCAAGCATACAAGCCTTGCGTCAAAGATTCATTCCTCCGCACTCTCTCCCAGCAAGAGTGTTTATGAAGCTAATGGGTATGATGGCATCTTGCATCTTCATAGTGCCTCATGCAAGACTCCACATGCGTCCACTCCAAGAGGGCCTAGCACGCCAGTGGAACCAGGCCCAGGGGCAACTGACGGATCTGGTGTTGGTGGACGGTCGCACCCATTGCTCTCTGCAGTGGTGGAACACCACAAATCTTTCCAAAGGGCGACCGTTCCTGGACCCAGTTCCTCAGCTAATTCTAACAACGGACGCATCACTCTCCGGCTGGGGAGCGCATCTATTACACCTCACAGTGCAAGGTATATGGACGCCACAACAAAAGTTACTCCACATAAACCATCTGGAGTTATTGGCGATCTTTCTAGCCCTGAAATCATTTCAGAAACAAGTCTCAGCAAAAGCAGTCCTCATTCGCACAGACAATATGACTGCAATGTACTACATTCAAAAACAGGGGGGGACACACTCTCCACAGCTCTCTCGGTTAGCACAGAGCATATGGAGATGGGCAATCTCGCAAAAAGTCTTTCTCCTGGCACAACACGTCCCAGGGATACAAAACACCATGGCAGATCTGCTCAGCAGACAAACGCAGCAAATGCATGAATGGGAACTGCACCCACAAGTTCTTCACCCATTCTTTCACAAGTGGGGGCATCCTCAGATAGACCTCTTCGCCACCCACGAAAACAAAAAATGCCCAAGCTTCGCCGCCAGATACCCACACCCATTGTCCAAAGGCAATGCGATATGAATGAACTGGTCAGGAAAATTTGCATACGCCTTTCCACCTCTCCCGCTAATTCCATTAGTGGTAAGGAAGCTACAACAGCACTCCCTCACACTCATTCTGGTAGCTCCAACATGGGCCAGGCAACCGTGGTACACCACACTACTACAGCTCTCAGTGGTACCACACCAAAAACTACACCTGTCCCCATGCCTCCTAACCCAGAACCATGGAGAAATCAGGCACCCGGACCCAGCTCAGCTCAACCTTGCGATCTGGCTCCTGAAATCTTAGAATTTGGATACCTTAACCTTCCCCCTGATTGCATGAACATTATCAGGGAAGCCAGACGTCCTACCACTCGAGCATGCTATGCCGCAAAGTGGAAAAGATTTGTTGTTTACTGCCGTAACAATACAATCAACCCTTTAGATTTATCCATACAGCACATCATATGTTACCTGCTCCATCTACAAAGGTGTAACCTGGCATACACATCCACCCGTTTACACCTAGCAGCAATTGCTGCTTACCTGCAAAACAGACAGCATTTATCACTTTTCAGAGTGCCTGCTATTAAAGCTTTCATGGAAGGCCTTAAAAGAGTAATTCCACCCAGAGCACCACCTTCACCCGTGTGGAATCTAAACGTAGTTCTTACAAGGCTGATGGGACCGCCTTTCGAACCAATGCATAAATGTGAGCTACAGTTCCTTACTTGGAAAAAGCTTTCCTCGTAGCTATCACTTCCCTTAGAAGGGTTAGTGAAATACAAGCGTTCACTACACAAGAACCTTTTCTACAGATACATCACAATAAGGTGATACTTAGCACAAATCCAAAATTTCTGCCCAAGGTCATTTCCCCCTTCCATCTCAATCAATCGGTGGAATTACCGGGTTTTTTCTCGCAACCTCAATCTGTTGCGGAAAGGGCTCTACATACACTTGATGTTAAAAGGGCTTTACTTTACTATATACAAAGAACGCAATCTTTTAGAAAGACTAAACAGCTGTTTGTCTCGTTCTCTCCACCACATAAAGGCAACCCCATCTCAAAATCAGGGATAGCGAGGTGGATTGTAAAGTGCATACAAATTTGCTATCACAAAGCAAAAAGAACATTATCTGTTCCACCTAAAGCCCACTATACAAGAAAGATAGGGGCTTCTATGGCGTTTCTAGGGAACATACCCTTAGATGACATCTGCAAAGCAGCCACATGGTCAACACCGCACACCTTCACAAAACATTACTGTGTAGATGTGCACGCCAAACAACAAGCTAGTGTGGGCCAGGCTGTATTAAAGACACTGTTTCAAACCACTGCAACGGATACCGGTGGTCGCCGCTAGGGTTGGGTACTGCTATATAATCTATGCACAGTGTATAATCTGCAGCTCCTATGCCTCGAACGGAATATGCTACTTACCAGTATGCATCTGTTCTTGGCATGTAGAGCTGCAGATCTATACACGCCCACCCGCCTCCCCGGCTACCTGTATCCGTTCCAGTCTATCTTATTTAGATACAACACACATGGGTTTCTTTACTATTATCACTACGCTCCATCTTTTCCCTGCTGGCGAAAAACAATCTGAGGATGGAGCCGAAGCCCATGCGCAGTACGGACCGAAGGAGGAGTCACCGAACTCGTGACTTCCAAACATTGTCCAAGAAGAAAAACAAACTGCAAACATCCGGGCCCAACACCAGATGGCGATCTATGCCCAGTGTATAGATCTCCAGCTCTACATGCCAAGAACAGATGCATACTGGTAAGTAGCATATTCCTTTCAAATCTTCCCCTACCTGGACGACTGGTTGCTGAAGGCTCTGTCCAGGCGAACAGCGGAAGAGACAGTCGGGGCATGTACGACATGTTCAGCAATCTGGGTCTGACTCTCAACAGGGAGAAGTCGTCTCTCTGTCCGTCCAAGAGAGCACGGTTCCTAGGGGCTATCTTGGACACGTCTCTCAACAAGGCTTCTCCAACCTTCGAAAGGCAAGAAAAACTAAGGTCTTTGGCTCATTTGTTGAGAAAAAGAAAGTGTATTTCAGTACGCCGTTACAAATCCCTTCCAGGAGTGATTTCTTCATGCATCCCTCTGATACCCCACTGCAGATTGCGGGTGCGATCTCTTCAAGAGCAACTAGACCTGCATGGCAACAAGTTCACGGCTCTTTCAACGACAAGGTGGTGATTACTGCGGCAATGAAAGAAGCCGCCTTGTGGTGGACACAGGAGGAGAATTTATCCCAAGGTCTATCCTTCGTAAGCAATCCGGCTTCTCAAGTTGTCACAACAGATGCCTCGCTGGAAGGCTGGGGTGCGGTGCTTCAGGACTTGCATGTAAGCGGACATTGGTTGCCCAGGCACCGCCTCCTTCATATGAACCTCCTGGAGCTCAGAGCGATTTGTCTGGCTCTTCAAGTGTTTCTTCCGCGGTTGCAGGGTTCGGCGGTTCTCGTCCGCATGGACAACACCACGGCCATGCATTACATCAACAAGAAACGGGGTACCAGATCTCTTCCGTTGTCGCAGGAGGCCCAAAGGATTTGGGAACGGGCGATCCTACACGGAATATCGCTCACAGTGGAAAACCTACCAGGAGTGCTAAACGAAAAGGCAGACAGACTCAGCAGGCTTTCGTCAGTCAGCCACGAGTGGGAACTAAACCAGATGGTCTTGGAAGACATTTTTCACCGGTGGGGCAAACCCTCAATAGATCTCTTTGCTACCCCGGAGAACAGAAAATGCCAGTTTTACGCAAGCCAAGTTCACCATCGCGGATCGTTGGGGAATGCGCTTTCGATAGCTTGGTCAAGCGCATTTGTGTACGCCTTTCCCCCCATTCCGTTAATACTCAGGAAGATCAAGACAGAACCATGCAAGATGATCCTAATTGCCCAGCTTGGCCGAGGCAGTTTTGGTTCACGGAGCTTCACCTTCTTTCTCTGGTCCCTCCACGTCCTCTACGGGCGATCCCGGATCTTCTCACGATGTCCCAATGCCAGATCTGGCATCCAGATCCTCGTTCCTTACACCTCTCAGCATGGCTCCTGAGCAGCGAGAATTCCTAGATCTTCATCTCTCGGACGAAATAAGAGATGTTCTCTCAGGCTAGAGCTCCTTCCACTAATGAGACTTACCGTCTCAAATGGAAACGCTTTTGCATCTGGTGCCAACAGCAAGGTGTGGATCCTTTCTTGTCTCAGCCTCATCAAGTTCTTCCTTATTTCCTGTCCTTGGCTAAGGCAGGTCTGGCTCATTCGTCCATAAAGGTTCACTTGGCTGCAGTTTCTCGCTACAGACGCACTGCCTCTGGGCCTTCTCTTTGGTCCTCTAGAATTGTCAAGCAATTTCTCAAAGGCCTATTTCGAGTTTTTCCTCCCGTGAGGCCCCCGCCTCCCACATGGCATTTGAACTTGGTTCTCACCCAGCTGATGAAGCCTCCTTTGGAGCTGGTTCATCAAGTGGATTTGAAATTCCTCTCATGAAAATTAGCACTCCTTCTTGCTCTCTCTTTGGCAAGACGTATTGGAGAATTACAAGCTCTCACAATCCAGAAACCTTTCCTCCAAGTCAAAAGGAATACAGTACTTCTACAGACTAATACAAAATTCATACCAAAGGTGCCCTCGGATTTTCATTTAGATGAGCCGGTAATTCTCAAGGCTTTCTCTCCTCAGCCGTCTACACCGGCAGAAAGGGCACTTCATTCGCTGGACGTGCAGCGGTGCTTGAATTTTTATCTGGACCGTACTAAAGACTTTCGAAAATCTTCTCACTTGTTCATTGCATTCAGTGCTCCCCACAAAGGCTTACCCCTGTCCAAGCAGGGTATTGCTCGATGGATCTCCAGTGCTATACAGTTCTGTCATTCTGCAGCGGACAAGCCTCTAGAGGGCAGAATTAGAGCGCACTCGAAGAGGTCCATGGCTTCCTCTATGACTCTCTCTCTGCGGGGGTCCAGATTAAAGACATCTGCAGGGCTGCAACTTGGAGCAGCGTGCATTCCTTCACAAGACATTACTGCCTGGAGACCTTGGCACAGGAAGACACAGCTGTAGGCCAGGAAGTCCTGAAGAACCTCTTCCTTTGAGTGGTGAGCTTTCCTTTCTTCCCTCCTTCCTTTCTTATGGTTATTTGCACATTTTGCTAGGTGTTTGTCATTGCATTGTAGTTTTATGTTTTCTAAAAAAAAAAAAAAAAAAAAAAGAGTGAGAAATATGGTTTAGGTGAATGGAGATTGAGATGTCTCGAGGGAAGCAAAATGCGTTTCTGACTGCTAGCTACTCTGATACAAGCTATAGGAATCTATGAAAGTTCCAATACTGGAGTAAGAGACAAGTTACTTACCTATAACTTTGGTTCTCCAGTATTGGTAACTTTCATAGATTCCCATGCGCCCACCCTCCTCCCCTGGGAAAGCTCAGCCCTCGGCAGGTTTGGTTGTACTACTACACAACGGCTACGGAAATCTGAGGCTCTGAGGTTTCTATTCCTGTTTGTTCTTGATAAAGAATTTAAGTTAATGGATACCAATACTGGATCTCAATTCAAAGTACTCCCGTTTGGCCTCAAATCAGCACCAAGAATCTTTACCAAGTGCCTCGCCCCGGTACCTGCAGCCCTTGGATCTCAAGGTCTCCAGTTATTTCCATACCTGGACGACTGACTGCTCAAAGCACCAACAGCACTGAAGGCCACGCAAACTACAAAGGCCTGCCTTCAGTTGTTCGGGTCTCTAGGCCTCACTGTAAACAAAGAAAAATCTTCCCTTCTTCCTAGTAGGGTCATAACGAGCTACAATAGAC
This sequence comes from Triturus cristatus, assembly GCF_964204655.1. Classification (NCBI taxonomy): domain Eukaryota; kingdom Metazoa; phylum Chordata; class Amphibia; order Caudata; family Salamandridae; genus Triturus; species Triturus cristatus. The sequence goes on from NC_140583.1 coordinate 715,526,424, forward strand.
ACCATCCACTGCAAAGCTTTCCTATCGCAGGACAGGCAGATATGGTTGCAGCACCTAGCAAAACATTTGTCAAAAAAAGGGTCAGTTTCAGTTCAGACATGCAAATTGCTACTGTGAATGTGTTTATCAGTGATGGATCTAGTGCCTCTAGCCAGGCTAGAACTAGAGGCAATGGTTGCAGGCCTCGCAATCCCTCGACGATACAATAAAGATGACAACACGCATGAAAGAAGCCCTGCAATGGTGGTTTCACAAACCAAATCTCTCAAAGGAAATTACTTTCCTTCAATCTTTCCCAGATTTTATCTTAACCATAGGCGCCTCTATGGGTGGCTGGGGAGGCCTTCTACAGGAGTTACAAATCCAGGTAAAATGGCCCAGCGTGCAAAAGCTACAGCACATCAGCAGCTTAGAGCTCAAGGCCATCTTTCTATCTCTTTAAGCTTTCTTGATGAGGATAGCAGGTACCTCCTTGCTGGTTCGTACAGACCATGCAACCAGCATGTAAACGTCAACAAGCAAGTAGGTACCAGGTCCATCACGCGATCACAGGAAGCGCAAGAGCTATGGGACTAACAAAACATACCGCCTAAGTGGAAACAGTTCTGCTGGTGGTGCCAGAGGAACAACTTGCACATGTTTTCAAGCGCCTCCGGAATAGATTTTGCCATATCTCCTCTCTTTGGCAAAATCAGGTCGCACATTCTCTTCGGTGAAGGTGCACCTGGCTTACATTTCCGATGCAGAAGATCTCCTCAAGTTCCATCTCTGTGCTTCTCGTCTTGTGAAACAATTAATGAGGGTCCTCGTCCGTGCCATCCCCCTTGTGCGTGCACCCCCTCCGGAGTGGAAGCTCAACTTAGACCTCGCACAACTGTTGAGACAGCCCTTTGAACAACTTCACAAAGGTGAACAGAAGTTTTTAACTTGCAAAGTAGCATCTGGCTCTTACTTCTTTGAGGAGAGTTATCGAAACCCAGGCTTTTACAGGCCAAGAACCATTTCTTCATTTCAGAGAATTATGTGGCTGTGCGGACAAACTCCAATTTTATTCCAAAAGTCCAGATGCAGTTCCATCTTAACAAACCAGTAATACTTAAGTTTTATCTCCCAAATCAGTCTACTCCAGCAGAGCAAGCTAGATGTAAAGATGTTTAAAATTCTACCTGCGTAAGACAAAAGACATAAACTGATCAGCTGCAGGTGGCCTACGGACAGGGCCGGGAAGGAACAGCAGTTACTAAAGCCACTGTCGCCAGACGGGTCTCTTCGGCAATACAATTCTGCCATGATAAGGCTAACAAGCCCTTAACAAGAAGAATTAAAGCACATTCTACCAAGGTAGTGAACATGTCGGCAGCTCTTTTTGTTGGAGTGAATCTGAAGAAAACTAGCCGTGCTGCAGCATGAGCAAGTGCCCACACTTTGATGCAGTACTACTGTCTGCAATCTATGCAGCGTGAAAATGCAGCTGTGGGTCAAGCGGTTCAGCTTCATCTCTTTAATTAAGGTGCACCTCGTTCTAGAAAGGAGGACTTTTATGCTTCATCGCAATTTGCATAGCATTCCTTAATATCCTTTGCTAATGTTATTTCTAACAAGTTTTTAAAAAAAGTAATTTTTCAATTACTGTTGATAAACATTTCATTGATCGCATCATGTACATAGCCGGATGTAAGTGCTTCATGTATTGTTGTAGACATGTTTTAAAGTTTCTAGGATGGGAAGGCTATTTACATACTTACAAATATCTCTGTTTTAATGCACTGACTTGATGCATTAAGGATTTGCATGTCTCTCTCCATCCACTACCAATAGTACAGTTTTTAGGGTACTGCTTGATATTCAACTTTGTCCCGTCCGCCACTCGATGAGACGGAGAAGCTTCTGCGTTCTAGGCCCCGTTCCGCCTGGGTCGACTCCGCGTCTCCCTCCCTTTCCAGGGACAGGAGCGACCCCTGCCCAACTAAAGGAATTTTATGATGTGTGCTGTGTTTGGGTGGTCTGACACTGCTGGCGCATCTTCGGACCCCGCAGGCCCAGGTGTAGGAGATTGTATGGGTCTGCGCCTTCGGCTCCAGCCTCGGTGCCACGGCCTCCTGTCAGACCCATTCCCGGGTCTAGACCGGCGCCGGTCGTACCTCCACAGCGACATTCCCTAGCACATACGACGCCGAAGTCTCCGGCGCGCATCCTCATTCCAAACCATATGGAGCAGGTCTGGCATCCACTGAGGCTTTCTACAGTCTAACCAGCCCCTTTTCGAAGGTTTAGGGTTGGAGGAAGAGGATTGGGAGGGGGAGCGGGATCCCTTAGAAATCCCACAGCCCCAGGACATGGACTGTTATGAGGAGCTGGGTGATGCCAGTGGCCTGAAACCCTCCCCAGATTCTGGCATGCGGTCTTGCCCTAACCTGGCTACGGAGGAGGGGGCATAATTTGCTATGGTGGTGCATAGGGCTGCAGAGGTCCTGGACTGCAGCTTCCTACAGTGGTGGTCAAGACTAATGTCTTGACGGAGGTCCTGCAGGCTGGTGTCTCCTCATCTGAACCCTTGCTGCCTTTTAACAAGGCCTTAACAGATGTTCTTCTGGGCACCTGGTCCAATCCCAGCACAGGGGCTTCTTGTATAGAAAGATTCTCCTCCTCCATCGTCTGGCACAGGACGACCTAGTTATCCTCACTACCCACCCCACCCCTCAAAGCTTGGGGGTCCATGCGTCCACTTCCCGTGGTGTGTTCCCTTCCGCCCCTCCGTACAGGGACTCCAAACTGCTGGAGCCCTTTGTTCTCCTCTGCCAGCCTTGCATTGTGGTCAGTGAACACCCCATGCCTTTTGGACCATTATTCCTATTCTATATGGGATACACTTGCGCAGGTGCTGCCTAGGGTCTCAAAAGAGGACTGGATCCTGCACTCCGAAAGCAATATCAGAAAGGAGAAATGCAGCGAAATTCGCCCTTCGCAATGGCTTGGACACGACTGACTCGCTGGGCAGATCGATTTCTTTGGTGGCCATCAGGCGCCATGCCTGGTTAAGGACGTCTGGATTTTCGGGGGATATCCAGGCAAACCTCATTGACATGCCTTTTGCTTGCTCATGTCTCTTTGGAGACCAGGTTGACACAGCTCTTGAGTGCTTCAAGGATTCATAGGCTATGGCCAAATCCTTGAGCGTCAGTACTACACCCCAGCCTGCATCTGCTTTTCGCTCCTTTCATGGCTACGAAAGGGGCTTTCAATCACGCCAACTCTATTCCAGCCAGCACGTCCCGCAAGTTCAGCAACCTCTGCAGGCCGTGGCAGCGGTTTATCCCGTCCTCTAGGTTCAGGAGGCCAGCCACCATCCCTTCCTCCACCGCTAAACCTTCCTAGTCCAGTCCTTTGGGGTCACAAGCGTCCAGTGGGTGTCTGGATACGCCATCACCTCCAGCACTGGCACAACATCACCTCTGACAGGTGGGTGTTGCAGATAGTCCGAAGGGGATACTCCCTCCTCTTCAAGACTCCCCCTCCCTCTATGCCTCCAACTCACGATCGGCTAACTGAGGATCATCTTGTGCTACTCCGAGAGGAAGTCTAGGCTCTCTTGGCCAAGGGAGATATAGAGCGGATTCCCTAATCAGAAATAGGCTGTGGTTGCTATACCCACTATTTCCTGGTTCCAAAGCAGGACGGAGGCCTCCGTCCTTTCCACTACCTCGGAGCCCTCGACTACTTCCTCAAGAAAGAGAAATTCAAGATGCTCACTGTGGCTCATGTACTGTCTGCCCTAGACTTGGGAGACTAGATGGTAGCGTTGGACTTGCAGGACTCCTATTTCCACATTCCTGTCCTTCTGGCCCATCGTCGCTATCTGCGGTTTACAGTGAGCCAGGAGCACTTTCAGTTTGATGTGCTCCCCTTTTGCCTCACCAGTGCCCCGCGGGTGTTCACCAAGGTGATGGCGGTGGTTTCAGCTTATCTGCAGAGATTAGGGTTTCCAGTCTTCCCCTATCTCGACGACTGGTTGTTGAAGGCGGGCTAGTCCCAGGCAGTCGTTTCCCACATCAACAGACTACGGCGACCCTCTTACATTCGCTGGGGCTCACGATCAATAAGTGGAAGTCACACCTGACTCCCTTTCAGACGCTCCCCTCCATCTGAGCAGTTGTGGACATGGTGCAGTTTCGGGCTTATCCTCCCGATTGGCGAGTCCAGGATATTCGGGCTATGATTCGGATATTTCAGCCTCTTTCCTGGCTATTTCGATGAGAATGACTCTGAGGCTGCTGGGCCTCATAGCCTCTTGCATCCTTCTTGTGGACAATGCCAGATGGCACATGTGGGCTCTGCAATGGGGCCTGAAGTTACAATGGGCGCAGCAGCGGGAAAATCTCACTGACCTGGTGTAGATCTCGGAGGGCACTGCGAAAGACCTGCAGTGGTGGCTATCAAACCGCGATTGAGTCGGAGGCAGACCCCTCTTCCTTCCCCATCCAGACCTCATAGTAGTGATGGATGTGCTCCTTCTGGGATTGGGCGGCCATCTAGGAGAGGTGGAGATCAGGAGACTCTGGTCTCCAGCGGAGTCCCGGCTCCATATATACCTGTTGGAGCTTTGAGCGATCTGGCTGGCACTGAAAGACGTCCAACTGTCAGTCTCTGCAGTTGGACGGCGGGTGCAGATTGATTCGCACCATCTTCAAAAAGGGTCCCCCTCCGTATTAATTACTTGGAAGGAGGCTAGTGACCAACCTGCTTTGGATTGTGAGGCTCCTGACCCATCAGCCCCCATGGAATATGAGGCCTCTGCACCCATTCACTTCAGATGATAACTCATGATCTAATCTCACTAATTGGAGATCCTGAAGGCCCACTGTTTTTAATCACCAGCCTGATTTTATCATGCTCTCATTTAATTGGTGCTCCTCTTGTCTTGTCCTGATGAAGACCCGCAGGCTAAGGATCCAATTACCTTCACTGCACATAGGGGTCAAAATGTCAACGATCCTTAATTTTCAAGCTCAGACGACTAAAATTAATTATCTGCGTCGATGTAATTGTTATGTTTATTTTGTATTAGGTTGCCTTCATTAGGCTGAATAGGTTTCAGTTAACCTTGATGTATATATTGCACATTGCCTTTCCTTTTCTACAACCCTCACAAGCACACATTCCCTCCTGAGCACTCTGTCTGTACATTTGGTAAAAACGGTGCTCGAAAAGCGGGGACAATCATGCTGTCTTCTATAATCATGCAATGATTATGAAATTAAATTGCATTCATTTTTGATGTGTCATGGTGATGCTTCATTGATTTTAAATGTGTGTCTCTGCAAAGTTACTTCTACTGTGTTGCTGATTTAAAGCCAGAAGTTCAGCATCGCCAGGTCAACTTAAGGATTGTGACACAGCCAAAGTTAGGGGTGCCTCATTGATCCACTCGGGTCAACCATCCCTCCCTCTTTATATCTTCAGCCACACATGCCAGGAACGGAAAATGTTACTTAGCCTGTAAGCACCTGTTTGTGGTGTGTAGTGATGTAGATTCACATGCACCAACCCTCCTCCCCGGTCGCCTGGGTTTTTTGCAGATGTTCCTTACTAATGTTACCTTTGAATTACTTTGCTTTGTCTTCGGTGCTATATCACTATGCTCCATCTACATTTTCACCCTCTGTGTGAGAAAAAACAATAAATGGGGTTGATGTCCATGCCCATTACCAGCAATAGGAGAGACTTTTTCCAAGGAAAACAAGTTGTAAATGTCAAAGCCCAGCACTAGATGGCAGGAGTGTGTACAGCATGTGAATCTACTGCCCTACATGCCACGAACAAGTGTAAGTAACATTTTCCTTCTCGTTTATACTAAACCACTCTGTAGCTGACAAAATCCCCAAAATGATTAATTTCATTAGAGTGCGTTCATCGTTCTTTGAATGTTACTAAACTAGTCTACTGTTTTTTTTCTTGCAGGAATATGCGATGGCAAGATTTGACGCATACTTTCTTCAGAAAAGGAAGCTGGGTCTGTGATCTCGAGATGTTTCACAGAAAGGCAATTAAAATCATATCCTGAACTTATTGTGCAGGAATGTCAACCCAGAGTATACTGTCCTCTATTGCTGGGTGATACCTGACTGATTTCATTGAATGTGGAAATACTGTGAAGACCAGATAGAAAGACATTTATTTGGCATCTTGTTTACTGTTTCAGTAGGATTCTGAAATGGCAGCTTGAAAGCTTGATGCATCAGGGCACGGGTTAAAACAAAATTACACTTCAATGTAACAGCCATCTAACCAAATAGATAAAACGTATCTTAGAATTTGTATGAAAAGGACCGAAAATGTATTTTGATGTAAGCAAACATGATAAAATAAAAACTTTATCATGTTAGGCCGTTGCTGGCTTCTCAGGAGAATATAGTTTGAACTTACTAGCCTGTTTCATGTTGAACATTTGACCCAGCCAGAAACAGCTTGGCCAGATCTTGCGGCTTTCCGTAAAGGAGACATTTTGTTTTATAATGGCTGTCTTTAAGTTCCTTGCTTACTTGCTATCGTTACCGTGTCTACACCTTGCATTTTAATTTGGAATGTCTTTAAGAGTAGACTGGGTCACAGTGGGACAAAAAATATACCCAGGCACCAAAATAAGTGGCTCCCATTATTAAACCATATAGCTAAAAAGTGGCCCACATTTGCAAACCAGGCCCGTTTTCAACTTGTGAAGGCAATGTGTGAGTTATGGGAGACTACAAGCATTTGTGCTTGCTGCAGGCTATGTTTGATGTAATATCTGGGAAATCAACAGTAAAAACTGGCCCAAATATTTCTAAATAAAAAAACCGACCCACACACAGATCTGTCAGACCAGCCCTTTGGGCTCTGCATGATTGCCCTTTAGGCCAGTCTGACCATGAGAGTAGACCGGTTTCAGTGGCTCTTGTTGGTATTTCAGTGTTGCATTTTTTATGACGTCTCACTTTCCCCTGCTGTTTATAATGCAATGTGTGGTATTTTGAGCATTTCAGTAAAAATGCCACTTTTTAGTAATCTTGAACAGCGACATTTGTCTTACAGATATTCATTTAACATTCAGCTGCCTCTTTAATATTCTTAGTCAACCAAGGCAAACCTGGGTTGTTCAAAAAAGAAAAAAAAACATGCAGTTGGACGTGTGCATGAAACTGGTGATTTAGGCACAAGCTATATTCCAGTGTCTCAATTCTTTCTTGAAACTAGTTTTGGTAACAGCTTATCAAGCCGCTTACAGTGTAATAGGTGTAATGGTATATATGAGCTTGGTATCATGTATGTTCCAGTTTGCGTACATTTTAAAAGCCACAAGCACATGCGCTTCTGGTGGGCGCTTCTGGTGGTATTTTCTTTTCTTTTTTTTTTTTTGGTTTGGTTCATAGCATTCGTGTAGTCTACTGCACTATAAACTTAATTGGCGAAAGTGTTCCATATCACATAGTATGTCCTTTTAGTGATTAGGAACCTCTGAACTAAATGCTTTTGTGTGTACTGAAATATAAAAGACAACCTTTGTTTACAGTTAAACAAATGGTTGGATAGTCCAGTGCATGGAACTTTAGTTTTGCTAAAAACCTATTCAGTTGTACATTAGGCTGGCTAAGCCTGAGGTTAAAAATAACTTCTGTTTCTGACCCGTTGGTCACTAAGAAGCAAAAGTGTGAATTGATTCCTGGCCTGGTGTAGTGTTACCACTAGCTCTAAACCACCTACTGACGCACTTTGTAGGATAGTGAATGTATTAATGCTAACTTGTCTATCGTTACGTTTATCAGTTGGCTTTTTATTTTAATCCTCAATGAGCCATAGTTTGAATGCTTCAAATTTTTGCATCAAAATTATTTTTTTGCATTGGCTACAATGCATTATGTACGAATGCCTTCTGTCAGAGGGAAAATTGACTCCTAACTCTCAGGAGGTTTAAGTAAGCTGCACATAAATAATTTAACTGTTATATTGGATTTGTAGATTTTATAGTTTACTATGTTTGGTAACACATTTTATAAGTTTATTAAAGTGAGCAAGTTTTAATTTGCAATAACCAGTGTTTAATATACCAAAACTGACTTCGATATAAAATGAAATTGCCTACTACAACTGTGATGCCTATTGTCAAATTCTTGTCGGAATAGCGCAAAACTCATAAATGCTGCTGCAATAACAGATACCACATTTTTGTATTTAACTTGTCCAGATGAATTTGTCTTCTGCAAGCAGCAAATAACTTACAACTTCAGGATCCATAGTTAAAAACATTATGAAAGCTGTTAAAAGGGTAAAACATCTTACATTTCTGCAGTGCAGTTTGAAGGAAAGCTGCTTTTTCCGTTGTTTTTGCTGGGGCAATTTCATTTGCTGAGGATGTGCTTAGTTACCTGCACATTTTCGGTAATAAATTGGAATTTAGCGCATTTATTATTCCATGTTACCGTCAAAATGTTGGGTAGCAAGCACATTTTGCCACTACACTTTCAGAACCTGTTGCCAAACTGTCTTCCTGACGTAGGACATGTGTTTTATTAGTTTTTCTGCAGTCTGATTACGCAAGCAGGCCATCAACATTATTCCAATGATGCAAATATTTGTTGAATTAAGTGACACATGGGAACACCAAGCACGTTCAAGTATTTTACAGCTTTTAAATGTGGTTCAATTATGTGAGCCTTTGGTGTTCTGGGTAGTAACTGCCCATGCTGGAGTAGGGGAAACTTTACAACCCTCTGAGAAATGCTCTTTTGAAATACATATTTGTGATATGTACGTGTACTGTGAATTTGCGGTTGCTAAATTTCTAATATGATGACTTGTATTATTTAAATTGTGTTATTTTCTCTTACAGCTTATCTTGAAATTATTTTGAAATCTAAGATGCTTATTTTGTCAGCAAAATTAAATACGTTTTTGTAATTGCTACCCTTTTACGTTTTTGTATGTTTAAGAATAAAAGAAACATTGAGAATGTTGATGTGGTTTTGACTTTTGAAAAAAAATGTTCTACAGCCCCTAATTAAACAGAAAGAAGATTAAAATATGGCAAGTATGTTAAAAATATTCCAAACAAATTGTTTTAGAGCACTTGCAGGTGTTTTTTATAATCTGGTTAATCAAGCAGATTGTGTTCCATAGAAAAAGCTATATGATTTGGCAATTTTCAATTCTTGTATACATACGGACCCATTTTTATGTCTTGCCTACGCAGCACGCATGCGCTGCATAGGAGACCTCTTGAAATCGATTCTCTTTTTCTGCCAAAAACATGCACACATTGCATTGCTTTCAATGGCAACGCATGCACGTTTGGCGATTCCCTTGCGGGAGCGAGCTTTGAAACCATCTGTTTTGTAATTAACTTTTAAACCGATGGTGCCCCTGCTCGTTCCCGCAAGGGAACCGCTGAGTGTGCTCTCGGCCGCACTAACCTCCCCCCCCCCCCCCCACCTCCCCACTTGTTTCATTTGCCTCTTCCTTTCTGCCATACGTGCTTCCTTCTTCTCTTCCTTCCTCTTTGTTTATGCTTCCGTTCCACTTGCTCCTTCGGTCCCATATGTACGTCATCCCTTTCTTCCTTCATCCCTTCCATTGTTTTTTGCTTCGTCTTTCTTCCGTACATACTAACTTCCTCCCTGCCTTTCTTTCATCCCTTCCTACCACCCCTACTTCCTGTCCTGTCCCCTGCCATCTGTCACTTATGTTTTGTTTTTCCTTTTCCTCCTCCGTGCCTCTTTTCTGGACATTGTCTCTTTCCTTCTCTCTGGTGCGAGGCTTCTCGAGGCACACAGGGGAGGCCTCAATGAAGGGGTCCACATAACACGTCACATTGTGGGAATTATGCCACTTCAATCCCCAGGTTACTTGTGAATGCAGAAGTGATGCTCTTTGCCCTTCATGTGCTCTTGTGACACAAACTCCTGCGAGCCTCGAAACTCCTTCACACTGAGGCGTGAAACAAGAGATGCATCCAAGTGAGACTTGTCTCAGTAAAAAAAAAACAAAGTGCACTAAATGGCCCAGTAATGACGTTTTGGAAAGAATCGAAAGCCCATTATCAGGTCTATTTGTACCATAATTGAAATGTCCTCCATATAAAGCAGTAAACCGGCACATTTCCACCCATTTAGACAGTGAGTGCAATAACAAATGCCTCACAGGGGATGCTCGGAAGGAAACTGGGGGATAGTTTAGGTGACATGGGGGTGGGGGGGGGGTGCATGTGCAGAAGAATGACCGTGCAGAACTAAATGCCAGAACACTCGGGGTAATCAGTAAAATGGTGAAATACTGGATCTGTACTCATGTTCGATCACGTTCTATCACTTGACTGAGGGGTTCAAGGTGCTTGTGGGGGACGTGATCTAAACAAGCATTGGCATAGCCAATAGGTCTCGCCTTTGGGACCTTATAAGTGTTTAGTTACCCAGCACAATATCCTTGGTGCAACAACATCAAGTGTTGCATGGCTAAACACTTATAAGGTCCCAAAGGCGAGACCTATTGGCTATGCCAATGCTTGTTTTATGTAGCAGACTTTGATAGATATGGACATCTGTTTAATTTAAGCCTAACGTTCGAAATTCACAAACCTAGGTCCAAACATGTTTGTACACCTTGCTGAGAGAAATCTGTATATGGTTAGCCAGGCTTTACACTGACTTCCCAATTCATTTAAAGCATGGTGTGAGATATTGGTTTCTTGGTTAAAGGGGTGTTAACCTGTCTCAAGCAACAACCACTATCCTTGTCAGGGCGAACCACAAAAGTTACTAAATAAGCCTGTACTTAACCCTTGGGTAGCTTGGCACAAAAGCAGTCTGGCATTGAGAGACAATGTGTAAAGTATTTATGCAGCACACAAACGGTAATAAAGTGAAAACACCACACCAGAAAAAAACCACAACATTCTAGAAATCTAAAGTGCTTTTTAGTAAATAGCATGATACGAGAACAACAAAAAGGCAATCCGTAGAGTTAGAGATATGCTAATATCAAAGTCTTTGGTGGATAGTAGCTAAAAATAAAAAAACACTGCGCCAAATTGAGTTTTTGGGGCGGCCGGACCAGGACACAGTCACAAGTGCAAGCCTCAATGGGGTGCATGCTGGGTAGAGGACTAAGTTTGGGCCCACTGGGCGGCAATATACCCATTAGTAGTATAGTGGGATACCTTACATCAAACCAAAAAGTTAGGGGCGCCCGCTCTCGGAAGTGACTTAATCATTCCCCGGGACTTCCTGTCCCCTGACTGTCCCTCTCTGGGACTGACATAGGAGGGGGAGGGGGCTGTCATGTGTTGGGTGGTGGGACATATGTTAATCATGTGATCCTGGTCCCACCTTAGGGTTGGGGCTATGCAGCAACCCTCAGTCATCAAGATCCCTTGAAGAGCAGGTGACCACGCTATAATGTAGAGGTGTACTCCTCTTTTGGGGTGTTTGCTATACATATACGGTGTTCTTATGCGGTCTGTGCATTAACCAAGAGCCGTCCTGCAGAAAGATCGCTCTGTCATTATGAAGAGATTCAACCATCTCATCAAAAAGGATGCTTCAGATGGTGGCTTGAACACTATCTTTATTATTGTAGCCTGACACCGGTGGTCATGGATGAGAATGCGTAGCAGAGCACACCTAAAGATAGGGGTTAGGACATTACAGGTCTTCACTTGGACATCTGCCGTCGGATGAACGTGCACTGACATCCCCTATTTAGGGAGCCAGCAGCAGCGTGGAAACCTCGTAGCGAAAAAGAACAAGGTATTTAAACTGGTAAGGGTGGTGTATGGGCTGTCCGAGGAAAATAAATATGTCCACCCTGATATGGTAAAGTGCTCTCATACTCCGATACTCGAGCAGACCAAGCTCAAAACTTGGTCGTATACAAGGGTTGTGTACTTTTTTTGATAGAAGGATGACCGAAAGGGTCATAGAAAGACTTGTGTGATATTTATTTTGAAAAAAGAAGAAGCAGCTCTTTGGCCCAAAAAATCATGAGTCCAAGGTACCTGGACTTCACTGTGTTATTTAATGTTACATACCCACTTTTAGGACGAACATCAGAATGTCGCTGTGCAGTATGCCTATGAGTTAGACCCAGTATACATATGTATCACAAGATTGGTATTTATGTGTTGCTTAAAGAAAGAATAGCTGAAATACAACCTGTAGCCCTGTGCCATCTGGAGCTTTCTGAGCCGCCCACGGCGATGTAGTCCTGTGTGTAAAGCCACATGGTGTATCAATGGGTTGCTTTCTACTACCCATGAATACTAGATCATGTACTAATTCTATACATGTGAGTTGACTATCACCAACAACCAGCTTACGCAGTACCTTGGAGCTCCTTGCCGATTATTTCAGAAATAAAGGTTTAGTATTGTTCGGTCTAGAACTGTAGGAGCTTTTGAATTCTGTCAGTATCCTGAGTGTACAATGTTATAGGAGTTATGAGTGGGAAGCCCTGTCTCCATTGAGTGTATATCTTTAAAAATATCAAAACTTGTGATGCCTCGGCAGATTAGCTGCAGAGCCCCTGGTAATGCATGTGTCATAGTATGTATACATAGTCAAAAGCCAGCAAACTGTCCAACCACAACGATAAGACTTGTACTAAGAAATTGTAAAGAATGCCTTGTTTATGTTTTGCTAATGTTCTTTGTAAAATAAACGTCTTTCATTTCATGTGGTGCAAGGGGTAACGTGTCTGGGGGAGCGCTTGGTTGGAGGAAATTTGTCAGCCAGTGATCCTACACCTTTCCCTCACAAAATATTTAGAAAAAAATGTTTTTTTCCCAGCAAAATTTGAGGTTGGCAGGGGATTCTGGGTAGGGAAACAACGGGGATTCCACGCTAGCCATACCTAACTGGACTTCACAGGGTGTCTTGTTTTCAGAAATGGCTGCGTTTGGTAGGTTTGCCTAGATGGTGACGAGGTGACCCCACACCCACCCCACTCCTTGCAAAACCTGGTCATATCAAAATAGGAAATATTGATGTCTCCACAATAAGTTTTGGGCCCTTCCCTGCCGTAGGTACTTGGCTCACCCACACAAGTGAGGTACTATTTTTATCGGGAGACTATGGGAAATGCTGGGTGGTAGGAAATGTGTTGTTTCTTTCTGAAGCATGGAAATTATGGCACAGTAATGCAAGGAAAATGTAACGGTCACATTTTGAGGTTTGCAGGACATTGTGGTTAAGTTGACGTGCTGGGATCCATGAGAGAGACCTCCCCATGTACCCTCCTGGGTGTTTGGTTTACGAGACAATCTAGAGTGGGTAGGTTTTTCTTAGATGGTATGTACACCTTGGCAGAAAAAGACAGAAAAGACCAATATTACTGCACAACCATCTATTCCTCAAGCAAACACAGGTTGGATTTGGCATGAGGGTGACTGATGGCTCATATATAAAAAAACAAATTGGTGCATTTCATTTTTGGGAAATCTCTTGTCAATAATTGAAAGGACAAAAAACTGAACCAGTGACTCACAGCTGGTGAGCTGTAAAGCAGCATCAAGGCCCCAACCACTTTACAGGCCATTCACACACCTTTCGTACTTGATAAGCACAAGACCATTTACACCACCAGGCACTGAACGAACACATTACAGCATTCACAAAAAGAGACCAGGTACACCCTGCTTGAGAGACAGAAAAGACATATTACTACACAACCATCTATTCCTCAAGGACATGTATATACTGGTTGGATTTGGCACGAGGGTGAGTGATGGTTCAGTATATGCAATTTTATTAACAAGCGATTTCTCAAAAATGTTAATTGAAAGGACAAGAAACTGAACCATTGACTCACAGCTTGTGAGCTGTAAAGCCACGATAAGGCACTGACCTCTTTACAGGCCATTCATACACCTTTTATACGCCTGACGCATACAAAACCATTCACACCGTCAGCCGCAGGCCCATCACATTACAACACTCACATCAGCAGACAGCGCCATTCAAGGGCCCATCACTTTCACATGCCCGACACAGCAACCACACCAGCTGACTGATTGTGCGGACTGGCGTTTGGCTTCCAGTGTGCGTAGTGACAAGCAGAAAGTCACTACTCGCACACCGCCAGCCAAGGGCCAGTCCACGCACACCGCCACCCAAGCGCCAGTCCACGCACACCGCCACCCAAGCGCCAGTCCATGCACACCACCAGCCAAGCGCCAGTCCATGCACACCACCAGCCAAGCGCCAGTCCATGCACACCGCCAGCCAAGCGCCAGTCCACGCACACACCCAGCCAAGCGCCAGTCCACGCACACAGCCAGCCAAGCGCCAGTCCACGCATACCGCCATCACATTTAGTGTTTTTTTTTAATACAAAAAAGAAAACCCAAACAGATCTACTAACACAAAACCTGAAATTCCTAATGCCAACCTTGAAAATGAACAAAAAATATAAAACAATACAGACCAGGCAGTTCATTTACTACTCATGGATGCTCCCAAAAATTATTTTGCGTTTGGTACATTCTAAAACAAGCAGGCACACAGCGCAGGGTTGGAAGGACACACTTGGCATAGTCTTCAAGTCTCGTTCTGCATACCTCTTTGCCAATAGACTCTACATCTCCTACTGGGAAAGTCTTTTGAGGCCGTGGGAGGATTGTGATCAGGAAAGTGGACATCTTTCAATCTAGCCACATCCTCCGCCACTCCAACTCTAGGAACACTTGCCTGTTCCACTACAAGAAGGCTGCCTATCTCAGACTCCTTTCACTTAACAAAAGTCATTGTTGACTCAGGACAACAATCCTTAAATACAACAAAAGCATTAAAGATTGACAAGTGGAAAAGATGGATAGCCAACTTCTTATACCAAATGTAAGCCTTGTGAAGAACAGTGTAAGGTTCCAACCTCTGATCTACTCTTATCAACACCACCCATGTACCTATTCTAGTCTAAAATGCACACTGGTTTGCGCACTTCTGCAACCTCACCCCAAACAGTCACAGGTGAAGTGCTTTCATCATGGATGGTAATCAGCATGTGGACTGCTCTCCTGTCTGCAAACTTCACAGCTAGAAGTTCCTCGCTACGCAACATACTGTACTGTCCCCGCACAAGCTTTTGACAAGCGAGTTCTCTTGGGAAACCTTTACGGTTAGAGCGGATTGTGAATCCAACAACAGGGTCCACTTTGGCCAATTCCCTGAACAACTGCAGTTAAGTTATCTACATATAAATGGTGACCTTTTGTTTAAAAAAGTCCTCTACCAAGTTCCCAGACAATTTTCTCAGTAACTCCAAAAGTGGACGGACAACCGGGGGAGTGGGTGGGTGGGTTTTGGGGGATGTCAATCCAGGAATCCCTACTTCTGTGCACCCTGAATTTAGAGACCTATCCAGTCCTACTGTCAAACAGCATATACATCTTAATTCTATAGCGTGCTCTCTTGCTAGGAATGTATTGCCTAAAAACCGAGTGGCCCTTGCACAAGACCAAAGACTTATCCACAGCTATTTCTTTCCCTGGAGCATAGATCTCAGAAAATCGATCCACAAAGTGATCAATGACAGGCCGAATCTTAGAAAGACGGTCACAATTAGGGTGATCTCGTGGCAACGCTAAACCATTATCGACAAAATGCAGCATCCAAGGTAGCAAATACCGATCACGACTCATGATTGCCGGAAATATAGCTGTTGCCCTCAAGGAACTAGTAAGCTAATATGAAGACATGGATGGCTTCCATAGCAAGCCCATCAAAAAAGTTAAACCCAAGAACATCTTCATCTCTCCCAGATTTTGTGGGAGTCCACCGGTTAGCTCTGGAGTGGGGCCTAAGGCTGTTGTCCCTCAAATACTGTTCAGCATACAAATGAGTCTGCTCAACAATCTCTGCCAAAAATCCATCATCCATAAACAACTGAATTATTTTTATAGGCAAACAGTTTTCAGTATCCACTCTGCACCCTAGAACACCATTAAAGTCTGGCACTGTTGGCTGCACCATGCCTGGGGCAACCCAGAGGTCAGCACTTCCATTGGGAGGCCTTGCAGCCCCAGGCTCTAACCCAGATGCCTCTTGCTGCACTAGCGGCACATCAATGTCCTCCTCTAGGACAGGCATTTCATCTGCACTGAGTGGCTTCATCATTCGATGATTCCTCGTGCACAGAAACTCACTGCCAGAATCTTCCACTTCCTTCTCTGCCACATATGCGGAGTCAGTTTCTGAAATATGGTTAGAGAAAGACTCAGAAAGCATACCAACAACCTGCTGAGCAGTAATCCTGCGGCTTGCCATAATCCTTACAAAGAAAGGAGACTTCACAAACAAGTCAACAACCACCAACACTGTGCAAAATAAGTAATAATCAAAGTGTGGCTTTATCACAAAGATCTATATACTCAAACAATATGACTCACTTGTCAAAGATAGCTACACTCACCAACACCTACTCTGCAGAGACAGCAAAAAGCAACGATATCCCACCAGAAAGAAAAAACAAAACCAATTACAAGACAAAAAAATACACATCGCACACCAATGCAAAAAGATTGACACTCAAAAAGCAGAAGACAAACCTACTGCTATTATTACACCATTTGTGAAAAACACATTCATGCAGGAAAATGAAACTCATTTAGAGTAAATATATTTTTTTTAAATTCTCTTACCAAACACATGCGTCTACACAAACTGCAGAACCACCAGTAACAAAACCGCAACCTGGAACATCAGTCTAAAGAGCAAAAGCCTTGAACTAGAATAAAAAAGAGAAATAAAAGGTTACAATTGCAATTCACAAGAAATAAAACACTTAATATTGTAACATGCTGTCCATGCCATCAACAAATCTATAGCCAACATTGAAACGTATACAAAGATGTTAGAAGGTAGGTGTTTCTTAAAGCTCCAAATCACGATACAACCTTTAACTGCACTGGTAAATTAAGAAACGTTTTAGGCACCATACAATGCATGAAAAGCCAAGTAGAGCTGAACTTGTCGTACCTCTACAGTAACGGTGGGTTCTATACACTCTACGTGTATAACGACATTGTAGAGCCACAGAGAATCTGTGATGGTTATTCACCGATGTTAAGATGAGTCCAGGTGAAGGGTGAAAATAACACGATGGTTCATATTCAATACATCAAGCCTGACAAAATCCTAACTTTACTACTTTTGGTATTCACAAAAGGCATTTAGGAGTAGTAAAATTAGGATTCCAAACTTTACTACTCCTAAATGCCCTTTGTGAATACTGAGTCATAAAGTTAGGATTTTGTCACAGATTACTTTTGTGAATCTGGCCCTATATCGTCATGATCTTCAACTATTAATCTGAGCCAGTGTCCTTGAAATGCAAAAAAGTTATGAAGCTTCATTCAAGGCTGCAACCGGTGTGCGACTATTAAGAAGGTATATTGGTGTTAATAAAAACAAAGGGCGAGCCCTCTGTGTTCCGACACCAGACCGGCTATGGAGGGCCACCATTCTTCAAGGAGCCCCTGTTATGTACAGGGCAGGTTTGGGGAGTTTCTTACAGAGTCTCTAGAAGAGCTATGCCTTTCTTGAGAAGGGGCTACAAAATTGCACAAACATTTCTCAGGATGTGTTGTATGACGTTGGCTGTCGCAGAATGTATGAACAAACCACCCCAAGAAGGAACGGGACTCGTGCACAAGTATTAAAAGAAAGCTCTGGTCTTTGAGGTACAGGGCACTGCCGGCTTCGTTTAAAAAGAGGAGTACTACGAAAAGCACACACAAAAAAGAACCGTAAGACAGAAGAGAACATCCTCTAACGTAAATATATTTTAAAGAGCAACAGCTTGAAACATGGCTTTGTACATTGCGCATCAGGCGAATGCGCCAAATCAGTGTTAGACCTGTTTACTCTAAAGCCTGCACAGACTAGCATTGAAAGTAGTTTTCTCATTGAAGTGTTGCCGATAGCTGCTTTGACGCTGTTGGCACCAATAGTTTGTGTGTCAGGGTCCACGGAAAAGTACCTGGATCTCAACAACCCTCTGCTGCATCTTGCTTGTAAAAGCGGAAAGTTCCAACATAGTCAGCAACGCTAAAGTGGTGACGATCACCTACCCCATCGCAATCCTATTTAATCAGGTGGACACTAACCTATACAATTGTTTCATCACGCAAAGTGATAACGTATGCCTACAGGGCCTGCATTGAGAGTATTCTAAATTACTGCAACACACTGGACACCCAGCTTTCAGGGGGGCTCTTCTACAAAGATACTTACAGCCATTTTGAGGACAAGGAGCTGGACAGTGACAATCAAGGTTTTGTAAAAAGCAAGCTTCGCAGCAGGCATTAGACTGTTTGACCTCCTAGGGCGTAAACATTAGGACCTCTTCTTCCAAGATAAACTGCTCGTCAACTGTGTCTATCTTAAGATCAAACTTAACCACAACAAGGACTCATTCTGTCTCAGCGGGGATGTCGAACAGTATAAACTGGTCCTACTGACCGCTAGCCTGTTTGTAAAGAGAGTGCAAGTGTCACCAAGCATCAGACTAGCTCACACTGATGTTTTACAGCTATTGAACTCCAAGTACGCCGTTGAAAGTAGCTCTGAAGATATTTAGCATCTCAGCAGGCACCCCCAACAGCAACATTTATTTTTGGGACAACTACCAAAAGTTATGATCAATTTTGTGGACAACGCCGCATTTGGCTGCCTCTATACCTCAAACCCTTTCAATTTCAAACACTATGACATCAACTACGCTGTATTGGTCTACGAGGGGTCTGTGATTCCAGCAAAACCGTACACACCTAGTTTTGGAATCGCTAATTTTATCAGGGAATAGCTTGGTCCGGTTTCGATAACTGGGAAACACCTGTGGGACTCGGGAGTTGTGTTAAAAAAGGATATGGGGCTGGCTACACGCTGTTGACTTTCGATCTGACACCTGACATGAAAGAGAAACCACTATAATTTGATCAAAAATTACATTTTAAACCTGAAATACGGTTTAGTCAACCCTTGACTACGAATGTGAACATGGTCGTATTCTCTATATTTGACCGCATCATTCAGGTCCACCACGCCAGACATATTCTGTTTAACTAACTTTAAAATAGTGGGAAATGGACACTGTTTAGATACGTAATTTCTGAAGCTGTCATAAATACACAAAAATACTTTCTAGGAGTTTTTCCAAGCAACGGCCTACCGGAGGAAATGGGGTTGGAAAGAGAGTATTACGCTGATAGACTTACTAAAGAAATATAAAGAAAATCAGTCAAAAAAACCTTATCAATTGCAGAACTGTACACACACAAACATTGGAACACATATACAACTGTTCGAAAGTCTGAAGAAACATCAGGAGGTAAGCCAATTGCGTTCCACAGGCTGAGCAGCAATGCTCCAGGAGGGTGATGGTTGGGGAAGGAAAGATGCTGCCGGTGACTGGGCATGGGGGCTTTCAAACTTTCAAGCATAGGTCTGTGGTCGACGTTACCAACGATCGAAGAAGGAATGTTGAGTTCCGCGGCAGCACGCAGTAACTGTTCCCAACCTCTAGGAGTGCTCTGGGGCGATAGTGTTTTGGTGTGCATAAGACCTTTGACTAGGTCATAGACGTGCGAGCCAGCAACATGTTTCCCTTTGTAGAGAAAGTTGCCTCGATGGTTCCAAGAAGCAATGTTTTTGGAAGCAGCCACTTTACTCAAACATTTTTGCGGCCCCTCGATGGCTTTGACTTATATTTTTTTAAAGTTCTCCAACAAAGAGGTCTGAGGAAGCCTGTGGTTCTTGAGGCGTCGCAAGGGGCGTGCGGTGGCGAGTCAGGGGTGTATATAGTCAACTTGGTATTTTTCAGTATTTTTCAGTATTCCACTGCTTATAATATTGTAAAATGTTTTGAAGAGCTCATTCTTTGTCTGAAGGTTTTAAATCCGTACGGTTCAAAACATCTAATCTCAGCATCCAAACAGTTTCATTTTTCTGTATATCCCAGGTGTCACCCGTAGAGGGGACAAGCTGTAGGCATGGCTTCTGGGCGTGGTCCATCACTTCCCTGCTAGGAGACCTGTAATTTACGTTATAGCTATGCCCAACAATGCACCTATAAAACCACCTGACTATTTTACTAGTTTCTTCTTAGAAATGAGGGAGTGCCCTTTTATTACTAAGTTTCTTGATAAGGTAATTCTTCTTTAACACACAAAACTATCGGCTGATATAGGTAAATTCCCTTTTAACATCTTTAGAGTGATTTCTGAAATGGCACCCACTAAATCATCAGGAGCCATGGACAGGATAGCCTTTTTTTCCTGGGGGCTAGCAGTGACTAGCCTTTTTAGGAGGGCTAAATTACAGCGTTGACACGCAGACATTGGCAACACATTCTATTTTAAGGTTTAGATTGTAAATGTTACCAAAGTGTTTTTACCGATTTTATTTTTATAGGCTTTGGGACTGGTTTTAGGCATGTAAGCAAGTTGGGAGATCGGTTGGGGAAATACCAGTCTGTAGTCTTTTAGATTATTGGGTTTTAAGTCTATCAATAAGTAGCCATGGAGTTTGGCGGTAACTTCATTAAAGGCTCCCAAGAAAACGGTGTGTTCCCAGGGTACATCTGTTTAGCTACAATAGATATCTGCTGTTTGTCATGGGGGGTCTTAAATAAAACAAGGTATGAAGTGTTGAGCGCTATGAACCGACTGCTCTTACCCCTGTAGAACAAGTTCTGCACAATGTAGCATATACTTAGGTTATGATGGAGTGAATATTGAGTAAACGCTTTCTCTATCTCACGGTGATTACCCCACCTTTCAGGCATAAGTTCATCTACAATCACCATGTTTACAAGGTTTTTAGGTAACATGGCATTGTCTTTGAGATTACTTGGTATGCCTTGTATAAATTTGATGGGTGGGAACCTTGGGCATAGTTCTGTATAAAAAAGATATAGCCAGCATGAATAAAACCATACAATATTGTTAGGGGTTTGGGATAAAACGCCTGGAGCATTTTCTAGCACCTTTATAAAATAGCTTTTACTGTCACTTGAGGGTCCTGCTAAAACCCAGTAGAACGGATGTTAGTCTGGTGTCAGTAACACCTGGGGAATCGTGACTCTAATGTAACTTTAATAACCGTACAATAGGGTTTTGTAGTCCGCTTTTAGAATCCTTTTATCAAACACTACGTGTAAGATTTTATGCAATGGCTGTGTTCTATTTTCCTACCTTTTTTTGGACCTGACTATGTTAGGTCAATTTACGATTGTTTTAGCATTTTCACGGTCAACCAATGTAGCATATTCGTTCACCAGATCCTTTAGACTGTCCAAATTGATTTTGACAGCCCTGCTTACATTTAAGGTGATGCCTTTGACCTTCATACACACTGCGTTGTTATATCTTTTGTAAGAGTACATTTTACGTCCAGATGAGATTAACTCAACGATGTACTCATCCCTTTCTAGCTCACTGGTCAACTCTCCTAGATAATCACCTGGCAGATGGTCCTCCTCTCCTACTTTGTTGACAAAAAAAAACGAGTCTGTATTGTGATACAAACACCTGTCCTGAAGTTTATCCAACACCCTGTAAAGCTCTAAACGAGCGTGTGTGATTGTGAAACAGTTTTGGGGTACTTTTTTTGTGTATTTCCAACACAGAGCCGCTATCTCATCATCAAGAAACTCGCAGCTGGACACCTCGTAACAGGGTGCAAAAAGGTACTTTAACGGTTCATCAGGATCTGTTATTATGGTAGTGTTTGATACGTTTGTATGCTGGGCGAATCTTCCCCACAAGGAATTGAGGCAGTGATTAGCTGGCATCTGGACCTCTATGAACTCTGGTCTCAAGTTTATACCCTCGTGTGCTTGGTAATCATCAAAGTACTTTTGCTTAGAGGCCTCATTAATGCACCATTTAAGATACCCTGAGGCCTCCCGGGTGTTTCTGAGAAGTATATATAGTCAGAAAAAAGCTGGGTTGTAGTCCTTTCAAAGTGCCAAATTTCTTGGATTTTACCAAGGTGGTTCGCTTTCTGTAGGGCCTCTTGTTCCATGATGCTATACCCCGTCTCCACCTGCACCCTTTGCTCGTCATTGTGTCTGCACTCGGTACTCTCTGTTCGACAGAGTGGGAATATTAGCTTACTGTCTACTCTGTAAGGTAGCACGGGAAAGTAGAGCTTTCGGAGTGGATAGATTTGGCAATGTAACCAGTCCAAAGTATTCGCCTAGGGGTTTAAAGTCTCTATATATGATGATGGGGTGGCCTAATTGTAGGAAACTGGCTCTATATATTCTACACCAAAATGAGATATAGTGTGTATAGAGTCTAGGGGACCCCAGAGCTAGGCAGAGGTTAAAGTTAGATAGAACCTTCCTCTCTATTTGTGATAGTGGTCGAGCACTAAGGTTGTATCAGAGGACAGTGTTAAGCATTTGATGTACACACTCAGTCAGCAAATGAATTCACACACTCAAGAACTGAACTCTAGGCCAATTGGTTTTGTATAAAAAATATACTGTTTTATTTTTAGAACCAATCAAGCCTGGCACAGGTAAGCATTAAATACTTTTCAGTAAGAAGTTGCTGAATATAGAGCAATTTGAAAATGCAATAGAAATTGTACTTTGTTTGATTTACAGTGGATGCAGTAGGTTGCAACACTTAGCAAATACAGTACATTGAAATGAATAGGCTTTTTCAGTAAATGACAGGTAAGTTACTTTTCTAACTCAGTGCTGGATCACTAGATTCAGCACTGGGACATTTCCTGCAAACAGGTAAGTAAATAAGTTTTGGTTATTTGTGCGAATAATAATAAAGAATATTTTTAAATTTTAAAACTCCACTCTTAAAAACTTTTTGGAATAAAATTGTCAATGTTATCGTATGGAGGAAAAACAGGTTATCGGTTCACAGGTAAGTAATCGACTGTGGGAGTTAAGGTTCTGGGGTTAGACTCCGGGGTCCCCTAGGGTCAGTGATGCACTGTTGTTGCACCCTCAGTGGCACTAAGGCGGCCGGGTGGAGAGTGTTGAGGCCCAATGTTTCCCAATGGGGGGTGGGGGCCTCCGGTTGGTGCCTGCTGGCAAGCAGGCCACTGGGTTGTGGGAGCAAAGCTCCCAGGGTTAAGGTCAGGGCAAATGGGGAAACAAAGTAGCACAAACGGTGCACCCTTAGCGCACTGGGGCGGCCGGGTGCAGCGTGCTGTTTTGACGTCGGGCACCCTGTTGTTTTCTAGGGAGAAACTCCAGTTTGCAAAAGCACTGCAGGCAGGGAGACGAAGGACTTCTGGGTGCGACCACCACTTGGAGAGGTAAGTTGGGAAGTTAAGGGTTGGTTAGGCACCGTTGGTTTGGGCACACAAGGCTTTGGGGCATCGGGTGAAGGGGTGCCTTTCGGGGTCGGATCTTCTTACCAGCTCCTGGTTGCGGTGAGTGGGGCCTTCTGGATTTAGACTGCAGGCGTCTGCTGGAGGCTCAAGGCAGGTCAGGGGTTGCCGGATCTCGAGTCGGGATCGCCGGGGTGACCTCCTTGTGGTGTTCCACTCTGGCCGGGTTCGGCTTGTGCAGAGTTGGCTGGATTTGCGGTCTCTGGCAGGAGCAGGTTCCAGGGGAGATCAGCCGGTAAGGCTGGGGCCAAGTCAGTGGGCATCTTCCTCTTGTTAGCTGGCTGCACGGCTGTTCAGTCCTTCTTCTTGTCGTTGCTGGATCTGAGGAAGCAAGTTACCCCTTGAGGTGCCCCTTAAATACTAGATTTAGGGGCTTTACAGGTAGGTTAAGGCAGGAACCAAAAGGTCCCAATGGGTACACCCCCTATTGTGCCACCCTCCCGTGGGAGGGGGGCAGGAGCCTGACCCTGGTTGGTTGGGTCCCCCATCCTCAAGATGGTGGGGACTCAGAGTTGTGCTTCACCTCGCCTCCCTCACCTGTGGAGTAGGCAGAGGTGGGCACACCTCTTTCCCTCACTTGTTTTTCCCGCCGGCTATCCCGCCCAAAGTGGGGGGTAGAACCAGTGGGGACCAGTTGCTGAAATCTGCAAATGGTCTGAGGAGGCTCACAAAGGCGGAATGCCTTTGATGCTTCCTCTTCGTGAACCCTGCCCTTCCTGGGGGACACGGCTTGGCACCTCATCCCAGGATGTGCATTGTTTCAGACCCCCGAGAGCAGCAGGCTCTCGACCCAGGGGTCCAGAAACATGTCTGTTGGTGGCAGCCTAAGCAGCCACTCAGTCAGGTCACTGGAAGTTGGTCGAGTTTCGGGGAGCATCTCTAAGATGCCCGCTGTTGTGCATTTGACATTAAATTCCACACTGGCATCAGTGTAGGTTTAATGTGCTGAGACCGTTGATACCAAACTTCCCAGTCTTCAATGTAGCCATTATGGTGTTGTGGAGTTCGTAATGACAAACTCCCAGCACCATATACTCTTAATGGCAGCACTGCACTTGCAATTCCCCAGAATGGACTTGGGCACTGTAGGGGTACAGGGCTCATGCACCTGTACCCTCACCACTGGTATAGTGCACCCTGCCAGAGGGGTGACTGATCTATGCCAGGTCAGTGGTTTGTGCGCATGGCACACAGCGATGTGTGCCATGTCGACTCTTTACTTTGTTCTGCACCAAGACACGCAGCCTGCAAAGGCAGTGTGTGTGTGTGTCAGGGTACAGGACCTCTAAGGGTGGCCCTTAGAGGCCTTCTCTGGTCACAGTGCCCTGGGTACCTGTGGTACCAATTACCAGGGGCTGACATGTGGGCAGAGATGCCAATTGGATTTAGGCTTCAATGCAATTTTAGGGAAGGAACATAGGCCCTGGGTACCTGATTAGCAGGGGCCCTGGGTACCTGATTAGCAGGCGCCCAGGGCACTCAGTCAAAGAACATCAGGAAAAAGTGGGGACATACCATGCAAGAAAGAGGATACGTTCTCACACAAATGGCTAAAACTTCAGTTTGTTCACTAACTGATAGACTGGTGAAATCATAATCATGTATTTCCTCCCTCTCGCCCAAAACCTTGTCCAGCTGTATAGCGTTTGTACAGCCTCAAAATAAGGCGTCGCAGGGCTCAAATTTTGGGTAACTTGTGATTCCAAATCAAAGAGCAGAGTTCAACATCTGATAGCATTTCCATCCACTATTGCTCCCAAATGGATCTCAGAACAAAATCACAACTTTCAACATATTGAGCCTTCAGCAGCGTATGCCGGTGTAAGTGTTAAAATTTGGTCCCCAACAGTATGTTAAACTCGTGGGGTTTGTAAGAACTGTGGTGAAAGCACCCGTTTTATTCAAAAGCCACTGGTACTCCGTTAATTGCCGCTTACCCATCTAGGTAGTAAGGCCTCAAATGGTATTTACCACCCTGTAAGGCATGTTGAATCAAGATGTTTTCCTTGTCTGAGACATACATGAGCCATTGGATAGATGGGGTCGAACAATGCTTCTGTTTACTGTTATAGAGGTTGGATGGTACTAGAGCTATGCTTTCAGGTTTTAAAAGCAGCATTGGCATCGCCAATAGGTCTCGCCTTTGGGACCTTATAAGTGTTTAGCCAAGCAACAGTTGATGTTCCACCAAGGATATTGTGCTGGATAACAAAACACTTATAAGGTCCCAAAGGCGAGACCTATTGGCTATGGCAATGCTTGTTTGTAAAATGGCGTCTTTAATAAAAAAAATGTTTTTCTAATAGCAAGTGTGTTAAATTGATTATGGGTACCTTTTCATGATTTCTTTAACCTTGTAAGTTTTTCTGTGGCTTATAAATATATTGTTTCTTTATTTTCCTTCTAGTTATGTATAATGGTAACAGTTTGTTGTGTTTTTTGTAATTATCCCTTCGAACCATTGTAGCTGTTACAACACACACTGAATCAAGCACAGGGTAACAATGGCTATTGGGGAATTTCAATAATTTCATCAGTGGATTTTGTGAACTATTTGAAAGCACTGAAGTGGCTCAGTGGTGTATGCTCGTGGTATGTATTATCTTGTTCTTTAATGTTGGAATTCTATTGATTTAAGGGAAGTTCTAAGGGGGACTGTTGGGAGGCTACAGAGCTGTGAGGACGTTATTGCTGTGGCTCTGTACTTTAGAAATAAAGTGTTACCTAAGTATCCCGTGTGGATTGCATCTCTACAATTTGTGACGATGAGCTATACAAAGTACAGTGGTGGACCCGTTCGTGTTGAAGAACCGTTCTGGTGAATGAGAACACAGGATTGCTAGAGCCACCGAAGAAAGATTCTATGCAGCATCCTGTCGGAAAGGATTGGATCCTGTTGTGGCATTTGTCGGAGGAAGAAACCTCATCAGTTACATTGTAAATTTTGATGGTGTAGGAAAGTTATGGTATGTGCTGCTTTAATTAATTGGCCCACCGTTACCGTGATTATAGCATTACCGTTGCAGCTGCTTACTTGCGAGCTGACCTCGCATACCTGCTGACCAGCACATTCCGATATATTCATGGCCACGACCTGATGCCTCAAGCTTCTACAACCCGCAAGTAGCAGTTGCCACGTCATCGTGCTGTTACAAGGTCATGGTGCGTGACCCCATGTGGTCGCCATGTAGTTTTGGCATTTTTAGCAGGATTACAATGTTGCACAAATTACTTGTGAATGACTGATGTCGGACGATTGTATGGGTGAAGAACTTACGGCCACAGCACATGGATTTAAGTAAACTTGCCTAGAAGTAAATGTTGTTTATGGAGTTCGGTCACAGCATTTAATAGTGAACAATGGACAGTGTAACTTACACTGAACTAGCCCATTTTATTAACAAGCGCGGCCCCACCGCCGCAAAAGTTAATTGTGAGAGGGGGAGCAGGAGGTGAGCCCGCGAGTGGTGCGCGCGATCTGGGGAGAGCAGTCTGCTGTTTTTCGAAGCACACACTTGTGCTTGTGGCGTGCTGCTGCGCACTCCCGCAAGGCGTATGCCGCCACAAGCACGATTATGTGCTTTGTAAAAAGAGCTACAAAAACACAGGCTCTGAATCCTCAGATTGGGGATTGGTGTTGGATGGTGAGCTCTCAGGTGAATTACTTTGAGGTGGCTGGCTTTGGTTGTGGGTGGACGTATTTTTAAGCCTCCTAGTAGCACAGATTCTGGCTTTCTTTAATTTACTTATTAAAAGCCTGCTCTGCTTGGCGCCATTAGTCCACTTTTGTTTCTTACAGGCCCACTGGTTTTTAGGCAACCTCCCACAACCTAATTAAACGGTTTGGGCTGTATTTGTGAGCGGTGTTCTCACAGCTTCCCCTGCTAGCCCCTACAACTGACCCTTCTGTGTATTGTTTATTGGAGTCTCTCAACTTTTCCACTTGAGCGCATCAAACATCTGTTATGTTATGTTATGTTATCATGATTTATAGAGCGCACAGCTGCTCTAGCAAAGGGGCGTCCCGGCGCTATAGTGGACAAGGAACCAGACCACAAACAATACCAGGAGAGACGATACACCTGCTCTAGACAGTCAAAGGAAAAAGGAAGGTCTTTATAGCCTTCCTGAAAGCTGTCAATTCCTCGATAGCGCGGATATGAACAGGGAGAGAATTCCATAGCTTAGCAGCAAGTACTCTGAAAGAACGACCACCTGCCCTAGCCCTCTTAAAACGCGGGACTGTAACCAAGTGAATCCCTGAAGATCTTAGAGACCGCGCTGGTACGTACGGCGAGATAAAATGCTCCAGAATCTGAGGGGAAGAATACTTCAAAATTTTAAAAGAAAGACCGAGAGATTTAAACCGGATCCTCTGGGCAACAGGGAGCCAATGAAGTTTATGAATAGTTTTTCTGGCCGAGCAAAATCTCGGCAAACCAACCAAAACCCTGGCCGCAGCGTTTTGAACGCGTTGGAATCTTGAAAGTTCGGCCTGATTGGCTCCCAGCAAAAGAGAACTAGCGTAATCCAACCTAGACAGGATTGTAGCTTGTACAATAAGCTGTCTGGTGGGGGCATCGAAGAATTTCAGAATGGGTCTGAGTCTACGAAGAGTCCCAAAACAAATGGCAGCAGTTTTCTTAGTGTGGGAGACAAAGCTAAGTTTTGAGTCCAGCCAGACCCCTAGGTTTTTAACCTCGGTGACAGGAAGAGGAGTTGGAGCAAGCTCAGACGGCCACCAATTGTCGCCCCAAAGGTGACTCTGACTACCAACAATGAGAACCTCAGTTTTTTTGGCATTCAATTGTAGGCAGTGATCTGTCATCCAGCGGGCCACTGAGCTGATACCCTCACAAAACCTAACTGCCTCAAGGTTGGATGCCCCACTTATTGCAACCGCCAGCTGCGTGTCATCAGCGTAGGACACCATAGTCAGGTTCCAACGCTTGGCGACAGCAGCCAGCGGCTGCACATAAAGATTGAAAAGAGTGGGGCTGAGAGCCGACCCCTGTGGGACACCTTGAGCAATAGGGTAGGGTTTAGATTTAAAAGGAGTAACAACCCTAAATGTGCGGCCTGATAAAAATGATCGAAACCATTCAAGTGCAGTATTATCGACACCAGCCTCAACTAGTCGCTTCAATAAGATAGTGTGGGAGACGGTGTCGAACGCGGCACTGAGATCTAAAAGCACCAGTGCCGCCGTTCGACCAGAGTCAACCAAAAATCTTAGATGGTCGACCATTGCAAGCAGCGCAGTCTCGGTGCTGTGGCCAGCTCGAAAACCATTCTGTGAAGGGTCTAAGATATTAGCCGAGTGGAGATGGTTGGATAAGATGGTGTTAACGTGGGCCTCAGTCAGTTTTGCCACCCACGGAAGAAGAGATATGGGGCGGTAAATCTCTGACTTTGAAGGATCCAAGGCAGGTTTTTTTAAAATAGGCATCACCTGGGCTTGTTTCCAGCTTCCCGGGACAGAGCCTGACGTCAAAGATAAGTTGACAAGGTTACATAGAGGAAGAAAACAAAGCGACGCAGATTCTCTGAATTGGGCAGGCCGGAGAGGGTCATTGGGTGAGCCTGAATTGACCTTCATCGCAATTCTATAGAATTCCTCCATAGAAAGTTCCGGAAAAGAGCACAGAGACATAGATGTCTTCGAGCCAGATTCCAGTTTCTCCAGAGAAGCAGATGAGTCGGGAAAAGAGCGATAAATAGCCTCCACTTTTTGAACAAAGAAGGCAGCCAGGTCCTCGCAGTGCGAGGCAGAACGAATCGCAGCGACTGGAGCTCTACTGGCTGTGAGATCCTTAAGCACCTTAAATATTAGTTTGGTAGGATTGGTGCTGGTGTTGAATTCATGAGAGTCATAAGCGGCTCGAGCTTGACATACCGCTCTGTGATATGCCTTAGTTCTAGCAAGATACAGCTTTTTCCTGTCAGACAGATATGACTTGCGCCAGGCCCTTTCAGCTTGTTTACAAGATTTTTTTAAGAGCCGAAGCGAATCATCATACCATGGACTAGGTTCGGCGCGCCGACATTTACTCTCAGCGATTGGGATCAGACAGTCTAAGGCTCCAGTCAGCCAGCTGCAAAAAAGGTCATAGCCTGACTCAACATCAGAGAAAGGACGTGGAGGGTGTAAACCAAGGAGTCGATGGAAATCAGCAAGCTTCAGTTTTTTCCAGGGACGTCTAAAGGACACAGGTGGAATTACTCTATGAGAAGGAGCCTCGATTGTAAGGTGCCACTCTATAAGAAAATGATTGGTCCAGGCCATAGGCCTGGGAGGTAGCACTTTAGCCAAAGAGAAGTTGGAAAAAATGGGGTCCAAAATGTGTCTACCAGCATGAGTGCAATGATTGACCAGCTGAGATAGCTGGAGAGCCTCCAAATCAGCAATGATATTACTGACCGCAGGAGAAAGGGGAGCATCAAAATGAAGATTTAGCTCGCCAATAATACTAAAGTTGGCAGCCCCTAGAGCTAGAGTACTCACAATTTCAGGAAGAGCAGACCTGAAGGCAGCATCTGGACCCGGAGGTCGATAAATGAGCAGCCCAGAGAAAGTAAAATGTGGACTCACCGAGATGCGAAAATGAGCACTTTCGCAACCAACAATGTCTAGAGCCTTCCATGTACATGGGTAGCAGGATTTGACCGCAGCCGCAATGCCGCCACCTCTCGAGTTACGATTAACAGTAAAAATTACATATTCAGAGGGGAGAGCTAAGTTAACCGCTGCCAAGGCTTTCACATGTAACCAGGTCTCAGACATAAAAAGGATATCGGGAGCTTCCTCCGTGAGTAGGTTGTAGACGTCTAAATGATGTTTAACCAACGATCTCACATTGAGGTGACAAACCTTAAAAACATTAGAGGCCTGAGGATTTGGCGGTAAAGGAACAAAACAGTCAGAACATTCTAAGGAGGTTGATCTGTCAATTAAGATGGAAACCGGAGATGAAAGTTTGAAAGCACACTCAGGGCACTGAAATGGGCCGGATAGAGGGTGTAATGATGTACGAAAGCAAGGCGAAAACTCGCGGAGGCTCAGCAGCTCTAAGCGAGAATACATTCGTAATGAAAGTCCGGTAGCTAAGTAGGCGTAAAAAGGGTACCCCGCCCAGCCTTTGCACAGCCTCTGCACTGACTCGGCGCGGACGAGCGCAGACGGGCAAGACTCTGGCACGACTCAGGCACTGAGAAGGCACTCTCGCTGCGCGTAATCGCTGCGCGCTTGAAGATCTGGCTTAAGTAGGCTGCCCGCGTGTGAAAGAGAGCGCTAGACCGCTCAAAATGGCGGCCCCCAGCGTCCCCAACACCGTTCCAAAATGGCGGCCTGATCCCCCAAACAGCGGTGATACTACCAATTTATATGCAGGTAAGAGGGCAGACAGACCATATCTAAAGCTAAAAAACAGGGGAAAACAAATAAAATAGAAACTGAAATACAAAACTGGGTGAGTAAAAAGCGAGCGCAGCGCGTCTTAGCCACAGTACGCCGAGCGCAGATTTTTAACAGTTCTGAAGAGCCAAGTTACCTTATCAGGGCTGACCCCCTTGAAGTGCCGGCTTAAGTAGGCTGCCCGCGTGTGAAAGAGAGCGCTAGACCGCTCAAAATGGCGGCCCCCAGCGTCCCCAACACCATTCCAAAATGGCGGCCTGATCCCCCAATAGCGATTCTCCAATGGGACCGGACCCGCCAAACAGCGGTGATACTACCAATTTATATGCAGGTAAGAGGGCAGACAGACCATATCTAAAGCTAAAAAAACAGGGGAAAACAAATAAAATAGAAACTGAAATACAAAACTGGGTGAGTAAAAAGCGAGCGCAGCAGGTCTTAGCCACAGTACGCCGAGCGCAGATTTTTAACAGCTCTGAAGTGCCAAGTTATCTTATCAGGAACTCGAGAGGTTCTCTTCTAAATTTACGTTTTGCTGCCTAGTAGGGGCTGATTTATATGGCACTTTCAAGGTGTTTGCAACATCTAGAGCAGGTTTGAGGGGTTCTAGTTGCTTTTTGCTCTTGAGGACTTATATGAACCAAAGGGATTTAGTCAGTATATCGTAGACCTTTTTTTTTATTTTTTTAAAGATATACACAGTTTTATCAATAAATGTGGAACTGCCACTCTATATGGGTCGCCATAGGCCTAGTCATGCTGGTATAACACACACGTCTCTTCCACAGCTTTCTAAACTTTGAATTATCTCCCAATGGGCATCCGTCAAGATCCTGTTCTCGCTTCACGCCATCCCCAGTTTTAAGGTCTTATACAACAGGCGGTCGGAAAGCTAAAATGCAAGCTGAGCTCTGTCTTTGATATACGTCCCTAGTACAGTTTTTTTGGCCTAGAAAATCATAAGTAGCTTCAGGTCCCTTTTAACGGTTTTACACAGCCCCTGCTGGTGTGTGTCTGGGACGGTAAGCTCACACCCACTGGGGTCTCAAACCCCTTGCAGAAAAGTTCCTGTAAGAGTGGTCAATGTACTGGTTGTAGGCTTGACTTGTAAAGGGGTGTGTGGTTTAAAGACATTACTGGGTCTATGAAAGATATATGTAGAGTCAGAGCATGGTTTATCCTGGCACACTTGCCAGCTTTCACCGGTTGTTCATGTCGGACAGTTTTGAAGGGTTTTTGTGAAGTCCTTTAATGGCGTTGACGTCCGCTTAGCCTTATGGGGAACTTCTCCAGAGATTTTTTTCGGCGTTTCTATGATGTAAACATAAAAATATATATTAGGAAAAAAAAATAAAGATCCTGTACAACTGTTTACAGTACCCCTAGACCACACCCCATCCTGCATAACTTCTACATCACAATTTATACCCCCCTTTCTATATGTTGGAGGACCATGCAGTTTGAGAGGAAAAAAAGGCATTAAGGTTCTTTTGACTCTGCATTTTGTAGAAACACACCTATTATGTCCTTGTATACCTCTGGAACTGTAAAGGAGAAAAGAAAAAGAAATATAAATCACATTTTACAGTAGAACACCTTGACATAGGCAGCTCTCTCAGGGCCCCGCCTATAGGACTTCTATGGTGTTTTTGGACTGTCTAGCCTAATGATTACGTTTAGACCGCCCTCCCTTTTTATCTACCTATACAAGCAGGACTATGTTGCATGCTGAGCTTTGCATCTTGAGCCTGTAGGATTAGCTGTAGTGCGTCGATCGCCACTTGAACCTCAACATCATAACCTGTAAAACCCACATGCACATGAATATATATATTTTTTTTAATGAGTTAGTGAGACAGCTGTTCACCAAATGGCTCAGAAATATAGAAGTTCAATATCTATACCTTGCTGAAAGGCGATCATTTCCTCATGACTCGGGAGATTGCTTAAAAAACAACTAATAATGAATTTCCCATTGTTGCTTCTATCTCATAAAATGCTAATACATGTTTAGCGGGAAGCCTTGTCTACAAACACGGTTTCAGTTTGCAAAATGATTGTACGTTGGTAAGAGACCCTTCTACATCCATTGTCTTTCAGATACATTTAGGTAGTTCTATTGCCCCACTTATACCATCTTAGGGTGTCCTAGCAATTTGCATCACACATACACACACCACTTAGAGACAATCAAACAACAGTGTTTAAATCAAAGTGTAGGAAAGCTGCCTGTCAGTCTTTTTACAACCTTGCAATTATGAAAAATGAAATGCTCTAATCTATTATTTATTTTACTTTTATATATATTTTATATGGAGATATACACTATGCAAACATCCCTGAGGCTCTACTACCGTGGTCCCTGCCTAAACAACCTTTTATCTGCTGATTTATAATTATGGTGGAATCCCAGCTAGGAGTTCCACCTTGCTGATTATGAAACCAGCACATGACTTTGCTAAAATGGCCCTGGGGCTGTAAATACCTTTTAACTTCTTAAGCTCTGGGGAAAAAGTTACTGAGGGTACCGCCTCACCCCTCCCTCCCCCCCGATGGTCCCAGGGGTGTAACAAACACCCCCGCAGCCCCCGCGGTGCGGGGGGGCCCCCAGTCTTCAGTATATGAACGGGGGCCCCCTCAGGCAGCTCATCTGCAGAGAGCTGTGAGAGCGAGGCATGCTCTAAAGCAGCTGCTGTGTGCAGCCTGCCCTGAGCTCCTCGCGCTGACCCAGGGGAGGACTGAAGAGAAACAAAGTAACAAGTTACATTGTTTCTCTTCAGTTAGAGCCGGGCCCGAAAAAGGATGGGGGTGGGGGCCCCAGAGAGAGCTCCACATAGCAGTAACCCAGGTAGAACATGACCCCGGCTCGTGTCTGCACTAATTGATGTTAAGTTTGAAGATGTGGAAGAACTTTTGTTTCTGAATGTTTATATTGAGGGGTAACGCAAGCAATATTTGAATTGAAGGTGATTTTTAGGTTTCTGACTTGACGTGTGCACTAGGAGGGGAAACAAGGTTTGTAGGCCAAATAAAACGTGGCTTGGCTGCACAATGCCCGCCTCGCCCTCATGCCCCCAAAATAAAACTTGCGTTTTGGCGCTGTTTAAACAGAGGACTCTCTCTTTCAGTCAGTGATGGACATGGTCAGGCATCTCTTTGTCCTCAGCATGCATTAGAATGCGCTCCTGATACTCATGAATTATTTTTCGTGGGGGAGTCACATAGATGTAGAAGGACAACAGACCCCCTTGAAACGCCGTAATTTGCATATTGAAATGCAAGCTGCCTGTAACCACAACAGTAGTGCGGCTGATCTCGCTCACAAGTGTCTGGTGGATGATTTGACCCCTTTCACTTTTCAAACATGTAAAAATCATGTTTATCGTGCAATGTTTGGCGACATACTTGTGTAGACTTAAGTAATTGGGCAGCCACAGTTTCAAAGGTAAAATAGGTTAGTTCAGGGGCAGTTTTAGCTCGCCAAGGCGCTGAAATGTGCCTCTCTGCACGGATTTAATCCATTCTACTCGTGCCTGTGGTTAAGGACTTAAGCACTGGCTTGCATATTTTTTTTTATTCTACCTGAAGCCAATCACTTTTATCACCTGTTTGCTAATCAACGTGAGGTATCCAGTCAGTAGAGTCTGTTATTGCTACGTGGGTGACGTCCAGACCGATGTGCTTCTAAGGTGTGGAAATCAACCCTCGTGTTAGCCATATAGCAGCACTACTGGCCAGCGGCAGGGAAACTCTCCCTCCTCAAATAACCTCCTCCTAAAAGTGCGATGCTTATTTTGTGATCCGACCTAAGTACTAATATATCTATTTGCAAAATAAGGAATCAGAGGGGCTAACAGAATGACAAGCCTAATTAATATTCAGTAGGCAGAACGCAAATTATGATTCCCTCAGTTTAGCTACCTTCACAGTGATGGTGCCTGTGAGGGAAAGCATACCGTTAGAGGTGTGCCAAACTTACTTCATTTGCTTATGTTTAATTACGAGAAATTTAGGAAAGAATACTCGAAATGCAAAACTGACATTTAGAGCTATATTTTAGTATGAAATGTGTCTTCATTTCTATTTTGGGCAAAAAGACATATTTGGTGCTAAAAAATAGTGCGAAAAATGCAAGTGCTGCAAACAGCAGTGACTCGCGTTCTTGTTGCTCTCATAGTTCCCATGCATTCGCACCAAATGTTTCTCGCAAACTGCATGTAATTATGTACCATGGAGTAATAGCATAATTTCGGGAATTTTGAATAACAAGCATAACAGAAAATTACTGAAATTATGTGATACTACACAAAATTTAACCTCCACCCCTGTGAAAGAAGCTTAAAATTGATCTTTTTTCAAAGCAGCCTGAGTTTCTTGAAGAAATGGGTCTGCTTTAAAAAAAAGTATGTTGTCCAATTTTGAAAAGATTCAGTGAGAGTGGGCCTGGACCTCTGCCTACTGCCACCATGATTCACAAAGGGGACAAGGATCCACAGAGGACGACCCATTTGCTTTGCAAATCAGTTACTATGACTTAGGAGTCAGTAACTTGTCAGTGGTTTGACCAGAATTAGTGTTGGAAACTATTGATACCTAGGTTACTGATTCGCTGTTTGGAATGGATGCCTGAGACCCGCCCCTTTAAAATTTCAAATCTGTAATCATTCCTAAAAACATTTCTGAACCGCTAAATGGGTTTAGAAAATTAGAAAAATGTTTTTACCAGTCGTGTGCCCTCTGGTTTGTGAAATGGGGGTTTTTTAACCAGTAAAAACCTTTATATATCTGGCTCATAATGCCTTTAGAAATATGGATACCAAATATGTGATTTGAAAAGCTTGTGAGCAGCTACTAGTGCCCAGGTTGTTACTGCCATCTTGCGGTTTTAAAGCATTTCTTTTCAACTGAGGTGCAGGGAGAATGCTGGCTTAAGGGACTTGTCCTGAATTGCAGCAATTCGGCCATATTCCGCTTTCCTTAATAGACATGTCGACATCAGGCATTATCATGGCTGTCAACGAGGAGCGCCTCATTTTAGAACATCTGCACTTAAGCGGCTAGCTGTTGTACTAAACACACATCGTTTCATGGGGTTTTCGCATTACTATTCTCCAAGCAACATGAGTTAAGAGCTATTTTTGAAGTGAAATAGAAATTCAGTGAAGCCATATATTTACATTTTTATCTTCATTGTTTTGTAAGGCTCCCTAAGATGAGTATTTTGGAGAGATCTGTGACCCTGGTGATTGGTAGCACCTCAACCAGGTTCACATATACATCTTTTCAATTGCTAGTTGTGTTTTACTTAAGCATTAAGATTGTGTAGGAACTGCTGTGGAACAGTGTAATTTCTGTGTGGATTACAAAATCCAGCATTCCCCTGATATCACAGGTTCAGAAGTAGAGTGTGGCTGGCTTACCAGTAAATAGATAAATATTTATACCCTTTAAATGAACTTTTCCTCTTCCTACTCAGTTTAGGTGTTCAACTCACTCGTGAGTCAAAATTAGTGCTTTAAAATAAGCCTGTAGATATTTTTGTTATTTCAGTGCAGTTGATGTCGGGGAGTACAGTGCAGGTAGGTATTTTGAATACAAATACGTCTAATCTGAGCAGCACTTTTGCTACACTAGGCTTCTCCAATCAGTGTAGACATTGGTCCTGTGAATTATGTTGCCCTGGAACGAGACAATTGAAGTCCCGGGCCTGTCCTTTTCCTGCCATGAGATGTAGAACCTAAATCTTGGCCAGAAACATGAAAACTAGCCATCAGACTCAATACGGATATTTTCCCAATGACAGAAAGACCCAACTGTAGGGGAAAAGCGTTCTAGTGCATTACACTGCCATCAAGATGATGGTAACTTGTGGGTGAACAAAAAGGGAAAGGGCTCCTAGGGGTTCAGTTAGTGTCAGAAACACTCCTCTCTAACTTCTCAGACACTCTCTTATCCCCACTTCACACCTCCAGGCTGAATCACCTGTAACGTCTGTGTTAGGCACTGCCAGTTTATGTCCTTTCTCCGGGTTCGGTGTGTGACCTTAACGGGTGCTGCTTTTGCTAAACAGTCTTACCCCTCTTTAAAAAACTTGAAGTACGCATTCAAAAATGTTAACTCATGGCCTTTTCAGAAGCCTGCTTTGTCTCGGCTTGGCATTACTGGACATGAGCTCCAGTACCCCTTCCATGAGGCTGGGAGATGTTCAAGTCGATTTTCAAAGCCATCCCTTAACACAATCAGATTGGGAAAAAAATGCAAAATATGTTTGTTTTTCATCATAACCAGAGTAGAATGATGCTACAAAACCTACAAGCCCTTCCCCCTCCACAGACACGTTGAGTGTTGCTCTTCAGAGAGATCATTGTACCATGTAGAAGGATTATTTTAGAATAGTGCTGCCTCGGGGCATTACAGCACCTGATATCACCTCATACTACATGGAGGCACAGGTCATGATACTAAATAAGTGATGGTATGATACCAGAAAACCCGGCTTATGCATCTCCTATATGGAGGGATTTCTTTTCCTTCTCTTCCACCTGCTACTAAGTGGACTTCAAACATAGTACAATACAACCAAAGCCCTGGGATCAAAACATAACCTTACCAAAGAAGCACCTTTATGGACCGGAGACTGGCTCCGACAAGTGGCGGAACTTTGGGGGTTCTGACAATGGGAAACCATAGGGATCTCCAAACTGGCGATGCCATGGCCAGAACATTAATAAAGTCCTTTGCGACACTACAATAAGAATTTAAACTACATTTCTCCTAATTTTTCAAATACTTACATTTGTGACATGCACTGTGGCTCTAGATTAGGAGCATCGGCGTAATTTATGGATCACCAGGGGTTGCTGCTCTGACCACTGGCTTGACCCTTGCGACCCCTGGCACTGCCTTTGTACACCCCAGGCCTCAGAGGTGGCAAAATCAGTGCCAGGTGTGCTGGGGCAGCTCATCTTTATGGACGTCGGTTGGGTCTCAACTCTCCTTGTTTTCCTTCAGTTTTTTTTATTTTACTAATTGTGAATAATATTACATAGTTAACTGTTAGGGTTATAGAAAATGGAGTATAAATAGCAGTTATATGACAGCTGAGGTAAGTCAAAAAACCTTCCTTTTTTTTTTTTTTTTTGATAAACAAATTTTGATTCATTTTACAAAAGGAATGCACCAGCCATATCACATTATACTTCAACAATCGGGAATTACAGTCACAGAATCCCCGCCGAAAAACATTCTTTTAAATGCATGTTGTGTGCGTTTATGTATATTATTGAATGTGTATGTGTAAGCAGAGCGCGTTTATTTGTGAATGTGTGTGTATATGTAAGCATGTATGTGTAAGTGGAAGTGAAGGTCAAAGGACATGTGATGTCACTTCCGCTACCCATGGCATGTTGGGGAATTGGCGTCCATGATTAGGGGCGACATGAGGTCCTCCATAACTTTGGCCCTTTAGAAGCTAAACTCCCAACAGAAGAGTTCCAGATGCATAAATTCTTGCAAATCTGTAGAACATTAGTGAATAGCCTTCCTGACACTTTTCCCCACCTCCATGAGGGGAGGGAGAGAGATCTAGGAACGCTCTTCGAAAGCGATTGGAGGGAGGCATGTGCTTCCCTAGGAATCTGTCTTCGCATCACATTTTAGTATCATCCAACTAAATGACTTTCAGTGTACATACCTTACCCAACAGTAATTGTGGGAAACGGGTCTGATGAGTTCACCGTATAGCCACACATGGGGATTTTATACATAGGGTCTGGGGTTGTGGGGTGGTTGCTGAAGGTTTGAAGAGGTGTTGGGCTGGCAGCATCCCAAGTACCCTAATTTCTATTGATCTAGATAGAAACCGTTACAAACTCAGACTGTTACTGATTGGTCTCTTGGTTGCAAAGATGGACTTAGCTCAAAACTGGACTGATGTTAGCCCTCCTTCATTGGAGCATTGGAAGAGGGGTGTTAATTTTTCCATGAATCTGGGATGGCCAGTCTAATCGGCCAAAGGGTGACCCCAAAATCTGGAATAAATGGGCTCCTTATAGAGGAAGCGGACTGGAATCTCTGCCCACATTATGTGGGTGTTGAAACGCAGTTGCGTAACAATAGCCCCTTCAGGCCCCACAGTGCGGGGGGGGCTCTGAGCTCTAGGGAGGCCCCTCTAGCACAGTGTTGCACTGTGAGCTCCAGACTGGGTCTGGAATGTGGGGGCCCCCTCCAGGCACTTTGCAGGGGGGCCCCCTTAAGTTTCGTTACGCCACTGGATGGTCCATGGGAACACTGATGTCACATTGGGGTAGAGTTGCCACGCCATCCATGAAGGCCAATCCCACCCACCATGACGTCCGCTGTTACCCAGAAACAGCTGATGTGATGAGCCTTAGCAAAGGATGCTGAATGCTGGCCCCATCACAGTTTGCTCTACAACCACCCCGCGTGGGTATGTGGCCAC
This sequence comes from Triturus cristatus, assembly GCF_964204655.1. Lineage (NCBI taxonomy): Eukaryota > Metazoa > Chordata > Amphibia > Caudata > Salamandridae > Triturus > Triturus cristatus. The sequence goes on from NC_140583.1 coordinate 715,565,683, forward strand.
TGGCCAACTGACCGTGCCTGCACTCACAACCAGCCCCAGAGCACTGCCAAGCTGACGTGGACTCTAGGGGTCAGAATCGACTGCTTCAGGCAGAGGACCCCCCCGCTGCCATACTGAAAGCGAACCCGGCCCCAGAGCACCGCAAGGCTAACGTGAGCTGTGGGGGTCGCAACCGGCTGCTTCGGGCAGCCGGCTCTACCGTGGCCTTACTGACCGCAAATCCAGCCCCCACATGGCTGCATCAGGCTCTTGGGCTCGACAGCCATGCATGGGATAGAGTTCTCAGAAACCCCGCCAACACCAGCCCCAGAGCCCCCCATGGCAAAAGCGTGCTCTGGGTGTAGTGGGTATGTAATTATAACTTTATTGATGTTCATGACAGGGGTAATGTTCTGTATGACATGTGTAATGTGCTGTGGTTCACAAGCTTGGAGTGTGCATTTTCTGAGCTTCGATCGGGAGATGCCAGTTGAAGATCGAACCTCCGTGGGTGCGCCGCTCCTGGCTGTGGTTGAAGATTTCAAGAGAATAAATCTGTTTAGAGACCAAGAGACGTTTCCTAGTAAATCTTTCTACTTACTACATATTGGCGAAGAGAATGGGATGAGCGCTATCCCTCCGGTGGATTTCACTCGCAGTGCCGTTGGATGCAGCCACACGTGCATATCTGGCACGTGTCATCTTAGTCGCACGCTCACGCTTCTCAAGGCGCAGAGGATCTTCACGCGCAGATTCAGCGCGTTCTATTAATTTAAGTCACGCGCACAGGTTCACATGCTTTTCGACGCATTCACGCTACGTGAGGACGTCAGTCGGCCATTTTGGATTGGGAAAAGTTGTTGATTCGGTCGAGTGTTTTGCTGGAGTGTTATCTCGGTGATGCACACACCTGCACTTTTTTCCTTATATTAATACTGTTTGTGCACCACGGTGATGCACACACCTTAATTATATTGCGCTCCGCTTATGTTTTTTCAGCGCAGTTACGGTGATGCGCACATCTTGATTTTGTTCTGTCGGGTTCTTCTGCACATCTCGGTGATGTGCACACCTTAAGTCAAGCTTCAATCAATTGCTGTCAGGTTATTCCTTTGCACATCTCGGTGATTTGCACACCTTAAGTCAAGCTTCAGTCAATTACTAAGGGCCTTATTCACGAAATAAATAAATAAATATTTTTTTAATTTTTTATTCCTACTTCTTTCTCACGTGCTTTAAACTATGGCTACTCCACACCAAATTACACAACCTCCTCCGTTTCTAGCAAAACCAGGCAAACCGAACTTACCCTGGCTAGATTGGTTTTGTTTGTTCGAAAACCACTTAGTAGCTATTGACGCCTCTGAATACTCTCCTAAACGCAAATTTGCACTTCAGTTTGGCAGTTTAGGTTTGGCAGCGGATCTTCCAGAGTCTGCCTCCTATTCTCCTCCTACTGATCAATCAGGCGACAGGCAGTGGAATATTTATTTAGAAGCGATAGCAAGGCTAAAAAAACAGTTAGAAAGACACAAATTTTATAAACGCAAACAAGCGGAAGAGGAAAAGTGGAGGAGTATATGTCAGCTCTTCGAGTTCTAGCTAGTACTAGTGGTTTTGGTCCTGTATCAGATTATTTCATCAGAGACCAATTTGTTTTCAACTGCGCTTCTCAAATAGTAAAGGAAAGGATTCTGAGTTGCAAGAACCCTTCTCTTTCTGAAGTCATAGATATGGCTTTGAGTATTGAAAGATCCGCAATTTCTACTAAAGCCATACTATCTAACATTACTTCTAGTGTCAGTATGGTTATGAATGAATCACAAGAAGAGGATTTACTTGCAGTGTGTCCAAAAGATAAACCAATGAAATATTTGCAGAACAAAAATCAGTCATTTTATTCCATATTGCCAACTTCCCTGGCTGCTCAGCTTTAGGTAGGCGTTGTACAGGTTGTAAGAAGATTGGCCACTTTCAAAAATTTTGCAAATCACAAAGAAAACCTGTTCATGTACGTAGCATTGACATTGAAGCAGACAATTGTTCTGAATCTTTGGATAACTTACTGCTGACAGTGGACTACAAAGATGATCTTTTAGAGATCAAAGGTCCTTTATGTGATGCCTTAATCGATGGTATTGAAACAAGGGTCATGGCTGATTCAGGCTCTCTGCTAACTATACTCCGGGACACATATTTTCTAGGGAACTAGGGAGGAAAAGTTTCGCTTTACAAATCAAATGTGAACCCGAAGGCTTTTGGAGAAAAAGATATAGACATGTTGGGGTTCTTCATGTATAATGTTGAAATTTTAGAACGAAAAATTCGAACGAAAGTATATGTTGCTATTTAGGGAAAGAATACTGTGGGCTGGAAGGATCTGGCGTGAATGGGACTTTATTTAGTCCCAGGGGAAGTGAATCCTGTGAGAGAGAGCACCCTCCATATTCTGTGTGGATGAACCTGATTTGGATGTAAAAAGTTTGATGGTGGAGTTCAAATCAGTGTTCAAGGATCAGGTTGGCTGTGTGAAAGAGTTTGAATACAAAATAAACTTATTACCTAACGCACAACCTGTAGTGCATAAAGTCAGACCAGTTCCCTTAAGTGCTAGGGAGGATTTAAGATCCATGCTGGACGATTAGTGTTCACAAGGCATTATACAAAACACTAAATGGGTTGCCCCCATAGTGATCCCACGAAAAAAGACAGGGGAGATTAGGCTGTGTGCGGATTTAAGAAGCCTGAACAAGAACATCTTAGTCGATTGTCACCCCCTTCCAAAGATCCAGGAACTTCTAGCAAACTTGGGGGGAGCGAAGTGGTTTACGTTAATCAATTTAGAATCTGTGTATCATCAGATTCCACTAGCTGAGGAATCTCAGAAACTTTCAAATTTTGTCACACCTTTCGGTGCTTATAAGTTCCTGAGAATGCCCTTCGGACTAGCGTCTGCAGCTACTGTCTTGTAAAGACTGATGGATACAATTTTCAAGGGTATGAAAGGAGTACAAACTTACTTAGACGATATTCTGATTTTTTCAAAAGATTCTGTGGAACATATCGAGCAAATCAGAATGGTGTTTGGCTGCTCTGGGCAAGCATGGTTTGACGGGTAGAGCAGACAAATGTAAGTTTGGAGTGAAGGAGCTTGATTATCTAGGTCACACAGTTTCTTACAAAGCTATTAAACCTACATTTTCGGTCATCAGGGCGCTTAAAGAAGCAAAACCTCCTTCTGATAAGGATACCCTTCGTTCCTTCTTAGGACTCGCTAAGTACTACGCCAGATTTGTTGGTAATTATGCACAAATTGTTGAGCCTCTAAGGGTTCTGCTGAAGAAGGGCCAAAAGTGTGTGTGGTCACAAGATTTGGATGAGGTATTTACAAGGGTGAGAGACCTGATAATGTCAGCACTAGCTTTGCATGCTTTTCGTGATGACTGCCTATCTATTATCACGGTTGACGCAAGTATGAATGGCTTAGGGGCAATACTCAGTCAAAGAGTGAATGGAAAAGAGCAAACTGTAGCATTTGCCTCTAGGTCGCTCAAATCCTTTGAAAATAATTATAGCACGATAGAGCGAGAGGCTTTAGCTTGTGTTTGGGCGTCCCAGAAATTTAAAATGTACATCTGGGGTCGTAAATTTGAAATATTGACACCACAAACCACTGACATTTATTTTTACCAAGACTTCCAGTAATACCATGTCCGCTAGATTAACCAGTTTAATTTAAAAACTTCAGGAGTATAATTTTGACATAAAACATATACAAGGAGGAAAAATGTTTAGAGCGGATTGTTTATCTAGAATGTTAATGGAAAAAGATGATGAAGTTGAGTGTGTTGCAGTTATTGATGCAATTGAAAACTGCAGCTCAAGTATCTCAGAGTCTGATTGGAAATTTGCATGACACTGTTTTTTCCAAGGTTGTGGAATACTCTTCTGGCAAATGGCCTGAGTCAAGAAATGTATCTGGTGAACTAAGGAACATCTCACTAGTAGCTAACAAAAGTTCTGTTAAGGATGGTTTAGTACTAAGGGGGGATAAATTTGTTCCTCCAGTTAGTCTGATGAATGCTTTAATTAAGGTTGCTCACGAAGGATATTTGGGAGTATCTAAAACATGCATGAGAATTAAGGAACATTATTGGTGGCCGGCTCTGGTGGCACAAGTGAGAAGTTTCATAGATGGTTGCGAGGAGTGTTTAGTTTCAGATAAACACTGAAAACTACCAAAAGTGCCTCTGCATCCTACTGAGTTTCCAGAAAAACACTGGGAAAAAGTGGGGATGGATTTTTCAGGGCCTTATAATGTACTCCCCAAATTGTCAAGGTATTTAATCTTGGCAGTGGATTATCATTCCAAGTGGATGTATCACCGATTTGTTGATTATCCAAATACTGATAATACTATTTCCTTTTTGAATAAGGTATTTTTACTTGAAGGGACCCTTAGATCGTTAGTAACTGACCATGGAACACATTTTATTTCAGATAAAACGTGCACATTTTTTAAGAGTCATGATATTAAACATTTGAAAGTGGCTATGTACTCACCGGCTTCGAATGGACTGGTGGAAAGGGGTAATAAAGTTTTTAAGAAGGCATTCAGACAGCGCTGGCCGCTGGTCATGATGTAAAGACATTTTTGGAAGAGAAAGTTTTGAATTATAATACTTCACCTCACTGTTCAACCGGTACCTCCCCTTTAGAACTTCTGAGGGGTAGAAAGGTCAATTCTACCTTACTACCATCTTGGTTGGACAACAGAAAAGTGTCTAGTGGAAGTACTGGAGATAAAAATGTTGCGAAGGTGGTGAAGGAAAGACAAGAGAAGATGAAGGAAAAGTTTGACAAAATAAATTCTCCTATGAATCCAGAAATAGCTGTGGGAGATTAGGTTATGTTTAAAAAACCATTTAAGGTTAAGAAAGGGGAATCTGTGTTTTCAAATTCCATACCAGTCTGTAAGGTTTGTAGAGGTGCTGCATTTTTACAAAGTAAAGGTTGGTGGAACAAAAGGCAATTGGTAAGGGTAACAAAAGAACAAGCTCGGGTAATCGAGGGCAAGAAGACCTCTCTCATGGAACATGATCTGGAGTGGACACATTGGCTGCATGATGGTCAGGGTCCCTCAAGAGAGTCAAGTCCTACAGTTGATGATTCTGTTGGTATTTCAGTGCACCATGAGTCACCTCTTACTCGTAGCGGTCGTATTAGAAGACCCCCTTCTAGATTCAAGGATTTTGTTACATATTAACATTTTAGGGAATTTGTATGTTTTTGATTGTGTAAAGGGGGAGGTGATGTAGTGGGTTTGTAATTATAACTTTATTGATGTTCATGACATGGGTAATGTTCTGTGGTTCGCAAGCTTGGAGTGTGCATCTTCTGAGGTTCGATCGGGAGATACCAGTTGAAGATCGAACCTTCGTGGGTGCGCCGCTCCTGGCTGTGGTTGAAGATTTCATGAGAATAAATCTGTTTAGAGACCAAGAGACATTTCCTAGTAAATCTTTCTACTTACTAAACTGGGGCTCGAACGGCATGCCCGGGATAGAGGTCCCAGAGGCCCCGCCAGCGCAAACCCCAGCCCCAGAGCCCCTCATGGGAAAAGTGGACCGCGTGTGCCACCCAAAACCACCAACATTATGTTGGAGGCTTATTCACATTAAATACTAGTAAAAACACTGTGTAAATATAAACCTACCCCCCCCAGTTATTTTCCTGCAGCAGAAGATGGTTTGCACCAACACTTTGTTCCTTGCCATTCTGGCTCATTCTTTTCTTCCTGATGTCCTGGGGGTAGCCCTGCTCACCGCAAATTTCAAATGCGTAGTTCCAAAAGTGTGGCTTTTGAATATATGTGTGTGTGTATGAATCCTGAGTTTTTTCTTAAAATACCTGTTGCAGCATTGTAATTAGACACCCCCGACTTTATAGAGTGGTGGGTTCAGAAATATGTGTTGGGGTCTTTTGGGGCTTCATTTTTCAACCCTGGGATATATCGCTCCATGTATGTGTAGGCACTTTGTCCTTTGACATCTGCTAATCATGCTTGAGACCTCCCGTGGGAAGTTTGGAGCCAAACGCCTGTATTTGGGTTTCATTTATCAGCCTTGGGTTGCTTACTGTTGTCTCTTTTATAGTTTGACAGCTGTTAATCCCTTTTGTGGTACGTTTGGAGCAGCCTAAAGTGTTTGGGTTTAATTTCTCAGCACTGGCCTGCTTACAGTTCTTGTTACTTTATACTTTGACTGCTGCTATCATGTTTGAGGCCTCTTGTGGGAATTTTGGAGCAAGAACCCGTGTTTGGGTTTAATTTCAAAATTGACTAGATGGTTCTAACAAAAGACATTAAAAGAAAAAAAGTTTGCGTTACGCAACTATGGGGATGGGTGCTGTGGCTGTCTGCTTATTTATCTGCTCCTCTTGCTGAGGAATTGGCCCTTGGACCCTGCCACATGTCTGAACATGGCCTTTTGGATTCAGCAACACGGTGCACACTGGTAGGTCTACAATTTTAGCCATCCCACAGCCCTGGGACCTTGACATGTGACTAACACGTGTTCACATCATGTCATGTGACAAACACCCCACCCCCCCACCTATGTCAGTTCCGAGGAGTGCTTTCCTGCACTCACTATGTCCTTTCCAGGAGTTGGGGTACCTGTGACTTTTTATTTTGATGTAAGGTATTCCGGTATACAACTCCCGATTGTACTTGGACTGAGATGTGGGTGCCTGCATCGATTCTGATGGGTCCGCCAATCACTCACTGCGAGGTGCTGTCTCAGTTCCGATAAGGCCGCTAATTAGGAACTGCAAGGTGCTGCAATGTGAAGTCCTGTGTCAGTTCTGAGGGCACCCATAGATGAACCTGGAGGAGTACACTCTCATGCCTGCCAAGGGTCTAGTTCCTGGGTGCACCTTTTGGGGATCAGGACTGACTCCAGCAAAGGCCATCAGCAGGGCACAGACAGGTCTAGCTGATGCTGGGCAGGTCTCCGGGGCTTGAGTCCCTGTGTCTAAAAACGGGTAGCTAGTCAGCTAGCCCTTGGAGTCACTCGGAGGTTCTGGGTTCAAGGAGGAGGTCCAGTCTTCCTTCCCCTGGCAGTCTTTCCAGCAGCAGAGTAGCAGAGCAGTCCTTCTTCTGAGTCTTCCACAGGTCCAGAAGTGAAATGAAACGTTGGTCTGAGGGTCCAGTATTTATACCCGGTGCCAGATTTGAAGTGGGGAAAAACTTCTAGACTCTCTCCAAGCCTCCCTACCATCTGGTAGGCCTTGCAGTAGTCAAAAACAAATTTAAGTTTTTCACTATCATGACATGTAAAACTTGAAAGTACACATCAAATTTTTTAAATATGCTGCACGCTTCCCTGAGGGCTGTTTAGGGCTTACTAGTGAGGTGAAATATGTATTAAAAAAAGGTTTAGGACTGGCAAAAGGCTTATTTTGGCAAATTGAAATGACAGTTTAAAACGGCATACAGGCTGCACTGGCAGGCCTGGGACATGATTGAAAGGGCTACTTTAGTGGGTGGTACTATTAGTGCTGCAGGCCCCCTAGTATAATTTAATTTACAGACATGGGGTTCATGTAGTACCACTTTACCAGTGGCTTTCAAGGAAATTAATTGTGCCAATTGGGTGTAAGCCAGTTTTACCATGTTTAAAGTATAGAGCACAAGCACTTCAGCACTGGTAAGTGGTGGTGAATTGTACAGAGCCCTACATCCAACAAACATGGGTTCACAAAATAGGGGTGAAGGCAAAACATTTGTAGTGGCCCTGCGGATAGGGTCAAGTCCCATACATGAGTACACAAATGTGAGGGAAACCATGCTCCTCACAAATGTGGCACTTCACTTTGACATCCAACGAGGAGAACCGTGTTATAAGCATAATACTCAGGAAACGTTCCTGTTCTATGTCGGCAGTGTGTGGTTTTTAGTACACATGTATTTCTCCGAATTTGGGATTATCAAAAAAGGATACTGAACCCTCATCCACCTTAGTGACTTGGTTTATCATTGAGCCTCATGGGAACAGTCCAGCCCGAAATGCCTAGCCATGTCTTCCCTGGACCAGAAACAAGCATCCTGGGACCGGTTTGTGGCTAATCAGCTGTCATCCAGCCCGACCTTGGCAGTTCTGGCTGGACTGTTCCCATGAAGCACAGGGTCGGACTGATTTGCATATGGCCATGTCTGAACTGGGGTGGCGGAGTGAGCTAAAGAATGATGATGGATTAAACCCAGATCAGTTGACTGGGGGTGAGTGCTTGCAATGTTCAACACTCCGTCCATCATCCCCTTTGGTTTTGCTTTGTTCGCCCTAAGTTGGCAGGGTATGCCCAGACGTGGGTCCCTTGCTCACTTTGCCACTGGATTCAAGCTAGCCTGGCTGATGACGGCTGATTAGCCAGAAACCGGTCCCAGGATGCTTGTTTCCGGTCCAGGGAAGACATGGCTTGGCAGTTCAGGCTGGACTGTTCCCATGAAAAAAGTTAAAGAAACAGGGGTAACCCTATAACCCAAGGAACCTGGGCCTCATCAACACATTATACACAATGGTTCCATAGGGAAACATATACTTTCAATCAGAATGAAGCAAGAATCCCAGCATATATAAATCAATCAGATAATCAATATCAACCAAAATTATACAATTTGAAATATAGCAATTTATTCTTTGTATTTTGAATAAGGATAAACAAAGTCCGAAAAATTGAGAAAAAAATAAAGCTAAGGCTGTATATACAATATATTTACAAAACGACGCAGTGAACAAGTGAATAAAGTGACTTGGTGCAATAAGTGACAGTGCAAATAATTACAGTATATGTACGTATTTACACAATATAACAAACAAAAATTGTATGTACAAAATTCCTTATTTTGAAGAAGTCCTTAATTTCCTCATAGGTATGCGATAAACCTTGCAAGACACATGTCCTATCTTTATATTATCAACAAAGAAATCAAATTAATAAAGGACTAGAGAACCGTCAACGTTTCGACCCTACATCAGCCGCTAGTTGTGAGTAGTCATATCGGGTCTTCTTCAGGACACGAAAATTGTATACCAGCCTAAGATATAGGTGATTTGAGCAAATGTAGCCAATAGTGTTTGCAGTTACCACCTCTTGTTATCAATCACAGGGGAACGGGCTTGTGACGAGTTTAATCCGCACAAGGGGGCCTCTTATTCTGCCTGGTTGACTTCTTATGATTCACTCTCTCCTTATTCTTGCTGCTTTCGTTAACAAGACTTGGGTATTTCAACTTACTTCAAAGTTGTAAATTAGTGTGTGGCAATTCAACCTTGGATGCGAACGTCAGGACACAAGTTCCACTGACGGCGCTCGGATACTTCCACCTCTCACGTAACGCTCAAATCGTGTGAATCTGCAAGCCTTATGTTCCCATGAGGCACAGGTGTAGAAGAGTAGGATCTGCTTCACATGGGTACCCCCACTTTTTGCTGGGGTTTCACTGTTTTTCTACCTTAGTCTGGCTGTGGCCCTGCTAATCAGGACCACAGCCTAGCTGCTTCCTCTCTAAAATGGTTTCCATGTACATTAGGTACATATCTAATTGGATTCTGGCGTGCCTTATAAGCCCCTAGTATGTGGTATACTATGTATCTAGGGCATAGGTACCTCAGTGGCCTACCAGGGGTTGAAGCATGTATTATGCCACCCCTGGGAAGCACTCCAAAATGGCACCACAGGTCTGCTACTGCAGCCTGGGTAAGGGTGTGCTTGCACCCCTTATTGTGGTATGGCAGGCCTTGACAATCCTGAAGGCACAGTGCTTGGTTTTGTGTGAGAGGGTGCCCAAGCATGAGCTGAGCCCCTCTGCAGCTTTCAGAAATACTTCCTTATGGCTGTTCTGTGATACAGCCATACCATATACTCTTAGGTGTATTATAACCTTAACCTCGCGGTAAATGCTAACTTTGGGATGGCTGCATCAAAACATGTCGTGTTTGGTGTCAAACGCTTTGGAATACTACCCCCCCCCCCGCCAGTTCTGGCAGCGGGGGTAGCATTCCACCCTTCTAGAGGGAGAGACATGTTCACACTGGTCAAACCCGGTAGGACTTTCTTGAGCCCTGGCATCACAAAATGGATACCTCTGCCACAGACACGGGTCTGGCCTCCTGCTGCTGACTGAAACTCCGGCAGGGGAGGCCTGGACAATAGGTTTCCTGTCGAAGGGAGGTGTATCCACCTCCCCAGACAGGCAGATGTGTATTGGGGCTGGGCGGGAGCACTCTCTGGTGCTTTGAAGTTCTGCACTGGGGGCACACTTGGTGTCCCTGTGCATAGTCCAGTTCAAACCGGTTGCAGGGGCTACCTGCCCCTGCTCTGGCGTGAAACTGGACAAAGGAAATGGGTGTAACCACCCCTCTTTCCAAGCCCACCCATAGGTGGGGCCTTAGAGTTAGTCCGTCCCCTAAATTTACTATAAGTATAGGAATCCAGTCCCTAGTACTTTAGATTACCCTGGACGAAACTCTGCAACATATATCCTGGACCTTCGACTTTCTATCACGACTAGAAGATGGAAGAAATCTCCCTTGGGGTCAATGAGTGACTCCCCTGCTTGGCTGGCACCAAAGAAGCAACTGACTGGTCTGCATCGCTGAAGCTCCCGCCGGACGCCGAAGTCTTCGCATCACCAGAGGTGGATTTCCAGACTTCCCTGAGGCTACCCTGAGCCCAGAGCAAAGCTGAGGCCCGTGGTTATCGTGGGTGACGTGGAACCGTGACCCCTGGACACCGTGAACTTTTGCAGCAACACTATCTTCCTGGTCCTCCTCGAAGTTGTGCTTTGGGCTCCGAGTAGCCCCAGCCTTGAGCACCTCCTGCACCGAAGATTGCTGGCCTCCACTCCACGAGTGACCCGTGGGCCCGTTTCAAGTGCGACCGCTCGAGGCTCCTTCGCGATCACTAGCCCGTTGGCTAGCAGGTCCCCACGAAGGCAACTCCTCTTCTAATTGGGCTTTCCTGGTTGCTCCAGATGTGCCCTGACTTACCCTCGCTGGGTGAGTCCCTCAGACCTTGCTGGTCTGCACCGCAGTCCTTTCTCTGAATTCCAGTGACTTGCCGTTGCCAAGGCCTGTTGGGTCCATTCTGGTCACCGACACCGCAGCACTCGACAGACTTTGTGGGACAGCTCGAATCCGGCTCGTGGATCTCATGGCAGAAGAGTCAAGACACCATCAACTCGCCTGAAGCACTCGACATCTGTGGGCATTGGTCCAGCCTGCCCTCGGTCACTGGCTAGTGACCCAGACTCTGTCCCCTCTGCTTTCAGGTTCCTTCCATCCTAGATCCAGGCTTGGATCTCTTCGGCCACTTCTCTTCACGGCAGCAGCAGTTCTTTGCAGGCTTCCATTACAATCGAGGACGCGACCCGTTACCAAAAGACACCTATGCACCCGGCTTCCCTGGATGAGGTAACTTGAGTACTCCGGTGCTCCCGTGGATGCTAGCCCTAGAACTTCTTAAGTCCAAAAGGGTTTGGTCCTTTAAATTTCCAACTGCGACATTGCCCATAGAAGCTAACGGGAACCCGCGGTTGTGTTTACACACTGTATACAGTCCCCGTAGGTCCCCTGTGTCAATACCTTGGGTGGTTCCTTGGGGTCCCAGCGATTCTACAGCCTCTATGCCTTGTGTCTATCCCAGTGGTGGTTGTTATACCACTTTTTTGGTATATGGTTTGGTTCGCCCCTAGGGCCCAAACTTGTATTTGTGCTATTACTGATAATTGCTAACTTGTAAGCAAAGTACTTCGAACTCCAGCCTGATAAAGAGACTAGAGGGGTGTGTTTTAACCTAAATACATATATTTTGAATATATACCTCGTGTGGTTGTCTTTTCATTTGATCATTCAAGAGATTATAGACTGGTAAAACAAGCTGCTTTACATTCCTTCAAGACTTAGGATAGCTTTCAATAAAGGTTGTCTTTAACCAATTCACCATAAGGGGTTGTTTGGACTGATACAAGGTGCCCACTAGAACTAGTGGACAGCATATATCAGGCAACCTTCTCACAACAGGGTCAGACTGATTTGCATATGGCCATGTCTGAACTGGGGTGGTGGAGTGAGCTAAAGAATGATGATGGATTAAACCCAGATCAGTTGACTGGGGGTAAGTGCTTGCAATATTCCACACTCCGTCCATCATCCCCTTTGGTTTTGCTATATTTAGAAATAATCATGGTGAGATTTAGGCACTGATCAACAGTGCCCTTTCCTTTTCTAAAACCATACTGGGCCGCTGCTAATATATTTTTCTCTTGAGCCCAGTCCTCAATCCTATGTAAAAGCACTTTTCCCCATTAGTTTTACAGTGCTGTCGATTAAAGAGATCGGCTTGTAGTTTTTTGGTTTTGTTCTATCACCCTTTTTGTAATTCGGAACAATAACCGACTGCGTCCAAGAGCTAGGAGGACCTATCTTAGATGCGACATTAAAAAGTTAGTCAGTACCGTTGCCCAAAGTGCTTTGAGTTCTAGATAGAAGTCCGCCAGGCCATCAGGTCTAGGTGCCTTTATTGTGGTAGTCTGTGCCAGTGCTAGGTCGATTTCTTCTACCTGAAATATTAAATCCTATGTTCGATGAACTTCTGTGCTTGGTCCAATGTTTTTTAATATTTTCTGGAAATGGGATACCCAGCCTTCTTCAATGTGTAAGTCTAAGGTTAGAACCCCTTCCTCCTATAAGTTGGGGTCCTTCAGCACTCTATAAAACTCATGGGAGTTTCTCCCTATAGGAGGTATTATGCGCTATTAATGCCAGCGCTGCTGGAAAAGCCCCGGGCCGGACAGAGTTCCCGTAGATATGTATAAATCTAATCTTCTTTTATGGGCACCACTTCTAACTAATGTCCTAGCAATTTGTTGTCAGCAAGGCCTGATTCCCTCGTGGTCAGATTCAGTAGTGAGCCCTATTTTTAAAAAGGGGGACTGAAATGACTCTTCATGTTACTGTCCAATTTCCCTTTTAGATTACTTCCTTAAGGTGGTAGGACGGGTGGTGTTAAACAAGTTACAAACTTGGGCAGAGGATACTGTAGTCTTATCAAAATTACAAAATTGGTTTCGGTCCGGTACTGGGACCATAGAACAGAGACTGAACTTAAGTCTTATAATTAGTAAATATACACAGGCCAAGGATGAAAGACTTTTTTTGGGGCATTCGTGGACCTTAGTTCCGCGTTTGACTGTGTGAAGCATGAAAGGTTGTGGTGCATTCTGGAGGTGATTGGTGTTGATTCCCCCCCTTATACTTTTTATTAGAAAACTATATAAGGATGCTGGGGCAAGAGTTCGGTTTGGAAAGCAGGGTGCATGTACACCCAAGTTCCCAATCAGAAAGGGAGTGAGACAGGGCTGTGTTCTTGCCCCTTTCCTTTTTACTTTATATATAAATGGCCTGGGCCAATTTTCAATAGATAATTGTCAGGATCTTCTGAATAATATAATTGTCCAGTTCCTGTTTTACTTTATGCAGATGATGGGGTTTTAATGGCACAAACTCCATTGGGGCTTCAATAAATTGTTACTAGTTTTGTCACTTTTATGAATTCCAGGGGTTTGAGAGTGAATATAACCTTAACCTATACTATGAGATATGGCAAGAAGTGTGCCAAATGTCGAAACATTTTTATCAATAAGAATGAAATTGAAAGTACTAATAAGTTTTCGTTCCTAGGGGTTCATTTTGAGATAAAGGGACTTGGTATCCTGCAGTACAGGCTAGGAAATTGATGTTTTCAAGGGCCATAGGCGCAGTGATTAATTTTGCAAGGAAGGTGTGGCTAACCGAGCAGCGAGATGGCCGCTCTCTGAGCGAGCTCCGCCGGCTGCACACAAATTAATCCTTCACAATCCTGCGCGACGCTGCTGAGGGGCCCGGATTCCGTTGGAAACTGATGCGGCAACCCGGAGGCACGACCGAGTAAATCCTGGCCGCTCGCGAACGGCTGCGCGCGGTGACCTGGCGACCGCGATTGAAGCCGGCCCGCCGGCTGGAGCCCGCCTGACACTGCGGAGCCCGAGGCGGCTGTGAAACCTGACCTGACCCCGGGGATTCCCAGGCCCGCGGAGATCGGAGGTGAGGAGGTCGCACTGACGCCCTTGCTGCGGAGCTGGGGGCCACCGGCGAACACTGTGTGGTGCTGCCTGTGCGCGGAGTGTGGGAGCGGAGCGGCCATCCACTGGAGATAGCAGATCGGGGGAGGATCGGGGCTGCAGCCGAGGAGCGACGCCGCCATTTTGTACTGTGACTGGGGCGACTGAGCAGAAACTGTGCTCCCGCTGCGCTGCATAGCCCACGCTGTACATGCCCCTTGATTGCTGCACCCTGAGGCCCCGGCTGTTCACCGCTGGATGTACGGGTGTTGATCGCACCCTGGCGCCAGGGCTCCGCTCCCGGGCATAGAACGACGTGCTGACGGCCTCGGCCTGCTCCCGCCGGGGCCTCCCACGCTCTGTGTCCTCACCTTGGAGACCGTAGACCACACTTGGAGGGGTCGCCGTCGGACACTGGGCAGCCCACTGGTTTTGGGGCTTCTGTCCCCTTGCTCCCTCTTGCAACGCCTCGAGCTGTGCCGGCCAGTCCTAGGGGCCTACGCAACGCGCCGGAGAGCGCTTCCTGCCGCGGACTGCGCTTCGCGCCCAGCACGGGTCGAAGATGGGGGGCACAAAGGACGCAAAACAGACCAAATTGGCTTTCGACCACAAACAGAGGGCCAAGCAGCAGGCGGTGGACACGGGGGCCACGTCGTCACCCCCAAAGAGCCCCGCAGCCGAAGTCGATTTTGGCGCTTTGATGATGGAGGTCAGATCTAGCCTAAAGAGCATAGACGCAAAACTGGATGCCATGGCTGTACAACTGGAGGCGGTAAAATCCAAAGTGGAAGTGCACGAAACGCGGCTAGACTGCCTAGAAAGCAAACATACCGAATGTGCCGAGTTTCAGCAGCAGGCGAAAAACCACATCACAAATATTGAGCGCGAACTGGAGGCCATGCGAGCTAAGGCGGACGATCTGGAAGCGCGTTCCCGGAGGTCCAATGTCCGAATTACGGGCATTCCAGAGACGGACAACACCGGAAAGATGGAGGTCTTTGTGTCTGATTTGTTACACGAGCTGTTCGATCCGGACCTGTCCCAGGTATTCACGGTGGAGAGGGCGCACAGGACACTGGGCAAGAGACCGCCACCAGGCGCCACCCCACGCCCTATATTGGTCAAGCTACTCAACTTCCAGGATAGGGACCGCATCCTGCAGTTGGCCCGGGAAAAAGGCAAGATCATCCATAAGGGGAATCACATCTCGTTTTACCCTGATTTCACCCCCCTCGTCCAGGCAGCCAGAAAGGAGTTCATACCTGCGAAGAAGCTCCTGATGCAGGCCGGAGTCCAATACTCCTTGCTCTACCCAGCAAAACTGAAAATCTTTCATGAACGAACTGCTCACTTCTTCACTGACGCCAAGGAGGCCCTAAAGTTCGCTAAACACATCGGAGGCCCTGGTGCCAGACGCAAATCGCCGAGGTTGGAGGAGGACGTGGCCCGCATAAGCGACAACGATTGAGGTACAGGGGGTGCAGTCATCTGGGTTTGTCCCTTCCACTACAGTTGACATTTGCTGGACTGTTTGGTCCCCTCTAGATGTGCACTGGGGCCGCTACTGGACCTGTTGGAGCTGGCCCGCTCGTGTCGGGTGGGTCTTGGTTGCTGATTGTGTCGCAGGTCTGGGGCGCACTGGACGGCATACTACTCCGGTGCTGTGTGTTCCATACCGCTGGGTGCCCCTCGGGTGTCGCGTGGGATCTTCAGTGTGCGGCCACCCTGTGCATTCAGGGGTGTCGGCTAGGAGCACCTCGCCCCATGGGGAATCTCCTGTTGTTTTTGTTCTCGATTGACTCAAGTGCGTTTCAGAGCACGTATGGGATTCTAGCGCAACCTATTTGGGGGGTTGGCGTGGGTGGGGGTTGGGAGGGACTTTTGTTTGTTTGTTTACCGGTGCTGGTGCAATGCATTGCAATTTATCATTACATGTCCGTG
This sequence comes from Triturus cristatus, assembly GCF_964204655.1. Taxonomy (NCBI): domain Eukaryota; kingdom Metazoa; phylum Chordata; class Amphibia; order Caudata; family Salamandridae; genus Triturus; species Triturus cristatus. The sequence continues at coordinate 715,581,764 of NC_140583.1, forward strand.
CTGCGCGGGGGCGAGCGGTGGTCTGGGCCTGTTGGTGTGGTGTGGGGGGGCGGGGAGGCGGCCTGGTCGCCTTGGCTGTGCCGTCAACATGGGGGGAGTTAAACTGTGGACTTGGAACATTCGTGGCCTTGGGGATTATAAAAAAGCCAGGTTGATGCATACTATGTTGACTAGACACAATGTAGACATTTGCTTGTTACAGGAAACTCACATTAACTCTGCCCCATCGCCCAGGCTAAAACACCACAGGTGGTCGCATGTATATTCCGCTATATACTCTAACTATGCCCGGGGGGTGGCTGTCCTCGTACGGAGGGGGCTGGACTGGAGAGAGCATCATTGTGTACTGGATAAGGAGGGTCGTTATGTACTGGTTCATGGCTCATTGCAGGGTAGGCCACTGGTTTTAGCCGCTGTATATGGCCCCAATGTGGATGACCCTGAATTTTTCCGAAATGTCTGGGCGCAAATTGTGTTGCTTGATTGTGACCTGATAGTGGTGGGGGGTGATTTCAATGTGGTGTTGGATGATGAATTGGACAGAAGGGGCACTAGCAGGCCTACACATACGAAGGCGAGACAGGCGTTGCTGGATGTGCTTGCGGAGGGGAGACTGACTGATGTGTGGAGACTCCGACACCCCGGAGAGAGAATGGGGACCTGTATCACGTGCCACCACGACGCTTGGTCCCGTCTAGACTTTTGGCTGCTGTCCCCTGAGGTGGCTACCTGGGTGGGGGAGGTGGAGATTCAGGCTAGGTCGCTTTCGGACCACGCCCCCTGCATGCTAGAACTGCGTATACCCAACGTGGCCCCTAGGGCGTTTTCGTGGCGACTGCCGCCCCACGCTCTTACGGATCAGGTGTTCACGGAAGAAATTAGGGAGGACATTGTTAAGTACTTCGAGGACAATGAGGGTTCAGCATCCTCTGAGGCCGTGGTGTGGGACGCCTTTAAGGCGGTAATACGGGGCCAGTGCATAGCTCGGCGGGCGGGGGTGCTACACTCCATACGCCGGACACTGGCTAAGTTAGAGCAAGAACTCAAAGAGCTGGACTCGGCCTTCTGCCGGGACCCGACGTTGGCTAATGCAGGTAGTCTCAAAACAAAACTATTGGAATACAATGAGGAGGCGCAGAGAGAGGTGAAGTTCTTGGGGAAACAGGCGGAAGCTCGTAGATACGGGGAGGGTGATAGACCGAGCAGAACACTGGCTAGGCTGATTGCTCCCCAGACTCAGGCGCACTATATACACACCATCATGTCCAGCGAGGGGACACAGGTCACGGGCCAGGAGGCGGTGCTGAAGGCCTTTGCTGACTTTTATGCCTCTCTATACACGTCCAAACACTCGGCTGCCTCGACTTCCCTGGACGATTTTCTTGACTCTATAGCCCTTGTCTGGTTCAATGACAACCATAGGCAATACATGGACCTGCCTGTCTCGGCTCAGGACATAGCTCAGGTCATTAAAAGCATGCCGGCTAATAAGGCTCCCGGCCCAGATGGCCTTACCACAATGTTTTACAAGACATACGCTGAAGAACTAGCTCCGAAATTGCACTCTGTATTCGTGGAGGCGCTAGAGCTGAATGCCCTCCCAGACTCCATGCGCGAGGCACTCATTGTCACTCTCTTAAAGCCCGACAAAGACGAACTATATCTGGACTCCTATCGTCCCCTCTCTCTCATAAATGTAGACGCCAAAATCTTTGCCAAGGTCATAGCGGACAAACTACAGCCGCTGCTGCCGATCATTGCTCTCCCAGACCAGTCGGGGTTTATCCCTGGCCGTGCCACCTCGCACAACCTCAGAACGCTATTCTCCATCCTCCATTATCTTCACCCCTCCGTCCAGGCCGCGGTCGTGTTCTTAGACGCGACTAAGGCCTTTGATTCGTTAGAATGGTCGTACCTCTTTCGTATCTTGAGCAGGATGGGATTCAGTCGTAACTTTATTAATCTCATCCAATTGCTATATGACAGACCCCGTGCGCGGGTGCGAGTGAATGGCCTGGTGTCCGAACCCTTTCCCATCTCCAGGGGGACTAGACAGGGGTGCCCTCTGTCGCCCCTCCTCTTCGCTATTGCGATGGAACCACTGGCGGCCAGAATACGCCAACACCACACGGCGAGGGGGATAGGCTTCAGCTCTCGCAGCCTGCTGATCTCGCTTTATGCAGACGACGTTACTCTGTATGCCTCCAACCCCGCAGAGAATTTGAATCCCCTGCTCCGAGAATTTGTACGTTTCGAGGGACTGGCGGGCGTGTCTATAAACTGGTCCAAGTCCGTTGCATTCCCTCTCACTGACGAGACAGCTCCGCCTCCTTCGGACTACCCCCTCCGTTGGGAGACCGATGCGGTCAAATACTTGGGTATTTGGATTAGTCGGGACACGCAGGAACTATGGTCTCTAAACTTCGGCAGAACGGTCGACTGGCTGGAGCGGAGGGTGGAGGTTTGGAACAAGCTTCCCCTGTCCCTGGTGGCGAGGGTGGCGCTGGCGAAGATGGTAGTTCTCCCGAAATTCCTTTATCTGTTCGTTAATCTCCCGTTGCCCATGACTGCATGCTTCCACGCACGAGTCCGCTCCCTACTTGTGTCTCTGGTGTGGGCTGGGCGGCAGGCGCGGACCTCTTGGGCTTTGCTCACGCTCCCGCTGCGGCAGGGGGGCCTTGGAGCGCCTGACCTTAAGCTTTACTCGCTGTGCGCTCAGGCTCAATTTCTACACTTCTGGGCGTTCCCCACCCCCTACCAGCCGCACGTGGCGGTGGAATTGGCTGCGGTTGCCCCGCTGCCGCTCCGGGTGGCGTTGTATGGCAGGGTTTCCCGCCCCTCGAAGGAGGTGGACACCGTTGAGATGATCCGCTGGTCATGGAAGGAGCTACGCCGGAGGGCGGGCCTTCCCTTGCTCTACGCGCCGGCCATATCGCTGCGAAGCAATCCGATGCTGCCTTGCCTTAGCGCTAGGGGAGATACTCTTACGCTCCAGGGTAGACGGGTGGCCACTTTCGCTGACCTTTACCCTGATGGGACGTTTGGTGAGTTGGGTGTCCGCTCGGACGGCCAGCCTACCTCGTTCTCGGACGAGCTCCTGTATCACTCTCTCCGGGAGTCCTGCAAAAAGATGTGGCCTCAATTCCCCGAGGAACCCCCGCAACTGGATGCCCTTCAAAACTTGCTGTCACGACCCTCCCCCGCGAAGCTGGTGTCCAGGCTGTACAACTGCATGCAGGAGCAGGCACCGCTCACCGTGCCTAGGGCCAAACAGGCTTGGGCCACAGATCTGGACGACGCCCTGTCAGATGCCATGTGGGAATATTGCTGTAAGCAACTCACAGAGCTGTCACCGAACTATAGACTCCGACTGGTCCATTTTAAATTCTTGCACCGGTACTACCGCACGCCAGTGCTGCTGCATCGCATGGGGATCCGCACTGACGCTTCCTGTTGGAAGTGTGGCGGAGCTGACGCGTCCTTCATTCATGTGGCGTGGAGCTGCCCTAAGCTAGTTGAGTACTGGTCGAGCATCTTTGAGGCCATCAACCGCATTTTAAACAGGACTGATGAGCCCTCTCCGCTTTTGGGGCTCCTGGGATACGTTAAAGACACCGTACCCGCTGACAGGAAACTGCACGCGATGCTGCTACTTTACGCTAAACGTCAGGTGGCGATACACTGGGGCCGTGGAGCCCTGCCTACGTTCGCCGCATGGGTTCGTGACGTTGCGTATGGTCAGACGCAGCTCACGACCTACTGGGAGTCGATGCCCACCGCATCTAGGCCCAATGACATCTGGGAACCCTTCCTGCAGTGGACAAGAGAGCGGGCGGGTTCGGCTGCATCTGTGGACTCCCCCGGGACGGGCGTTTCGGATGACATGGGGTAGGCCTTTGAGCCCTACCCACACCGTGATGAGTGGATGGATGCCTGCTTGGTGGGTGCGCCTGGGGGTAGCGGAGTGTGTTGCTTTTGCCGGATCCCGTGCCTGCCGCATGCCTGTTGGATTTGTCGTGTTGCCTCCCCTCCCCATCCGGGAGATCTGCTGCCTTGTCCTGCTGCGTTCCCTCCCCCCCCCCCCCCCCCTGCCCTATGGCTGCTGCCCTGTGCTCCTCCTACAGCCACCGATGATACTTGTGGTCGTCCCTCCAGGACGGACGGGTCCTGGTACGTGAGCCCCTGCGTGAGCAAGCTGTGATGTCTGTTGGTTTATTGCACTAGTTCTGCACCGAAAGTTTTCTGTTTCCCTCCGATTGTTGCGGGGGGGTTGGGAGAAAAGGTGGCTGTGGGTGATCTATCTATACATTGCCTTTTACATGAGCTGCGGTCCCAGTACTCGCTGGAGCGATTGGACGGGACCGGGTGCCTAGGATTTGTTTTTAGTCCACGAAGCCCACAAATGTAAGACCTTCCACTCTTCACTGACTACGCCATTGTACCGCTCATCAATGGCATTGGTGTGTATCTCCCTGTATGTTACGATGTTGACATTACTTATGACTTCTGCCATGGTGCGCCTTAATTGGACACACTTGTCGATATCGCGGCCTGCCTCCGGGTTGTTGGCGTGACGCAGTGTAATCATTACTTTGCTAAATAAAGGTCTTTCAAAAAAAAAAAAAAAAAAAATAAAAAAGAAAAAAAAATTTTGCAAGGAAAATTAGGACGCAGACCAGTCCCAGAATTGTTACAAATTTACAAATCAAAGTGTCTTTCGACAGCCTTGTATGGCTCAGGAATCTGGGGCTTTACGGATGTACAGCAATTACAAGTGATTGAAAACTCCTTCTTTCGATATTTGTTAGCTGTTCCTAATTCTACTTTTAATTTTATTTGCCATTCGGAGCTGGGTATGTCTTTTATTTCGGACCTGATTAAAATTGAACCCATACTGTTATGGCATAACACACTAGACTACTTTCAACCGTGATATTATCGACGATTGCTTAAGGCTTGAGAAGGCCTCTCTCATTCCCTGGTTTAAGTATATTAAGCAATTATCGAGTAAAATGGGTCACCCGGAATACTATGAGAGACCAGAAAGTTTGGGAGCTATTTCGAGAAAGTTACTGGAAATAGACCGTCTTGCATTTTTACAATCTAAGAGATGGGAGATGGAGAGTGCCAAGCCAACTGTTATGGCTAATCAGTTGACACTGATGTGTGATGGCATTCAACCATACTTGGTTCAGGTGCTGGGAAGTGATGATCGAATGCTAGTGACACGCTTTCATTTGGGGATATTTCACAAACTCACTAGCTTCCCAGTTCTGAATGATTGGTGTAGGAATCTCGAATCATGCCCTTGTGATGATGTATCAAGCCAGTCTACGTTGCGTATACTTTCATTTTGTAAGTTTTATTCTAACCCAAGAAAAAGGTTTATACTACCCTTTTTACAAACTCTGGGTCTAAGACAATGTCGCTCAGCCTTTCTGATTCTACAAATCCTGGATAAAGAAATGTTTATAAAGCCTGTTGTGACTTTTTTGAAATATTTTATAAAGTTCAGGAAATCTATGTGTAACTAATGTGCTAGTTTATAATTTTATGATCTGATGTATTTATTTTAAGGTCATGTTCAATTGATTTTTAATGTTTTTATGTAACTGTGTATCACATATGTACTTTTATGGTTAACTTTTAAATCAAATAAAGCTACTTTTTGAGGAGTGCAAATCTCAAATTTCCACATGCATTGGAATTTAACTATCTTAGTCTCGCCCTACTTGCTTTCTTATAAGTTGCTTGCAGGGAACATATACAGCCCTCATCCCTCGGGATTACCCGTAGGGTTTTGTGTAGTCTGGAAGCAGCTATCGAGAAGTTATGATTGAACCACGAGCCTTGAGTCCTATCTTCCTTCTTAGGGTAGCGTGTTATTTGGATTTTAATCCCTCTCATAATTTCTTCGAAAGCAATTTTAGTCTGGTCCGGTGGAACGCCTATATAAAGACAGGTCATAAACTCCAAATGTTTCTCAGCAAGGCTCATTCACACTTACTCCCCACTTAACACAGAAAAGCCAAATTTATACCATCTATATTCCTAAATGGCCTCTTGCAGAGGAGTCCAAAACAAACAATTAACAGGGCGTTGTCACCAAAATGTGGTTAAACAGGAGTTAAAACAATGTTTAGTGCTGATAGGGAGGATCTTTACTAGCTGACCACAATCACCACATATATATTTGTGATAAGTCCAGGTTTATGTTGATAAGGAATCATCCAATGTAATGTGCAGAAGAAACAATGCCTGGATTCGCCTGCTTTAAAGGCTATAACTGCTTTACAGGATATATCTTGCAACAGTTATAACGCTTCCCTGACTGCAATGTCCGTCCTGCACAGCCAAGGGCGAGATCACATGCTACGCTGGCCTGCTCTAACCCCAGTACAAAGTATGTTCTCACTCCCATTAGGGAAACAAGCATTGGCATAGCTAATAGGTCTCGCTTTTGGAACCTTATAAGTATTTAGCTATGCAGCACAATATCCTTGGTGCAACAACAACTGTTGCATGGCTAAAACACTTATAAGGTCCCAAAGGCGAGACCTATTGGCTATGCCAATGCTTGTTTTGTTTGTTCCTTCTATGTTCGTGAAACATTAATTTACTTACCTGCTGAATGCATGTGTTGCAAATTGTTCATTTTCACAAGCTTCTAATGCTGGAATAATTTGTTGATGAGTTTTTTTTTTTTTTAATTATGCAACTTCATTAGGTTTAGATAAAAATACGCATATATTTTCCACAAATCATTTTATTGAAGTTAATTTCGTTCTGTTTTGCAAATGTGACAAAAGTTGGTCACCATCAAAAATTCTTAGACCGAGAAATAATATTTGTGTCCACCCCTTAAAAAACTGCATACGTTTTGACATTCGTGGATCATGCATAATTTACATCCCCATACATGTTGGGAAAGTTTAGAAATAAATATATCGAGTGAAATGGTATCCAAAATTTGGTATTGTGAAAGAAAAAAATCTATAACTCCTCATAAGCATTTTTTTTCAGTAAATTGCGCGGCAAGCGACCTTTTGGAAAGCTGACAATCTGGGCATCTGAAATAATAATGATGCGGATGGCCAATACATTTGACACTTATACACCTTTGTGCATGATGTATGGAATATGACTTTTTCCAAGTGTAATTCTATCTGAAAAGCATTATGACTGCCCCTCTACTCTTTCTCTTCTACAGCTTGTCTTTGTTGGCTGGCTTTGAAGAGGATAATAATAAAAATAATAATCCACATTTGTAAAGCGTGAACAATAACCCGTAAGGGTCTCTAGGCGCTGGGGGCCTTCGGGAAGATTAAGCAAACTATTGCCCAGAGTCACATGGCGCCGGGGATCGAACCGTAGGATGTTGATCTAACAGGAGACAATACATGTGCAGACAGGAATCTTAACTGTGTAAAACTATTTGGGTCTCAGAGGATTGTCTTTGTTTTCCTGAAAAGCTGAAGGACAACAAGCCAGAAATGGAAATGAGACATCAGGAAATGAGCCCAGGGCGCCCAGGGCAGGGCACACTTCACATGTAGGACTGCAAAGGATGCAAATATGTAGTTACATTATTAATAAAATATTGATGAAAGCATAAAACGCACAGCCTCCATCTTAAAAACAAGCAGGAAGTGGGATAAGGGTGGGGGATAGGGCACATCGCGCGCACTAAGAGGAGAGAGGCACGCAGGCTGGAAAATGGTGTGCACTTTGGCGGCCGCTTTGATGTTCTCAGGGGCCGCGCGGCTCACTGAGAACATCAAAGCGGCTGCGAAAGTGATCACGCAGGCGGACAAATGGTGCGTGCGCCCGGCGCACATGCACTGTAGCTGGTGGCCTGAAAAGTCCTAGTTTGCACTTCCAAAACCCGGCTTACTAAAACTCTCGCCAGTGCAGCGCTAAAGCGCTGGCTCAGGCGAGACCTAAAAAGACATAAGGCCGGCGGTAATATAATAACATTCCCACTAGTGGTGGTTGCTGGTATCAACCATCCCGGAGGCAGCGCCAACAACATTTACAGAAAGGCAATGCTATACAAAGAACAAAGCGTAGTTATACGGGGAAAATTAAGCATGTGCTACGTCAACAAACAAGAATGACTGGAGACAGTATGTTTAGGCTATTCGGACTATTCCATGCACAAAATGTACAAATAAAACAGGCATCACGCAGAGAGAATGTCGTGGTAAAACAGATTTTAGATATGTGCAATGAGCTGGCTATGGGTTTCTAGGCAAAATTTACGGTCATCATTTTGTCCAAAAGGTTAGAGTTGCAACTCGCCCCCCCTCACTGTCACCACCTCACAATTGCCCGCCCAAACCTTGTCTTTCCACCATTTTGCCATGCGCCTCCAGCACATGAAATAACACGAGCTGATAACACGGTGACGAGCTACGCAGCCTGCAGACAGCCTCCGAGCAACTATGACAGCCTTGGATATGAACAAGCGCCGGAGGCGTGTTTTATAAAGAGCTCTTCACCCATGCTCTGATGCTGAATGTGTGCAGCGCCTGTTGCCAATGCTGGTTATGGGAGACCCCAGAGACCTCTTGCCAGTCGCAACCGGCATGACGGGCATGTGGGGGATAGGGTCGCGTGGGTTCGTGGAGGAGCGTCCCGGGATAGTAATTAAAATAAAAAACTTGCCTTCCCCCGGGTCACGCGCCAACGCCTCCGCTCCTGCTGCTCCTGGCCGGGTTTGCATTTTAGCTAGGCAGCCTCCCTCCCCTCCCCAAAGCCAATCACAATGCTGAAATGGCAGCGTTGTGCCCAGTGCCTGTAGGGAAGCCATTTTCTCTATGTAGGCTGCATGCAGCCTACATAGAGAAAAATGGAGATTGTGTATGACTAGTTTGGTCAGCCCCAGAGGGCCGACCAAATAATCAGAGCCCACTGCACTGGGCAAGCCACCCCCCCTACACTCGAGCTACGACTGCCCACCCCCAATCAGGCACTTCTGCTTTCTCACAGTGCGAGAAGCAGAAACATAAAATGGTAAAACTACGAGAAAGCAGTGGGGCGACACCCCACGCCTCAATGGAGGAGCCGCCTGTTCGAGTTTACATTGATCACACTGGTCAACTTAACCCAATGAATATAAATGCATATTGGTAGCAATAGTCTATTCATGTGGGTGTGTGCTCATGTGGTGTCTTCGATCCTACTATGGCTCTATGGCTTGTGATTTGTTATTGCCTGATGCCACCACAGCGTGAGTTATTTTTGGCCAAGGGCTGGAGGGATACACTGAAGCGTACTCCTCCTACTGGCAAGTATTTTGTGATGAAACAATTACTCAAAAGATCTTCTTGAAAAAAATACACAAAAAACATTATAGGAAGGAGAAAACACTCTGGGTGTGGTTTTGCATAGTGGAATGACTGTGGGAACATATGAAGGCCTGGATGCTGCAACCGACCAACACCCCCTTTGAAACAGAGTACACATTGCCCGCTCAGAAAATGCTATGGCAAGGTGTTGACTGTGAGCAGCTAATGATGACACTAGCTCTTGTCCTGAATTATGTTTCTTAAAAGCTGACCATGCTTTTCCTAGAAGAGCGTAAAAAGTAAGCAGAGTGATGGATTGGCCTACATGAAAGGGAGTGACCATTTTGGGTAGAAAGAAAGCTCTCATATGAAGCACCAGTTTGTCTGGGTAAACTCTAAAGTCGAGGGGGCTTGGATGATATAACCTGAAGCTCACCGTCCCTCTGGGCAGATATTATAGCCATGAGAAAGGCTGTTCTGATTGTAAGAACACTGAGAGGACAATTGTACTTAGGCACAAAAGGAGCACACATAAGACCAGTGAGGACAAGATTGAGGTCCCACTGGGCCATAATGAAAGGGGAAGGTGTAAACAAATGTCGCAAACCTTTTTACAATAGGGCATTTGAAGAGTGATGGCTGGTCAGATAACCACAAAAAGCAGGAATAGCAGAGAGATAGATCTTTAGAGTGCCCAGAGCAGAGCCCTCCTGGGCAAGAGAAAGGATGAAAAGGAGAAACAGAGAACGGGGATTGATCTGTCTTTCTGTAAACCATGCCACACATTTTCTCCAATGGCAGGAGTATAACGTCCTGATTGGAGGACCGATGGCTATGTTCAACAGCTCGGGATACCAGACTCTCTGTGCCCAATCAAGAGCCACAAGGATGACTTGGGCCTGATTGTTCCTAATCGTCTTGAGAACTCTTTGCAGGAATGGTATATCGGGCATATAGGACACCTGAGTTCCTCTTGAGACAACAAGAGTCTTCGAGCGAGAACTGCCTTGGAAACTCCAGCATGCAGAACTGCTGACATTGTGCATTCTCCGCGGTGGAGAACAGATCTAACCAAGGCTTTCCCACTGCGGAAATAGACCTTGCACCACCTCCAGATGGAGACGCCATTTGTCACCCACTAGCATCTTTGGTTGAATTCATTGGCCCTGGTGTTCAAAGAGTTCACCAGATGTTGAACCACCAAGGGTATTCCCTGGTGGTCCAGCCATGTCCAAAGACGCAGGGTCTCCTGACAAAGGGACATGGCCCCACCCTGTTTGTTGCAGTACCACATGGCGATGGTATTTGCCAGTGAATACCTGCACTAGTCTACCATTGATGGAGGGTAGAAAGGCTTTCAATGCCAATCTGATTGCTCAGAGGTCTAACAGATTGGTCTCTGGCAGAAGCCAGACTCCACATCAGAGTCCTCTGATATCCATCTCTCCTAGATGGCCACCCCATCCCAGAAGTGATACATCTGTCACTATTGTCAGATCTGGTTGGGGAAGGGGTCTGCTGCTGACCCAGTTGGGGTTCTTAAGCCACCACTGCAGGTTTTTTGCAGTTCCTTCCGATATCTAGACCATGTCAGAGATTCCACTGATTCTGTGCCCACAGGACCTTCATGTCCCATTGCAGAGATCACATATGCCAGTGGGCATGTCACCAGCAGGAGGCCATGAGACTCAGCTGTCTCAGAGTCAGTCTCCCTCAAATCCAAGATAAAGGTTGAAGCATCGGTACCATAGCCTGAATATCCTGGACTCGCTGTTCGGGAGGAGAAGCCAGAAACTGCACGGTGTCTACAATGGCTCTGATGAAAAGAAGCATCTGAGAGGGAGTCAGGTGTCACTTCAGCATGTTGATAGTGAACTCCAGAGATTGCAGAAGGTCTGCAATAGTCTGGAGGTGGGACACAACAGCCTGGGGCGAGCCTGCATTCAAAAGAAAGTCGTGGAGGTAGGGGGAAGTCTGGCACCCCTGATCTCCACAGATAAGCTGCAATCACCTTGGTGAACACCCATGGGGCACTGGTGAGGCCACAGGCAAGCACAGCAAACTGAAAATGCTTTTGGCCCACCGTGAGCTGCAGATAACCCCTTTGGGCAGGCAGGACGGGGATATGAAAGTATGTGCCCTGCAAGCCCAAAGCTTCCATCCAATCTCCTGGGTCGAGGGTAGACAGGACCTGAGCTAGTGTGAGCCTTTTGAACTTCTTCTTGAGGGAGAAATTTAGAGGGAACAGGTCTAGGATAGGACAAAGGCCCCCATCCTTTATGGGCACGACAAAGTAACAAGAATAACAAACACAACCTACTTCTTGCATCTGAACCAAGAAAGCTGTCACTTCCTGGCAGAGAAGAGATAAGTGATCCTCAGTCAGCCTGTCACAAGTTGGTGATATGAGGGGGTTGTCATAAAGATGAGGGAGTAACCCCTTTGGATGATCTGCAAAACTTACCCGTCCAATGTTATGGACCACCAGCGGGACAGGTGATGGCAAATCCTGCCACCCACTGGGTGCACATGATGACAGGAGGGCAGATTACCAGAGTTTAGTGGCTGTGGTTGCCTGGGGGAGAGGAGGAGGATGGGTAGTGGTGGACTGACCTGACCACTGGATGCCCGTCCCACGCGGTCTGTGGATACCGCATTCTCGGCCACGCAGTGCCAAGAAGGGTGCGCGGTGCAGTGGCTGAGGGGATATGGACACAGTTGGAAACCCCTTCCATAGCCACAAAAGGAGTGAAAGGCAGATTGGGAGTGGCGAGGGGCCATGTAAAGGCCCAAGGACCTGCCCGTAGTCCTGCTGTCCTTAAAGTGCTCCAGCGCTGAATCCGCCTGATCTCCGAAGAGATGAGAGCTATCAAAGGGCATGTCCATAGGTGATGCTTGCATATCCCTAGAAAAGCCAGTCGTCCTCAACCAGGTGTGGCATTGTAAAGCTACTGTTGATGAAACCGCTCTGTCCAGTGTGTTGGTCATGTCGAGTCCATATAGTATTGTGAATTTAGCCACGTCCCTCCCGATGGCTACAGCCTGGGAGAGTACGGCCCGTCCTCCTCTAGGACCGTTTGCAGCACCTGTGCAACCATATCCCACAGAGCATGGGAATAGTGGCCCAAAAGGCACAAGGTGTTGACAGACTGCAATGCCAGGCTGGTGGAAGAAAACCTATTCTTCCCTAAAGTATCCAGCTTCTTGGATCCCCGATCCGATGGTGCGGTTGGGAATGTGCCAGGATTTATGTGGGAGGTGGATGCTTGGTTCACTTAGCTTTCTGGGGTGAGATGTTGTGTGAGGAAGTTTGAGTCCTCTGGACCATAGCAGTGTCAGGCAGTCATGTTGTTCACAGGAGCCCCTGTGCTGGACTTGGACCAAGTTCTAAGCAGGTCATCAGTAAGTGTCTCATTAAAAGGGAGAAGTGGTTCTGCAGGGGGAGAGGTTCTGCAGGGGGAGAAAGCATGCCAGTATCTGGAGAAGTGTCCAGTCCACTGGCTTCACCCAGATCCTCATACCAGTCCAGGGTGTCATAAGGATGGTATTCTTCAGAGACTCAAGTCCTAACCCATAAGAATAGGACTTAGGCTCCGGCCTGGAAGCTATGGCTCGAATCTGTACCAGAGTTGGACGATGCCCCTCTGTCTCGGAATGCAGGATTATATTGGGGACTGCACTGTGGAAGGTCGAGGTGGTACGGCCAGCGCCGGTCTTGATCCATGAATGGATCCCAGGCGCCTGACTGGGACCAGAGGTGTCAGCGTGGAACCTGAAGAGCCCCTGCAGGCACCAGAAGGAAAAGGCCACCCATATATGAGGTGCATGGCCTTATAGAATTCTTAGTTGGGCGGTGGTCACTCCTGGAAAATCTGGGATGTGTTGAGACAGCCCAGGCGCTGGCTCAACTGCGGAATCAATACTAGACTATGGATGCTCTCTAGTCTTGTTTGCCAACAACCGTGGAGAAGTCAAAGATCTCTTCGACTTCTTCTTGTGGTGGTGTGACATACTCTAGTGACCTGGCTACTTCAAGTGTGACAAGGATCTTGGACTCCTTGACCACTCCAGGGACTTTCTTCTCGATCAGGATCTCGATTGTCCTAGCATTGCACGTCGAGCCACCATGAGCTTGATGAACCACTCCCTCAAGGCCTTTGGGTGCATGGCAAGGCAGTCTGCGGAGGCCTTCGGGTCATGGTTGCGCTCGTGGCACCAGAGGCACACAAGGTGCGGGACTGTCACCAACATAGATTGTTGCTCGGCGCAGCAGGGCTTAAAGCCGGCCTTCCCTGATGACATCCTGCCACACCAAGAGGAAAACCTCAAGAAGACTTTGAGAAAAGTCGAAAAAAATGTAGTCAAAAAATGACTAAGGTGTAGCTCTTCCACAGATCAGTGCTGAGTGGCACGGAAAGAAAAACATGACGTCGGCGCACTGGGGTAGCTCCTCTTAAGGCTCCACACGTCACTTACAGCTCCGACACGACGTAGAACAGAACGATGTGACCTACCGACACGCAGGGATATTGCACACAAAAGAAATTCCAGATCCAGTCTGACGCCTGAGGATAATTCTAAGGTAAGGAATCTGCAGGTAGAAGCCCGACTGGAACCGCATTGCGCCACCTGGATGCACTACACAGTGACAGCTGAGAAAGCTTTTCTGTACCAGCCTGACACCTGGTTCGTATGCTAAAAACGAGCAATCTGCAGCAGGATTATATATTCACAAAAATATTGTTACTGAAGCTCAGTAACTTTTGCATTATCACCCCTTTTAATGAGGGAAAAAGAGACCAGTTCCAATTGACTCTGTGCATCCTTGCTATGTGACCCATCTTCTTTAATCTCCATACAGGCACATATATTGTGAGTTGCACTCCAGTTAGAGAACTGCCCTCCTAAAATGCATGTCCAAATGCAGCTCAACAACTGGCAACTGTGGTGGTTGAAAATGACTGTGAGCATCAAGCAAATTTTACAGCAGTACCTGCAGCGCTATCCGAGACCCACCAGGCTTAGAATCAGGGCTGTCTGAGTGCAAATCATCTTTTATGACAGGGCATAGTAATATGCCAGTTGACAATTTCTAAGCATACAGACTGTTCCCATGAGTAGCATGGTCAGTAATGATTTGTATAATGTAGGCCTTTGTGTAGAGTGACATGGTGTGTGAAAGCGATGGACTGTGTTTAGCCGCTGGTGATTGCCAGTGGCTGAGAGCTATTCAAGCATTCCATCCACTGAAATATGGTGTCTATTGGAAATAATTGGATTACCAGCTATTTAGGAGTGGAAGAGACTTTTTTTAATGCCACACACTTTTCATCTCCTCCTAGTTGACACTGTATCCTTAGGACCGTTTTGCTGGTCATTGGTAATAGAATTTCCAATTAGATATATAGTCCAGCGTCTTGTAATATGATACAGATCATGTTGTGCATTCTGGGATTTTCAGGGATATGTTCTATTATAAAAGACTGGCTCCTACTTATACCCAATGTTATAGGAGTGGCGTACCCATATTGTTCTGACATGGAACAATATGCCTGAATTTGTGGCCAAACTTTCCTGTTTTAAAGGGCCTTTAAAATATTGATTTGATCCAGACACATACTTCTATAATCAAAGATACACAAACCTGATTTGCCTGTTTCTTTATTGACATAAAACATGTGCTTGTAAACAAGTATGTAGAACATTGTTACTTACCGTGGGGGGAAATGATTTCACTACAAAGCATATGGGGATGTGAAAATGGCATATTTGAGGAACTGACATTTTTCTCCCAGCTTATTGCTTTAAAGATTTAACATTTTTAAATTATACTATTCATCAAAACACAAGAATTGTTTTTTGAAGTGCCAGGGAATCGATAGTTCCAATTGTAGCACATCAAAATATTCACATTTTCTAAATTTGAAATGGGTACAATGTTTAGTAGCAAAGATATATTGCCCCCTTAATCACCAATGGCTCTTTTCAAATGCTAACCAATGAATCGAAGGGTATATGCATTTAAAACCTTCATAGGACTGAATGTGACAAACAGTTTGCCAAAGGTGTTGCAGGCCCGAGCTAATAAAGAAGATCCCATATATGGTAAAGTTTCAGGATTGATCTAAAGGACACCGTTTAGCTGTAGATTTATATCACACTGAATCGTTAAAAGAACATCTGAATGAAAATGATTTCCTACTGGTCCTAAGAAGGAGAGATCCACAAGAGACCTAATATGTGCAGTCATGGCTCTCGTGCAAAAATGATCCCAGTCTGATAAAGAGGGGAATAGGCGAATCAGGGAAATGTATATTGATCCTTTCACTTCCAAGGTTTCTATGCATTTCAATGCATTTTAAAGCTCATTTCTGTGTCATACGGGAAGTAAAATGGGCCACAACGTCACATGGAATAATACATGGTGACCCTAGAATGTTGAATAATATACAGTGTCCCAGTTGACGTTTATACTTCGGAAGAGTAGAAACAAGGAGCATTGGTAATATAGAACTATATTTGCATTGCAATCTTCATAACAGTTTCAGAAAATTCACCTAGTGTCACTAACATTATAATTCACACATTTTGTATCCTTATGGGTTGAATGCTAAGCAAGAACTATAATCAAAAGACTGAAGATACAATTTGGCCTCTGTATAGGAGTTAGATATTTCTCCTTTCACCTCATATGAAAAGCCTAGTATATGGTTTAGTGGGGGAACCCAAAAATACACCAGACCTGGGTTAATTGCAGTACAAAATGAAGTGGTCTCAGTGGAAATAAACTCCGCATATAATCCAACATCACCTTTAGTAAATCAAATTTAACAATGTGTTCATTTTTGTAGAGAAAAATGTTATTCAAATTCAACTAGCAGCACAAATGTCTGCATAGTTATGGAAAGGTGCTCCAAGGAAGGATAGTGGGGGAGTGCTCCAAGGGTATGGGTTGGTGAGGGCTGGTGAAGAAGGAAGCGCAATGTGCAATATATACATCAACAACTAGCAGTAGCCTAGCCAGCCATTATGAAGGCAAAATATACATGAGACCACAGTAGTTTAGTGTCACAGTAAATCAATCACGTTTGACTGTATGTGGAAGCACATGTCTTAAGTGTAGATGTTCGCCTTTCTTCAGGAAGGCCTGTAGAAACTCTTAAGACAAGAGCATTGTGCATTCTACATGGAAGGCTATAATGGGCAATTTCTTTAGATTGCATTTAAAAAATGGTAAGTGATACGAACGTGTGTGTATATATATACATACCTGTGATCAAGGCTAGTGATGCCGAAACATTAGGAACAGGAAGCATGCTGTGCTGCTGGATTTCGAAATAAAGCCGCATTTCCAGTATTGGACCTCTATTGGTGTTGTGCATTTGGAGGTGCTTTGATGGGCGGTTCCGAGCTCATTGCTAGAGGCCGCCCTGAAAGGCCGGGGGCTCCGGAATCGGAAAATGTTGTGTGGATATTAATTGAGGAGCATTACCCACTCACGCGGCCATGCCTGCTAAGGAAGCCACTGTGGTAAAAAATGAGCGCGTGCTGGAAGGGATTTAAGATGGATTATTTCCCTCTATGATCGTGCTGGTGAATGAGGTTTGTTTCGAGCCATCTGTAGAATGACAGCACTACGCGAGAGACACATACTCACCTGACTGTTTTCTCTCATAAAGATTCCACTTTCAAACAGTGCTATTACCAACTAAGAACATTTAAGTATGGTGATATAAACGAGGACTTCCAGATTTTTTATTCGAAGGAATTCACAATGCCCTGTGGGACTTGTATTTTTTCACTTTCAGTCACGTGATTAAGTACTTTTAAAGCACGCACGAGCAAATAATTTGTTTGCCTTCCACCTGTGATCAAGGCTAGTGATGCTGAAAAGTTAGGAACAGGAAGCATGCTGTGCTGCTGGATGTCAAAATAAAGCCGCATTTCCAGTATTGGGCCTCTATTGGTGTTGTGCATTTGGAGGTGCTTTGATGGGCGGTTCAGAGCCCATTGCTAGAGGCCGCCCTGAAGGGTCGGGGGCTCCGGAATCAGAAAATGTTGTGTGGATATATATATATATATATATATATCTCGCTCCAAGTTTGCCCGCAAGCAAGGACGCACTCAACAGCAGAATCACGGGTAAGAGTGAGCATCACAGTCTGATGTTATTTGCAGCTCTCATGTCGGTGATATTAGCCTGACGCATTTCTGAACTTCTTGTTCTCATCAGAGGCTCGACAAATGAGTTCGTGCTGACACACCCACGCATTTATACATAATTTGGCGCCCTCTGATGGACTTCAGCACAATGCTTGCTGGGTATTGTAGTGTGTGTCAAAATCATTAGTCCACTGATGGATGCACGTTTATTTAAAAGCTGTTGTTCATCTAAGCCCTTAGATGGGCCTCGGAATGCGTGCCACTCGTAAATCCCTTTACATACTGTTCCACTGCTTTGGGCACGGCAGAATTTCCTGCCCCGTGACCCCCAGGGATCAAGGGGTGGTGCATCCTTCACGGCCTGACCGCCGCGTATAACATCTCGCTCCAAGTTTGCCCGCAGGCAAGGACGCACTCAACAGCAGAATCACGGGTAAGAGTGAGCATCACAGTCTGATGTTATTTGCAGCTCTCCTGTCGGTGATATTAGCCTGACGCATTTCTGAACTTCTTGTTCTCATCAGAGGCTCGACAAATGAGTTTGTGCTGACACACCCACGCATTTATACATAATTTGGTGCCCTCTGATGGACTTCAGCACAATGCTTGCTGGGTTTTGTAGTGTGTGTCAAAATCATTAGTCCACTGATGGATGCACGTTTATTTAAAAGCTGTAGTTCATCTAAGCCATTAGATGGGCCTCGGAATGCGTGCCACTCGTAAATCCCTTTACATACTGTTCCACTGCTTTGGGCACGGCAGAATTTCCTGCCCCGTGACCCCCAGGGATCAAGGGGTGGTGCATCCTTCACGGCCTGACCGCCGCGTATAACATCTCGCTCCAAGTTTGCCCGCAGGCAAGGACGCACTCAACAGCAGAATCACGGGTAAGAGTGAGCATCACAGTCTGATGTTATTTGCAGCTCTCATGTCGGTGATATTAGCCTGATGCATTTCTGAACTTCTTGTTCTCATCAGAGGCTCGACAAATGAGTTCGTACTGACACACCCACGCATTTATACATAATTTGGCGCCCTCTGATGGACTTCAGCACAATGCTTGCTGGGTTTTGTAGTGTGTGTCAAAATCATTAGTCCACTGATGGATGCACGTTTATTTAAAAGCTGTTGTTCATCTAAGCCCTTAGATGGGCCTCGGAATGCGTGCCACTCGTAAATCCCTTTACATACTGTTCCACTGCTTTGGGCACGGCAGAATTTCCTGCCCCGTGACCCCCAGGGATCAAGGGGTGGTGCATCCTTCACGGCCTGACCGCCGCGTATAACATCTCGCTCCAAGTTTGCCCGCAGGCAAGGATGCACTCAACAGCAGAATCACGGGTAAGAGTGAGCATCACAGTCTGATGTTATTTGCAGCTCTCCTGTCGGTGATATTAGCCTGACGCGTTTCTGAACTTCTTGTTCTCATCAGATGCTCGACAAATGAGTTTGTGCTGACCCACCCACGCATTTATACATAATTTGGCGCCCTCTGATGGACTTCAGTGCAATGCTTGTTGCGTTTTGTAGTGTGTGTCAAAATCATTAGTCCACTGATGGATGCACGTTTATTTAAAAGCTGTTGTTCATCTAAGCCCTTAGATGGGCCTCAGAATGCGTGCCACTCGTAAATCCCTTTACATACTGTTCCACTTCTTTGGGCTCGGCAGAATTTCCGGGCCCCGTGACCCCCACGGATCAAGGGGTGGTGCATCCTTCGCGGGCAGGCCGCCGCGTATAACATCTCGCTCCAAGTTTGCCTGCAGGCAAGGATGCACTCAACAGCAGAATCACGGACGGGTAAGAGTGAGCATCACAGTCTGATGTTATTTGCAGCTCTCATGTCGGTGATATTAGCCTGACGTGTTTCTGAACTTCTTGTTCTCATCAGAGGCTCGACAAATGAGTTTGTGCTGACACACCCACGCATTTATACATAATTTGGCGCCCTCTGATGGACTTCAGCGCAATGCTTGCTGGGTTTTGTAGTGTGTGTCAAAATGATTAGTCCACAGATGGATGCACGTTTATTTAAAAGCAGTTGTTCATCTAAGCCCTTAGATGGGCCTCGGAATGCGTGCCACTCGTAAATCCCTTTACATACTGTTCCACTTCTTTGGGCTCGGCAGAATTTCCGGGCCCCGTGACCCCCAGGGATCAAGGGGTGGTGCATCCTTCGCGGCCGGGCCGCCGCGTATAACATCTCGCTCCAAGTTTGCCCACAGGCAAGGACTTTGATGGGCTGTTCCGAGCCCATTGCTAGAGGCCGCCCTGAAGGGTCGGGGGCTCCGGAATCAGAAAATGTTGTGACGGATTTCATCTGTTCATGGGTTTTTCCTGTCTTTTTCTGACAATTCTTTTGTTATCAGTCACATAAAATGCCAACCTTATTTGACAAGTGTATTGCTTGTGGATGAAAAGGCGAAGTCAGACCCTCATGATGTCTGCATCAACTCCCTTCCTGAAAGTCATGTTCCTGACAGATGATCACACTCCGGGACGTTTTCCTGATGTGCCCTGAAGGAAAGGGAGAATATTCGCCTCCATGGTACAGAGTGGCGATGCAGGCAGCAGATGCAGTCTGAAGGTGGGATATCCAGAGAGTGAAGAGAGGGTCAGTCCTCTACCAGAAATCTTCCACCTTCCTCTGAGGACTCTGGGCATGGGAAATCCAAAAAGAGAATCACAGCCTAAAAACAACGTCGAAAGCATTGACATCAAAACAAGGTAGCATACCTACATGTTCACCTTCAAGGGATGGGTTGACATTGAAGAGGAGGCGAGGGTCGATGTCAAGCCATAGAAGGTCGACATCGAAGGAGACTACGATATCAAGGCGCAGAAGAAGTTTGACATCGAGACGTAGGAGAGTGTTGACATTCAGGAGTCTGTCAATGTCAAGAACATCTAGACTAGTGGAAAAGGTCAAAACAATCAAGGCACAGTCATTTACCATCATCCCCAGAATCTGCTCCATTGAGGCTGTAAAACAAGTAGAGCCCTCCAGAAAATGACCCACTGTTTCTCAGCTCAGATCCACCCCCAAATTCTGTGGTCATCCTTGCGGCTAAGAAAACCGATTCTGCCACTCCTTTGTCTACAGTGCCACCAGACAAGGAGAGTAAAAAGTTGAATTCAGTGGGGCGCAAGGTTTGCGGTGCAGCTGTCATCACCATGAAGGCAGCAAGTGCATTGGCTCTACTTGGCAGATACAATGGAGCCTTGTGGGAGTCATAACAAAAATTTGCAGCAAGCTCCCTAGAGATAAGATAAAGGACTTCCTCAAAGTGTTCAATTAGGGTATGATGGTCTCCAACAAAATCATCAGCGCTGCTGCTGATTTATCATTACTGTCAAACACAGGGGGGTTGGGCCTATCTTCACGTCCCCACTAGGCCACTAATTAAGCTAATAACAAAGAATCGTGTGGACGTGTTATTTTTCTAGATGTCTTTAAATAAACCCTTTTTACACATAAACCGGGTTTAGTGTATTTATTTCACTTTTTACTTTTAACGTTAGTTAAATTACGTACATCAAAAACATTAATTCATGTCACAAGAAAAAGACATACATTATAATTCAACATTCCATCAAATCATAAATACCGAAAAATTTACATTTGACAAATTACTAACGAAAACTTCATTGATAACATGAATGACCAGTCCTTAAGTAAGAAAAGCAACAATAGCGGTGCAGTAGGTCAAATAGAAGTCTGAATTCATACTTACAACTTTTCAATATTCCATTACATTGTAGAGACTGACCAAGTCCTGGTCCTGAAGAGAATCCTCAAATGAATACAGGGTTCAGAAACGCGTCGACCACACACAGCTAGCCGCAACCATCACAACTTCACTGAATGATACAGTGTGTAAACAAGGTATTCAGCCTGTTGCAATCCCATTGTCGACTAGCTAGCTTTAGCAGGTTGCAGTAATGTAAATTGAAAAGAAGTCTGCACCGCTATTGTTTCTTTTCTTACTTAAGGACTGGTCATTCATGTTATCAATGAAGTTTTTGTTATGTATTTATCAAATGTAAATTTTTCGGTACTTATGATTTGATGGAATTTTGAATTATAATGTATGCCTTTTTCTTGTGACATGAGTTAATGTTTTTGATGTATGTACTTTAACTAACGTTAAAGGTAAAAAGTGAAATAAATACACTAAACCCTGTTAAGTGTTAAAAGGGTTTATTTAAAGACATCTAGAAAAATAACACGTCCTCACGATTCTTTGTTATTAGATTTATTATTACTAGCAGCCCATGAATACTGCCACGCGGTGACCTTGAGAAGGCATTCAGGGCTCCACCTTGGAGCCCTTAAACATGAATCCCAGCAACTTATTCTTAACCTTCTGTTTTACTCTATTTGGTATTCATACAGACGACAAAATTACCCGTTTGAAGTCTTAAATAGAGACTCTAGTGGCAGTAGGTCTCGAAAAGCAGAAAGAACAGAGAAGGCCCTTGTGCAGAATCTGTAGTTCCACTAGTGATCTGATTACATGCCAAAAGAATGCACACACTCGCTTTTTAGCACGGGGTTACGCTGATAAAGACATCATCGCGGCCACCAGAAAAGCTAACTCTACACCCAGGGAGGTAGTCCTAAATGGTCGGCCCAACATGAGTCAAGATAATACTGATGTGCCTATGGATTTGACTAGCCCAGGCACTGTTAAAACCCGCCTGATCATTACCCATAACACAGAGGAGCGCGCCATCAGGTCCATCATCAATAAACTTTGGGGTATAATTAAAACTGATCCTACCCTTGTTCCAACGGTAGCACAACGCCCTGACATCACCTTCAGGAGAGCGTTCTCTATGCGGTATGCCCTGGTGAGAAGCAGCCCTGAGGTGGTCACCAAATCTAGTTGGTTATCTGACATCAAAGGGTTCTTCAAATACAATAGTTGCCGAGCATGAAAATTTGGAGTCAACACTAGTCAGATCACTGCCACTTTCCGTGCAGAGCCCATTACCATCAAACATAACCTGACTTGCAGAATCAAGTTCGCAGTCTATGTTCTAGAATGTAAGTATAACCTCAGGTACGTGGGCAGCACTAAGCTGCAGGTACAACTACGCATCCTACAACACCTTAGGGCGATAGTCAACAGTGACCCCACGTTTCCAGTTGAACAACACTTTTTTAAGGAAGTCCATAGTAACAACCTGGAGCACCTTAAATATTTTGTGGTAGATTGCGTACCCCCACTCAGGCGTGGCAGAACCGTGAAAGACAAATCCGACAACTGGAAACCAGATACATTCTAGAACTTAATACCAAGACTCCTGCAGGTCTTAACATGAATGAAGACTTGTTTAATCATCTTTAAAGCTGACACTTATTTTACACCCTCTAAGCTGTCTCCCTCATGTCCATTTATGTTTCTGATAATTGCCACCTCACCTGTCTTGGCATTATGGTTTTACTGATCAGGCAATTGTGTGATGTTATCACTGTATTTTTACTGGTATTCTCACTTATATTATGCACCATGTATTACCGTGGCTCAGATCAGTTCTTAATGTAAGGCCCACCACACTCAACATGATTATGTCACTCTGTACTTTACCTTTTTGCGCTGTATTTGCTGTCTCGTTGTACATACTTTAAAGTTTGGGGTTTTGGGTATCCGGCCCAGTCACTGCCTCAGGAACGGTTTCTCTGCTCATGCGTAGCCCCTTTGATACCACACATATTTCAGGCATTTCTCTCGTCTGATAGCTTGGTTTATCCAGATTAGTTTTTAATT
Organism: Triturus cristatus; assembly: GCF_964204655.1. Taxonomy (NCBI): domain Eukaryota; kingdom Metazoa; phylum Chordata; class Amphibia; order Caudata; family Salamandridae; genus Triturus; species Triturus cristatus. The sequence continues at coordinate 715,604,991 of NC_140583.1, forward strand.
CCCGTCTTACAACCCATTTTAAAACACGTTTAGTACCCGACGCACACTCACCTCGCCATGAGTAACTGCGGTTGATCTCGGCATGCAGGGTTGAAAGCGCTCTCCCTCACACTCTTTCTGCACTCCAGCATTTCCCACTGGCGTAACGAAACTCGAGGGGGCCTCCCTGCAAGGCACATGGAGGGGCCCCCTCCAGGCTTATTCAGGAGCTCTGCAGACCGAGTGTTGTGCAGAGGGGGCCCCCTGGAGCATGCCCCCCCCCCGCACCGCGGGGGCTTCGGGGCCTGTGTTACGCTCCAGGCATTTCCCTTGCTCTTCTCCTTTGTTCCCCCTTTTCCATTCACACACGGGTAGTTTGGTTGGTAGTGCTTTTTCACTCAGACCCTGTCGTCAGGGTGGACTACAACCATTCAGACACTGCTAGAAGAAGACATTACAAGGCGCATTTGTGCCGAGTATTTTCCTCATATATCCAGTGACAGCGCATAAACAGGCGTGTAATTTTGGAACCTTAGGCTTCAATATGAGCGTGCTATTCCAGGCCGCTGTTCAAGCGCACATATTATTTTATTCGATTCTATTTTTCTTCCGCATATGAGGATTGTACTCGACATTTCCATAGCAGTTTAGTGTTTTCACCATATGACTGTTAATGTGCACGCATTCCCAGCGTCAAACAGATAAATCTTGCTAATTTTGTGCAATGTCAGTCTTGTTTTGTTTAGAGTTAATAGAATCTACCGTGCTGAATTTAGGTCCAAACACTGTACTAATCGCTGTCACTGTATGTTTTTGCAATGTCACGAGCTACATTAGTCTATTGTTTATGTCTGCTCCGAAGCTGCTCTACGGCATATTTGATGTCTTTCACATGTGAATCAGTTAATTTACAGCATGCCGTAGGTGCATCGTAATGCTGTTCACCAATTACAGACACTGAAAAGTCACTACCCTTCCCTGTATATAAACCCTGTCACTATTGCAGCGCGCTATGTGATCAAGGCCGCAGGCTTGCGGTTGAAACGCGTCATCCTGAAATAAACCTGCAATAAATCTTTCTTTCTGCATCTACAAACGGAGTCTGTGCCTGTGATTTACCCGGTGGGGTACAATTTTGGGATTCTGTAGTATATATATATATATATATATATATATATGTTCCACAAGATGCCCCCAGTTTAGAGACGCCACTCCACAGCAGATGGTTCACTGAGCCTTTATTCATAAAACCGGCACAATAATTCCAATTCATTCACAAGCCCTGACGCGTTTCAAAGCCACTGCTTCTTCTTCATAGGGCAAAGGTCAGGCAGGCACGGAAAAAACACAACTTCAATTTCCGCTTTATGTATGCACTCTCCAGTGAGTGGCATACTGGGAGTTGTGGTTCAAATATAACCCATTGGTGGGCTCCGTTTTTACTTGCCAGCTAATTTTCTTTAATTACACTTTTCATGCTTTCAAGCCCTCCGGTGGGCCTCAGAAGGATTGTCCGATTTCAAATTTAAATCCGCCGTGCTGATAACAGGCTGTACTTACAGCCATTCAGTCCTGCATCATATTTCCACAGGTGGTGCAATCTCCCGCGGCTGGGCCTGCCGCGCATCACATGTTCCACAAGATGCCCCCAGTTTAGAGACGCCACTCCACAGCAGATGGTTCACTGAGCCTTTATTCATAAAACCGGCACAATAATTCCAATTCATTCACAAGCCCTGACGCGTTTCAAAGCCACTGCTTCTTCTTCATAGGGCAAAGGTCAGGCAGGCACGGAAAAAACACAACTTCAATTTCCGCTTTATGTATGCACTCTCCAGTGAGTGGCATACTGGGAGTTGTGGTTCAAATATAACCCATTGGTGGGCTCCGTTTTTACTTGCCAGCTAATTTTCTTTAATTACACTTTTCATGCTTTCAAGCCCTCCGGTGGGCCTCAGAAGGATTGTCCGATTTCAAATTTAAATCCGCCGTGCTGATAACAGGCTGTACTTACAGCCATTCAGTCCTGCATCATATTTCCACAGGTGGTGCAATCTCCCGCGGCTGGGCCTGCCGCGCATCACATGTTCCACAAGATGCCCCCAGTTTAGAGACGCCACTCCACAGCAGATGGTTCACTGAGCCTTTATTCATAAAACCGGCACAATAATTCCAATTCATTCACAAGCCCTGACGCGTTTCAAAGCCACTGCTTCTTCTTCATAGGGCAAAGGTCAGGCAGGCACGGAAAAAACACAACTTCAATTTCCGCTTTATGTATGCACTCTCCAGTGAGTGGCATACTGGGAGTTGTGGTTCAAATATAACCCATTGGTGGGCTCCGTTTTTACTTGCCAGCTAATTTTCTTTAATTACACTTTTCATGCTTTCAAGCCCTCCGGTGGGCCTCAGAAGGATTGTCCGATTTCAAATTTAAATCCGCCGTGCTGATAACAGGCTGTACTTACAGCCATTCAGTCCTGCATCATATTTCCACAGGTGGTGCAATCTCCCGCGGCTGGGCCTGCCGCGCATCACATGTTCCACAAGATGCCCCCAGTTTAGAGACGCCACTCCACAGCAGATGGTTCACTGAGCCTTTATTCATAAAACCGGCACAATAATTCCAATTCATTCACAAGCCCTGACGCGTTTCAAAGCCACTGCTTCTTCTTCATAGGGCAAAGGTCAGGCAGGCACGGAAAAAACACAACTTCAATTTCCGCTTTATGTATGCACTCTCCAGTGAGTGGCATACTGGGAGTTGTGGTTCAAATATAACCCATTGGTGGGCTCCGTTTTTACTTGCCAGCTAATTTTCTTTAATTACACTTTTCATGCTTTCAAGCCCTCCGGTGGGCCTCAGAAGGATTGTCCGATTTCAAATTTAAATCCGCCGTGCTGATAACAGGCTGTACTTACAGCCATTCAGTCCTGCATCATATTTCCACAGGTGGTGCAATCTCCCGCGGCTGGGCCTGCCGCGCATCACATGTTCCACAAGATGCCCCCAGTTTAGAGACGCCACTCCACAGCAGATGGTTCACTGAGCCTTTATTCATAAAACCGGCACAATAATTCCAATTCATTCACAAGCCCTGACGCGTTTCAAAGCCACTGCTTCTTCTTCATAGGGCAAAGGTCAGGCAGGCACGGAAAAAACACAACTTCAATTTCCGCTTTATGTATGCACTCTCCAGTGAGTGGCATACTGGGAGTTGTGGTTCAAATATAACCCATTGGTGGGCTCCGTTTTTACTTGCCAGCTAATTTTCTTTAATTACACTTTTCATGCTTTCAAGCCCTCCGGTGGGCCTCAGAAGGATTGTCCGATTTCAAATTTAAATCCGCCGTGCTGATAACAGGCTGTACTTACAGCCATTCAGTCCTGCATCATATTTCCACAGGTGGTGCAATCTCCCGCGGCTGGGCCTGCCGCGCATCACATGTTCCACAAGATGCCCCCAGTTTAGAGACGCCACTCCACAGCAGATGGTTCACTGAGCCTTTATTCATAAAACCGGCACAATAATTCCAATTCATTCACAAGCCCTGACGCGTTTCAAAGCCACTGCTTCTTCTTCATAGGGCAAAGGTCAGGCAGGCACGGAAAAAACACAACTTCAATTTCCGCTTTATGTATGCACTCTCCAGTGAGTGGCATACTGGGAGTTGTGGTTCAAATATAACCCATTGGTGGGCTCCGTTTTTACTTGCCAGCTAATTTTCTTTAATTACACTTTTCATGCTTTCAAGCCCTCCGGTGGGCCTCAGAAGGATTGTCCGATTTCAAATTTAAATCCGCCGTGCTGATAACAGGCTGTACTTACAGCCATTCAGTCCTGCATCATATTTCCACAGGTGGTGCAATCTCCCGCGGCTGGGCCTGCCGCGCATCACATGTTCCACAAGATGCCCCCAGTTTAGAGACGCCACTCCACAGCAGATGGTTCACTGAGCCTTTATTCATAAAACCGGCACAATAATTCCAATTCATTCACAAGCCCTGACGCGTTTCAAAGCCACTGCTTCTTCTTCATAGGGCAAAGGTCAGGCAGGCACGGAAAAAACACAACTTCAATTTCCGCTTTATGTATGCACTCTCCAGTGAGTGGCATACTGGGAGTTGTGGTTCAAATATAACCCATTGGTGGGCTCCGTTTTTACTTGCCAGCTAATTTTCTTTAATTACACTTTTCATGCTTTCAAGCCCTCCGGTGGGCCTCAGAAGGATTGTCCGATTTCAAATTTAAATCCGCCGTGCTGATAACAGGCTGTACTTACAGCCATTCAGTCCTGCATCATATTTCCACAGGTGGTGCAATCTCCCGCGGCTGGGCCTGCCGCGCATCACATGTTCCACAAGATGCCCCCAGTTTAGAGACGCCACTCCACAGCAGATGGTTCACTGAGCCTTTATTCATAAAACCGGCACAATAATTCCAATTCATTCACAAGCCCTGACGCGTTTCAAAGCCACTGCTTCTTCTTCATAGGGCAAAGGTCAGGCAGGCACGGAAAAAACACAACTTCAATTTCCGCTTTATGTATGCACTCTCCAGTGAGTGGCATACTGGGAGTTGTGGTTCAAATATAACCCATTGGTGGGCTCCGTTTTTACTTGCCAGCTAATTTTCTTTAATTACACTTTTCATGCTTTCAAGCCCTCCGGTGGGCCTCAGAAGGATTGTCCGATTTCAAATTTAAATCCGCCGTGCTGATAACAGGCTGTACTTACAGCCATTCAGTCCTGCATCATATTTCCACAGGTGGTGCAATCTCCCGCGGCTGGGCCTGCCGCGCATCACATGTTCCACAAGATGCCCCCAGTTTAGAGACGCCACTCCACAGCAGATGGTTCACTGAGCCTTTATTCATAAAACCGGCACAATAATTCCAATTCATTCACAAGCCCTGACGCGTTTCAAAGCCACTGCTTCTTCTTCATAGGGCAAAGGTCAGGCAGGCACGGAAAAAACACAACTTCAATTTCCGCTTTATGTATGCACTCTCCAGTGAGTGGCATACTGGGAGTTGTGGTTCAAATATAACCCATTGGTGGGCTCCGTTTTTACTTGCCAGCTAATTTTCTTTAATTACACTTTTCATGCTTTCAAGCCCTCCGGTGGGCCTCAGAAGGATTGTCCGATTTCAAATTTAAATCCGCCGTGCTGATAACAGGCTGTACTTACAGCCATTCAGTCCTGCATCATATTTCCACAGGTGGTGCAATCTCCCGCGGCTGGGCCTGCCGCGCATCACATGTTCCACAAGATGCCCCCAGTTTAGAGACGCCACTCCACAGCAGATGGTTCACTGAGCCTTTATTCATAAAACCGGCACAATAATTCCAATTCATTCACAAGCCCTGACGCGTTTCAAAGCCACTGCTTCTTCTTCATAGGGCAAAGGTCAGGCAGGCACGGAAAAAACACAACTTCAATTTCCGCTTTATGTATGCACTCTCCAGTGAGTGGCATACTGGGAGTTGTGGTTCAAATATAACCCATTGGTGGGCTCCGTTTTTACTTGCCAGCTAATTTTCTTTAATTACACTTTTCATGCTTTCAAGCCCTCCGGTGGGCCTCAGAAGGATTGTCCGATTTCAAATTTAAATCCGCCGTGCTGATAACAGGCTGTACTTACAGCCATTCAGTCCTGCATCATATTTCCACAGGTGGTGCAATCTCCCGCGGCTGGGCCTGCCGCGCATCACATGTTCCACAAGATGCCCCCAGTTTAGAGACGCCACTCCACAGCAGATGGTTCACTGAGCCTTTATTCATAAAACCGGCACAATAATTCCAATTCATTCACAAGCCCTGACGCGTTTCAAAGCCACTGCTTCTTCTTCATAGGGCAAAGGTCAGGCAGGCACGGAAAAAACACAACTTCAATTTCCGCTTTATGTATGCACTCTCCAGTGAGTGGCATACTGGGAGTTGTGGTTCAAATATAACCCATTGGTGGGCTCCGTTTTTACTTGCCAGCTAATTTTCTTTAATTACACTTTTCATGCTTTCAAGCCCTCCGGTGGGCCTCAGAAGGATTGTCCGATTTCAAATTTAAATCCGCCGTGCTGATAACAGGCTGTACTTACAGCCATTCAGTCCTGCATCATATTTCCACAGGTGGTGCAATCTCCCGCGGCTGGGCCTGCCGCGCATCACATGTTCCACAAGATGCCCCCAGTTTAGAGACGCCACTCCACAGCAGATGGTTCACTGAGCCTTTATTCATAAAACCGGCACAATAATTCCAATTCATTCACAAGCCCTGACGCGTTTCAAAGCCACTGCTTCTTCTTCATAGGGCAAAGGTCAGGCAGGCACGGAAAAAACACAACTTCAATTTCCGCTTTATGTATGCACTCTCCAGTGAGTGGCATACTGGGAGTTGTGGTTCAAATATAACCCATTGGTGGGCTCCGTTTTTACTTGCCAGCTAATTTTCTTTAATTACACTTTTCATGCTTTCAAGCCCTCCGGTGGGCCTCAGAAGGATTGTCCGATTTCAAATTTAAATCCGCCGTGCTGATAACAGGCTGTACTTACAGCCATTCAGTCCTGCATCATATTTCCACAGGTGGTGCAATCTCCCGCGGCTGGGCCTGCCGCGCATCACATGTTCCACAAGATGCCCCCAGTTTAGAGACGCCACTCCACAGCAGATGGTTCACTGAGCCTTTATTCATAAAACCGGCACAATAATTCCAATTCATTCACAAGCCCTGACGCGTTTCAAAGCCACTGCTTCTTCTTCATAGGGCAAAGGTCAGGCAGGCACGGAAAAAACACAACTTCAATTTCCGCTTTATGTATGCACTCTCCAGTGAGTGGCATACTGGGAGTTGTGGTTCAAATATAACCCATTGGTGGGCTCCGTTTTTACTTGCCAGCTAATTTTCTTTAATTACACTTTTCATGCTTTCAAGCCCTCCGGTGGGCCTCAGAAGGATTGTCCGATTTCAAATTTAAATCCGCCGTGCTGATAACAGGCTGTACTTACAGCCATTCAGTCCTGCATCATATTTCCACAGGTGGTGCAATCTCCCGCGGCTGGGCCTGCCGCGCATCACATGTTCCACAAGATGCCCCCAGTTTAGAGACGCCACTCCACAGCAGATGGTTCACTGAGCCTTTATTCATAAAACCGGCACAATAATTCCAATTCATTCACAAGCCCTGACGCGTTTCAAAGCCACTGCTTCTTCTTCATAGGGCAAAGGTCAGGCAGGCACGGAAAAAACACAACTTCAATTTCCGCTTTATGTATGCACTCTCCAGTGAGTGGCATACTGGGAGTTGTGGTTCAAATATAACCCATTGGTGGGCTCCGTTTTTACTTGCCAGCTAATTTTCTTTAATTACACTTTTCATGCTTTCAAGCCCTCCGGTGGGCCTCAGAAGGATTGTCCGATTTCAAATTTAAAGGGCTGGATTTACGGCGCAGTTGGTTTTGTGAAGTGAAGGAACAAGCTCACAGCTCTGGGGCCCACTGGAGGGCTGTTATCGGTCCAAAAATGCTTTTAATCAGCACACAACCACTGGAGGTTTGAAGATGGCATGAATGTTTCACTACAAATCCCGGCATGCAATGACACTGCAAAATTAAAATCGGCACACCTGAGGCCACTTAAGAAGCATGCAGGGGATTGGTGAAAGCCTGGAACTGTTGTGCTGCGTAAAGTCACCTCTGAAGAAAGTGCATGAATGCACTGAAACGCGTCAGGTGGATGGACAAACTATGCGGAGCTGTAACCTTGTTCTTTGAAATAAATTAAGTTGTGACTTACCAGCTGGAGGAGTGCGTCTTCAAGCAGGGGCATCTTTTGGTGAAATTAATATGCGGCGAGTCCAGCCGTAGAAGTCCGCACCACCCTCGAGAAACTGAAAGGGCCCGTCAGACCTGAATGTCAGGACTGGATTTACGGCGCAGTTGGTTTTGTGAAGTGAAGGAACAAGCTCACAGCTCTGGGGCCCACTGGAGGGCTGTTATCGGTCCAAAAATGCTTTTAATCAGCACACAACCACTGGAGGTTTGAAGATGGCATGAATGTTTCACTACAAATCCCGGCATGCAATGACACTGCAAAATTAAAATCGGCACACCTGAGGCCACTTAAGAAGCATGCAGGGGATTGGTGAAAGCCTGGAACTGTTGTGCTGCGTAAAGTCACCTCTGAAGAAAGTGCATGAATGCACTGAAACGCGTCAGGTGGATGGACAAACTATGCGGAGCTGTAACCTTGTTCTTTGAAATAAATTAAGTTGTGACTTACCAGCTGGAGGAGTGCGTCTTCAAGCAGGGGCATCTTTTGGTGAAATTAATATGCGGCGAGTCCAGCCGTAGAAGTCCGCACCACCCTCGAGAAACTGAAAGGGCCCGTCAGACCTGAATGTCAGGACTGGATTTACGGCGCAGTTGGTTTTGTGAAGTGAAGGAACAAGCTCACAGCTCTGGGGCCCACTGGAGGGCTGTTATCGGTCCAAAAATGCTTTTAATCAGCACACAACCACTGGAGGTTTGAAGATGGCATGAATGTTTCACTACAAATCCCGGCATGCAATGACACTGCAAAATTAAAATCGGCACACCTGAGGCCACTTAAGAAGCATGCAGGGGATTGGTGAAAGCCTGGAACTGTTGTGCTGCGTAAAGTCACCTCTGAAGAAAGTGCATGAATGCACTGAAACGCGTCAGGTGGATGGACAAACTATGCGGAGCTGTAACCTTGTTCTTTGAAATAAATTAAGTTGTGACTTACCAGCTGGAGGAGTGCGTCTTCAAGCAGGGGCATCTTTTGGTGAAATTAATATGCGGCGAGTCCAGCCGTAGAAGTCCGCACCACCCTCGAGAAACTGAAAGGGCCCGTCAGACCTGAATGTCAGGACTGGATTTACGGCGCAGTTGGTTTTGTGAAGTGAAGGAACAAGCTCACAGCTCTGGGGCCCACTGGAGGGCTGTTATCGGTCCAAAAATGCTTTTAATCAGCACACAACCACTGGAGGTTTGAAGATGGCATGAATGTTTCACTACAAATCCCGGCATGCAATGACACTGCAAAATTAAAATCGGCACACCTGAGGCCACTTAAGAAGCATGCAGGGGATTGGTGAAAGCCTGGAACTGTTGTGCTGCGTAAAGTCACCTCTGAAGAAAGTGCATGAATGCACTGAAACGCGTCAGGTGGATGGACAAACTATGCGGAGCTGTAACCTTGTTCTTTGAAATAAATTAAGTTGTGACTTACCAGCTGGAGGAGTGCGTCTTCAAGCAGGGGCATCTTTTGGTGAAATTAATATGCGGCGAGTCCAGCCGTAGAAGTCCGCACCACCCTCGAGAAACTGAAAGGGCCCGTCAGACCTGAATGTCAGGACTGGATTTACGGCGCAGTTGGTTTTGTGAAGTGAAGGAACAAGCTCACAGCTCTGGGGCCCACTGGAGGGCTGTTATCGGTCCAAAAATGCTTTTAATCAGCACACAACCACTGGAGGTTTGAAGATGGCATGAATGTTTCACTACAAATCCCGGCATGCAATGACACTGCAAAATTAAAATCGGCACACCTGAGGCCACTTAAGAAGCATGCAGGGGATTGGTGAAAGCCTGGAACTGTTGTGCTGCGTAAAGTCACCTCTGAAGAAAGTGCATGAATGCACTGAAACGCGTCAGGTGGATGGACAAACTATGCGGAGCTGTAACCTTGTTCTTTGAAATAAATTAAGTTGTGACTTACCAGCTGGAGGAGTGCGTCTTCAAGCAGGGGCATCTTTTGGTGAAATATATATATATATATATATATATATATATATAGCGCTAATTTCGGCCAAATGTTTTTTAAAGAACGAAGCGCGGACTCCCGCGCTTCGTTGTCAATTATCCCCCGGGGGGGGCCAAATCCCAGGGGCAATACTTATTATGTAAAGGGGGGCCCAGAGGGGCCCCCTGAGCCTCGGGGACCGCCATCCCCCTGGGGCTTCTTGGAATTAGGTGGGGGGGCTCTCAGGCCCCCCCAGCCCCGGAGACCGCCACCCCCTGGGTCTTCAATATATGTGAGTGGGGGGCTCAAAGGCCACCCCAAGCCCCGGGGTCCGCCACCTACCAGGGCTTCATTAAAGTATGTGGGGTGGCTCACAGCCCCCCCGCAGCGCCGGGGACCGTCACCCCGGGGCTCGATCTGAGTTTGGTTGCGGGGGGCACACTGCCCCCCCGCAACCCCAGGGACCGGCACCCCCCAGGGCTCTTAAAAAAAAATACCCTGTGTGGGGGGGCTCAAGCCCCCCACACACCCCGGGGACCGCCGTCTCCCCGGGGCTCTAAATATTTAGATTGGGGGTCTGTGACGGACCCCCCAGCCCCGGGGACCACCACCCCTGGGGCTTTGAAAATGTGAGAAGGGGGCCGTGCAGCCCCCCTCCTGGAGCCATTGATAGCCCTGGGGACCGCCACCCCCCAGGGCCGGCTCCTGCAGTGTCCCGGGTGCTTACCCCCGGGACACTGTAGTTTGCAATGACAGGGCGGGAGCCTCGTGGCTCCCACCCTGTCATTGCAAACTGGTTTGCTTCATTGAAGCGAGAGCAGGGAAACCTGCTCTCGCTTCAATGAAGCAAAGCAGATTGCTTTTTCACATGGGGAGCAGCATGTTAGATGCTCCCCACGTGGAAAAGCAATGCCGGCTCCCCGCAGGATGCAGGGAGGCGGCTGGGACTGTGGGGGGATTAGGGACCCCCACGGCCCCCAACGGAGAGGGCCAGCCCCAGGGGATGGGGTCCCCGGGGGTACAAGTGGCCCGGGAGGGGGGCCACGCGGACCCCCTCCCCAAAAGTAGAAAAATAAATAAAAATAAAAAATTAGAAAGGCCGGCCCCGGGGGATGGGGTCCCCGGGGCCATAAGTGGCCCGGGAGGGGTGCCACGCGGCCCCTCTCCCCAACAGTTTAAAAAAGAAAAAGGCTATGCCCCAGGGGATGGGGTCCCCGGGGCCGATTAAGGCCTCGAGAAGGGGGCCACGCGGCCTCCTTCCACATTTAATTTTTTTTTTTTGAAAATTAGGGGGCCGGGCCTGGGGTATGGGGTCCCCAGGGCAAAAAAAATTGAAAAAGAAGGGGGGCTAAACAGCCCCCTTTCTTAATAAAAAAAAAAAGACCAGCATTGCGCCGAAGGCCACGCCCCCTCCTTTCATCACTCTGCAAACGCGCCCCCTGGCGCGTTTGCAGATGGGCTGCGTTGCAGAGAGGTGTTCTGAGGCCACGCCCCTTTTTACACCTCTCTGCAACGCAGCTCTGTGGCGCTTAGTGGAGGTACCTGGTGGGCTAGTTGCACCCCAGGGACCCTCAGGATTCAAGGGGAGTTAATTCCCCAACTTAAAACACGCCACGGGGCACGTTTGCACAGTGGTGAAGGGAGGGGGCGGGGCCTGAGTTCACATGTGTGCAAACACACCCTGTGGAGTGGTTTAAGTTGGGGAATTAATTCCCTGTCAATCCTGGGGGTCCCTGGGGGCCAACTAGCCTGCCAGGTACCTCCAGTAAGCACCACAGAGCTGTGTTGCAGAGTGTTGTAAAAAGGGGCATGGCCTCTAAACACCTCTCTGCAACGCAGCCCCCTGGCGCATACTGGAGGTACCTGGTGGGCTAGTTGGCCTCCAGGGACCCACAGGATTGAGGAAGAATTAATTTGCTAACTTAAAACGCACCACAGGGCGTGTTTGTAGACAAGTCACCTCAGGCCTCGCCCCCTTCCTTCACCACTGTGCAAACGCGCCCCGTGGTGCATTTTAAGTTGGGGAATTAATTCTCTTTGAATACTGAGGGTCCCTAAGGGCCAACTAGCCCAACAGGTATCTGCAGTATGCGCGAGGGAGCTGCGTTGCAGACAGGTGTTTAGAGGCCACGTCCCTTTTTACACCTCTCTGGAACGCAGCTCTGTGGCGCTTATTGGAGGTACCTAGTGGGCTAGTTTGACCCTAGGGACCATTAAGATTCAAGGGGACTTAATCTCTCAACTTAGAGCGGCCACAGGGCGCATTTACACAATGGTGAAGGGAGGGGACGGGGCCTGAGGTGACGTGTGCAAACACGCCCTGGGGCGCGTTTTAGGTTGGGGAAATAATTCCCCTCCTATCTTGAGGGACCCTGGGGGCCAACTAGCCCACCAGGTGCTTCCAGTAAGCGCCACTGCGCTGCATTGAAGAGAGGTGGTGCAGGCTGTGCCCCTTTTTACACCTTTCGGCAAAGGTGCTTACTGGACGTACCTAGTGGGCTAATTTGCCCCGAGGGACCCTCAGGATTCAAGGGGAGTTAATCTCCCAACTTAAAACGGCCACAAGGTTTGTTTACACAGTGGGGAAGGGAGTGGACGGGGCCTGAGGTGACGTGTGCAAACACGCCCTATGGCGCGTTTTAAGTTGGGGAAATAATTCTCATTCAATACTGAGGGCCCATGGGGGCCAACTAGTCCACCAGGTGCTTCCAGTAAGCTCTACTGCGCAGCGTTGCAGAGAGGTGGTCCAGGCTTTGCCCATTTTTTCTGCAACGCAGCTCTGTGGTGCTAACTAGAGATATCTGATGGGCTAGTTGTACCCAAGGGACACTCAGGATTCAAGGGGACTTTATCCTCCAAATTAAAACGGCCACAGGGCGTGCTTCCACACATCAGCTCAGCTCCCCCCTCCCTTCATCAGTGTGCAAACGCGCCCTGTGGCACGTTTTAAGAGGTAGTTTTAATCCCTCTGCCCTATTATATACTAGGGGCTTACAGAGGAGATCATGCTAATAACAGAGGTACCCCAACGCATAGTGTTCCCTAGTGTATGTAGGTGTTTTAACTGTATTCTAAGTGTCTTTTAGCTTAGCACTGGCTCTAGGACTGGTTAGTCAGAGTCAGTTACCACCAGTACCCATGTGAAAATGTTGAGGGTACAGGATGATTTTGCAACAAAGGCCTCTTTCTGCTCCTCTGTTTGTTCTTTCTGCACGTCTTCCTTCTTCCTGCACTTTTCTTCGTCTTGGAGGACTTCTGTTGCTTCTTTCTGCATTTCTTTTTCTTCTTTCTGTGTGTTTTTTCTTCTTTCTTCACATATCTTACCTCTGTAGGCATAGTTAGAAACTAGCATTTAAAAAAGCTTTGAAAATCACTTAAAAAAACATAGGTTTCAGTTACGTTAAAGGTAGAAATAGCATTTAAAAAACCTTAGAAATTCACTGATAAAACCATAGATTTCAGGGGCGTTATAGTTAGCTGGACAATTCACTCGTACAAAACCATTGAAATTCCCCCGTTATAGTTAGTTCAGCTAACTATAACTCGCGCGCTCGCAATGCACTGCTGATGACGTCACATATTACATCACTCATGACATGGTCAGTGACATCACTCATGACATCACTGATGACATTTCAAATGACTTAATCAGTCCGTTATACAATCAATTTTACAAAAAAAATCATCCATTTACACACTTATTTACCCATTTATTCTTCTATCGATCTTGAGATATACATATATAAAACATTTAATTTTCAGAAAAACACACATTCACTGGATGATGTCATCAGTGATGTCATTTGAGATGTCATCAGTGATGTCATGAGTGATGCCACTGGCCATGTCATGAGTGATGTAATATGTGGCGTCATCATCGGTGCATTGCGGGCGCACGAGTTATAGTTAGCTGAACTAACTATAACTTGGGAATTTCAATGGTTTTGTACGAGTGAAATGTCCAGCTAACTATAACGCCCCTGAAACGTTTTTTTCAGTGAATAGATATATATATATGTGTGTGTATATATATATATATATATATATATATATATATATATAATCTACTGGCGGTCGCCAGTAGATAGTTATAGTTAGGACCGAGTTCCCATAGGAAATCTGAAAATTCTATTTTGAATAACTTTGGCGCCGGTTGACTTATCTTCGTGAAATTTTCAAAACTAATGGGGCGCTCCGCTCAGCTCCTACCCAGAAAGTCTCGGGGTGATTCGTCAAGCGGGGGCTGAGAAAAAAGGGGGGGTCCCAAAACGCGTTTTCCCCATGCATTTTCCCATAGGACCTTTAGTCGAAGGTACAGCCCGAACGGCTGAACAGAATTACATGAAATTTGGCAAAGAGGGAGTCCTCAGGTCAGGCATGTGCCTTTTGCATATATGGTGTCAATCTGTTCAGTAGTTCCTGAGAAAATTGCAGTTAAAAGTACATAAATATCTATATGCGCGCACCGTGCGCGCACCAAATGTCCACGAGCGTAATTCTGATTGGTGGTTAGATGTCAGTCAACATTCCAATCGGTCGAAATCAGGAAGTGTCGGACGCCATTTTGTGTGTGACAGTGAAAAAGAAAGGTGGAGAACGTGAAAAGGGGGCAGGGTAGAGAGTTCCTGACCCCCTAGCCTTTGTCAGGGGGTCCCTGAAGGACTCCGAAGGGTGACATTTTTTAAAAACATTTTTTCTAAAATTTGCTGGGTGCGCGCACCATGCGCGCACGGTCGGTCGAAATCAGGAAGTGTCGGACGCCATTTTGTGTGTGACAGTGAAAAAGAAAGGTGGAGAACGTGAAAAGGAGGCAGGGTAGAGAGTTTCTGACCCCCTAGCCTTTGTCAGGGGGTCCCTGAAGGACCCCGAAGGGTGAAAAAAACATTTTATTTTTTTTCCAAAAATCGCAGGGTGCGCGCACAGTGCGCGCACCATGAAAAACCCTTAAAAAAACAAACACTTTAAACTGTTTATAAGTTTATAGAAGATATTAACTATGCTGTTCAACTTTATCCAAATTCAAAATAAAAGAGCTGAGCCATTCCATATTAAAGGATACAGTCAATCTATAACTATATACATAGGTAGTTTATAGTAAAATAAATATATAAAAAATATAATAATACATACATAAATTAGCATTTAAAAAACCTTACAAATTCACTAAAAAAACATAGGTTTCACACACGTTATAGTTAGAAATTAGCATTTAAAAAACCTTGCAAATTCACTTAAAAAACCATAGGTTTCAAACACGTTATAGTTAGGAATTAGCATTTAAAAAACCTTGCAAATTCACTGAAAAAACCATAGGTTTCACACACGTTATAGTTAGGAATTAGCATTTAAAAAACCTTGCAAATTCACTGAAAAAACCATACGTTTCACACACGTTATAGTTAGGAATTAGCATTTAAAAAACCTTGCAAATTCACTGAAAAAACCATAGGTTTCACACATGTTATAGTTAGCTGGACATTTCACTTGTAAAAAACCATTGAAATTCCCCCGTTATAGTTAGTTCAGCTAACTATAACTCGCGCGACGGCAATCCACTGCTGATGACGTCACATATTACATCACTCATGACATGGTCAGTGACATCACTCATGACATCACTGATGACATCTCAAATGACTCACTTATAGAGTCAGTTACGCACCTAGAAAATCATCCATTCACACTTGTACAGCCACTCATTCTTCCACAGGCCTTTCCCTATATATATTATACATATTTAAATTTTACAGAAACACACTCACTGGATGACCTCATCAGCAGTGGATTGTGGTCGCGCGAGTTATAGTTAGCTGAACTAACTATAACGGGGGAATTTCAATGGTTTTTTACGAGTGAAATGTCCAGCTAACTATAACATGTGTGAAACCTATGGTTTTTTCAGTGAATTTGCAAGGTTTTTTAAATGCTAATTCCTAACTATAACGTGTGTGAAACCTATGGTTTTTTCAGTGAATATATATATATATATTGGTTTTCTTTACCCTTTTGTAAATGCAATCTGAATAAATAGGCTATTATAGCCTTCCTTATAGGTTGCATAATGTTCTTGTCTTAAGTGTTTCTACAGGCCTTCCTGAAGAAAGGCGAACAGCTACACTTAAGAAGACATATTATGAAAAGGTGCTCCAAGATCCCCGCAGGTGGACAGGACTATTCAGTGCTTATGGCAATCAATGGAGATTCCCGAGAGAACTGGGAAAACCGGTTAGAAACCACTACATTCTTTCTTAAACCTAATTGAGTGCACCTACTCTTAAGGAGCATCAATGATATTAAACAAATCCTAATACATCCTGAATGAAACACTGCACGCCCAAATTACGCATTAGATGGGGTCACCAAAGGGAATTAGCAGAGAAATCTTCATTAATGAAGAATGGAACGCATCAAGTTTGATTTGCAGAACCATGTCACTTAGAAGGACTTTGTTATATGGTTGTGGGTGAAACAGATTAATGTTGTGGTTATAAAGTATTTCCTCCGCCTCCACAGGCGGTATAGCCTTTTTAGACAAATACTAGTAAGTTCCCATATGCAAACCTTCATAAAGTAGCTAGCATAGCCTTAATATTATTAAGATAGGGTGTAATACTAAGATCACCCACCGAGTCTTGTATATCTGGACTATTGAACAGTGGAACACAGATAATGTATCTAAGTCAAGGTAACATTCCCCAGCAATTACTGAGACATTATACACTATTTTAAACGCTCCTATCACAAAGGGGTAGGTTCACATTTCAGATTAGCTAGCAAAGGATTATGAAGTGCATTTAAGTAGGATCAGCTTCAGAAGCCTCATGGTATTTTACATCTAGCCTGTTTTTCTGGACACACTCTTATAAACCTGATTGGTAGATTAATAAAGATTGTGATACCAATAACAAAGAAATTATAGGTTTTGAACTCGAGAACTGAAGTGTGAATCAAATCATGAGTGGGATTGAATACTTGCCAGGAATTTGTGCATTAACAACGTAGTATAAAAACAGCAATAAAGCCATGAAACTGTAAACATGTACAAAAACATTTCTGTTGAGGGTAATAGTTCCAAAATGGAGAAAATGCACGTCTGCATTGAAGCATATTTTAGAGCTTGCATCAACGACTCCCTGAAGAGTAATACCATCAATAAATAATTAGTCTGAAAAGGTGTTGATATTTCCTGAAACCTAAGGAATCAAGCCAAGATCTTAGCAATGATTTACCTACAAATAGTTTGGTGAATACTAATAATGAAACTTAAGGATTCATTTGCATAGAGGACAGGGGGTAAGAAAGGCTTACAAAATTGAATTAGCCTAATTTCCATATATGTTTCTGTTGCCTACAGTGACAGACCAAAGCAGAGACTTTTCCTCTTTATAAAGCATTTAGTATTGCAGAGTGGCTATAGATCTGCTTCATATGATGACCTTGTTTAGTTCTAGTAATATGGAATCGAAGAAGATGCTACAAGTGTCAGCTGCTGTATGCTTCCTGAAAGTTAAAAAGGCACATTGTTTAATTATCCTGCATAACAAAAATAGGAGATGGGCAAAGAGCTTCTACTTGCTGCATAGTTACTGGTTATTAGGGTGAGCCATGCCATATGTAACAGTTGCTAAAGGGATGCTGAACGGCTATGCTCCAGCCTTAGCACTTATAGTATAAATGTGTGAGGAGGAATATTCTTGTCTCAGCATCTAACTAGAAAGCTAGAAGAGGTAAAGGCTGCTCTTAGTAACTTGGGTAGGTTGTACAATAACTATGTAGGAATGTGTGATGAAATATGATTGGAGCTTATTTTGTGTTCACTTAAAAAAAAACATTTTGTTTAATGAGTTAATTATTATTAGTTCTTGCATGTGATCCAGCGCAAGACTGGGAAAATGGGGAACAACATATACCGATATCGTCCCTGCGTCGCAGACCCGTCATCACGCACACTCATTCATACACGCATTCATTGGTGGCGCCCATAACACCAACTCACACATGTCCCCATTCACGAGTCTACACACACAGGAGGGATAAGTAGTTCAAGCGCTGGACATGTGGGGGGAACACCTTATAACCTATAGGGAGAGAAAAAGTTATTTTACAAAATATACATTAACATCCGTCACCTATAGATCCCTAATTCTAAACATCAAGGCACTCCTCCCACTTGGTCGACGGACCAATTAGTTGGATTGGTTGATGGTGATTTAGAACCTGCTAAAACACATTTTAAGACTCAGAATCCTCATTTCCCTTAAATGAAAAATCACAAACTCATATTTCTTGTTAATCAATATTCGTTTATCTAAAATTTCATAATGATTTATATTTGCATTTGTCTCGTCAAGGTTTAGAGTTTCTAGATCAATTCAAGTAAATCGCAGAACATCGTATTTACCTAATCTGGCTATTTGGGATCCTCTAATTCATTGGCTCTGCATAACCGAGTCTGTCGCAAATTGTCCGAATAAAGCAGGCCAAAGCACAAAGTCCTCTGCTCAGCACGTTACAATCCCCAATTTTATCAAAAGACCAGAAATCGTGCAAGCATCTATCATAGCCCGTGGATTTGGAAAAAGTTTGCAGTCATCAAACGGTCGGGCAGCATCTGGACCATCAGGAAAGGCGTCCCGAACATAGCTCTATCTCTCTATTCTACCACCCTTTTTTATAATGATTTCATGTTAAAGAAGATACAATTTTAAGCTTAGGACAGTCTTGATTGGCTGGTTGGGATCGTCCGATCCTTATTCCCAGATTCTCAGTACAGTTCGAGGGGTGAGGTCACTTGTTAGCCAAAGTGTCGGCTTCTTCCGGTTTACTGTAAGGTTGATTGTTCCCCTATCTTGGCGAACCACCAATTTCATACCCTTGAACGGGAACATGATGAGCAAAGGTCGCTAAGAGGTTCAGAATACTTGTTCGCACTTGCGCAGTTCACTCCGCACCTCACCAGACAGTGGCCACTTCTGCATGCGATGTCAGCGGCCATATTGGATATAGGCCCAGATGTCGACTTGAGCGAAACAAATACAAAAGAATAATTAATCCATAAAAATGGTGACTCTAATGTTAACCCCTTACTAAACCCTCTATGTGCTTGTATTTATCTAGCATATAGCGACATTCAAATCCATTGTATTCACCTTTTTCGGTCCTCCTCGATGATGTCAACGTCACAAAGCAACATATATCATGCAATATTCTAATTATCACATATACTACTGTTAATATGCGTACAGGTTTTAGTTATATAAGTTATTTAGCCATGCAAATAGCAAATCCCATGTGTAGTTTTAAGTTTTAATAATGTTGATTAGTATACATACAATACTCGTTCAATAATAATATAGTTAATAGATTATATAATTAGTATTTTCATGCAAGAATAGAGGAGGTATACAAAATTTTGCACTACCTGCTCCATCAATCCCCCCTTTGGTGATTATATCACCACAATAATAATTAATAGTTCACATTTCTGTTTCACCAATTTCTTCTCCTCTTGCTTTTCTATACATACTATCTTTCATTTCTTCTAATGCTACTTCTTCAAATTCTCTTTCTCGTCTTTCACTTTCTCTCTTTTTCAAAGTTTCTCTTTTTAAATTTTTCTGTATTTTCTTTCTTTTACAACATAAACATCCTAGTCTTAAAATTAATACTAGAAAAATCACACAGGTTAATGGAAATAGGATCTTACCTATAAATGTACTACCTAATTTTAATATGAAATCTTTAATAAAGGATAAGTTCTTTCCAATCTTTTCCCAAACACCTTCAACCTCCAGTGGTGCAATTTCCTCATGCAAATCAGTTATATTTTTAATGTACGTCTTTAGATCTTGACTTTCGTCAGGAATATAAGTACAACAATGTTGAACTTTCAGCATTCCACAGACTCCACCCTCTTTTGCCAAAATTATATCAAGGGCAAGTCGATTTTGCATTACCATGGCACGCATGGCAACCATCTCAGTATTTACCAAAATAAATCCTCCAGCGGTGCTTGTTGACAAGCGATCCACTACTGTTGATAATTTTCTAATTTTGTGTGCATTCAGAGATATTCCCACTGCTGGTATCAATGCTCCAAAAATGTCTCCCACAATTTCTGACCAAGATTCTCTTTTTCTACGTGTTAGTTGACTACCTATCTGATGTACACCATCTCTTCCTCTTCCCACATGGAATATCTTTGGAATATGGAATATCAGGCCTACATAACATGTGCCGTACCAATGATCTGGCAAACGATAATATGCTTTGTTCCCGCAGATAAAATATAATCCAGGAAAAACTGGATCATTTCCTCCTTTAAAACCCCATCCACCCATGATTCGATATGTATCATGGCAATCACTTGTACCTACAAAATAATTATCATATGCAGTTTGATTCCTTCTAATGCACCACTTTCCTTTCTGGGGCCAATCTAAAGCCATTGTTGGACTAGCTTCTCCTTTCAAATGTTTTTCCATTTCAACATCCCAGACTGTCTTTTCCACTTTTTCCTCAGGCACTTTCTTTTGTATTTTCATTCTCCTTTCTTCAATCATATCCAAGAACACTTTCTCCTCCTTCTTTAAGCTGCAGGTTAAATTATTTCTAAATATGGACTCTAATGTCAGTTCTTTGGTTTCTAAGAAAAATTCACCTAGCACCTTTGCAGGTTTTACTTTATTTAATTTGTTAATTACAGGTACTTGTGAAAATATGTTATCTACATTTGAAAAATAATATACTAATTTCCCTATTTTGTAAAACAAACTTGCTATTACACTACATGTTATTCCATACATTACTGGGAGGTGATGATAGGTCACTCCCACAGACACAGATGCAGGTAACTGCATGCAGACGTAGCAGTCCCTTACGTCCATCGTCTTTACATATTCATACAGTAATTTTGAAAATACATTGTTAGAAAAATCATTTATAGACCTGTCTTTATGTAAATAATTTCTATCTATTTTAGTCGGGTATACTTTCTGAATCTTTTCTACATTAGTTTTATTTTCACTATGTCCTTCTATTTTTTCTAATGTAACTTTAAATGAAATCAATAAAGCCAACGCACTCCATAGAAGCATTAGTAGTCCTGTACAACAACAACACATTTTAAATCATCTTTTAAGAAATACACATTTAGGTTTTCTACTTTCGATAAATGAACAGTGTCTTTTGACTTAGCCTCTTCTACTTCACAACTAATTTTGTCTAACCCAAGGCTCTAAGCACCTACTTGGTTCTATCAGTTATGTCTCTTTCAGTAATTTATTGTCTTCCCACTTGGGTCACTTTTGGTCTTCTCAGTTTGGCATTTGATCGTCTTTCACTTTCCTTTCATAATCTTGGTACAGAACTTCCTGAATATCTGTCTCTTCTCCAATATCGGACAAGATAACTCTCAGGATTTCCGATTCTTCGTCTTCCTCAACCACTTCTGGTACAGTCACCTCTGGATTTTCTTGGCTATCCGCCTCTTCTTTTATTTCAGGCAGCGCCACATATGACCATTCTGGCGACTTATACTTCTAGTTAGGTTTTCTCGTTCTCTTATTTTCCTCTGCTGTCGTTTTTCCTTCGTCTTTCAATTTTTCTTGACTAGATACTTCATTCACTTGTTCAGCTCTAGATGAATTCACTCGTGTCAATCGGTATCTCAATCTCTTTATTTTGTTTGGCCAAATTTCATCTCTTGCTGATCTTTTCAATTTATTTCCTTTATCATTTTTCTCAGCTCTCCATGCTCTCTTTCTCAGGACTCAACCTTCTTTTACTTCTTCATCACTGCTCACTGATTCTGTTGCAACTTGACTTTTACTTTCAACTGTTTTTCTTTCCACCTCTTTTTGTATTTTCCCTACTTCTGTCCCTCCTCGTGTTTCTTCCACACAATCTTCGTGCTGACTAACCGTCCCTTCCTCTAACTGGATGTTCGAATACCCTACAACTCCTCGGGGGTCTTCCGCAAAAATCTTTCCCTCACTTTCTGTATCTGTCACCTGACCATCTGCTTTTGTTACTTCAGGTGGAATTTCTCTCAACTTTCCATCAGCAACTTCTTTATCGAAAACTTCTTTAATTGTCTCTTCACTGCTTTTCTCTTTTCCTGTATGTACCTGTGCTTCTTCAGTCTCTGAGTCTGAGCTGGTGTCAGAAATCTGTAACTTCCTCCTCAACGGAATGTTCTCAGGGGCAATGGTCAAATTTGGTTCTGACTCCCCCCTTTCAGGATTTTGTCCTGTTCTGTTATCCTCAGTATCAGATTCAGAGCTAGTTTCTTATTCTTCAAAATACTCTCCGTCCTTGTTATCCACTGGGTTTGGAATTCGCAAGGTATGACTAGCATGGATCCAGTTCTTTAGTCCTGCACACTTCACAGCTGTTGTCGTAGTTAAAATCACTTGTTGTGGTTTTCCCCAACGTGGTTCCAAACAGTTCCTTCTTCTGTGTACTCTAATTCTCACCCAGTCACCTGGGCTTAGATCATGAGCTGGCTTCTTTTCAAGGGTGGTGGCATCCGATCCAACCTGATTAAACACAGAATGTACGGAGTCAGCCAACCCCTTACAGTAATCTAACACCAAGTCATCAGAGATAGGCAATAACTTGTTGACTGGCATGAATACATGCCTCATTGCTCTTCCCATCACTATCTCGTGGGGACTCAAACCTGTGTTCCTATCTGGAATTGATCTAATAGTCATGAGTACCAGAGGCAAGACATCAGGCCATTTCAATCCTGTGGCTAAACACATTTTTCCTAATCTGTTTTTAATAGTGCCATTTACTTGTTCCACCACACCGGAAGCCTCTGGGCGATAGGCACAATGCAGTTTTTGTTGTACATTCAATGCCTCACAAATTAGCTTCATGATTTCATTATGAAAATGTTTTCCTCTAACTGACTCAATTGTGACTGGAAACCCAAATCTAGGGATGAACTCCCTCAAAAGCAGTTTTGCTACTGTAATTCCATCACTTCTTCTTGTGGGATATGCTTCTACCCATCTAGAAAACAGGCAGACCATCACTAAAACATACCTCAACCTGTTACAGGGGGGCATCTCAATGAAGTCGATTTGCATTCCTTCTCGACCTATCGTTCCTAGACTTACCACTGTTTTCCTTCCAGGATTGAGCTGTTGACATATAAGGCATCTTTGACAAAGGCTCTCAGCTACAAGTCTGAATTTTGCATTGTACCATGTCTGCTTAAATAATCTAAGCATTGCATCTCTCCCTACGTGTGCTTGTCCATGATACATCCGTGCCATGGCTGACACCATGCTATCAGGCATAACTGGTGTTCCATCCCGATAAACCCACACATGATCTGTTTCCCTTGGTACACATCCTGCTTTTACCCACTGTCTCATTTCCTCATCTCCTGCTTCTTCCTGTAACTGCCTCACTTCTTCTCATGTATTCACAATGTTAGTAAACAACAAGGGACATGAATTCATTTCCTTTTCTTTTGCCCGATTCACTGAATTCTGATTTCGCGCACAATATTGAGCCATATCGTTTGCATACTGATTCCCTGCTGCGATGTAATCTCCAGTCTTCGAATGTGCAGCACACTTCACAAAAGCCAATTGCTTAGGCAGCTGTATCGCCTCAAGCAATTTCACAACCACTTCAGCATTCGTTATAGGGGTTCCACTTGAAGTCAAAAACCCTCTCTGTGACCATATTTGGCCAAAATCATGCACTACACCAAAGCCATATTGACTCTCGGTTATCACAGTCACTCTTACATTCTATCCCAACTCACATGCTCTGGTTAATGCAAAAAGTTCAGCAACCTGGGCGGATTTTACTCCCTTTAGGTAAGATGCTTCCATTATCGCTGCTACTGTGCATACTGCATATGCTTCACTCAGAATTCCTTCGTCTGTTCTCAAGCATGACCCGTCCACAAACATCACATAGTCACTTTCTGTCAAAGGTACATCTTTTATATTAGGTCGTGGTTTGGTACAAAATTCAAGCACATCCAAACAGTCATGATCCACATCATCTCTGACTTCCACATTCTCAGCATCTGGCAATAACGTTGAAGGATTCACATTCAGACATCTTACAAGGCTCACATTTGTTGCACCTAATATGACTTTCTCATATTTAGTCAGCCGACTATGCGTCATGAATTGAGTGCGGCTCCTTGTTAAAAGGATTGCCACATCATGAGGTACAAACACTCGCACATGATATCCCATCACAATTCCTTCGCTCTGTTCCAGACTCTTACAAGTGGCTGCTACAGCTTTCAAACAACCAGGCAATGTTACAGCTACAGGGTCAAGTATAGCTGAAAAATATGCAATTGGTCTTCTCAGTTTTCCATGTTTCTGTATTAATACAGAGAGTGCACATCCATTCCTTTCGCTGCAGTATATTTTGAATTCCTGCTCATAGTCAGGCATACCAAGTGCTTGTGCCTCACACAAACTGTCTCTCAATTGTTTAAAGGCTGTTAATTCTTCCCTCTTTAATTCAATGGAGTCTTTTACATCACTTCTCGTCAGACGTACCAAAGGTTTGCAATCAGGGAAAAGTTACTTATCCACTGACGGCAATATCCAACCATTCCAAGAAACATTCTCACTTCTCTTTGGGTCATTGGGGCTCTCATTCCTTTTATTATCTTGATTCTCTCTGCAGTTATTTTTCTCAGTCCTTTTTCAATTTTGTGGCCTAAATATTGTACTTCTTTCTGACAGAATTGTAATTTCGATGGGGATACTTGAAGTCCTCCATCTGCTAGATGATTTAGCAATGCTATGGTATTCACTACACAAGCTTCTCGTGTTTTGACACCACAAGCAAGTCATCAATGTACTGTACCAGTACTGAGCTCCTGAACATCTCTAGATCTTCTAAGGACTTTTTCAATATCTGGTTAAATATTTAGGTGCTCTCTGTATACTCCTGTGGGATTCGGCACCATGCCAAAATACGTTCGCGAAACCGGAACGCAAAAATCTGCTGACTGTCTTGATTCAATGGGATGGAAAAGAAAGCATGACACAGGTCAATTACTGTGTGCCATTCTGCATCATGTGGAATCTGATACAAAATCACAGATGGATTTGGTACAATAGGACAACATGACACAACAATTTTGTTTATTTTTCTCAAGTCTTGCACTATTCTAAATGTTCCATTAGGCTTTTTCAGGCCCATAATTGGTGAATTACATGGACTACTCATTATTTCTCTCAAAATACCTTGTTTTATCATTTTCTCAATTATAGGAGTAACTCCTTCAATTATTTCGGGTGTCAATTTATACTGAGGAATATTTGGTTAACCTATTCCTTCCTTTACAGTCACTTTTACAGGATCTACATTTTTCATTAATCCCACATCTTCTCCCGTGAAATCCCAGACTTCTGCTTTTACTGTCTTTTTCAGTTCTTTTGGTAGTTCTTCAGGGTTAAATCCAGCAAATGCCTCAGTAATCTCAGGTTCCATATTAGCCATAGTCATTTTATACAATACATCTTCATTAGGGGTCTCAAATGCTATACCATCGGGAGTGCAAAATATGGTGCAATTCATCTTCCGCAGTAAATCTCTTCCCAACAAATTTACAGGGCTTGAATCACACACGACAAAGCAGTGCATTTCAGAAACTTTCCCTATGTTAACTCTTACTGGTTCAGTGAGATACGTTTTAATCTGTCTGTTGGATACTCCAACTACTTGGATTGTTTCATCCGAGAGAGGAAGGTTTTTAACATCAGCTGACCTGACAGTTGAACGAGTAGCACCAGTATCTACTAGGAAAGTAATATTTTCATCATTTACCTTTCCATCCACAAAAGGACCTGTCTGGTCTACTTCTAGAGTTGCGCCAAGTACGCAGTCCTCTTCCTCAACTCGGCACCGTCAATAGCTTTCTTCTGACTCACTCTCATCGCGTTGTAGCCAATACTGCGAAACAGCACTAGCGCGCGGCAACTTAGTTACCTGTTCTTCGTTGATGAATCCTGTCTCATTAGTGTATTTCTGAGGATTTACGCTCTGTGGAAAAAGCGGTTTTGGCGCCTGATTCTGTTGGGCAACAACCTGCTGCGGTCGCTGTGGTTGACAACTCACCTCTTTCTGCACCTGCGAATTCAATGATGCATTATCACTATTAGTACTCGGGGGAAATTTACACTCGGATATCCAGTGCCCTATTCTTCTGCAATTATGACAATTATGCAATTATTTTTGGCTTCTTCTTTTTTAAATTGTCCATTTCCTTTTCCAACATTAAATTTAGGTTTCATACCTGCACCATTTGCCTGTTCAATCAATTGAGCTTCCTGTCTTTCTGCCACTTTTACCTGTGCCCACATAGCCTTTTCTTTTAATTTACGCTGTTTAGCTTCAATTTCATCACTAAAATATTTTGCATATCTCAGTACTTCATCTATTTTCTTATTTTGCCAGTCCACTGTATGCTGTTTAATCATTTCACTTATTTTTGGACGCAGCCCATATACAAATCGGTATACAAAGTGACTTAAATCTTTTTCACTCAAATTTTCATCACCACTAAACTGCTTAAATGAGAGAATTAACCTCTCATAATAAGCGTGTACCGATTCCTTTGCTTCCTGATGAGTTCTGTCAATTTTTACCCAATCAGTCTCCTTGGGAGGTACATTGTTTTTCAGAAAAGTAATTACCTGTTCATATTTTTTCATAACTTCAGGATCAGGGGCACCTGTTTTTGGGTCTCTGGGGTACTCTTGTGTAGGCCAGTTTATCATGATTTTGCATTCTGTCCATAAATCTGCTGGTACTATTATGTCAAATAGACTATTTAAATCAATCCATAAAACTTTGGATAATTTTACGAACCCATCTACCTGCCTATACAACTCAACTGGCTTTTCGCGTAGTCGAGGGAAATCATTGGTAAATGACAAAATATCTTGTCTAGTCCAAGGGACATGTACATATCCTCCTCCTGGAATTTCTCTCATGGGACATTCTGTTACTACCTTTTCCTTTTCTCTTACGGGGAAGGCTGCAAACGTTTTGTCTGAGACATCATCTCGTTTTCGAAACCACCTACTCTTCCATTTATCTACATCTCCCCATTTTCTTAGCAAAATGATTATGTCTTTAATCTCAGTTGTTCTTCCTGCGGTGTTCAGATTGTCAATATCCTTTTCAGAAAAATCTACTTGGTATGGTTTTTGTAAAGCTTTTACTCTTTCGAAGTCTATACCCATTTCATTTGCCACTTTTTCTAGTCTTTCGTGTAGATTCCTTGCTCTCCAGGTTATACTTTTACATAAAAATATTAATTCTTCATCCTGATAGGTTTTTAACTTCTCCGTGGGGATAGTTCCCACTATTAATTCTTCCAAGACCATCTTCAGCTTGGCCACATCTATAGATTGGGATTCTGTATTTTTCTGCTGTAAACTCCTCAGCCATTCACTTAATTCTTCTGAAGTAGGCCCCACACTATTTTTCTCAGTATTCTGTTGTGCTAAACTCTCCGGTGATCCTGGGACTGATTCTGTCGTCATTATTTTTCTATCCACTAAACTTTGATTCACTGTCAACTTTTAGGCGTACTTTGTTCTGAAATAACTGGGTTCTCTTCTGCAATTTTTTCTGGCCTCTCGGTCTGTTTATTATTGATATAAGGAATCGTCAGATAATGCTCACTATCCTTCTGTTTATCAAAAATAGGCATTACAGGTCCTATAGTTACTGGAACAGTTACGGCTTCCAAATTTTGGGTCAATTCCCTAATCTTTTCAGTTAATTCTAAAGTGGTTTTCGCTAGTTCAGCTGAATTTTCATTACCTGTTTTACCATGTTGTGTTTTCTATATTTCTCTAAAAGGATTATTTCTTCCTACTTCTTGTGGTACCGATTCAAATTTTATATTTCATGGAGTCTCTCTTATTGGGGCACTTGGTGTCAATAATGTGGAATCTGATTGATATGGGGGTGGATTTTTATAAAACATGTCGTCAAGAACATCATCTTCCGATTTATGCACACCATACCCTCTTGACTCAATATTATTTCCCTTTTCCATACATTTTCTATTGCTAATTTCTTCAGCATCTCTCACAGGAAACAAACCCTCAGTCATATTTGCGCTTTTCCATCTCCTCATTCTATCATCATGATTCTCCTGTCCATATGATCTACCAAACAAATATTTGTACCTTCCGCCACTCCTCTGTCGTTCTCTGTCATGCATCTCATCTTCCCATTCTATCAATGCTTCAAACTGTGTTGGTCTAGGTCTCGGTTCTAGATTCATCATTCTCTCTCTCAAATTTCTCAAAACCGCTAAATTAAATGAACCATGTTCCTGAAATGCTAAGACTCCATCATCTTTTGTATATTTTGCCCAATTGTCCAACCAAATACAAGTATGATATCCGTATTTCGCAACCATATAGGATGCAGGCGATTTTGGTGGGGGAAGCAACTGTCCCTCTCTAATCACAATCGGTTTGTCCTTTTTAAATGGGCTCTTTATTTTTCCAAACCAAGATTGTTCCTCTTTTTCTGGTGGATCGTAATACATCATTTCGTCTTCCGTGTATCGCTAGATTTTCCCTACGACTATTCTGTTGTTTTAACCAATCGTAGCGTGACTCACACTAACGCACCTATCCAGAGCGTTTATGGCACTTCTGTAATCCTCCAATCCCAGTGCGACTCACACTAACGCACCTATCCATAGCGTTTTTGTCACTTCTGTAATCCTCCAATCCCAGCGCGACTTACACTAACGCACCAATCCGGAGCGTCTACGTCACCCTGCAATTCTTCACTCTCAGCACGGCACACACTAACGCTCCAATCAGGAGTGTCTACATCTCTTACTGACTGGCCAATCACAGCGCGGTCTTTCTGACGTCAGCTTATCTCGGTACTCCTGCTTCTGCTGACTCCTCCTTTACAAAATTTATCGGCAAACTTTCTGACTTACAAATCTGTTAGTAACGACATAAAAACGCCACCATTATCTGTTTCGCTAACAAAGAATAGTTAATGACCTTTCTTACAAGAATTCCGTCTTTCCCGAGAGCAGCACTTACCTCTGCCCTACTACGGAATCGTTACTTCCGTTGATAAAGTAGCACATCCCTCTACCTTACCCTTCTAACAAGCATTAGCTAACCGTTTCTCTAGAATTAGGACACCTAGTTGGAGACGCTCTGCTCCTGAGAAATAAAACAATTAACCTGAATGCTATTTCATTCACACACTTTCATACGGAAAATGTAGTTCATTCACACAGAATTCTGTCTTTCCCGAGAACAGCAAACAGTCTGCCCTACAACAGAATTATTACACTTGTTCATAAAGTAGCACTTCCCTCTATTTTATCCTTCTAGCAAGCTTAGGAAACACCTATTACCTTTCCAGTGATAAGCGTAATCAGAGTGCCTTTTGGACTCGTGGTACCTAAGACCAAAATTTCACAGGTGACCTTCACTACCATACATTTCTCTCATACAGAAAATGTCCCTAGCAGTAACACATGACCATGTTACCAAATCGAACCCAGACAATGCGTCGTGCAACTCCAATTGTCACACGTTTTCCCCGTGTACCTACAGGGCAACAACAATTCTGTCTTTCCCGAGAGCAGCGCTTACCTCTGCTCTACTACGGAACCGTTACAAACTTCCGACTTTCTACATCCCAGAAGCCGTCAACAACATAGAACTTGACGCGACTCAACATAGAGTGTTAATACATAAACCAATACTTATCCAAAATCAATAACAATAAAAACCATAAGTCTGCTACCAGAAAAACTGATCCAGCGCAAGACTGAGAAAATGGGGAACAACATATACCGATATCCTCCCTGCTTCGCAGACCCGTCGTCATGCACACTCATTCATACATGCATTCATTGGTGGGGCCCATAACACCAACTCACACACGTCCCCATTCACGAGTCTACACACACAGGAGGGATGAGTAGTTCAAGCGCTGGACATGTGGGGGGAACACCTTATAACCTATAGGGAGAGAAAAAGTTATTTTACATAATATACATTAACATCCGTCGCCTATAGATCCCTAATCCTAAACATCAAGGCACTCCTCCCACTTGGTCGACTGACCAATTAGTTGGATTGGTTGATGGTGATTTAGAACCTGCTAAAACACATTTTAAGACTCAGAATCCTCATTTCCCTTAAATGAAAAATCACAAACTTATATTTCTTGTTAATCAATATTCGTTTATCTAAAATTTCATAATGATTTATATTTGCATTTGTCTCGTCAAGGTTTAGAGTTTCTAGATCAATTCAAGTAAATCGCAGAACATCATATTTACCTAATCTGGGTATTTGGGATCCTCTAATTCATTGGCTCTGCATAACCGAGTCTGTCGCAAATTGTCCGAATAAAGCAGGCCAAAGCACAAAGTCCTCTGCTCAGCACATTACAGTCCCCAATTTTATCAAAGGACCAGAAATCGTGCAAGCATCTATCATAGCCCGTGGATTTGGAAAAAGTTTGCAGTCATCAAACGGTCGGGCAGCATCTGGACCATCAGGAAAGGCGTCACGAACATAGCTCTATCTCTCTATTCTACCACCCTTTTTTATAATGATTTCATGTTAAAGAAGATACATTGTAAGCTTAGGACAGTCTTGATTGGCTGGTTGGGATCGTCCGATCCTTATTCCCAGATTCTCAGTACAGTTCGAGGGGTGAGGTCACTTGTTAGCCAAAGTGTCGGCTTGTTCCGGTTTACTGTAAGGTTGATTGTTCCCCTATCTTGGCGAACCACCAATTTCATATCCTTGAATGGGAACATGATGAGTAAAGGTCGCTAAGAGGTTCAGGATACTTGTTCGCACTTGCGCAGTTCACTCCGCGCCTCACGAGAAAGTGGCCACTTCTGCATGCGATGTCAGCGGCCATATTGGATTTAGGCCCAGATGTCAACTTAAGCGAAACAAACACAAAAGAATAATTAATACATAAAAATGGTGACTCTAATGTTAACCCCTTACTAATCCCTCTATGTGCTTGTATTTATCTTGCATATAGCGACATTCAAAGCCATTATATTCACCTTTTTTGGTCCTCCTCGATGATGCAACGTCACAAAGCAACATATATCAAGCAATATTTTAATTATCACATATACTACTGTTAATATGCGTACAGATTTTATTTATAAAAGTTATTTAGCCATGCAAATAGCTAATCCCATGTGTAGTTTTAAGTTTTAATAATGTTGATTAGTATACATGCAGTACTCGTTCAGTAATATTATAGTTAATAGATTATATAATTAGTATTTTCATGCAAGAATAGAGGAGGTATACAAAATGTGCCACTACCTGCTCCATCAATCCCCCCTTTGGTGATTATATCACCACAATACCTAACATTTTGTAATTTTATTATAAAAGAAAATGAATTCATTTATTATTAGTTCACATTTCTGTTTCACCAATTTCTTCTCCTCTTGCTTTTCTATACATACTATCTTTCATTTCTTCTAATTCTACTTCTTCAAATTTTCTTTCTCGTCTTTTTCTTTCTCTCTTTTTCAAAGTTTCTCTTTTTAAATTTTTATGTAATTTCTTTCCTTTACAACATAAACATCCTAGTCTTAAAATTAATACTAGAAAAATCACACAGGTTAATGGAAATAGGATCTTACCTATAAATGTACTACCTAATTTTAATAGGAAATCTTTAATTAAGGATAATTTCTTTCCAATCTTTTCCTAAACACCTTCAACCTCCAGTGGTGCAATTTCCTCATGCAAATCAGTTATATTTTTAATGTATGTCTTTAGATCTTGACTTTCGTCAGGAATATAAGTACAACAATGTTGAACTTTCAGCATTCCACAGACTCCACCCTCTTTTGCCAAAATTATATCAAGGACAAGTCGATTATGCATTACCATGGCACGCATGGCAACGATCTCAGTATTTACCAATAAAAATCCTCCAGCGGTGCTTGCTGACAAGCGACCCACTACTGTTGATAATTTCTAATTTTGTGTGCATTCAGAGATATTATATAATCAGTATTTTCATGCAAGAATAGAGAAGGTATACAAAATTTTGCACTACCTGCTCCATCACATGATTTGGTGAAGAATAGTATGTAATGAACAAGTTTGTTTGAAAATACCAATACTTGTGTGTGAACTGATTTTGGGGTGAGGTGCTGCATAATCAACAGCAGAGACGAGATATCTGGCAAATTTGTGTAACTCAATAGCCATAAAAGCAGAATTTATTGAGAGGGATTGGAAACGCCAGCCAGTTTTCCCTTTCTCCAAGAATGTTGCAGGTAATTTTTGGTGCTTAGTAAACTTGGTATGATCCCAATAATTTAAGGAAACTCAACAATTGAAAGAAGTTTTTTGTTACTTTCACCTCTGTACATTCCATGAGAAAATATAGTGGGGGTTACTATGCCCACTCTTGATCTTCATAAGCTTTTGTGATAAAGGACACAACAGATTGAGAAGACTGTTTGAGATTACTCTCCGATAAAGAGTTGCAAAAGGTTACAGTATGATCTGTAAGTGAGTGTTGCTTGATCCTTCAGTCTGTTGGCTTTTCTTCCTTAGAAGTATGACCCATTGTTTGAGTTTTTCTCATTGTAAGACATAGGCTAAATAGTTGAGATGGGTATGTTCTCACCTCAAAAAATATTCATAATCCTTATGATGCTGTACCATTAAAGTCACTAAATCAACCCGAGCTCCGCCCCCTGGGAGGTATGGCACAGAGCAGACTGGCATAACTTAGAGGCAATGTGTATTTACGCAGCAACAAAGCAGTAGTAAAGTTGAAATGCACAGCAATAAACCCCAAATGAAATAGAAAAATTAAGCAAATTTAAGTAGAAAATGGTAACAAAATGAAAATCCAATAAGGTGAATTGGAGATATGCTTTTTCAAAGTTTTAAGCAGAAATAGCGCCAGGAAGCTCAAAGTTCCAATGATCATCTGTGGCTGTAGACCAGGACCTAGGCACAATTTGACGCTGACCGCGATTAAGTGCGGGTGGATACACTAACCAGGTTCATCCATGCCAAAGATTTTACCTTCTGACTTAAGACCTTGAAGTCCCTATCCACCATAATAGTGCACTTTAAAGCCCCCCCCCCAAACTTCCCACAGCCTCTCAGGGAAGGCACTAAGAGACTCGCAAAGTGGCGAGCAGAGACCAAAACTGTAGGGTCCATTTTAGGGCCAGTTGCCACTGGTTATCTGGGCAGTTGCAAAAAAAAAGGCCTCTTTTAGCTTGTTGTGTCCCTTTAGCTTTAATATGAGGTCCACCTTACAACCCTTGGAGTCCACTTCTTTGTTTTGAGTACAATAGAGAGAACAGGTCCAGTCTTCTATGCTTTTCCAAGTCACAGACAGCAGGCTTAGTCCTCATCTGATCTTCCACATATCCATTAGTATTTAAACAGTATATAGTTTAAGAGTATAGAAAACTGTCACACTCACTGGATGATGTCATCAATAAGATCATTAAACATATGATGTAATTTGTGAGGCCACTGTAGCTACAAGGCCTAAATATAATGTCACTTTAACGTTTGATTTTTTTCAGTAAATTTCAGTTTTTTGTTCTAAACTAAATTCTTAGTACCTTACCTAACTATGTTACATTATCTGACTTTTTAGTAAATGTCCCCCTAAGTATGCTGTTTGCTGCTATTGGGCTACATCATTAGGAGAATGAGGACTGCCAATTGTAATATTTGAACCCTTCCAAGGAGCAAACTATGCTTGCTGATACTTTACACTGGAGACAAGCAACAAGACCCAATTATAATGTCACTTTAAACTTTGCTTTTTTCAGTGAATTTCATTTTTTTTAAATTCTAGCCTAAATTCTTAGTACCCTACCTATAATGTTCCTTTATCCTTTGTTTTTTTGTGAGTTTCTGAGTTTTTACCAGACTTAACTTTAACGTAATTAACCTTTGTTTTTTCAGTGAATTGCTGTTTAAAACAAAATACAAAATACATAAAGTAAGATCCTGTAACCATATATTAGTATACCATGACATAAACCTTTGCCTTGTTTGGTGATTTTCTTCAGATTTTGATCATATTTAACCAACTCCCTCACTGAATATGCCTTTTGACTGGTCGCATTGGGGAGTTAGATGCATCGCCTGGACACTGGTTCTGCCCCAAATCCCAACAGTGCACAGTAGGCATGCGCTGAACACCATGCCGGTGACCAACCCTAGCCTTTGGCCGGGTGCGGTGAGGGGTTTGGTCCCAGGGCCTCGGCTTCAGCCTGGGCCCAATTTCCTGTGGGCAGCCAACCCTCCGCTGTGCATGGCCTTGGATTGGGCACAAGGCATTGGCCCAACACCCCGGCTGTGCCTTTCCCCTCGCTGTGCGCAGTGTGGTGGTTGGAAACAGGGCTATGTTTGAAAAAGTATTAGTGTTTTTTACAGGTCTCTGCTACTCCTGCATGAGAACTCGGTGTTCAGAGACAGTTATACCGAAAC
The DNA here is from genome assembly GCF_964204655.1 of Triturus cristatus. Taxonomy (NCBI): domain Eukaryota; kingdom Metazoa; phylum Chordata; class Amphibia; order Caudata; family Salamandridae; genus Triturus; species Triturus cristatus. Next base: position 715,639,263 of record NC_140583.1, read on the forward strand.
TGGGTAATAATACATATTACAATTGCAGTCGCCACAGAGCAGTTATAGTTAGGTTAATCTCTCAAGGAGTGTCTTTTGTTTCGCTAATCACTTTGGTACAGTTGACAAACTCTTATGTAATTTAAAAACAAAAAAAGTGAATCAACCTCTGCTTCTTCATGGAAAGTTTCGGGGTGATTCGTCAAGGGGGTAGCATGGAAAAAGGGGGCAGCAGGGGTCACAGAATGTTTTCCGATATTAATTCCCAAAGGAAATTTTGGGAAGCAATACAGAAAGAATAGCTGAATGGAATTGCATCAAATTTGGCAAAAAATGCTCGGGTGGTCATCAAGGGCATAGAAGTATTATGATATCTGAACGGTTAGTTCAGCGGGAGTCCTATTGTACTGTATCTTTTAAAAAAAAATAGCGGCATCTTATTAGCTGAGGGAGCTTTTTCTCCAGCCAACCTCTTCTGTACCATGAGACTGATATCAGTAATTTTGATTTATTTGGTACACAGTACGGAGAATGAAGCTACCTGAGACAAGTGGCTGAAATGGGTTTTTATCCAATCCTGCAAGAGTGCCATGGTAGCCAAAAATGTAAAAAATTAAATTACATTTTATGTAAATAACGTGTATAATAGTGAGAAAGGGCTACACTGACAATAGCTGTGGGGTATTAGTGTATTATGCACCCTTAAAGGTAGAACTGGTTACATTCCATTGTGTTGTTCCCTTCTGCTGTAAAATGCATGCTATCCTTCATGAAGATACCAGGCATGTCAAAGTGGGTGTTATTACGGTAGATGGAGCCCATGGGGTGGTCTCAGAGATGGGCTGAAGTTACTTCATTGAATTGTTTGAAAAAAATTGGTGGAACTTCTGGCATTTTTGCCTTAGACAAATGTTGGAAAAGACAAAGGCAGTGCAGGGGGAAGATATTTATCAACTATCCAAAGGTTTCTTTCATTTGAATTAACAGAGCTATACCTGTGATTGGCCCAAATAGTTTCCTCCACAGTGGAAAGTCATCAGATCAGGGTGCTTACAATTTGCAATGCTTTCCACCATAGGCAGCAGTTGGTGTCCTTTCATTCCTCTGAGATCAATCCAAGTAGTGTCCACTTTAGGAAATCCTAGATCATTGTCCATGCCTCTATTTTTGGCATGCTCGCAGCCAACAATGCAGACACAAAACATGATCCTATTATCCTAGTGCAACAAAGAGGAGCAGTCTGTAGCAGAATGAGAAGTGTTTTTGAAAACTGTATGCAGTTTGAGGAAGAAAAAAGTCTTAGATTCCTAGTTACTGTTTTTAGTTACTGTTAGTGAGGTAAAACAGTAGTTAACTCGTAATTTACATTGCTTTTGTTAATTTTGATTGGAAAAGAGGGAGTTCCAAGTATGGTGTTTGCTGCTATTGAGTTAAATCATTAGGAGAGTGAGAGGACTGGCAATTATAATATTTGAACTCTTCCATGGAGCAAACTATGCTTGCTAAACCTTTAAACTGGAGACAAGCATGGAAGCTGGTCTTACTGTATTGCCTAGGAAACTGATGTACTGTCGTGGGAGGGGCCGGGGCGTAGGGTGCCCCGTCCTTCCAATTGGACGGATCCTCGGCTAGTGGTCACCGACTGGGGTCCTGAGAAGGCGAAACCTTGGAGCTGACCATTTGGTCTGAAGAGTCTACAGTGAAGAATAACTTGATTCGACCTGAGTGCTTAGGTGAGTGACTTAGTTCTAGGGAAAATGGCGCGATGCTTGGTCGGCACGAGCCTTCGGGCTGTGTCCTGATGCAGTCCTCGAACTGTCTTGTCTGCAGTTTCTGAACTGCCTTGCATGAACAACACGAGTTGATGGGCTGTGTCTTGGTATGGTTTAATACCGTCTTGGTTTGTACTTAGTGGGTTTGCAGACCCTTGTAAAGGACACAGAGTGTTTGCAAGCATTCTGTGGACCAATTGGTAATTCGTGTTGTGTTTTGAAAAATGTCTGGGGCTAAATCCTGTCCTCATGAACTTGATACGGTCTTTAGACTGTTGTCCTGAATGTGAGGCAGCATCTGGGCTGATGTGTGATTTGTTTGCGTGTCTGGGTGCTGTGGGGGCTGTGGATCAACGCTGATGATGGTGCTGGTGAAATGCTTGGTTGAATGAGTAGCGACTGTGCTCTCCGGGCAGTTGGTTTTGAGTGATTTTATTTTTTCCTTTATTGCCGTTGTTGGTGTTGCAGTCCATTAGGGACAGTGTATGTGCCTTATATTAAGATGCCTTGTTTAAGTAAGTTAGGATGTTTCGGATGTCGATGTTGTTCTACTGATGCTCGGTTGGAAGAGAGTCAGCCCACGCCTCCGGACGGTACCCCAAATTTTGACATATATGTCAAGCATGGTATAGGCCCTATTATGTTTAGCACATTTTGGAATAAATATACGACAGGCAATGCTGAGCTGCAATGGTCCGTTTGATGAACAGAAAATAAATTCCCTGCAAGACAAGTTGTTTGCTAGGAGTAGGCAGACCATGTTTGACTCTTTGAGAGTGTGGCAGAAAGAAAAAAAGCGGTGACGCATGCGAGCAGAGAAAGAGGTTTGAAGTAAGCAGACACAAACTATTACGCAAAAGGCAGTAGCCTATGAAAGAGAAAAGACGGAGAAAGGCATAGAGTGGGCAGATAGGAAATTCTGACTTTAGACTGACAAGTGTTATGTTACTAGGGAGGAGGATGAGCTAGTTGAGGAACTTTTGGATTCTTGCCCTCCACCTCCCTATGCTCCACAGCGGATATACCCTACGGTCCCTACATCCCAGCCCTCGACCCTTGGAGCTGTTCTCTCTGATGCTGCCATTTCTAGTACTACCGCCTCAGCCTCACTTGCCACCCTTGTATTTCCCGCCAGCCACAGGATCCGACACTGTTACTTCCCCTGTCCTGTCTCTTCACTCTCCTGCCCTGTCTCTTGGCTCTGTCATGTCCACTACACCCCCTTTCACCCCTACCTCTCTGTCTTCCTACATGATGGTACCTGTCTCTGCATCCGTCCCTTCCCCTGTGAGTGGTGTAACGTCTGAAACACCATTGAATACTGAAATGCCTGCACTTGAAATTTCCGGAGCCAACTGGGCTGCAGCACGTGATCTCATGGAGAAAGTGCTAGTGCGCTCTGCTGTCGGTACTAAGGAGAAACAGATGGTGGTGAATCAGGCAGTTCAATGGGCACCCGATCTATAGTGTGGAGGATGTGTGGAGTGTTATGAAAGATTACAAGCCCTTTGTACAGCAGCATGCCCTTAACCTCTTCAGTGCCCATGACGAGATAGTCTCGTCATGGAGCACGGTTGCGCTGTGCCCATGACGAGACTATCTCGTCATGAACCCCACCCACTAGTGCAACGCCCGGCACAGGAGGGGGAAAGGGCGTGGCACTGAAGGGGTTAAGAACATGTCCGCCACGCTGATAGAATTGTGGGAACAGTCTTTCCAGGATACCGCACCGCAGATTATCTACGACATTCAAGACATAGTATATGTTACAGACATGGCCCCGAATTAGGTTTTTAGCAATATGTCTACACTGGTGGGTAAACGAGGCAGGTGACTCCAAAAGGTTTCGATGTTAGGGACACAGCACCCTATGAGGGAAGTCCATCCGATTTATCATCCTGAAACACCGGAACTGCGTGACTCCACGGATACTGTAATAAGACCGCAAGTTTACGCTCGGTTTCAAGAGCAATGGATCTACACTTCTTGGAAAATGAGCGAGGTCCTTTCAAACTAAGCCTGGGCGTAGTTCGCGAGTGGCGGAGTGCAGTGCGAACTGCAGTTTGTGCTGGTATTCCTACTGCTCGGGTAGAAATTCTACCAGAGCGGCAGCTTGCGCTTGCAAACTTACCTCTGGCTGGACTGATGACGAAGCGCGTGGGGCTCCGCTGCCGGTCTCAAAGATGCCCCTGGGGTGGGTCAGGTCCCGGGGGCTGCCCCCACGAAGTTAAGTCAGGGAGCGCCATCGTGCTCCCAGTGAAACTGCCCAAAAGCGGTGCCATGAGCCCACCCTGGCCCCCGATGAGACTGGAGGGAGGGGAGCGCTGTTGCGCCCCCCTCACAGGAGAAAACAAGTCGGGGAGTGCGAAGAATTCCCCAGGGGCCCGGGATCCCAACTCCGGGCCCCGTCACTCCGAAGATAAGCTGAGTAGCACTGTTGCGCTCCCTGTGAAGAACCCCAACCGGGGGCCAGAACACCTTATAACCTATAGGGAGAGAAAAAGTTATTTTACATAATATACATTAACATCCGTCGCCTATAGATCCCTAATCCTAAACATCAAGGCACTCCTCCCACTTGGTCGACTGACTAATTAGTTGGATTGGTTGATGGTGATTTAGAACCTGCTAAAACACATTTTAAGACTCAGAATCCTCATTTCCCTTAAATGAAAAATCACAAACTCATATTTCTTGTTAATCAATATTCGTTTATCTAAAATTTCATAATGATTTATATTTGCATTTGTCTCGTCAAGGTTTAGAGTTTCTAGATCAATTCAAGTAAATCGCAGAACATCATATTTACCTAATCTGGGTATTTGGGATCCTCTAATTCATTGGCTCTGCATAACCGAGTCTGTCGCAAATTGTCCGAATAAAGCAGGCCAAAGCACAAAGTCCTCTGCTCAGCACATTACAGTCCCCAATTTTATCAAAGGACCAGAAATCGTGCAAGCATCTATCATAGCCCGTGGATTTGGAAAAAGTTTGCAGTCATCAAACGGTCGGGCAGCATCTGGACCATCAGGAAAGGCGTCACGAACATAGCTCTATCTCTCTATTCTACCACCCTTTTTTATAATGATTTCATGTTAAAGAAGATACATTGTAAGCTTAGGACAGTCTTGATTGGCTGGTTGGGATCGTCCGATCCTTATTCCCAGATTCTCAGTACAGTTCGAGGGGTGAGGTCACTTGTTAGCCAAAGTGTCGGCTTGTTCCGGTTTACTGTAAGGTTGATTGTTCCCCTATCTTGGCGAACCACCAATTTCATATCCTTGAACGGGAACATGATGAGTAAAGGTCGCTAAGAGGTTCAGGATACTTGTTCGCACTTGCGCAGTTCACTCCGCGCCTCACGAGAAAGTGGCCACTTCTGCATGCGATGTCAGCGGCCATATTGGATTTAGGCCCAGATGTCAACTTAAGCGAAACAAACACAAAAGAATAATTAATACATAAAAATGGTGACTCTAATGTTAACCCCTTACTAATCCCTCTATGTGCTTGTATTTATCTTGCATATAGCGACATTCAAAGCCATTATATTCACCTTTTTTGGTCCTCCTCGATGATGCAACGTCACAAAGCAACATATATCAAGCAATATTTTAATTATCACATATACTACTGTTAATATGCGTACAGATTTTATTTATAAAAGTTATTTAGCCATGCAAATAGCTAATCCCATGTGTAGTTTTAAGTTTTAATAATGTTGATTAGTATACATGCAGTACTCGTTCAGTAATATTATAGTTAATAGATTATATAATTAGTATTTTCATGCAAGAATAGAGGAGGTATACAAAATGTGCCACTACCTGCTCCATCAATCCCCCCTTTGGTGATTATATCACCACAATACCTAACATTTTGTAATTTTATTATAAAAGAAAATGAATTCATTTATTATTAGTTCACATTTCTGTTTCACCAATTTCTTCTCCTCTTGCTTTTCTATACATACTATCTTTCATTTCTTCTAATTCTACTTCTTCAAATTTTCTTTCTCGTCTTTTTCTTTCTCTCTTTTTCAAAGTTTCTCTTTTTAAATTTTTCTGTAATTTCTTTCCTTTACAACATAAACATCCTAGTCTTAAAATTAATACTAGAAAAATCACACAGGTTAATGGAAATAGGATCTTACCTATAAATGTACTACCTAATTTTAATAGGAAATCTTTAATTAAGGATAATTTCTTTCCAATCTTTTCCTAAACACCTTCAACCTCCAGTGGTGCAATTTCCTCATGCAAATCCGTTATATTTTTAATGTATGTCTTTAGATCTTGACTTTCGTCAGGAATATAAGTACAACAATGTTGAACTTTCAGCATTCCACAGACTCCACCCTCTTTTGCCAAAATTATATCAAGGACAAGTCGATTATGCATTACCATGGCACGCATGGCAACGATCTCAGTATTTACCAATAAAAATCCTCCAGCGGTGCTTGCTGACAAGCGACCCACTACTGTTGATAATTTCTAATTTTGTGTGCATTCAGAGATATTATATAATCAGTATTTTCATGCAAGAATAGAGAAGGTATACAAAATTTTGCACTACCTGCTCCATCACATGATTTGGTGAAGAATAGTATGTAATGAACAAGTTTGTTTGAAAATACCAATACTTGTGTGTGAACTGATTTTGGGGTGAGGTGCTGCATAATCAACAGCAGAGACGAGATCTCTGGCAAATTTGTGTAACTCAATAGCCATAAAAGCAGAATTTATTGAGAGGGATTGGAAACGCCAGCCAGTTTTCCCTTTCTCCAAGAATGTTGCAGGTAATTTTTGGTGCTTAGTAAACTTGGTATGATCCCAATAATTTAAGGAAACTCAACAATTGAAAGAAGTTTTTTGTTACTTTCACCTCTGTACATTCCATGAGAAAATATAGTGGGGGTTACTATGCCCACTCTTGATCTTCATAAGCTTTTGTGATAAAGGACACAACAGATTGAGAAGACTGTTTGAGATTACTCTCCAATAAAGAGTTGCAAAAGGTTACAGTATGATCTGTAAGTGAGTGTTGCTTGATCCTTCAGTCTGTTGGCTTTTCTTCCTTAGAAGTATGACCCATTGTTTGAGTTTTTCTCATTGTAAGACATAGGCTAAATAGTTGAGATGGGTATGTTCTCACCTCAAAAAATATTCATAATCCTTATGATGCTGTACCATTAAAGTCACTAAATCAACCCGAGCTCCGCCCCCTGGGAGGTATGGCACAGAGCAGACTGGCATAACTTAGAGGCAATGTGTATTTACGCAGCAACAAAGCAGTAGTAAAGTTGAAATGCACAGCAATAAACCCCAAATGAAATAGAAAAATTAAGCAAATTTAAGTAGAAAATGGTAACAAAATGAAAATCCAATAAGGTGAATTGGAGATATGCTTTTTCAAAGTTTTAAGCAGAAATAGCGCCAGGAAGCTCAAAGTTCCAATGATCATCTGTGGCTGTAGACCAGGACCTAGGCACAATTTGACGCTGACCGCGATTAAGTGCGGGTGGATACACTAACCAGGTTCATCCATGCCAAAGATTTTACCTTCTGACTTAAGACCTTGAAGTCCCTATCCACCATAATAGTGCACTTTAAAGCCCCCCCCCCCAAACTTCCCACAGCCTCTCAGGGAAGGCACTAAGAGACTCGCAAAGTGGCGAGCAGAGACCAAAACTGTAGGGTCCATTTTAGGGCCAGTTGCCACTGGTTATCTGGGCAGTTGCAAAAAAAAAGGCCTCTTTTAGCTTGTTGTGTCCCTTTAGCTTTAATATGAGGTCCACCTTACAACCCTTGGAGTCCACTTCTTTGTTTTGAGTACAATAGAGAGAACAGGTCCAGTCTTCTATGCTTTTCCAAGTCACAGACAGCAGGCTTAGTCCTCATCTGATCTTCCACATATCCATTAGTATTTAAACAGTATATAGTTTAAGAGTATAGAAAACTGTCACACTCACTGGATGATGTCATCAATAAGATCATTAAACATATGATGTAATTTGTGAGGCCACTGTAGCTACAAGGCCTAAATATAATGTCACTTTAACGTTTGATTTTTTTCAGTAAATTTCAGTTTTTTGTTCTAAACTAAATTCTTAGTACCTTACCTAACTATGTTACATTATCTGACTTTTTAGTAAATGTCCCCCTAAGTATGCTGTTTGCTGCTATTGGGCTACATCATTAGGAGAATGAGGACTGCCAATTGTAATATTTGAACCCTTCCAAGGAGCAAACTATGCTTGCTGATACTTTACACTGGAGACAAGCAACAAGACCCAATTATAATGTCACTTTAAACTTTGCTTTTTTCAGTGAATTTCATTTTTTTTAAATTCTAGCCTAAATTCTTAGTACCCTACCTATAATGTTCCTTTATCCTTTGTTTTTTTGTGAGTTTCTGAGTTTTTACCAGACTTAACTTTAACGTAATTAACCTTTGTTTTTTCAGTGAATTGCTGTTTAAAACAAAATACAAAATACATAAAGTAAGATCCTGTAACCATATATTAGTATACCATGACATAAACCTTTGCCTTGTTTGGTGATTTTCTTCAGATTTTGATCATATTTAACCAACTCCCTCACTGAATATGCCTTTTGACTGGTCGCATTGGGGAGTTAGATGCATCGCCTGGACACTGGTTCTGCCCCAAATCCCAACAGTGCACAGTAGGCATGCGCTGAACACCATGCCGGTGACCAACCCTAGCCTTTGGCCGGGTGCGGTGAGGGGTTTGGTCCCAGGGCCTCGGCTTCAGCCTGGGCCCAATTTCCTGTGGGCAGCCAACCCTCCGCTGTGCATGGCCTTGGATTGGGCACAAGGCATTGGCCCAACACCCCGGCTGTGCCTTTCCCCTTGCTGTGCGCAGTGTGGTGGTTGGAAACAGGGCTATGTTTGAAAAAGTATTAGTGTTTTTTACAGGTCTCTGCTACTCCTGCATGAGAACTCGGTGTTCAGAGACAGTTATACCGAAACTGGGTAATAATACATATTACAATTGCAGTCGCCACAGAGCAGTTATAGTTAGGTTAATCTCTCAAGGAGTGTCTTTTGTTTCGCTAATAACTTTGGTACAGTTGACAAACTCTTATGTAATTTAAAAACAAAAAAAGTGAATCAACCTCTGCTTCTTCATGGAAAGTTTCGGGGTGATTCGTCAAGGGGGTAGCATGGAAAAAGGGGGCAGCAGGGGTCACAGAATGTTTTCCGATATTAATTCCCAAAGGAAATTTTGGGAAGCAATACAGAAAGAATAGCTGAATGGAATTGCATCAAATTTGGCAAAAAATGCTCGGGTGGTCATCAAGGGCATAGAAGTATTATGATATCTGAACGGTTAGTTCAGCGGGAGTCCTATTGTACTGTATCTTTTAAAAAAAAATAGCGGCATCTTATTAGCTGAGGGAGCTTTTTCTACAGCCAACCTCTTCTGTACCATGAGACTGATATCAGTAATTTTGATTTATTTGGTACACAGTACGGAGAATGAAGCTACCTGAGACAAGTGGCTGAAATGGGTTTTTATCCAATCCTGCAAGAGTGCCATGGTAGCCAAAAATGTAAAAAATTAAATTACATTTTATGTAAATAACGTGTATAATAGTGAGAAAGGGCTACACTGACAATAGCTGTGGGGTATTAGTGTATTATGCACCCTTAAAGGTAGAACTGGTTACATTCCATTGTGTTGTTCCCTTCTGCTGTAAAATGCATGCTATCCTTCATGAAGATACCAGGCATGTCAAAGTGGGTGTTATTACGGTAGATGGAGCCCATGGGGTGGTCTCAGAGATGGGCTGAAGTTACTTCATTGAATTGTTTGAAAAAAATTGGTGGAACTTCTGGCATTTTTGCCTTTGACAAATGTTGGAATAGACAAAGGCAGTGCAGGGGGAAGATATTTATCATCTATCCAAAGGTTTCTTTCATTTGAATTAACAGAGCTATACCTGTGATTGGCCCAAATAGTTTCCTCCACAGTGGAAAGTCATCAGATCAGGGTGCTTACAATTTGCAATGCTTTCCACCATAGGCAGCAGTTGGTGTCCTTTCATTCCTCTGAGATCAATCCAAGTAGTGTCCACTTTAGGAAATCCTAGATCATTGTCCATGCCTCTATTTTTGGCATGCTCGCAGCCAACAATGCAGACACAAAACATGATCCTATTATCCTAGTGCAACAAAGAGGAGCAGTCTGTAGCAGAATGAGAAGTGTTTTTGAAAACTGTATGCAGTTTGAGGAAGAAAAAAGTCTTAGATTCCTAGTTACTGTTTTTAGTTACTGTTAGTGAGGTAAAACAGTAGTTAACTCGTAATTTACATTGCTTTTGTTAATTTTGATTGGAAAAGAGGGAGTTCCAAGTATGGTGTTTGCTGCTATTGAGTTAAATCATTAGGAGAGTGAGAGGACTGGCAATTATAATATTTGAACTCTTCCATGGAGCAAACTATGCTTGCTAAACCTTTAAACTGGAGACAAGCATGGAAGCTGGTCTTACTGTATTGCCTAGGAAACTGATGTACTGTCGTGGGAGGGGCCGGGGCGTAGGGTGCCCCGTCCTTCCAATTGGACGGATCCTCGGCTAGTGGTCACCGACTGGGGTCCTGAGAAGGCGAAACCTTGGAGCTGACCATTTGGTCTGAAGAGTCTACAGTGAAGAATAACTTGATTCGACCTGAGTGCTTAGGTGAGTGACTTAGTTCTAGGGAAAATGGCGCGATTCTTGGTCGGCACAAGCCTTCGGGCTGTGTCCTGATGCAGTCCTCGAACTGTCTTGTCTGCAGTTTCTGAACTGCCTTGCATGAACAACACGAGTTGATGGGCTGTGTCTTGGTATGGTTTAATACCGTCTTGGTTTGTACTTAGTGGGTTTGCAGACCCTTGTAAAGGACACAGAGTGTTTGCAAGCATTCTGTGGACCAATTGGTAATTCGTGTTGTGTTTTGAAAAATGTCTGGGGCTAAATCCTGTCCTCATGAACTTGATACGGTCTTTAGACTGTTGTCCTGAATGTGAGGCAGCATCTGGGCTGATGTGTGATTTGTTTGCGTGTCTGGGTGCTGTGGGGGCTGTGGATCAACGCTGATGATGGTGCTGGTGAAATGCTTGGTTGAATGAGTAGCGACTGTGCTCTCCGGGCAGTTGGTTTTGAGTGATTTTATTTTTTCCTTTATTGCCGTTGTTGGTGTTGCAGTCCATTAGGGACAGTGTATGTGCCTTATATTAAGATGCCTTGTTTAAGTAAGTTAGGATGTTTCGGATGTCGATGTTGTTCTACTGATGCTCGGTTGGAAGAGAGTCAGCCCACGCCTCCGGACGGTACCCCAAATTTTGACATATATGTCAAGCATGGTATAGGCCCTATTATGTTTAGCACATTTTGGAATAAATATACGACAGGCAATGCTGAGCTGCAATGGTCCGTTTGATGAACAGAAAATAAATTCCCTGCAAGACAAGTTGTTTGCTAGGAGTAGGCAGACCATGTTTGACTCTTTGAGAGTGTGGCAGAAAGAAAAAAAGCGGTGACGCATGCGAGCAGAGAAAGAGGTTTGAAGTAAGCAGACACAAACTATTACGCAAAAGGCAGTAGCCTATGAAAGAGAAAAGACGGAGAAAGGCATAGAGTGGGCAGATAGGAAATTCTGACTTTAGACTGACAAGTGTTATGTTACTAGGGAGGAGGATGAGCTAGTTGAGGAACTTTTGGATTCTTGCCCTCCACCTCCCTATGCTCCACAGCGGATATACCCTACGGTCCCTACATCCCAGCCCTCGACCCTTGGAGCTGTTCTCTCTGATGCTGCCATTTCTAGTACTACCGCCTCAGCCTCACTTGCCACCCTTGTATTTCCCGCCAGCCACAGGATCCGACACTGTTACTTCCCCTGTCCTGTCTCTTCACTCTCCTGCCCTGTCTCTTGGCTCTGTCATGTCCACTACACCCCCTTTCACCCCTACCTCTCTGTCTTCCTACATGATGGTACCTGTCTCTGCATCCGTCCCTTCCCCTGTGAGTGGTGTAACGTCTGAAACACCATTGAATACTGAAATGCCTGCACTTGAAATTTCCGGAGCCAACTGGGCTGCAGCACGTGATCTCATGGAGAAAGTGCTAGTGCGCTCTGCTGTCGGTACTAAGGAGAAACAGATGGTGGTGAATCAGGCAGTTCAATGGGCACCCGATCTATAGTGTGGAGGATGTGTGGAGTGTTATGAAAGATTACAAGCCCTTTGTACAGCAGCATGCCCTTAACCTCTTCAGTGCCCATGACGAGATAGTCTCGTCATGGAGCACGGTTGCGCTGTGCCCATGACGAGACTATCTCGTCATGAACCCCACCCACTAGTGCAACGCCCGGCACAGGAGGGGGAAAGGGCGTGGCACTGAAGGGGTTAAGAACATGTCCGCCACGCTGATAGAATTGTGGGAACAGTCTTTCCAGGATACCGCACCGCAGATTATCTACAACATTCAAGACATAGTATATGTTACAGACATGGCCCCGAATTAGGTTTTTAGCAATATGTCTACACTGGTGGGTAAACGAGGCAGGTGACTCCAAAAGGTTTCGATGTTAGGGACACAGCACCCTATGAGGGAAGTCCATCCGATTTATCATCCTGAAACACCGGAACTGCGTGACTCCACGGATACTGTAATAAGACCGCAAGTTTACGCTCGGTTTCAAGAGCAATGGATCTACACTTCTTGGAAAATGAGCGAGGTCCTTTCAAACTAAGCCTGGGCGTAGTTCGCGAGTGGCGGAGTGCAGTGCGAACTGCAGTTTGTGCTGGTATTCCTACTGCTCGGGTAGAAATTCTACCAGAGCGGCAGCTTGCGCTTGCAAACTTACCTCTGGCTGGTCTGATGACGAAGCGCGTGGGGCTCCGCTGCCGGTCTCAAAGATGCCCCTGGGGTGGGTCAGGTCCCGGGGGCTGCCCCCACGAAGTTAAGTCAGGGAGCGCCATCGTGCTCCCAGTGAAACTGCCCAAAAGCGGTGCCATGAGCCCACCCTGGCCCCCGATGAGACTGGAGGGAGGGGAGCGCTGTTGCGCCCCCCTCACAGGAGAAAACAAGTCGGGGAGTGCGAAGAATTCCCCAGGGGCCCGGGATCCCAACTCCGGGCCCCGTCACTCCGAAGATAAGCTGAGTAGCACTGTTGCGCTCCCTGTGAAGAACCCCAACCGGGGGCCAGGAGCCCACCCTGGCCCTCGAGGACACCGGATGGCGGGGACTGCCGTCGTGCCCCTGCAAAGGTTCCCTGGGGGGCCCAGGATCCCAACTCCGGGCCCGATGATGTCGGTGGAAACGAGGGGGGTGCGCTGTCATGCCACCCCCCTCATGAGGAAGAATAGCCGGGGCGAGCCGTCGCGCTCCCCGCCAAAAATTGCCGAGGGGCCCGGTACCCCAACTACGGACCCCGAAGAGGAGGAAGACAAGTCGGGGAGCGCCGTCATGCTCCCCGTGAAGATGTCCCCAGGAGGGGCCCGGGACCCCAACCCTAGGCCCAGGTGTGCATTTGGAAGGAGGGGGGGAGTGCCGCTGCACTCCCCTCTGCAGCGGGAAGGAGTGGAGAGTGCCGTCGCACTCCCCCGAGGCCTTGCTGGGCCAGCAGCAGTCTCCATGTCCAGAAGAGATGCACCGGCTCCAGCGGCCGAACACGAGGGTCCCGGCCAGTCATGGAGCCGGCAGGAGCGGCTGGGGCTGGGCTCCCCGAGCCGCACAGAAGTCCTTTGGCAGCACGGGGTCCGGGTGAGACCGTGCCCCCAACACTTGCAAGGCGCGAGGGTGCCTACTTTAGACTACAGTGAAGAACACTGGTGCACTGCCCTGGACACTGGACAGGATCATTGAGGGTATTTGCCTAGGAGGGAGGTTGCACTATCCTGAAAGAAGAAGGATTTGTTTCTCAGTAGGGGCCACAGATTGTTTTCCAGGAAGGGCTGCGATCGTGCAGCTCCTCCGTGGGAGTGCTTTATGAACAATAAGAGCCTGCTTGTGAGAATCATAACGGACACAGGGAAGAAGAATACCACTCTGGTTGGTTGTATTTGTGGTGCCAATTCAAGTATTTTATATGGCCGTGCAATCATGAGAGAGGAGCATCCTCTAGTGGCTTCTCCGATGCAGCAGAATGGTCCTGGGTGTTCTAGCTGGTCTACCGGAAGTAGGGTAGTGGTATTCATTCTCTTAGTGACGATAACATTATTTGGAGTAGTCTGGTATTCAGAGGAACAACACCCTGTGCATACTTTGATAGGGACTACCCCGGTTCCAGCTGAGCAGTCAATCTCAATGTGTAGCTCCGCTCCCACGTTAGGAGACACTGAGACTCGGCACAGTGGCCTTGGAGTACTGATATGCGCCCATCTGGCAGGTTTTAGCTCATCTCTCTGTACCTCCTTTGTTCATGCCCGGCTCAACTCGGTAACGTTCCATTAGAGGCGTGCCCGAAGTCTCCAGAAGTGTTTAATATATGTTAGCGTACCTTGGGTTGTCAGTACCCTCGTCAGACATCTTAGGGTGCTATGCTGCAGAGTATATACTGAATAAAATAAGTTTGCATTCTCTACTGTTTGACCGACTCTTCATTTTGGCGAAGGCATAGCAGGTGGTTGTACATAACCCGCGTAGCCCTAGAGGGCCCCGTCCTTCACTCTGACAACACCCATCTCATCCTCTCGCTCTCAGCAGACCCCACCACCATGAAGACCACCTTTCACAACTGCATGAAGAATGTCGCCGACTGGATGAAAACCAACTGTCTGAAGCTCAACACTGAAAAGACCAATGTGCTAATCTTTGGCAACAACACCTCCCCTTTGAACGACACCTGGTGGCCCGCCAAACTTGGACCAATTCCCACACCGACAGACCATGCCTGCAACCACTGCACCATCCTGAACAGCAGGCTCACCATGAACCAACAGATCAACGCAGTCTTCTCTGCCTGTTTCCACACCCTCACATGCTCCAAAGCATTCTCAAATAGTTATTCAACGGCAGGAGGAAAACAGTCACTTAAGCACTAGTCACCAGCTGGCTGGACTACGGCAGCACAATGTAAGCAAGATCCACCACCGATCTCATGAAGAGACTACAGACGATACAGAACTCAGCAGCCAAACTCATCCTCAACCTGCCCAAATGGACCCACATTAACCCACACCTAAGGGACCTTCACTGGCTCCCCGTCCAGAAAAAATGCCAATTCAAGATACTGACACTCACCCACAATGCCCTCCACGATCTAGGACCAGCAGAGATCAACCACTACCTGAACTTCAACCAACCGTCAAGAGACCTTTGCTCTGCCACTGTAGCCCTTGCACAGACACCGCTCATCCGCCAAAGTCGCAACAGAGGCCGATCCTTCTCCTACCTCGCCGCCAAGTTCTGGAATGGCCTTACTCTTCCTCTCTATCCCCAGACATCACCATCGTTGAAGGAATTCAGGAAGAGACGCAAGACCTGGCTCTTCGACTGAGCCCTGCTACCTAGTGCCTGGTTACCCTCAAGGGTGATTAGCATCGCTATACAAATTCTGATTGTTTAAAAATAAAATGAAGGTGGTGGAATGTGTGAAAAAGGGGTAACAAAAGAAAATGAAAGAATAGAGTGACAGAGAAAGGTAGTTTTGTAAACATACTTGAGCTGTTTTTCAACTGTCAGCTAGTGAGGTGGAAGGGAGCACTATATGGTGACTGTGTTTTATACTGTGCTCATTTGACAGGACGCAAAGTGCAAAATGTGTTTTTATTGTGGTGTACTGGTTCAGTATGGATAGTTACAGCAAGGTAGGTTTAGAGATGTCTGTCTGAAAAGCTGAGATAAACTAAGCATACCGGGCAGACTGCCACAAGGTTTGTTTTGGGAAACAGCACTTTTTACAAAATGAGCATGGTTTTGATTAGGTTGAGGGAGCTCTAAAATATTCTATTGTTGAAATGTTTACATTCCTGCTTTACATCCTGACAAAGAAATGTAAGCTTATGAAATCTTGTAAACCGAAGTCTGAGAGAAAGCCTGAAAAGTATACAAAATTATGTAATGTGTACCAGTGATTTAACTTATGGTGCATGATGGTTACAGTAGGTGAGCGACAATAATGGAGTCTAAAAGTGAAGTTGGTTGTCCCTGCTTCCAGAGATATCTGAAACCTCATTATCAAACAGACCAGATGAGCATAGCGAAAGGTGGGCAAGTAAGCGTTGAAGGAAGGTAGCATGGTTTGGTGTTTGGCAGCTGCAACATACTGTATCAAGAAGCATCTTTAGCTTCCTCTCTTGCATCCTAAGAGAGAAATTTGACTTGAACACACACACAACTCCTCGAGGTGACCCTTCACAAAGCGTGTGAAAAGTGGGCTGTTGGAGCAAGGACTCGTAGAAAAGAGAAATGCTCGGAAGCAATCCGCTCCTTTAACTTACTAACGAGTTACTAAAAGTATTTCGTGTAAAACTAATGCACACCACATAAACACGCGGATTAGTGAAGCTTGCTTATGTGTTTAATAACGTGAATAACATGAACGAAGGACTAAAACCGCTTTAAACGGGGAATCTTTATTGCGAATGCGTCAACTACATCTACGTAGTATGACGAGCTGTGCTGGAGGAAAATTCTTGCGCATGAGCAGAAGGCACTAAAATTGAGTCTTAAAGACTCGCGTGCATGGCATCTGCTTAGCTGAAAAGAAAAACAATCTAGTCTACTAATGCTAATGCCGTAAATGTATTAATAAGTAGCGGTGAACAGAGTAGAGATGAGTGGTATACAGTGAAACCATTTATTCGTGAAATTAATATTTGTCTTTCTGACTTTATCACTAGTGCGCATTTGAGCCTTTCATGTATAACTGAAGTAAGCGGAGTCATGTGACGACTGCGCATGTCTACTGAAAGTGAACCCGAGATGATGAGTATCCTACCCTGGGAATGGATGCTGAATGGTTCAACGATGTGGACGTGTATTCAGACTGTTAATAAAAATGTTACAAATGAAACATGAATGCGGCTTTAAATAAAAATTTTGAATAAAAATGGAGGGGATGGGTTTGTGAACAATGGTCAAACTGATTTTAGATGATATGTAAGCATGGTGTGATGATCATTCCCCTTGCCTGACCAATCATAGTTTGTATGTTTTACGAAAATGAAACTTTAGTGGGTGGAACATGAAGAACAGAAGGTGTAATTGAGATAGCTTTAGTTAGTCAGTCAGAAGAAGATTTGCTGAATGCTGCAGAGCTCGGGATGCTGTTGGTGTAGCGGGAAATGCTGATGCTGGGAGAGATGCTGATGAAGAATCGAATGCAGAGCCTGAAACTGAATTTTCTATCCTAATTTAATTGGGTTAGATCAGAAGATAGTGGAAGAATCTCGAGGAGGAAGAGAATGTCAGATAGGGGTGCAGCACAATCGTCGGTTCTAGAGAGGTCAACTATCCTGTCCTGAAGTCTTTGTCGCCTGAACTATCCGGGGGACCCTTACCAGCCCTTTGGCCAGGGGGTTGGTCTTCACACCATTCTTGGTAATTATATTTTCACGTTATTTGCGGATGTTTCTTTCTCTCTGTCCTCTCTCTTCCTGAGCATTAGTCATTGCATGAGTCTGAAGTATGTGTTGGATGTTTAATCAATAGAATTTTCTCTCCTAATGAATGAAGGTGACAGTACTGTATTTTTGAAGTGGTTCACATGCATTTAATTTAGATAAAGATTTAAAACTTTCCAGAGTCTGTGGTTATTTACTTCGAAGTATAGTAAAGTTAGAATTATGTTCATTATCACCATCAATTAGTTTCAAATAATGGCCCATCGACCAGAGGAAAGAACTTTTTGATCTGTGAAGGGTTAGTAGAAGTATTTTAGACTAATCCTAAACATTGTGAAGAAACTTATTTCAAAAAAAAAAAAAACAGTCCAGCGGTTTACTTGACATTGTGTGTGTTTATGGGCCCAGGTGAGTATCTGTTGTTGGTACGCCGCTGGATCAGTTTTCTGGTAACAGAGTTATGGTTATTATCGACTAGTTTGGTGATAAACATAAATCAATAATCAATATTTAACAAAAGAGCTTGTGTCTTGTTTTATGTCGTCCAGAATCCCAGGAAAATGAATAGCGGGTGGTGATAGAAACCACCCTGCAGTGAGGTTACTCGTCTGTTTGAATAATGCTGAGAAGCTACGTCGGGCTGGCAGTATTAAACTAGGGACTATTTTGGATAAAAGTAGAGAGTGAGTGATAGCAGAAGGTTCGCTGTTAAAACTTTGGTCTTATTTCCTAGTAAGGGTAACACTGAAGGAGTAACAGGTTCTCTCGAGCTTGGATGAAGGGTAAACAGAGGTTTTTACTCGCAGTATATGAGTAATTCTGAAACTCCAGAGTAAGTTGGAATCTATCCTTTGTTTAGTGGAACAGACAGAGAAGCAAATGTTTTTATGTTGTTACTAACGAATAATTTATTGAAAAGTATTAAGAAATACGTTTTCGTATTACCTTGTGAAGGGAGGGTCAGTCGCTGGAGTTGCACTAACGCCACAGGGAGCCATGCTGGGATTGGTTGAAACAGCGGGCGTGAGACAGAAGCAGATTGTAAAGGAGAGGTCGGTAGTGAGGAGCAACACTGACGTCACAAAAGGCCGCGCTAGTATTGAATAAACAAACAGCGCAAGCTTGAGCTTTGAGTGGTCATTAGATAGAAGCTTTATTTGCATTGGCTAAAAAGAATTTGTATGTTGGATTCTGATTTGACTGCTGCTGTAATTTGCACAGATAGTAGAATTCAAGGGTTTGCGGAATATTCTTTCATATATCGTTCATCTAGAATGTATGGAGAAAAGAGAAAAATGTTGTTGATAAGGAAAATTAAGATTTTCTTTAAGAAAGATAAGCCTGTTTTGACTAGAGAGGGAATTCCTATTCCGCCACCAAAAACACCTGCTTCCTTTATGATGATGGAAAGAGGATATCATACTTGTGTATGGTTGGAGAATTGGATAGAGTATACAAAAGGGGATGGGGTTCTAGCTTTTCCAGAACATGGTACGTTTAATGGGAGAATTCTCCAGAATTTAAGAATGAGAATGATTGATTTAGAACCAAGACCTAGGTTAACTCAGTATGTGGCTTTGGAAGAATGGGAGACTGAGTCATATGAACGAGAGAAATAGAGAGGTGGTAAGAGATATAGAGGATTTTTCCCCAGATTTTTGCATGAGTCACGCGAAGGTCAGATGAAGCAATGGAGAAGAGCTATGGTATCAGAAGGTCTATATCCAGTGTTAATGGCTGAAGAAGAGTTGGGAGGCAAGTGTAAGGAGAAAACAAAACACATGAACGTGACAGGATATGGTAAGTCAGATGATGAATTATTAGAGGATATTTTAACTAAAAATCCTCCATCGTACCAAGAGGGACCCAGTAGAGTCACCCCAAGTGCACCGGTAATGGAAACACCCTTAATACCTCAAATATTTACATGATACATCAGTTGATAGGGTGCTTCAAGATAATGCGAGGGAAGCCCTAAATAAAACTAGAGAGGAAATAGTACAGAAAATAGGTCAATTGAATTTAAATACAGAAGCTTTGACAGTACCAGTGACTATAGGTCCTGTTATCCCATTATATGGAGTTGCCATAAACCCCAAGCTGTAACAATTCCTTTGAGTATTCCCAGAAAAGAGGTAGTAATATCTGATGATCATGCTAGTGAATGCAATTCAGTCATTTCATTAATGGGCCTTCCAATAAGGGAACCTTTGACTGAAACTCCGAAAAGAGTCATATCCGGAAATTCGAAAGAAAGAGGGTCTATGGTACCTTTAGGAACTAGAAGCTCAACAGCGGTCACTCCAGAAGATTTGGAGAGACAGGGAATAGAAAAACAAAGCTCAACACCAAAGATTTTAGATATTTACAGATTAAAAGTGGAGTTGGAAGAAATGATAGCTGGAAATGTGGGAATAGACAGGTTGAATCTTTACAATGAGGAGGAGTTGTTGTTTATATGTAGGGGCATAACCAGAAATGCTAATAATAATAATAATAATAATGATAAATACTTTATTGCGTGATTAAAAAAACCATTGCAAGTACAAAATTAAAATATCAAGAATTCATTTAAGATAGAACTGGTTGAGTCCGATAAAAGTAGGGGTGTCAGATGGTGCCTGCCAAGACGTTATGCCGACGGAGGATCACTGACTGGAGGTCCCTCACAGAGTTTTTTTTCCGCGTGAGCCATAAACCTTACTAGGGCACAGGTAATTTAGTGTTCTTGGGATCAAAGCAGGCCAAGACTGCTGCTCTGCAAGTTCTAATCATATTTGTGTTCCAGTGATGCTTAAGGAGGGCCCGTCTTTTAGAGAGTAATTTTGAGCATAGACATATGATATGTACAATGTCTTCTTTATGGTCCCCACAGAGTCGGCAGAGATCTCGTCCATGTTCTCTTTTCCATTTTGGCAAATGTACCAGCAAGTTAATGACACCCAATCTCAATCTTAAAAAACATAGTTTTGTTCGTGCCGTAAAGGGTACGGTTAGGTACTGTTGTGGGATCAACGAGGCATATGATTGCAGCGTCAGCCACCCGTGACTTCTTTTGGCTAAACGAGCCTTGTCTTCCGCTATTGAAAGTTGTTTAATACTGATTTTCGCTAGCCGTTTGAATTCCTTCTGGCTTATGTACATGCTCCAGAGATCATTTAGGCCTAAAGTTGTTAAGCCTTTTACCAAATAATTGTGGCCTGCTTGCCATATGTTTGTGTCCAGACTGGCCCACAGGTGGTTGCCTAGACTTCCCTCCTTAGAGGACCTTAGTTTGTGGCAACACATGAGGAAAGTCATAGCTCTGGCAAGTGGTTGCTGACAAATTCCAAATTCCAGCCTGATTTGTGCTGGTGATGTTTGGATTGGTAACTTGAACACTGATCTGTAAATCTTTGAGATGATTTTGTCCAGTTGGCAGCTATCTAGTCCTTTGAGGACTTCGCTGCCGTAGGTTAGGGTTGGGATGATTTTCGCCTGTGCAGCCTGTAATATAGGTGCGAGAGTTGGACCTTGTAGTTTCTTTTTAATTAAGCCAATTGCAAAAGCGAGTGCAGCACCCTTCCTTTTTTGTTCTTCTAAGTGGGATTTGTATATGTCGTTATTATTGAATATGACTCCAAGATACCTGTGGCAGTTTGATTCAACGATGCTTTCCTTATTCAGGGTCCAGGACAAAGTCTTGGCTTTCCCTGGACGAACCGCCAGGATTTTAGTCTTCTTGTTATTGATCACAAGCTCATTCTTGTTTGAATAACCAGAAATGCAAAATTGTTTCATGAGAGATTGACAGAGCTTGCTTCAGAAATTGGAGTGGATATAGGGAGATCAAAATTGTTACAGAAACCATATAGAGGGGAGTTTACTGATAAGGATTTGGAGAATATGAATGTGTCTGGAAGAAAACTACAGATAAAAGAGTTAATGAAAGATCTGGATGGTCTGTTTGATACAGTGGTTCCTGCTGACTTATGGACAGAGTGTACGATCACAGTTGATTGGCCAAGTGAGGAGTATGCCAGAGACTCGAAAACAGGAGCATCCTCATATGAGGTGATGAAGTAATTTCACCAAGTGATTACTTTTCTGAAAGGAAAAATCCCTTCGAAAGAAACAGATTGGTTAAAGATAAATAGAACAACTCAAGAGCCAAATGAGTCTGTACATGCATATTATGAACGGTTGCAACAGCTGTTTAAGCAGTATAGTGGCTTTGAGAACACTGGTGATTATGATATGGGACATTTTGTGTATCGGTTTGTGTATGGTTTGAAACCAGAGATTAGTCAGATGATTCAACAGCACGTTGTGCTGGCAGAGTAAGTCGATAGATGAGATTTTGAAATATGCAAAGTATTGTGGATATGATATTGAGGCAAGGCGTAGAAAGTTAAGAGAGAAAATTATGTGGGCACAAGTGAAATTGGCAGAACAGCAGGAAAATAAATTAAGTACCCAGACTGATAGGTGAAAGAGCAGAATCAGAATGATCAAGCGGTGAATGTTGGTAAAGTAAGAGGATGAATGAATAGAGAGGAAGCGAAGAAGTTTTCTTGTCATGCGTGCGGAAAGCTTGGACATTGGAAGAACGAGTGTAAGAATATTCAGAATAATAATGGACCAAACCAAAATTTAAATCCACAGACGCAGAATGAAGTGATTATGAATCAGCCGCAGCAGGTAGTTACTCCACAGTATCAGGTGCCACCAGCTCCTATGCCAAACTTTGTGAACCAACAAAAATACAGTGCGAACGCTGGATTTCACGGAGAAAGTGGTAAGAAAAATTCTGTGGTTTCACAATATCTTTTACAGAATAATGACGGCAAGATGGACTATGTGCAATGACAGTGCCTGAGGGGGGAGGAAGAGGAGTGCGTGCTTGGCGCATCCTTGCCGGTAGCTCAGTCAGGTCCATTTATTGATGGGAAAGTGGAAGGTAGGCACTTTTCTATTGGATACTGGTGCTACCTGGTCTATTGTGAGAACAGCAGACATCCCAAATCTACCCCTCTCGGGAGAATCTATCCAAGTTGTAGGAGTATCAAATCAACAGATTAGAACCCCAATCACAAAGCCAATGGAAGTGCATAACGGAAATTTTAAAGACATGCATCGGTTTGTTGTTTGCTATTCCAGTGCAGTTAATCTGTTGGAAAGAGATCTATTGTGCAAAATGAATTGCACGATCTACTGTACACCAGATGGTGTCGCTTTCCAAACCCCTGATGAAGACGTTGTATATAAGATGATGCTAGCTAAGCAAGGTACTGAGGTAGATGAGATATTTTCATTGATAACCGAAAGTGAATTGCCAGAAAAGTTGAGAACGACGGTAAACCCAGAAGTGTGGGATTTTACAGGAAAAGATATTGGGCTGATGGCAAATGTAGATCCAGTGAAAGTGACGGTGAAAGAAGGTGCAGTTTACCCAAACACATGACAGTCCAAAATGAGTCCTGAAGTGAAAGCAGGAGTTGCATCAGAAATTGACCGAATGATTAAACAAGGCATTTTAAAGGAAATAATGAGTAGTCCTTGTAATTCGCCAAAAATAGGACTTAGCCTAGCGGAAAGTACAGGATAGTGCAAGATTTGAGAAAGATCAATAAAATTGTAGTGTCTTGTTGCCCAGTAGTGCCAAATCCAGCAGTAATCCTTTATCAGATAGCCTGGGATGCAGGTTGGTTTACAGTAATTGATTTATGCCAAGCCTTCTTTTCTATTTCTTTGCACCCAGACAGCCAATATGTGTTTGCATTTAAGTTCGAAGATGGTGTCTTGGCATGGTGCTGAGTTCCTCAAGGGTATACAGAGAGTCCCTCAATTTTTAATCAAATCTTGAAAAAGTGTCTAGAAAAATTGGTCATGCCCAAAAATTCAGTTTTGGTTCAGTACATTGATGACCTACTGGTGGCATCAAAGACACGAAAAGATTGTGTCACTGACACAATTGCATTACTGAACCATTTGGCTGAAGGAGGACACAAGGTGTCTCCAGAGAAATTGCAGTTTTTTTTCAGAAAGAAGTTAGATATTTAGACCACAAAATAGAAAGAGGAGTTAGAAAAGTTACCCCAGAAAGAATAAAAATAATCAAGCAAATGCAACGACCTCAGACACAAAGGTGAGAATGTTTCTCGGAGTAGTTGGGTACTGTAGGTAGTGAATCATTGGGTTTTCCCTGCTGGCAAAACCATTGATTCAGTCAACTCGGAAAAGAGCAAAGTATCCGATTGTCTGGAATGATGAGTGTGTGGAAGCATTTGTGAAATTGCAAAATTGTCTGTGTGAGGCCCCTGCCTTAGGCATGCCTGATAATACAAAATAATTTGCACTATTCTGTTGTGAGAGAGAAAGTTTTGCACTTTGAGTTTTGAATCAAAGACATGGATTAGGCCGACGTCCAGTAGCATATTTTTCTGCTACTTTGGATCTTGTGGCTTCAGCATTACCCAGCTGCTTAAAAGCAGTAGTTGCTACTTGTATGAGTCTAGTGAGTCGATTGTGATGGGACATCCAGTTAAAGTTTACGTCCCACATTCAGTTGAAATTCTTTTGAAAAGAACTCGAACGCAGCACCTTACCTCTAGTCAGATATCTAAGTATGAAAGAGTGATTCTGGGAGCGAAAAATGTGACAGTAATAAGATGTACAATAATGAATCCTGCCACATTATTGCAAGACCCATGTTGTGAAAAAGTGAAAGATGAAGTGGATCATGATTTTCTGGATGTGACTAAGATGTGTACCAAGCCCCGCCCGGTGATAAAAGAAGTGCCCTTGGAAGAGCCAGATCATTAACTATTTGTAGATGGGTCATGTATGAGAACAGAAGGAGGAGGACTTAGTGCAGCTTAAGCTGTATGTAAAATATCCGAGGTGATTGAAGCATCCTGTTTACCGGGAATCAAGTCTGCACAAGTAACCGAATTGGTGGCCTTAACAAAGGCATGCAAAATTGGGAAAAATTGGAGAATAACCATATTTGTGGATAGTCAATATGGTTTCAAGGTTGTGTACAACTTCGGCCAGCTCTGGATGCAGAGGGGATTTCTGACTTCTTCAGGATCTCCTATCAGAAATGGTAAAATGTGAAAGAATTGTTGGAAGCAATACAATTGCCAAAAGAAATAGCAGTGATCAAATGTGCTGCTCACCAGTCAGGAAATGACTATGTGGTGGCAAGTAACAGAGATGCTGACCAAATTGCTCAAAATTGTGCAAGAAATAACGTGGCACTTAACAGAAAAATTTAAATCAGCTGCAAACTTATGTTTTTCTCAGCTCTAGAAACATGGGATGAGGTTAGACAGTTGCTGGATGAAGTTGAGGCAAGTGAAAGGAAATCTGGATAAAGTGAGGTTGTGAAAGAGAGACAGACGATGATGTATGGGTGTACACAGATGGCAGACCAGTCATGCCAGACTGCCTACTCTCTCAAATGGCAAGAATGTATCATGGGGCACACATGTTGGTAGGGATACCATGATTAGATTATTCAGACAAAATTGGTACAATCCAAAGTTTAGGGTAGTCTCAGAGAGCCTTTGTCAAAGATGCTTAATTTATCAGCAGCTAAATCCAGGCAGAAAGACAGTGGTCAGTTGGGGAAAAATTGGAAAGACAGAAGGACCATTCACAAGATTGCAATTAGATTTCATTGAGTTGCCTCCGAGCAATGGATTGAAATATGTACCTGTCATAGTGTGCCTGTTCTTGAGATGGTAGAGGCATACCCCACAAAAAGAAATGACAGCCATACAGTTGCTAAACTACTGTTGAGGGAGTTGATACCTCGTTTTGGTTTCCCAGTCACTTTGGAATCAGATAGAGGACCTCATTTTAATAATGAAATAATTTGATTAATCTGTGAAGCATTTAAAATTGAACAAAATCTGCACTGGGCATACCACCCAGAGACTTCTGGAGTGGTTGAGCAATTAAATGGCACAATCAAGTCAAGGTTAGGGAAAGTGTGTGCATCCGCATCACTGAAATGGCCAGATGCATTGCCTCTTGTGTTGATGGGACTCCAAAGTATTCCTGACAAAAAAAAACGGGATTGAGTCCACATGAAATACTCATGGGAAGGGCAATGAGACAAGCATGTATTCCTGGACATAAATTGATTAATATAACTGATGATCTGGCATTAGACTACTGCAAAGGATTGGTTGACCTAGTGCGTTCCGTCTCTCCCCAGGTTGGAGAAGACGCAGTTACCAGGCAGCCAATGCAGGTGCATGATTTGAATCCTGGAGACTGGGTGGTAGTGAAGAAACACGCCAGAAAGCTGTGCCTAGCACCCAGGTGGGATAAACCATGTCAAGCCATACTGGTCACTACTACAGAAGTGAAGTGTGCATGTTTACCCAATTGGATTCATGCGAGCCATACCAAAAGAGTTCCAGGCCCCACTGAAGAAGAACAGCAACTGAATGAACCAGTTGAGACAGCTGAAGGTTGTGAAGTCGAAGAATCTGGAGTGATAGATCCTGAGGTGAGAGATGAAGAACAACTGAGCACAAGTTAGGGGGAATAGATACCGGTGATTGACATACCTGAAGTTGTTATTCAAACAAGAAGAAGACCCAGATTAGAGAGACAGGAAAGTAGGGAGGATCAGATAGGTGAAGGAGAACACACTCAGGTAGAAGTGAACAGAGCAACCCAACACTAAGCCTGGGCGGTGAACTACGATCCGCTTGCGGAGTTTGCGAAGTTTCGGTAACTTCGCGATTTGCGTAGAGCGCGAAGTTGCCGATTGCTACGCAATCTACAGCGTAGACTAGTTATTTTGCTTCCTCGCGCGCTCAATAAGCGTTCTCGCGCACGCGGTAACGTCTTACCGTGATTCTGCGTTCGCCGACTCGATTCTCTTTCCGTTCGCGTGCGCCACGAGATTTGTAATATGGCCGCCCGATCCCACGAGAGTGTGCGAACGCGAACACGTCATTCGGACGTGTAGTTTTTCTTTGCAATTTCAGCCAGTAGGGTACCCATGGGTCCATGTTTCTGTGGTGTCTGTTGAATTTAAACATCATGTAGGGCATGGATGGCATAGGATTGAATTGCTAAATGTGGTTGTGGTGTATTTCACTGTTTGGGTGTGTGTGTTAAATACCTTTGTTGGATGTGTGTGTGTGCTTGATGTGTAACTTCTTTCCAATCCTTTCGTAGCCCTGTTGATTTTCATTTTTGTATTAAAGCTGTGTTGTTTAGCAGGCCTCCTTTGTCTGGTCATATATAGGCCTGGTTTAGTTCATTGTTTTCCATGGCCTGTTGTGACTGTGAGTGCCCATGTGGCTTGTGGCACTTTTGTGGTGGTAGTTTAGTAGTGTGCTTTTTTTTCCATATAGGCCTGCATGTCTTTTCTTTGTTCCCCTTGGCTTATGCTTGTTGTTGTTGTGTCCTGGACATGTGTGTGGCGGCCATTTTGTGAAGACAGGCAGTGTGCTTTTGGCATAGGCTTACATTGTCTATCTTCCATTTCTTGTTGTTGTGGGTGGCTAGCGGCCATTTTGTGGAGCCATCCAGGCAGTGTGCTTGCTTTTGCCATTCTGTTCCAAGCTTGTGGCCTAGTCTGCCAGTAGGCCCAGAGGTAGTCATCATCAAATCATGGGTGCATAAAAACTGTTTGTGTTGTCTGTTGAATTTTAACACCATGGATGGCATAGGATTGAATTGCAAAATGTGGTTTTTAAAGTGGAATTTCAGTTTTTGGGTGTGTGTTAATGAAATAGGGCTTTTCAGCCAGTAGGTAACCCTAGGAATTCAGCTCGCATACTTTTGGCAACTCTGCACAGCGCGACAACGCGGACACGCAGAATTTGCAATCTGGCAAACAATATCACGCGAGCAACATAAAACCTTCTCGAAAACGATGATTTTGTGCATTTTGCTAAAAAAACTCCTCAGGTTGTCATTTTGCTGTAGTTTGGAGCACGGAGTCACATTTGTTTTTTTTTTAAATTTAAAAGAGGAAGTAAGTTCCACAGAGACTCCAACTTCCTGTTCCTGTTCTTTGTATTCACTTTTTTGTTATTATTGTGGTGGGTGGCCTGACCATGTGGGTGGCGGCCATTTTGTGAAGCCAGGCATTGTGCTTTTGCCATAGGCCTGCATTGTGTCTTGTATTCCTGACCTTTTCTTGTTTTTGTGAGTGGCCTGGCCATGTGGTGTTGGCCATTTTGTGGGACCAGCCACTGTGCTTTTTCCATAGGCCTCCAAGCTTGTGGCCTAGTCTGCCAGTAGGCCCAGGGGTATTACTCATCAATCATCACGGGTGCTTGGAAGTTAAACAACTGTTTTTGTGTTGTGGGTTGAATTTCAACATCATGTATGGCATGGATGGCTTTGGATTGAATTGCAAAAGGTGGTTTTTGGGGTGGAATTGCAGTTTTTGGATGTGTGTTAAATAAATAGGGCTTTCAGCCAGTAGGTAACCCTAGGAATTCAGCTCACGTACTTTTGGCAACTCTGCACAGCGCGACAACGCGGACTTACAGTTTTTGTATTTTTCGCACTCTCAATATGCGAGTTCGCGCACGCGATAACGACTTTTTGGACAGTTCGCGATGCCGAACACGCAGAATTTGCAATCTGGCAAAAAATATCTCGCGAGCAACATAAAACCTTCTCGAAAACGATGATTTTGTGCATTTTGCTAAAAAAAACTCCTCAGGTTATAATTTTGCTGTAGTTTGAAGCACGGAGTCACTTTAATTTTTGTAAAAAAAAAATGTAAAAGAGGAAGTACATTCCACAGAAACTCCAACTTCCTGTTCCTGTCCTTTGTATTCACTTTTTGTTATTATTGTGGTGGGTGGCCTGACCATGTGGGTGGCGGCCATTTTGTGAAACAAGGCATTGTGCTTTTGCCATAGGCCTGCATTATCTGTCTTGTATTCCTGACCTTTTCTTGTTATTGTGAGTGGCCTGGCCATGTGGTGGCGGCCATTTTGTGGGACCAGCTACTGTGCTTTTTCCATAGGCCCCCCAAGCTTGTGGCCTTGTCTGCCAGGAGGCCCAGGGGTACTACTCATTAATCATCACAGGTGTATGGAAGTTAAACAACTGTTTTTGTGTTGTCTGTTGAATTTCAACATCATGTATGGCATGGATGGCTTTGGATTGCATTGCAAAATGTGGGTTTTACTTTTTTTCTGGGGTATATTTCACTTTTTGGGTGTTGTAAATAAATGCCTTTTTATGTGTATTTGTTCGTTGTTGTTGCTCCCTGATGCTGCATCAATCCCATGTGATGCACACATTTTTATTTAGGGCAAACAGGCTACACTACATTTATGTTTTTGTTCTTTGCTATTCTTATTCTTCCTGAGTGTACACAGTACAGTAGTACACTAGGAGCCCTGGCCTTGTTGTCAAAGTCTCATAAATGGCTACACTGTTGTTGTTCACTGACTTAATACAATTTAATAATTGTGACCACCCACCACACACTAAGAAGTTATATATTATATTAGTTTAATTGTACTATCTTTTGACTGATGTTCTTCTGGTTTCTTTGCTGTTAGGTGCACAAAAGACTGAGGAGGAGGTGTTTCATCATCGCCCGTTGTGGTGCCAGACCGAAACACGACGTGACGTGTGAGTGATCTGAGCAGCCATCTCTGCAACTTGTACAACTGAGTGCTGCTGACATTTGAAGAAGATGCCCCCAAAGAAAGCAGGTAACAGGTCCTCCAGTACCAAGAAAGTTGCCATTGAGAAGAAGGAATAGAAGAAGAAGGAAGTGTCACTTAAATCTGGTGTGCCGCCCAAAACCTTTTTGGGGACACCAAAAATTACGCCTGCAGCAGCGGTGTCTGGGGGCCAAGCTGGGGGCAGCACCTCCGCATCAGTGGGCCCAACCCCCAACCCAGGCCCAAGCAGATGAGTGTGGAAGAGGTAGCCAGCCTAATGGTGGAAAGCAGTGATGCTGAGCCTGAACTAAACCTAATCGCTATCTCAAAGTAGTACACAATCAACGGAGGAGGGAACACAGCAGATAAGTGGTCAACAGCCGCAACCACCGCCCGCAATAGCAGTTGTTGTTCCTCCCGAAGTAGGGGCAGTTCAGGAAATTGAGCCTCATGTAGAGGAAGAAGAGGAAGCCACTCCTTCAGAAGTTCCATTGTCTTCCAAATCCCCAGCAAGGAAAAGGAGGGTTAGTCCATCAAGTTCTTCGCCAAGCCCCCCTTCTGATGATCTAGATGCCACTTGGAAGCCACAAACTGAGTCTGAGAGGGAGACACGTCCCAAGATCAGGCATGAGAAAAGGAAGGTTCCAGAAAGCCTTACACTTATGGAGGTTGATGTAGAAGAGCAGAATGCTGATGATGATGATGATGATGAGCCAGTCATCACGAACATCACTCCTGGCCCAGAGGAGATGGAGACCAACATTTTTACCCTATCCAAAATGGCTGCGAGGGATGTAGCACGCATACCTCCAACACAGGTAACACCAACACGACCTCCAGTTTCCATATTTACATTAGCAAAGGGCCGACAGCGTCCTACATCCAGCACAAGCACCACCTCAGCAGAAGTAGGTAGTGGTACTGCACAGAGTCAAATTCAATGCACAGTTCATCCAGTATTGGAAGTGGCACCTCCAGCAGGAGACAAAAGTTAAGCTCCCCAGTGTGGGACTTCTTTACGGTTAGCGAAAAGGAGAACATTGCTATATGCTCCATTTGTAATACCTCTGTTAGTCGTGGTAAGCTTGGTACAAACTATGGTACCGGAGGCCACATGACCCATCTGAAAAAACACCACGCAATCCAGTGGGAGGAGCACCTTCGTCGCATAAAAACTGGAACCATTGGTGTTGGTGGGGATAAATGAGTAGAAGAAGGTCCGCTCACTGTGGAACAGGAAGAAGAAGAAGAGGGAGACATTCTCTGTGGTAGTGGTACACAAAGTAGTCCTGTCCCCAGCACTGCAGTGGTAACGCCCACATCCTCAGCCACATCTCAGTGGCACAAGAGTAAGAGTCAGCCTGAGACACCAAGGAGTACTGCTTTTTAAAAAAGTGCGACATTGAGCATAACAGGAAGGAACACCACGCAGCCTACCATTCTTAGCATGTTTACTAGGCCGGAGGGGCAGTATGAACGCAACCACCCAATAGCACGTTTGTACAATGCGAAGCTGGCTAAAATGTTAGCACTGGACCTTCTCCCTTTTTCTTTTGTTGAAGGGGTGGGTTTTCTGGAATTTGTGACAACCATCTGCCCAAAATGGAAGGTTCCCAGCTGCTACTATTTCGCCAGAGTTGCTGTTCCAGCACTACATCACAACGTGCTGGAATTGCTTGGAAAAGCCTTAATACAGAGTGCTGTTCAGAGTATCCACCTGACAACAGACATGTGGACCAGTTGCCAAGCCACTGATTACATGTGCATCACTGCACATTGGGTCTCTTTTTCGGGTGATAAAGATAAGATATCTGCAGGTGTTGTTGACACTGCTGAGATTTTTAATGACACTCGCAAACATGCAACTGTAGCCATGTTTGCTATGGAGAAATCTCATACTGCTGCAAACATTTTGGATGAGTTTAACAGCAAGGTCTTTGAGTGGCTGCGACCAAGAGGGCTTAACATTGGTTTTGTTGCCATGGACAATGGCAGTAATGTAGTTAGGGCCATGAAAGATGGTGGCTATTTCAGGGTCCCATGTTTGGCACACTGCATTAACATTGTTGTTCAAGATTTTCTGAAAAATGAAAGCAAATTCACTAACTTACTGACCACCTGCAGAAGAATATGCACACATTTCAACCATTCTTTTAAAGCCCGGAAGCAGCTGAGGGTCATTCAACGTGAGCATAAAATGCCAGTCAAAGCACTCATCCAGGAGGTGCCAACACATTGGAACTCGACTTATTACATGCTTGAGCGTCTGTTTGAGCAGTACATACCACTCAATGCTTATGTCATGAAAAGGTCAGGAGATCCTACTGTGAAAGGCATGACTGTTGAGATGGCCCAATGGGACCTCGTTAAATGCCTGACAGAGATGCTATTTAGTTTTGAGGTCTTCACACGTGAAGTCAGCAGGGAGGACTGTACTATTGGCCAAGCTATCCCATTGTTGTACATGCTAGAGCAAGAGCTGAAGGAGGTGTCTGAAACGTACGCAGGTGTGGATGACAAAGTAGACGCATATTATTTGGCGGACACCTTAGCCGTTCGCTTATCTGAAAATACAAGGATTCAAAATAACATTGTGTCACATTACTGCCTCAATTTTGGATCTACATTACAAATTATTGCTGAGCAGTAATGAAGTAATTCCTTTTTCAGACGTGGATGTTGCCAAGTACAAAACTTTGATAGCTGAGGAAGCCACTGACTTCGAAAACGAACGGCTCTTAATTAGAGGCCCGCCACCCCAGGCCAGAACAAGTACTACATGGCACCCAAAGTCAAGTTCTACTTCAGAGCCTGAGAGCAGTGCATTTGCCTCCCAGCAGTCACCAACACTACCAGCAATAACATCAACAGCGCCAACAGGATTATCAGCTACATTTAAAAAAACGGCAAGTGATTGGTTTCTACGGAAAGGGTTTTGTACGTCTTATTGCTGATGCAAAGGCAAAAGAGGCCAAGCAAATCGGAGCACCCCTGAACATTGAGCGGATGGTCCAGGCCTATCTGGATGACACAACAGAGGTCTTCATGGAGCAAAGCCCATTGGTGTATTGGTATGGGAAAAGAAGCCAATGGCCAGTGCTCAGCAGGCTGGCGATAAAGTATGTGGCTTGCCCTGTTGCAAGTGTCTCTTCTGAGCGTGTTTTCAGTGCTGCTGGTGCCATTGTTACTGTGAAAAGGACCAGTCTCTCGTCCAAAAGCGTGGAGAGGTTAACCATGATCAAAATGAATCATCACTTTATACCACTGGAGTACAAAATACGTGAATCACAGCAGGAAGAGGAGAGCGACTTCGATGACATAAGTAGTGGGTTACATGACGTACTTCTGTCTGAGGTAATCAAAAGGGGGGCACTGTTCCGGAGTGAGTGTTGCAGAGAGTCAACCCACACTACAAATACAAAGGAAAAAGGAATGGAAAAGGGGGAAGAAAAAGGGGTACTAGGTCAGGGACTTTGTGATAGGGGTGGGGAGAGACACAAATTATCTCTTGTTGCCCTCACACATCCCGGGGGATGTCATGCTTCATCATCGGGCTGTTTCTCCTCGTCGGGCTGGCGGTGCACTGCCCTACGGGTCCCCCGAAGGGTCTCTTTGGCGGAGATCTTTTTAGAGAACTGACGATGGGTGCATGTGGGTGTGTGGGTAAAAGTCCTCTGTGAGGGGTAAAGGTAGTGCATGCAGTGCGTATTAAAACTGCCTTAGGGTTGCCAAAAGAAGAGTTTTAATAATGAGGTGCCCTTGGCAAGATACAAAACCCATAGGTTGAGAGTTACCAGCGGAAGCGCAATGTGCCCGGGTAACTATGCTGAGGTCGACATGTTTCACGCCTATGTTGGTCTAAGAGATCCCTGGTGTTTCATCAGGACCAGAAGTGAAGGTGGTGTGGAGTGAGTGCACGGACGTATTAGTGTGAGAGGGGTACCATTGGCCCTCTCACAAATCAAGCTGGAGAGAAACCGCCTCCTAAACTATTTGGGGGTAGCGGTTATGACTAGTGAGTTAGGTATGCCCTCTTGATCGTGACCTAGAAGGGATAGGGAGAGAAAGAAAAAGGGGAGACACAAAAACACAAGGCTCAAGTATATTGTCTAGAGAACTTGTGATGCGGCCTCCCAGTAAACAAAGGACCAGGAGGCGTATCTCGTTGAAATATTGTGAGACATGACGAGTAGGTAGCAAGTAAAGAGACCATCCACTGGAGTGTGGCCTGCGTCACCATCAGTTAGGAGCGCAATAGCAAGGGTGGGGTGCCATCGGACAGAGCACAAAGTTTATTTGTGTGTTCGGTTGGCGTGCCTTCCCATGTGCCCCCGGCCAAAGCCATGACAGCAGGTAGCCACCCGGTGTGGGTGGTAGAATGCTTAGTAAATTGAGACAATCAAGGTCGTGCGCTTTGCCTCAAAACCGCACTCAGCCCCACTGTGGTTCCGCGACTGGTGAAGGAGAAAAGGTAAGCGCGTCCCTGTACAGTCCCTATTACATACTGACAAGACACGTTCAAGCTTAATATGCGTGTGTAGAGGGCACTGTTCCCAATAACGTGCGCGGGTGCGCGCCCGCGCACCTTTGTTATCTGTAGCGCGCAGTACTGTGTGTGGAGCGCGCACACACAACACATCAAACGAGAACCTTCGCGCCGCTGCTTTTAAAAAGCGAGCGGCCCGAAAAACAGGTGTTTCTTTCTTGTAGAGCCCGGCTGCGGTGCATACTGAGTGCTTTTGTTAAGTATTCATGTTAATTGCAGCGCCGTCACGAGCTGCGATTAACATGAATACTTTAAACAAAAGCACTCAGTATGCACCGCAGCCGGGCTTAGGTAACAAGAAATTCAGCATGTCTACAAACAGGGCGTGAAAAGCACACGTCCTGTTTGTATACTTGCTGAATTTCTTTTCTTAAAAGAGCTGCGCTGCGGGTGATTGTGTGACTTTGTTAAAGTTTTCAGGTTAATTGCAGCTCCAGACGGGCGCTGCAATTAACCTGAAATCTTTAACAAAGGCCCACAATCACCCCGCAGCCAGAGCTCTATTAAGAAAACAAATGCAGCAACTCTACAAACACGGCGTGAAAAGCACACGTCATGTTTGTAGACCTGCTGAATTTCTCTTGGAACGCCATGAAGAGGGCTGGAGTCTGGTGAGAGGAGGGGGGTCTTAAGTGGTGGGAGAGTGAGAGGAAGTTCTGTCCTCTTCAGCACCTCTCGACACAGGAGAGGCGCGCCTCAGAGGTTATCCTTAATTTTAGAGTATAAACAGGAGGGTTCTGCCAGGCCCGGCTGAGGAGCTCATTCTCTACACAGAACCAGGAGCATAATGCAGGCCTCTGCTGTGCATAGCGGTTTCAGCTATTCAGAGGGCCCTCACCCTTTCAGGGGGCTCCCAGTCAGTCCAAGGCCATCTCATATGTGCGAGGAATGGGTGAGTGAGGGTCCCATCACAATCTGCAAGGAGGGAGGGAGGCCATCATTTTGTGTTAACAGATTACATACCCTGTAGAGATTTGCTTACCTTTTACATATCCTTCGTATCTTTCCCATTAATTATCAGAGTCCTAACAAAGGAGATTTACGCCACAGAGAGACAGATTCCCAGAGCACAGCTTATCCTCCTGAGATGAGTATAGTTTCCGCTGTTTATTATGAGGGTTGTTTTTTCCACTTTACTATACTTGCCTAATCACTGCAGGTGCATGGTGCACACCTACCAATGACAAGAGATTTTACTTAATCGATTTTTAACAACGACCTTGTAGAACAGCGTGGGGCAAGGCACAGTGGAACCGCAGT
Organism: Triturus cristatus; assembly: GCF_964204655.1. Classification (NCBI taxonomy): domain Eukaryota; kingdom Metazoa; phylum Chordata; class Amphibia; order Caudata; family Salamandridae; genus Triturus; species Triturus cristatus. The sequence continues at coordinate 715,674,045 of NC_140583.1, forward strand.
CTCCAGACCTTAAATAAAGATGAGTCCCTATCAAAGAGGTCTAATTAGATGAGAGGTCATTGATCAGGGAGCATTTGTAGCACCTGTACATCCTGGTATGTAGGTCGGAGTTGTACACATGCTGATCCCCTGCCTTGCAGCACAGGAGGCGAGCCTGCCCTCTCCCCTGTGAGCCACCTTCAGCCAGTACTATTTTTCAGCCATCTGTGCTATGCTTAAAGGGGAAAGCAAAACTACAAGTTCCAGAATGCAAATCGACCCTAGGCTGGAAGGTCAGGGTTGTCATCCAGCATGAAAATTCACTACTGGTCTTGCACGTGGCTGGTACCAGACTGCTCTCTGGTTCATCTGTACAACCTGAAAACACACCCCTGGCCTCCCATGTAGCTTGTATCGGACTGCTGTTTGGTGCATCTGTACAGCCTGACAAGACACCCTTCCGTAGTCGTGCATGGGTCTGGTGCCAGCCTACTTGGGGCAGGAATCTGAGGGGGGCAAGCCAGCATTTCTAAGGACAGTAAGCAGACATGAGTTTTTCCTTTATTTTATGCAGGTAAGTACACATGGTGTTTTCTAAGTGAGCCATTTAGGTGGCACTCTGAGGCACCCGGCTTGGCATGTAAATTGTTCTTTTTGAGTGGGCTGGTGTGTCTGTAAAAAAATCTTTGTTCAGCCTGGAGGTTCTAAGTTCAAATGCCAGCAGGGCCACCTTATTGATTCATCCTTCCAAATCTATAAGGTGTGTTCCATTGAGTTGGGTTATTGTAACACCTATATTATAGTTATCAAACCAGTGCATTGACTTAACCCATAGTAGCAGATGTTACAAACATTTCTAAGTAACATCCAAATGAGGCAGCAAGCGCTACATAAAAAGTGTGATTCGTGAGAGAGAGAGAGAGAGAGAGAGAGAGAGAGAGACCCGGACTCCAGGAATCTTTATTTGGGTGGGCCACTGCGGGCTCGATTTGTCGCATATATGACTGGGCAGGCCTGCTTCAGGGCCCTCCTTTATCTCTCTTTAGTCTTACAAGGCCCAGTAAAACGCACTCTTTTCCAAATCTCTTTCTAAATGTTATCACTCTCAAAAAGTGTTTTTTCCATGTAATGTTCCTTAGATGGCAAGTGACACTACTCAGTCTCCCTCTGTGCAAGTCTTCAGGGGGAATCCCTCTTAATTACTACCTCCACCTGACGACGTACTCTGCAACGCACTCTCTTACAGGCTCCCTCTGTGCGAGCCTTCAGGGAGAATCCCTCTTCATTACTACCTCCACCTGACCCCGGACTCTTCAACACACTCCCTTACAGGCTTGATTATCCACTACTCCTCTCCAGTGCACCTTATCTCACAGCTGACCTTGGGCCTCAGCCCCATATCAGGCACCATCGGGCTCCACTTTCATTTTTCCCGGTAAAAACATTAGTAAAATCACCTTCAAACTTAAAACATTGAATATAGCGGTAAATAAAATTAGCACACACTTTAAAGTATGTTCCACAGTAGCCCTTATGACCCGACTGCTAATTAAATAAACAAAAACAGAAAGGCCATGACAGCCTCAGAGCTGATGCGAAAGTATTTTTTGGCGCCGCACCAATAACCTCTTTCTCCGTAAATACCTTTACTACCACCTTCCAACAGTGCCCCTCATCGCTCCATAGCCCCTCCCACTACTTCCTCCTCAGATTCCCTCACTGCCACCCTCCAACAGTGCCCCTCAGCCCTCCATGCCCCCCCCATTGACCTCCTCCTCGGATTCCCTCACTGCCACATGCCACAAGTGCCCCTCATCTCCCCATAGCCCCTCCCCCTCATAACCTCCTCCTCGGATTCCCTCACTGCCACCCTCCACCAGTGCACCTCATCTGACCGGAAATATGCCCATAAGGATGAGGTGACGTAACAATGGCCAATGAAGTCAATGATGTGCTCGCATAAGATCGGTCCCTCCCTCCCATTCATGTGTCCATTGTATAATACATGCTCTGATCTTTCTATTCAGTGGGAAAGCAGAATGCTACTGGTAGACTGGCACACATACCCGGTTTGTATCATTACAGCGCCAATACGGAAAACTTTAATAAACAATCATCGCTTAAATGTGCACAGGTTTATTCCAAGTCCTTGGTTTTAAGCTTTTACTTTCAGTGCAATGAGTATTTGCAAGGGAGGAATCCTTTGTATGTTTGCGAAATTCCCCAGGAAAAATATGTGCAAAAAAGAAAAAAATATCACGCCACCCTCTGCGAAGTTTTAAATATGTATTCATTTTTCTCTGCAGTGAAACCTAATAAGAAAAACTAAAGCCATAGACTCGAAATTTGACTTCCATTACGCATGGTAAGATTATTTTTTTAGGAGTTTTATACAGCGCAATTTCGACCCGTAGCTATTGGAGTGCTTTACACGAGCACCGGTTTCATTACACATTCATTTGTGGTCGTACGTTACATCTCGGTGCATTTGGTGAGGATATTAGCTCTCTTTCGTAACGCCATTGCTTGTTTACAATAAAATACATCTCTCCCTCGCACCTTCATCAACCCAATCATCTCTCCCTCACACTCCCAATACCCCTCATCTCTCCCTCCCAATCCCCATCTCTCCCTCACAATCCCCCATCTCTCCCTCCCACTACCCCTCATCTCTGCCTCACACTCACACTACCCCTCTCCCTCCCACTTCCCCATCTATCCCTGCCACTCCCTGCTCATCTCTCCCTCCCACTCACCCTCTCATCTCTCCCTCCCACTCCCCCCTCATCTCTCCCTCCCACTACCCCTCTTATCTCTCCCCCACACTCCCACTACGCCTCTCCCTCGCACTCCCCCCTCATCTCTCCCTCCCCCTCATCTCTCCCTCCCACTACTCCTCTTATCTCTCCCTCATACTCTCTACCCCTCATCTCGTGACCCCACTGCCCCCTCTCATCCCTCCCTCACACTCTTGGTCTATACTATCTGCTTACACATACTACCTTCCTTTACCTTCTCATGCTGTGCACTGGTACAGCTCTCGACTTCCCCACCCGCCTTAGAGGGACAAGTGGGAGGGGCACCCAATCTCTATCTCTCGCTCTTGCACTCTCTCTCACCCCTCTCTCTCACTCCCTAATGCACTGTTCCCACCTCTCTCATATCATTAACTTCAGGTTTTCGAACAAAGTTTCTTTCCCGTACCTTTTCAACATTTCCATCTCTCAAACCCACGCTCTCCTCCTCTTTTTGAGGTGTCTCTTGCGTACACAAGCGCACCCTCTTCATACGTCTGTCACCTGCTTTCCCTTCTTTCTGTCTTTCTCACTCACTCCTTCTGCTCCTCTGTCCGGAGTTCATTCACCACTTCCTGCACAAACTACTTACCCCTCTCTATCTTCCTTTCTATCTAGTCTGTAAAGCTCTCACCCCTATCTATTCACCATGTCACATAATTCCACTACACAAATACACTGTCCAAAACACAATTCAACATCACACAATTCCACAAATAACAATTCCACAACTAACAATTCCGATACTACCCACATAATTCCACTCCACACCACATGCATCCACTCCACTCTAAACCAAAAAACATGGGTAAAGGCATTGTCATTTACAATACCAATAGCTCTAACTCTCGCAAAAGGTCAGAAGAATCATAACAAGCATTGGCGTAGCCAATAGGTCTCGACTTTGAGTCCTTATAAGTGTTTAGCCATGCAACAGCTGTTGTTGCACCAAGGATATTGTACTGCATAACTAAATACTTATAAGGTCCCAAAGGCGAGACCTATTAGCTATGCCAAGGCTTGTCTGTTTTGCCCTAACTCCTGTGCAGCTGGTGGTTTGGATCATAGCTTGTGCCAACCGCTATACTTTCATAAAGGGGTTGAATGCTGAGGCGAGAACTCATACCTCAAAGTTCTAACCTAAAACTCAATTAGAGCCCTAACAGAAGGAAACATACTGTGTTGCTAGTGCTTAATTTGAGCCAGTGGTTGCAGGAGAAGTCTAGGGGTTAAAACGTACTGGAGTGGTTAGGATTGTCTTTACTTATAAGAATGTATTTCCACCCAAACCAACCCTTTTTACCAGCATTAGTATAGTGAAATATAATGGAAAAAACATAACTTTAACCTATACCATGCAGATTGCAAGCAGCTCTTTGACACGTCATACACATTTTTGAAACAGCCATAATAATCCTCTGTACTACTTTATGATGAATCAAAACTGCAACTAGGCAAACAACTCTCTCCAGCAGAAATATTAATCACGGGAAACCTTCTTTACCTCGCAGTGTCAACAATGACTAGCCTTTGCAAAGCATTCACTACCCCGACTGTGACTTTACCACAAGTTACTTTAACTCAGAAGTTGTTACGACGACTTGCTGTAGGGGGCTCGTTTTTGGAGTGGTGACAAACTATCTCTGACGGGAAAGCCAGACATTACTCCGTAGCTTGCACATCAAATTGTAAATATGTTATGTAATTGTGTATATATGTGATCTTGTATAGGCTCCCAACATTCCCCACCCTATGAACAGTGCTCGAGTTGAGGATCTTTAGTAAAATCGTATTACGGTACCACCATTGGAGTCCTGTGCTTTTCTAAACCCAAAGTGTACTTGCATGTGTAACCAATTCATGTCATTGCATGTAGTTCTAAATTGAAAACCTGCTTTAAGACACTTCATATGGCGCTACATGTGTGAAAATGCACTCTCTTTTCACTTTTTTAAGTAAAAGTTTGGAGTGATATTTGGCGCTGCACCCACACGCGCGGTCTGGTTCCCGGCGCACATAGCCTTAGTTGCAGCGCACAGAGACCTTATACTGCCGCACACAGAGGAAAAAAATTAGAGGGAACATTGGTAGAGGGCTGTATCCGTGCTTACCTAAAATGGGAGCTAACTATGCTCCATGAGCTTGAGGCGTGGGATGCCCACACCTTCTTGGGCTGTGGGTGTAGAGCGGCAGTCAGGGGGAGAAGAAAGGGAAGAGAGAGGCATGTGCACAACATACCATCAATATCATTGCACAAACAGTACATAGACTTACTTCGGACTTGGTTGTATCAGTGCGATCATCGAGTAATCACGATTTAGCTCGGGTGTTGGCACATGAACGCTGCCCCGTCCAGACGCCAGCTCGTAGGTGGTGGACTGGGGAAACTGGCCATAGTTTAAGTGCTCGATGAGAATTACGTAGGAGGTGCCCACTTCCGGTATGCCCTGTCATGCCCCATTGTACTCAGGTAGAGTGCGCCTGCGTGTGTCTCGCAACAATGAGGTACTATAGCGCGCATGCGTGTCAAGTGGCTGACTGGAACTGCGCATGCGCGTTACTGCGCGAGGTGAGGACAGGGAAGTGGATCTTCTCCCAAATTGAGCTGTGTGGGCGTCTCAGTCAAAAAAGAGGCAGTGTCATGTGCTGGGATCATTAATGGGCACGCGAAAAAATGAAATAAACACCGAGTCTACATCTCGTACCCCACCCCTCCTCAACGTACGTCAAAGCATAGTTGGTGGATACACAGAAAACTGGAGGGGGGCGGGGGCAGGGTGCACACAGAGGTCGTGTCACTCGCCCTTGTATAGGTTACTCAAGGATGGTAGTTAGGGGTTATTAAAGGGCGGAGACCCCGTGTGTCAAAATGTAGAGTTAAAGAGTAGGTGCCAGTCGAGCACAGTGTGCAGACAGAGGTCGTGTAACCCGTACTGGTATAGGTAGCTCAAGAGTGGTGGTTCAGGTTTATAAGAGGGTGGCAGAATTAACCCTGGGCGTAGTTCGCGAAGTAGCGCTATGCGTAGCTACGCAAAGTGCACTATGCACTACGCGAGCTACGCGTAGCACTTCGCGAACTGCGTAGTACCCAGTTCGCACTGTGCAAGATGCCGTTTTCAATGATTGCACAGTGCGGACAAGCATCCGGCACTGTGCAATCATTGAAAACGGCATCTTGCACAGTGCTGTAGTTTTCTGCCGCTCGAGTAGAGTTTTACTCGAGCGGCAGCTTTCTCAACGCGGACTGGTAGTTTCTCATCGCGAGTGGTCGCGAGCATACGTGACCACTCGCAATGAGAAACCTGACCTCCCCGCGTTGAGAGTCTCGCCGGGAGGTTTATTTTCCACGCTCGCGATCGCTAACTTGATGTTGCTGATCGCGAACGAGGAAAAAGTCTCGCAGGGATGTCATTTTGCTTCCTCACGGTCGCCAACTTGACGTTGAGGACCGCGAGCAAGCAAAAAATGACCGCTGCGCTACACTACGCGTGTTTGCACTGTGCTACGTGCAATTCGCGTAGTGCGAAGTAGCGCAAACTACGCGAGCGTAGCGTAGTGCTTTGCCCAGGCTTAGTCAGAATGCGGAGGCAATGGACACAATGCAGTAGGTGACAGTCGAGCACATTGTAGATTTTATGGGTACGCGGTCTCGCGATGATGAGGTCTGGCAGTGAGGCTGCCAAGCTAAAAGGTTGGCATGTAATGAGTTAGTCAACAGTTCGGTGGAGCGGCTCGTTGGTAAAGTCAGGTTGCAACACCCAGTTGGTTGTCGTATCAAGGTAATACGGTAAAGGTCCACAAGGGAGGGGTTGTTGAGGGGGTACAAATCCAACCAAGGGATTTCATCATTCAGGCCCTGTGTATTGGTGTGAAGGCGGTGGACCCAACGTTGTTCGTGTCTAAAGTGGGAGTCACTATTCCATCCTGGGTTGGCCTCTAGGATAGTCCACTGGATGGCCTCACACGGGTGGCCTTTTTCTAAAAAGTGGTTAGTAAGTTTGGTAGCTGTGCGGGCTCGTCTCACGGTGCTCTTATGTTCGCTGATCCTTTTCTTTATTGCTCTAGTAGTCATTCCAACATAGTACAGGGTACAAGGGCATGTAATGAGATAAACACAGTTGGTCGTGTTGCAATTTGTATGTTTCCGTTGTTCCCATAGAAAATTCCCCAGTTATAGTGACTTTGTATGTCGCGTAGAAGAGCATGCCCTACATGTGCCACACGGGGGTGTCCTGTGACCGCTGGGAGGTTCCACAAGGTGGTTTCCTTGACCGCCTGCGGTGTTCGCGGGCGTGTGTTCACCAGTTGGTCGCGTAGGTTTTCAGTTCTCTTGAAGGCAAAACGGGGTGGTTGGATATCCAGTGTGTCACTGTTGAGGATCCTCCAGTTCCGGTTAATTATCTTTTTAATTTGATTGGATAGAGGGGTGAAAGTAGTGACGCAGGTTTTGAGGTCATTGGTTTTGGGTTCCCTCGTCTCCAGTAGACCTTCTGATGTGTTGTTCCTAGCCCGCTTTCTGGCTTTTCTGATCACCTGCCTGGGGTAGTGTCTCTCCGCGAGGTTGTCTGCCAGGCGGTTGGCTTGGGACTCAAACGCATGTACCCTGCTACAGTTACGTCTGATTCTCAAGAATTGGCCGTATGGTAGATTCTCTCTCAGTGCTTTGGGATGATAACTCTTAAAGATAAGGAGGCTGTTGCAGTCGGTGCTTTTCCTGTAGGTAGTGGTATGCAGTACTCCGTTCTCGAGGCTGATCAATAGATCCAGGAAGGGGATCTCCTTCTTACTGGCCGTCATGGTAAAACATAGGTGCGGGTCCTGGTTGTTGATCCATTTGTGAAATGTCTTAGCCGTTGTCTCCAGCCCCCTCCAAAGGATCAGGATATCGTCAATGTAACGTTTCCAGGTTACGAGGTTCTCGTGGAAGGGGTTTGTATTGGTGAAAATATGGGCAGCTTCAAAATGGGCCATGTACAGGCCTGCCAGACTCGGGGCAAAGGTTCTCCCCATACTGGTGCCCTGTACCTGATGGTACGTGGTGGTCTTGTACATGAAGAAGTTGTTAGTTAGGGCCACTGAAATGAGGGCTGTGATGAAATCCGCCGGGGTGTTGGTGGGGAGTTCTGACTCTTGCAAGAGGTTACTGACGACTTCGATGGTGGCATCCTGGGGAATGTTTGTATATAGTGCCTCTACATCGAGTGTGAGCAGTAAGTTGATGTCCTCCGTATTCTCGTCATTGATAACTTGAATCAGGTTGAGGACATCCCGGGTATCTTTGAGGTATGCTGGTGTTGATTTGACCAGGGGGCGTAAAAAGAAGTCGCTGAATTGGCTGAGAGGTTCCAGAAGCGAACTGATGCCTGATACTATGGGACGGCTAGGGCAGGTGGTGACTCCCTTGTGAATCTTGGGGAGAAGGTAGAAGTAAGGCATCCTGGGTGTTTCATTCACAAGGAATGCTGCTTCTTTGGCTGTGATCCAACCTTCCGTGGACGCTTTGTTCACCATGATGCGGATCTGTCCTAGTAGACGTGTGGTGGGATCAGTCTCCAGTATCTCATAATACTCGGTGTTGTTGAGCTGGCGGGTGCATTCCTGCTCATAATCCTCGATGTTGAGAATCACTGTGGCGCCCCCTTTATCTGCAGGTTTGATAATGATCGTAGTGTAATTTCTTAAAGAGTTGACGGCATCACATAGATTGTTGGACATATTGTTATAGGTAGTAGGAGGTTTTAAAAGATTGGCCTCCTTGAGGACTGCCTTCTCGAAGGTGAGGACCTCGTTCAGGACCATGCCCGCCGTGGGTGTAAATCTGGAGGGCAGTCTCAGTCCTGTGTCGTCCTGTTCTGGTGTGGTCGTATCCTTGAAGAAAGCCCTAAATCTGACTTTACGGAAGAGTTGGTGTAATTCTTCATTCAGCCTGAAGTTGTCTTCTTTGGGGGTGGGTACGAATCCTAATCCCATTTCAAGTGCTGAGGTCCGGATTGAGTACCCTGGATGAAAGGTTGACAATCAGTTTCTTAGTTGCGTCATGCTCCTTGTCGTTCTCTGCTGGTTTTCCGTGTCCTGCCATTGGACCTGTTTGTTCCCTCTTCTTCTTCCTCTGCCTCTGCCCCTGCCTCTGTTCTGAAAAGGAGGAGGAGGGTTATGGAAGAAAGGTTGTTGTAACCCTGGTTGAGGTACGTTATATGGAGGGTACCACATTGGTCCTGGTTGCGGATACGGTTGGACTGGGTATCCGTACATCGGTGGCATCGCAGGGGGTGGTAGGAGACCTTGTTTGTTGGGGCGTCTGCCCCAGCTCTAATTGCTGGAGTTGATGTTGGAAGAGTGTTCTGATTGGTTGGATGTAAGAGAGCCATCGTCTGACAGGACATCGGTATCTGCAGGTTGGAAGTCGTCTTTAGTGTATGGGTAGATTTTCTCCCTATCGAATCTTTTGAGGTCTTTCTGAAGTTTTGTAATATTTTGGTTAAGGAGATAGTCACGGTGGTCCACTATTTCCGTGTTGATTTCTGCCAGACGGGTTTTGTATGCTGAGATACTGATGCCAGTTTTGAGGCCATTCTCTACTATATTGTTTTTTATTATTGGTGCATCAGAGAGTCGTTTAGCAGTGCTGATTATCAGGATGACCCAATCGCGGGTGCATTTCCATGCTATTTGACTCCACTCCCGCCTGAAGATGAGGCCCTCCAGGAAGATCCTGGGTACAGTCTGGACCAGGAGGCCGTTGGGTGCTGCGTTGGCTCTGAGGTATTCTGTCATTTCCGAGCCATGGAGTGCGATTTTAACTTGCAGCTTCTTGAGGGAAGCTAGCGAGTTCCAGTCGCCCTGAGCGCTAGTTGTGGCTGTGTTACCATCACTGTCCAGTAGTGACGAAGTTCTCAGAATTTCTGCCACAATATCTTCGCCAAAGCTCAGGCCTAGATTTTCCCCCCTGGTGGAAGTGGTCATGTCTCAGGTAGGAAAGGGGGGGTAAAAGAATAGAAATGGTGTCCCTCGGCTGAGCCGCCGTGCTAAATACCAAGTCCAATGACTGTGCGACGATATTGACGGTATGTTGTGCACACGCCTCTCTCTTCCCTTTCTTCTTCCCCTGACCGCCGCTCTGCACCCACAGCCCAAGAAGGTGCGGGCATCATACGCCTCAAGCTCATGGAGCATAGTTAGCTCCCATTTTAGGTAAGCACGGATACAGCCCTATACACGCATATTGAGCTTGAACGTGTCATGTCAGTATGTGATAGGGGCTGTACAGGGACGCGCTTACCTTTTCTCCTTCACCAGTCGCGGAACCACAGTCGGGCTGAGTGCGGTTTTGAGGCGAAGCGCACGACCTTGATTGTCTCAATTTACTAAGCATTCTACCACCCACACCGGGTGGCTACCTGCTGTCATGGCTTTGGCTGGGGGCGCATGGGGAGGGACACCAACCGAACTCACACATAAACTTTGTGCTCTGTCCGATGGCACCCCACCCTTCCTATTGCGCTCCTAACTGATGGTGACGCAGGCCACACCCCAGTGGATGGTCTCTTTACTTGCTACCTACTCGTCATGTCTCACAATATTTCAACGAGATACGCCTCCTGGTCCTTGGTTTACTGGGAGGCCGCATCACAAGTTCTCTAGACAATATACTTGAGCCTTGTGTTTTTGTGTCTCCCCTTTTTCTTTCTCTCCCTATCCCTTCTAGGTCACGATCAAGAGGGCATACCTAACTCACTAGTCATAACTGCTACCCCCAAATAGTTTAGGAGGCGGTTTCTCTCCCCCTTGATTTGTGAGAGGGCCAATGGTACCTCTCTCACACTAATACGTCGGTGCACTCACTCCACACCACCTTCACTTCTGGTCCTGATGAAACACCAGGGATCTCTTAGACCAACATAGGCGTGAAACATGTCGACCTCAGCATAGTTACCCGGGCACATTGCGCTTCTGCTGGTAACTCACAATCTACGGGTTTTTTATCTTGCCAAGGGTACCTCATTATTAAAACTCTTCTTTTGGCAACCCTTAGGCAGTTTTAATACGCACTGCATGCACTACCTTCACCGCTCACAGAGGACTTTTACCCACACACCGACATGCACCCATTGGCAGTTCTCTAAAAAGATCTCCGCCAAAGAGACCCTTCAGGGGACCCGTAGGGCATTGCACCACCGGCCCGACGAGAAGCAACAACCCGATGATGAAGCATGACATCCCCCGGGATGTGTGAGGGCAACAAGAGACAATTTGTGTCTCTCCCCACCCCTATCACAAAGTCCCTGACCTAGTACCCCTTTTTCTTCCCCCTTTTCCATTCCTTTTCCCTCTGTATTTGTAGTGTGTGTTGACTCTCTGCAACACTCACTCTGGAACAGTGCCCCCCTTTTGATTACCTCATTAACCTTGCGGAGCACGGGCACTGGACCATTAACAAGCTCCTGGTCCCCCCCCCCCTCTCATTTGACTTGGTACTTCTGTCCGAACCACCAGAGTTTGAGGACTAGCTCCTCTTCCCTGATACTAGGCTTTCAAATAGTTCTTCCTTCCTTTATTTGTGTGTGTATCTGTTTTTCTGGTTCAAATCTAATCACAACAAATCCATCAACACCGTCACCTCTTTTTATTTCCCTATTGGAGTTGCACGTCTGTGCATAACTGTCCACTCCACTCCTCAGAGTCCTGCTCCATCTTCCTTACTCTCCCTAAATACATTTCAAGCAAGCCAGACATTGGATGGAGATGGAGAATAGTACAATACATGTTGCCTCTAACAGTCCCTCCATAAGAAGTGAAACGTGACTACATCTATCTTCTGTTTTGTTTCCGAGCCGAAACTCATCACTGTCAGAAGGCTAGGCATCTGATCTGACAGTCAAAGAGAAGAGCAAGACAGTTAATGATTAATGAATGATGGCATGCATTGCATTAGATGCTTGCTGACTACGAGTGAATGTGCATGAAGTCGAACTATACTAGTTTATCTACAAAGTGACTCAAGTGACAGTCAATGTTTCCTTGTTGTTTAATAACCACATTGTACTCCTACTACTGCATGGGCAGGCCAATATCCGTTGCAATTTTGTAATATGGAATACAAACTTAATCAGTCACTACAGACTGAGTTGGTGTTGGAGAACACGTACCACACGGTCATGATGATGACCATACTATCTTTGCACACAGTCAGTGAGTTGGATCGGAGATAATTGATGGAATAACTGCGTTTCATGGACTGGCATAAAAGGTAAACAACAATTCAACAAGAACCACAGCAGACCTAGGATACATGTCCGTGTAGTGGTGTGGACTGGAGTAGAGTGTAGTGGTATGATTGACAGTGGTGCATTGATTTAGTCACTTGATTTGGAAAATGCTAGGTTGCTGCATATGCCTTTTGTCTGGCTCTGTCAAAATTTAAGGTAAATGGAGGTTGGGTGCCGGGCTGGGCCTGTGCTGTGGTGGGCCTGTTCTGTGCTGGCTCCTGTCCTGTTGTTGTTGTAGCTTAATGCTGTAGAGTAGACACGGTGTATCCAAGTCGCCTCAGTCTGAAAGTGTTCTCTCAAGAGTCTTGTCTTCTCTTCTTGCACTCCACTGTAATTGAGTTAATTTTTTTAAACTCAGTTATTTTTCAATACCCCTTTTGTTTTTCCATCTACACTTACAGGCCGGCCTTTACCCTGAGCTATAATGGGAGAAACAACTCACACTTACCTTACCAATCCGAATCAGGCAGGCAGTGGTACCCAAGATTGATGTGCGGAGTGTCCATGGAAGGGAGGACCAAGATGAATGACGAGAATGATGCAACTCCATAATTGGACTAGGATAATACAGTAACTTTAGTATCCTTCATCATTTGTCTTTTAATTTATTTGATTCCTTTTTTCTCTTCAATCATTACGACTGTGTGTTGTGGTTTGTTTGGTAATTGATCCCTACAACTATTTTTTCATTTTCTTTGCTAGCTTTAAAAATAAAAGTAAGCCCGGTACAGCATGTAATTTGGTTCGCTCTGAGGGCAGACAGGCAAGGCAAATTTCATATTAATAATTTCTGCCCTGTACTGTCTAATTGTGTAGTAGTAGTTAGTAAGTATAACTCATTAACCATCAAGTTCTCTTCATCATCATGCATGCATTTGCCTTTTCTCCCTTTATAGATTTCTTGGATAATGGATCATGGTTGTCTTCCAAGATTGTGTTTTACTTTTGTTGTGTCCATGCATACTGTCTGTTTTTTTTTGTCAAACCTTTCCCCAATGCCCCCTTCCCATCCATTCATCAATCCCTAACCCTCTTCCCCCGGGCTGTGTGATTTATATTGAGGTGTGATGTGACTACATTAAATGTACACCAACAATTGATCACACGCTTGCTTGGGCTGATGTGGTGAAAGCAACACTAATTCAATTTCAAGGCAGGGCAAGGATCTTCTTCTGCTTGCCCACCCATGCTGTACTTTACTTCGTTCTACTACTCCTCCCACAGTCTCTCTCAGGCATTTTTTTTCAAATACTAGTGCCAGTGTCTACTACTACCACCATGGCATCTTCTCCATTCACTTGGGAAACCAACCATGCAACCATCGCTGTGCCGAACTTAATCATCATCAATCACAGGTAAGATAAGTTTGGTGGGAGGTATAATGGACTAGAAGGAGAGACTGACAGTACTAGTAGGACCAATAAAATAACTCTGTGAGGGGTACCGCATCTATCTGTTTGTGTGTTACAAAATCGGCAGATCTTTTAAATCAAACACTGGCTGCGGGCCTGCAGCAGCAAGGAAACCAACCTTGTGACATAAATTCGTAAAACAGTAACCCACCCACAAAGCATTAACATCGTATGTTTAAGTAAATAATATATAATTGATTACCCTAACAAAAATAAACTATCCCACTCTGACCTGACCCACCCCCCTCCCTAACCCCAACCAAGTCCCAAATGTCCAGAAAAAACCCCAACGCCCAAAACCCACCCACCAACAAAAGGAATTAAAAAAGGGGCAATTCAACAAGGTCCTAAATTTGGCGGGCTTTCAGATGTTTATCTATCAGGATCTTCACCCGCTCCTCTAGGTGCTCCTCCAAGCGTGCCATCTGGAGGAGCATCTGGCGGCGAAATGTCCTGCAGTTACATCTAGGGTGGGGGGCAGCAGTGCTTGATATTGAAGCACGGTGGCGGGTGGCTGCCTGACCACGGTGCCGTAAAACTAGAGGCGGGGCCTGACTGGGGCCCGGGGCATTGGAGAAGGCTGCAGCTGCAGCCTCCTCCTCCGCCTGAGCCTCCAGCCGCCGGTATTCTTCACAAATGGCCTCCAGTTTATGGCGCCGGGCCCTGGCTGCCAACTCCTTACGCGTAGGTTTTGGTTGGGAAGGAGGATCTATATTAAGAAAGAAAAAGAACATTGTTGTAACCAATACTCTTAGCACAACAGTAACACAAAATTCATTCAACACATAGTGGCACAGTATCACTAGCAAGCACAGTACATAACATTTGTGGTAAGTATCTATCCTCCTACTTCCTCGGACTCTAACATTTGTGGGAGTTTCAGGCATTATACTAGCACTATGTACTCCAGTACACACCAGTCGTCTTGTTCTTATCTCTAGTTTAGCTAAATTACATAACCTTGCTGTAGTCGGCATGCCAGCTCAGTCAGCTAAGCTTGCACCTAAGAGAAACAGATACGAGTCACATGATGCAGACTCACGTTAGTTTTATTTACTACTACTGTCTGCAGGTGGGGAAGCTCATATTTTTGTATTACGGGTGGCACTGGCAATACTCTCTCTGTTACATGAGGGCAATTGCTCAATTTCACTTTCACCCTGCCCTGGGTACTACAAAAAGGCAGATTATTTATCTGATCCAATGATCATTGCTTATATTATAGATGGTAACACTACATCAGGTCAGTAGCGGTCAGTGGTGGGAGTGCTGCCGGGCGGTGACGTGGGGAGGGGCAGGGTGGGGGTAGTAAACTATGGATTACGGACAATCACAGGTAAGTAAACAATACACATAAATAAATAAAACAAATTGTGTTGCACGCACTGCATCGCATTTGGCGGTGCAGTGCGCATAATGAAAATCATTTTATCTATTTTTATGTTTACTTACCTGTATTTGGCCGTAATACATAGTTTACTACCCCCCCACCCGGCCCCTCCCCACGCCACCGCCCGCCAGCACTCCCACCACCGACCGCTACTGCATAGGGTACTTTGTTTTCATTGATTGTGTAACCAACAGATAGGCCACCCTTTGCAGGCTGGCTGACACAATTGAAAATATATTAACATAGGTAGGGAGTGGTCCTCGGAGTCGGGGGAAGGCGCTTGATAATATATATATAAGATGTGCTTGCAAACTACTGTGAGTCAACTGTATTCTGAAAATACTACTTATATTCCCCTCCGCTTTGCTAGTCTGGCGCAGTTTCTTTTACATTCTCTTAAAAGTAAGACTTTCCAGTGACAGTCTCCACCTATGCTGTCTATTGATGATAGTATATCCAGGCATACATCCATTAAAGTAAATGTCTATCATTCTTTTTTATATATCTCGTAACAAACCTTAGTTGGTTTCACCAACAACCACCCATGCGTCCGCTCCTTCCTTGCTTGCCTTGGCTTTCAGTTTGAACCAAACACCGATGATGATTCTTGCTAAATAGTATCCACCCATACTGTGTCGCCCACCCAGGCAGGCATCCTCTTTCACCTTCCACCCATCCTTCAACAACCCATGCATTTGATCTGATTCCTATCAGCCACCTATGCATGCTTCCAACATATCCTTCTCTGCCAGTCATATTACATCTCACCCATCCTTCCTCCTTCCACCCTTCTTTCCCTATTTGTTCAACACATCCATCAAGGTCATCTAATCTGAGTTTTAGTCTTCTCCATAAAACCTTCACAGCTGATTTGGAGTCAGATAGAAGAGGCCATTGGTTACTCAACTCACGCTGCTAATGCTATTGCTAATGCATTGCTAATGCTAAGTAAAGGGTGTCTTCTTCAACCGTTGTATAATGTTCACTACAACTTAATAAGTCTCACGGTACAGTGAGTGAAGTGAACACACTTCCATCTAGTAGTAATGTCAAGAAGTAATGAATATAACTTACCACCGCCCGCCACTGCTGCTGGCTCCCCCCCTGTAGCTCCTGCAGGTTCCGCCTGGTCTCCCGCCCCCTCCGGAATGGCCGCATCGCCATCGCCGCTGGCCCCGCTGGCACTGGTGGTTGGTAGTATGCCTAGAAAAACATTACACATTTTTAGATGCCTGTACACCTCCCCCTATTTTATTAGTTTTCACTAGGAAGATTGAAAAAAAAGTTAATACAACATACATCATCACTAGTACAAATCGGGTACTAGAGTAGAGTCAGTAGACAGACACTAGTAGTGTTATATGGTCCCTAGGGTCAGCTAGTCCTACTCTACTCTTTGGAAAGTTAGCCTGAGCCATGTAACCCTTTTAGATTCATCATGTCTACTACTCTTTTTGCGCATATTACCTCGCAGCTTGTTGTGCAGTAGACGCCTTTGAGGCCACATGACGGTTGCGTACAAGTGAAGAGGTCGAAAAACAAGCCACTTTGTTATGGAGTTCGGTTAGTCCGTATTGCTTAGCCATCACATGTACATGTTACACTTTTTACCATGATTGCAAAATGCTTGCATTATTGCATTATACTATCTAACGCACACCATTTTTCTCATAATAGGTGGAAGATTCCCTTCTACAAACCAGAGATTTGCAGAGTTTATGATGCATGATGTAACCAGTATTTCTACGTTCTACGGTGAGGGGTCTTCCAGAATTCACACAGATCTTTTGTCTTGTATCATGCACTTGTAAATGTTTACTGTTTTAATCTTATGCTTTTTGCTGTTGAAGCTGGCTGCAGTAATAATTTCATAGAACGACGTACAGAGCTTGTTACTTATTTGAAAATAAACATTTTGAACTTACACATAGACTCTGTGGTATTTGGTGTGGTGGGGTGGACTTACACAAGTGTGTTAGTATGTTCTGGGTTGTCTCATCATCATTGTGTATCTTCGTGTGGGGGGTTGGGACCTAATGAGACACTATAGCTAGTCGGTCAGGGGATTGTGGGTTCTTCTGACTGAGGTGTGAGTAAGGTCCAACCTCCCATCACCAACATCTTATTTTCTTGTGCATAGTTCTGTATGTGACTCTGCAGAATCCCTACAACAGTAGTAGTATGTACTATCCTATCCAAAATACTAGTCAAATATCTGGTTGGGCATTTTGTTGGTGGGAATTGTCAAAGACTCAAGATTAAGAAGACTAGAAGAGGACAACCCAAAGGACAGGACACAGTGGCTAGAGCTATTGGTCAATTTGAGTTTTATTCCAAAGAAAACCTTCAATAAAGAGTGGCCAACTGGGCAAGCTTAGCTACAGACAGACTAATAGTAGTAGTAGTAGTACAGAGTGTCATAGCAGAGGCAGTTAGAAGGAACTTAGAGGCAGGGATAACCAGAATTTGGAAACAGATAGTCAAGGTCAAAGAAGCTTTTGTAAAAAATAGAAGTAGAAAGTGGAACCATAATTAATAGTTCGGAAAAAAAGATGCAGTAAAAGTTAGGGAAATATAATTGTTAATATTAACCACTGGAGGACTTACTGGTGCCAGCAGCAGGGGCCTCGGTAGAGGAGCGGTCCTCTGGTTGTTGTCCCGCCGACTCAGACCCCGTCTTATTGCCCCTGGGTGGTGCTGATGTTCATGTAAGATATAATAAAGAAAGAGACAAACATTAAGGAGTGCTGTGAAACAAATAAATCATTTAAAAAAAAATTCAAAAAACATTTTAGGAAAACAACAATTGCAATAAAATTGACCTATCTAATCAGATGGATCGACTACTGGGCTGCTTGCTGGATTCACGGATCGTCTACTTATTTATGAACACTCCAGTGTTCCATAATCATTCTGATTCCAAATACTAACGAAGCCTAAGTACCACCTGACCTAGACCACCTATTCCAGATGGGCCAATTGTTCAGTAAGTCTGCAGTTCCATTTTTTTAAGCCATCAAAAATGCATAGATGAGATGGAGGACACATGCATAAATGTGTGCGTACACCAAATTGTGGGTTGGTTGCATCTGATCTTGTTCTGCTACTGACTGACCCTGCTAAGCCTACTACTCACTAAACAAACTACAAAAGGTTCTACGGAGGACTGGGGTAAGCAGCCCTCAGTGACAGAGGAGGCGTCATGCAGACTGTTAAAAAATTATGAACTAATACACACTAAACCTAGTATCCATCCACCACTATTTCACAGGAGGACAGTGGAAGGACTAGAGTCTCTCTAGCAATAGCATTACCTAACTTCAGTTCTCTAAAACAAACTCTTACATTAATCAGCCCAAGCTAGCGCAAAATTGCAAACAAGTAAGAGTAGCGCCGAGCAACTGGGTCCTACAATCACAGAAGATTTTGAAACGTAATTTTCCAGCAACGTTAGCAGCAGTAATCTTGTTATTCGTAAAAAATGTATACACAACAATACTTATACTACTACATATTAGTTACTCACCAAGCCCCACGACCTCGACACCTAGCAGGTCCAACAGGCCCTGCTCCCGTTCCAGGATGTCAGACCACCGGTGGGCCAGCTGGTTATGGGTGCGCCGGACCACTGAGCACCGAAACACTGCCCGGCACACCTTCGCCCACCGACGGTGACGCTCCTGGGTAGGGTACCCAGAGCCGGGCCTGCTGCCTGCTGCCAAGGTCAAGGGGAGGTGGCGCTGGATATAAAAAACAAGGGCGGCCACCCCCGCCTCGCCAAAAAGCTGCTGGGCCTGCACCCCTGCAGGGCGGATTCTGCCAGCTCTCGGGCGCAGGCGCCTTGCACTTTGAGCCGTTAGTGGCAGTGCCCTTGGCTATGGTTCTGGGGTGGGTGGGAGGCGGAAAAGAAAAGAAAAGTTAGAAGGAAAAAGAAAGTTAGAGGGAAGAAGTAGTCGTTTAAAGAAAGAAGTAATATAAAGAAAAAAAAACACAGTAAAAGTAGAAATAAAATGCAAAATATAAACTTCGGGACAGAGAGAGATAGATAATAAATAAAAAAAGTCAGAAAAACTGTGTAAAAAACTAAGAATTCCAAAGATCAAGGGAGGATAGAAAAGTAGGCCCAGAACCATAGCATAGAGTGAAAAACAAGATGGCCGCGCCCATTTACGACCGCGTGGTTAAGTTTGCACGATATTTCTCGCGAACACGCAATAATTGTCGCGAACAAGTGAAATGCGCTCCCGAACATGACATGCACATCGCGAACACGCTATAAGCGACCCGGAACAGGAAATAAGGCATAGTGAGCGGGCGGGACAATTGAAAAACAAGATGGCCGTGCCCATAGGCGACCGCATGGGTAAGTTCGCGAGATATTATCCCCCGAGCACGCAAACAGCGCCCCGAACACGCACAACATGCTCCCGAACAAGAAAAACGCATCGCGAACGGGCACCCCAAGCAACTACGCACGCTCGCGTAGCTCGCGTAGTGCAAGAACATCTTTGCGTAGCTTCGCGTAGCACGACTTCGTGAACTACGCCCAGGGTTACCCGACACCCTGAGCATGATCAGACAGGGAAAAAAGAACATACTCAGGCAGAGCTGAACAGAACTATTCAAAGACCTGAGCAGGGATAGACAGGAAAAGAAGAACACGTTCAGGCAGCAGAAGAACAAATTGTAGTAAGACCTGAACAGGACCAGTTAGGAGAAGAAGAACAAGTTTGGGCAGAAGAAGATCAATTCGAAATAAGACCCGAACAGGACCAAATAGAAAAAGAAGAAGAACTGGTTCAGGCAGATGAAATAAGACCTGAACAGGAACAGGTAGAGAGTGATTCAGAAGAAGAACGGATTGTGCCTAGACACTCTGAAAATAAAAACTTAAGAAAAAGACAAAGAGGGTGAAAGTGCAGTTCAGGTTAAATGGGTCAGAAAAGGTGACAACTGGCCTGGTGGAGTCAAAAGATTGAGATATTATCCGAGAAAAACAAGAGAAAGACCAGAGCAACTGAATGAGGTTACTAGTCAAACTCAGTTTAAACAGTCGATTGTGCGAAACACTTGAAGAAACCCAAGACTGAGAATTTTGAACAACAAATACATTGGCCTTGAGTGGACCTATGTAATATTAGAAGAATTTGAAAATTTAGATTTGAGTAAGGAATCAGAAAAAGAAGTAGATGCTACACAGATTGATGAAAGAAAATTGAGACCACCTTAAAAACAAGAGTTTGAATTTCCAGGTGAAGAAAGAAAAAGAAGAGAAATCTTCTCAGATTAAAATGGCGAACAATGAAGTCACTGAGTACCCAAAACAAAGTTTAAAACGAAGATGCTGTAGAGCTTGCATATGTAGTATTTTATTAGTGATCTCAGTATTTCTAACAGTAGCTGTGCCTTATTTTATGATAACAAACAAGAAGAATGATACAGTCACTAATGAGAAAACAGTTACCATAAAAGGAGATAGAGAAGAATTAGTAGCAGCAGATGAGACAAATGTACATCACACAGTATTAGATAGTGAAACGTCTTTAAATGTTTTTACAAAATTGTTATTTCAATATGTAGATACAACGGAGATTAGTGATTGTTATGTCTGTATGAAATTACCAGCGTCAGGAGTTACATACCATCATTTACCTTTAACATATGGTATATCATGTAGTGTACTAGCAAGTCTGTTTTATAAAACCGGAAAACTTCAGTATTATTATTCAAACTTCAATGTAGTTTTTCCAGAACTTCCTAAGAATATGAATCCGGTGCTCAGTAGTCAAGATGCACAGTTCATGGGTGAAGTTTTCTTAACAATGAATTCAATAGATATAGTAAAGGCACACAAGAATAATTTAACATGTATTTTATGTGAAGAAGAGAAAGTGTTTTTGAATTTAGTTGAGGAAAGGAGACAGGATTTTCAAAAGAAAGCTGCTGATCAGAAAACTCATGTACCACCATGAGCTGAGAAAGAGGGAATTTATACAGCTGGCAAGGCTTATGCTGCGATGTCCCTAGACTTTGTGAAGAAAGGGAAAACCTGCCTCCATAGGTTAAAGACAGATAATAATAATGTATTTATTGGTTCCAGTGAATGTGAACATAACTTTCTAATTTTGGGAGGTTGGGGACTAAAAGGGGGAACTGATCCAGTATTTCCTGGGGTTTACTACGTGTGTGGGAATAATGCTTATTATAAGTTACCTGCACAGTGGTACGGAAGCTGCTACTTTGGGATCGTATTTCCGAAAATGTATCATGTAAAAATAATCACTGGGAACAATGAAAATAGAAATGGACTAACACGAAGAAAGAGAGCTAGTTTTTCAGAAATAGTAGGTGATATATTTGGTGCATTGATACCTTCAGTGGGAGTCATTCTGAATTCAAATAGAATTTGCAAATTGTCGACAGTAGTTGATCGTCTCTCGAATGATACTGCTGGGGGTTTCTTGATAATAAATACAGAAATGGTTGCAATTAGGTCTATGGTTTTACAAAATTGACTTGCGCTTGATATCGGAGTCTGTAGAATGCTGAAAGAGCAATATTGTTGTACTTACATACCTGATAAAAGTAAGGAAATCAGAGGGTATATAAAGAATATTACAAAACTTCAGGAAGATTTGAAACCACTGGAGGTTGACAGTGTATGGGAAAGACTAACAAAAAGTATTTCTCCAAAAGGGTCTTGGTTTTCTGATTTAGGGGAAAATATTTTAGGTCGATAATTCTTCCAGTAGTTGGAATAACGATAATAGTTTTAACAATAATGATTTGGTCTAAGTGTTGCAGAAACAAAGGGAAGGAAATATGAAGTTGATGGCAAAGGAAAGAAAAGAAAGAGGGAATACGATGAGATACAGATGGAGGAAATGAAAGGGAGGATATACAAAATTATGAAAGATTTAGAAAACAAAGATGAAGATGAGAAAGCAAAGGAGGAGAATGAAAATGAGAAATACTGAAAGTTGGCATCTGGTTAGGGATGGGTAATTTTGTGATGGCTCAAAAATGCCATCAGAGAGGGGATTGATGGAGCAAGGACTCGTAGAAAAGAGACTTGCTCGGAAGCGATCTGCTCCTTTAACTTACTAACAAGTTCCTAAAAGTATTTTGTGTAAAACTAATGCGCAGCACATAAACAGGCGGGTTAGTGAAACTTGCTTATGTGTTTAATAACGTGAATAACATGAACGAAGGACTAAAACCGCTTTAAATGGGGAATCTTTATTGCGCTTGCGTCAACTATATCTACGTAGTATGATGAGCTGTCGATTGGAGGTAAATTCTTGAGCATGAGCAGAAGGATCTAAAATGGAGTCTTAAAGACTCGTGTGCATGGCATCTGCTTAGCTGAAAAGAAAAACAAGCTATTCTACTAATGCTAATGCAATAAAAGTATCATTAAGTAGCGGGGAACAGAGTAGAGATGGGTGGTATACAGTGAAACCATTTATTCATGAAATTAATATTTGTCTTTCTGACTTTATCACTAATGCGCATTTGAGTCTCTCATGTATAACTGAAGTAAGCTGAGTCATGTGACGACTGCGCTTGTCTACTGAAAGGGAACCCGGGATGATGACATGGATGTTGAACAGAAGCCAAGGTCGCAAAGTATCCTACCCTGGGAACAGATGGTGAAAAGTTCAACGATATGGACGTGTATTCAGACTGTTAATTAAAATGTTACAAATGAAATATGAATGCGGGTGTGAAATAACATTTTGAATAAAGATTAAGGGGATGGGTTTGTAAACAATGGTCAAACTGATTTTAGATGACATTCCCCTTGTCTGACCAATCATAGTTCGTATTTTTTACGAAAATGAAACTTTAGTGGGTGGAACATGAAGAATGAAAGGTATAATTGAGATAGCTTTAGTTAGTTAGTCAGATGAAGATTTGCTGAATGCTGCAGAGCTCGGGATGCTGTCGGTGTAGCGGGAGATGCTGATGCTGGGAGCGATGCTGTGATATGCTGATGAAGAATCAAATGCAGAGCCTGAAGTAGAACTTTCTATCCTAATTTAATTGGGTTAGATCAGAAGATCGCGGAAGAATCTCGAGGAGGAAGAGAGTGTCAGAGAGGGGTGCGGCGCAAAAGTCGGTTCTAGAGAGGTCAACTATCCTGAAGTCTTTGTCGCCTGAACTATCCCGGGGGACCCTTACCAGCCCTTTGGCCAGGGGGTTGGCCTTCACACCATTCTTGGTAATGATATTTTCACGTTATTTGCAGATGTTTCTTTCTCTCTGTCCTCTCCCTTTCTGAGCATTAGTCATTGCATGAGTCTGAAGTATGTGTTTGATGTTTAATCAATTGAATTTTCTCTCCTAATGAATGATGATGACAGCACTGTATTTTTGAAGTGGTTCACATTCATTTAATTTAGATAAAGATTTAAAACTTTCCCAAGTCTGTGGTTATTTACTTCGAAGTATAGAAAAGTTAGAATTATGTTCATTATTACCATCAATTAGTTTCAACTAATGGTCCATCGACCAGAGGAAAGAACGTTTTGATCCGTGAAGGGTTAGTAGAAGTATTTTAGACTAATTCTAAACATTGTGAAGAAAACAGTCCGGCGGTTAACTTGACATTGTGTGTGTTTATGGGCCCAGATGAGTATCTATTGTTGGTACGCCGCTGGATCATAGCTGCTTAAGTGGTAAGATTCGGGTTTACCAATTGAAGTAAACAGTTTATTTGCGCCTTTCTCGTGCAGCCAACACAAGTAAGGTATACAACTAGTATATTTGAAGGTGTAGAAACAGTTGTTTTAGTCTGACAAGTATGTGGAATCTGTTACTATCACATGAAATCATGCAAACTAAGTCTGAAAGTAGTCCCAAAAAGTATTCAAAATTATGTAATGAGTACACTGCTTCCGTGCTTTAACTTCTTATTGGTTGTATGATGGTTATAGTAGTAAAAGAAGAGAATGTAGTCTAAAAGTGAAGTCCCATATCCCTGCGTCCAAACTGATATTTTAAACCTCCCAATCAAACAGAGCAGATGAGCAGAGAGTTGAAGGCAGGAAACAGTGTGTTGTTGAAAGTTAGCATTGTTTGGGATCTGGGTGTCATGAAGCTACCAAATATCGAAAGCCATCTTTAGTTTCCCCTCCTACATCCATCCTAAGAACGAAATTCCAGCTAATCACACATAGAACTCCTTTGACACATCCTCTAGAAAGCGTGTGAAAAGTGGTCTGTTGCTACAGCTACTCAAGTGATGCGATTTTGTTTACAAAGTGAAGTATGTCATCACTCGGCCTGATAAGGGTGACGACCACTGTAGACATGAAAATTGTTCTGAAAACTAGCTGAATTACTGTTTACTAGTGGTGTAGGCCTGTACATACAGTTTACAATTGCTTTTCCTTTCGCTGAGTACTAATAAAGTAATGTTAGAGAGAAAATGTAGCTCACCACGTAGTGACCTGTAGTATCTGCTCTTCTAACATGTACAACTTTTATGGGTTGTTTTTCTAATCCTAAGGATTTTTCCACATATTTCCATGAAGACTCCCATTTCTTTGAAATGTTTGGAGTGCTGATTGCATATGTGCAGTTAAAAGTGGTGAAAGGGTCCACAAGGTGAAATAGGACTCGCTGAGAACATCATTTTATATTTTCAAGTTGTTTAGTAATAAAATGTATTGAGTTTTACTAAGCACTGTTAAATGTTTTTAGACATTGTATGATAGGTTTTGAATTATGTGATGGCAATTACAATTTTTGCTAGATTAACAGTACTTAGATATAGTCTGACAGGGTAGAAGCTAAAGGGGCTACTCACAAAGGTAAGTTGTGAGTAATTTACACATGTAATTTTACTGTTACACTTTGGAGTACCGTTACTACTATTGGCTATTCACAAAATCTGTGTTAAGTTACTAAAAGTGTAGACTTATATAATCCCCCCCCCCCCCCCCCCGAAAAAGGGGATGGAGCCAAATTTACAAGTGTAAGGCATTGCAACAAAAGAAAAAAACAATCTAGCACCACACATGGCCAACCCTAGTGTGCAAGAGTTTATGTGAACTATGTGCAAGCAAGTACTGTACTGAGGGAAGTCTGGCCCATATTCAGTGGGAACTAGTGGAATTTGGAAGCACCTGAGAGCTGGGCACTCAAAAGCCCTGCTTGTGTAGAGATGCAGTAAGGGGGAGCACCAAAAAGAGAACAAACTGGAATTCCTGGAAGAAGAGTATGGAAAAAATAACCTGTATAAAACAATGTGCAAACAACACAAGACCCCCTTCCCCAAATGTATCCACTTTCTCTTACACACAGCCACACATTTTGAAGGCAGGGACTGCTTCGATTTAAAGGCCCTGTGCATAAGTGGGGTGGTTGGGAGCAGGATACAGCAGAACTCCAAACTGTGCTGACAACCCCCTACTACATAGCAGATAAAAGCTGTGTGCAGCAAACAGTTGGCTAGGAATTATACAGTATTGTTATAGTTGGATATGAAAAATCATCACTAAAAAATACAAAGATTAAAATGACATACTTCGGTGACAATGTCACCCATAATGTAACATTTAAAATCTGAAAAACCACAATAATTCGCTAGTTACAGTTCAGTGAGCCAACTATAAATTTCACCCCTGCAATGCACTGCTTATAACCTCACATATTCCATCACCCATGACATATTAAATTACATTGATGGCATCCCTGAAAACATCATCCAAGCTTCTGGTCCTAAAGTTACTCTATAGTACTCTAGATCATATTAAAAACCAAGGTAGGTAGTAAAGGGTCCAAAATCATATACCATATATTGACTGTATGTAGGTGTGTGTGTGTGTATATAAAATAGAAGCAGTGCTTAATTATTTCACTGACTAAGAATCTTGGCCAATATGTCCTACCATCGTTACCCACAGACTCAGGATGGGTAAAACCATTTGATTCATCTGCCCCCTTTTCTAACAAGTCAGTATTGATAGCAGGCCACATGCCAAACAACCCGGTCTTTAAACATTCAATGCAAGGTAATGACAGGTGTGTGTGAAAAGAGGTTTGTCACAGTGTGCATGGGATAGTGGTGAAAGTGAAAGCATGACGCAAGACTTTCACATATTGACAAATCTCATAGCTGCAAGGTATCCAATTGTTATGTTGGTACCTTCAGCTAATCTTGGGTTTTTACCCAACTGCACTTTATTGCTGGGATTTTGAACCCATAGTTACAATGTTACCAGCAACATTTTAAGGCCCTGAATACAATGTGATGTCTGGTAAAAGATCAGGAATAACTTCAAGAGAGACATTTGCCATGGGGACACTTGGTGCTGTGAATATCCACACAATAGCAGCACACGTTAATGAAGTCAGACAAAGAGTGCAAAGTAGCAGTGGCAAACATGCTTTAAGCATCAAGTTTCAGATGCCTTAGAATGCAGTACTACAAATTAATGTGGTGTAATTAAAAATAATGTGAAGGTTTCACAAGGATGACCACATCTACAATGTTATAATATTCAGTAAGTAATAGGTGTGTCACCATCAACTATTTCTAGGAATTTGTTTATTAACAAAATTCAACATCGCATTTTCAGTCCATTACAGAGTGAGTGTGTACAATTAATGAAATGTCGGAGAGAGTGCAGTACATTGACTTCCATTAGATACTGCCAATGGGAAGACACCACAGGCCCAGCTTTACTTCTCCTTTAAATTAAATATATGATTTTGAACAATCACTGCAAAAAGCATGTTTTATAAACACCGGAGAAGCACCTTTTTTGTTGATTTTTATGGTTAGGCAGTTGAATAAACACTTTGTACTGATTTCCAAATATTTGGAAAGCACGGTCTATATCTAAGCAATTATCAGCAAAAAAGTAACACTAAACAAGGACAGCCTAATAATCAGTAAGGAAAAGCTTCAAATATCAAGCTTCAAACAACTCTGAACTTAGCCATAGCTCATTGTTTAATTAGCAATATATTTTTGAAAGTAGAGGAAAACCAAAATATTCTTGGTGCACTCAAGATTCATTGTTATCTTCGCCATGTTGCAACAGTTTCAAAAATATCTGATAATGTACATCCTTATGGAAATGTAATGCTAATGACTGTTTTCTTCCACTTGACTGTTTTCTTCTCTTGTTTCTTATTTAATCTTAGACATTGTGTAGCGTAAACTTTCTTATGATCACCAACAAATCGACTTATCACAAGTGCTGCAGTAAAATATGTTTTCATTCAACAGACTTATAACTGAGAATTTTCTGAAGAATGTTTACTTTCCTGCTTTACATACCGACAAAATATACAAAATTATGTGTGTACACAAATGCAATGCTTTAACTTCTTATGGTTTACATGATGGTCACTGTAGATGAGAGACAAGAATAGAGTCTAAGTGAAGTTGCGTGTCCTTGCTTCCAAACAGAGATATCTAAAACCTCATAATCAGACCATATAAGCACGACGTTAAAGGTGGGATAGTATTCGTTGCAGAAAGGTAGCATTGTTTTGTGTTGGGAGCTGGACTAACTGCTGATGTCAATGTATTCAGACCCTCATCATGAGAGATTGTATTCCATGGAATTATTGCTTCCTTTGATACTGCACCTTCTAATACAGATACATGGGCTATCGATAATTCCGGATTGCAGTATAACCAGAATATTATATGATATTCCCTTTTAGGCCCTTACAGAATAGGGTACAAGATGAGCAAATCCATGTGGTAGTGATTTCTGCATGTGAACCCCTAATTATTTGCCTTATTTAAGGGCAAAAGTCCTCCAAGTTTGTCCTAGAAAATGTATTTCAGGCATCAGTGCGACATTAAACCATGATGTAGTACAGTGGGGCTCTTAAAACCTTTTGGAAGGAAGCACATTCGCCGAAGTCAATCCTCTCCTAAAGAAACCCTCTTCAGACCTGACGGACCATGAGAACTTCAGGCCCATCTCACTGCTTCTTTTCACAGCCAAGGTCATCGAAAAGGCCTTCAACATCCAGCTAGCACACTTCATCGAAGCCAACAACATCCTAGATACTTCTCAATCTGGATTCCACAGCAACCACGGCACCAAGACCGCCCATCTCGCCGCCACAGAGGACATCTGTGCCCTCCTCGACCAAGGCAAAATGGCAGCCCTCATCCTCCTGGACTTATTAGCAGCATTCAACACCGTCTCCCACCGCACACCAGAGTCAACGATGCCGGAATCCAAGGAAAGACCCTGGACTGGTTACGCTAATTCCTGACAGACAAAACACAGAGAATATGACTCCCGCCCTTCCTCTCAGAACCGACAGAGATCAGATGAGGAGTACCCCAAGGATCCTCCCTCAGGCCCACCCTCTTCAACATCTACATGGCCCCCCCTCGCAACCATTGCCAGAAACCACAGGCTCAACATCGTCTCCTAAGCCGATGACAGCCAGCTCATCCTCTCCCACACCAAGGAACCCGACATGACCAGGCACAACTTATAAGAAGGGATGAAAGCCGTCGCAACTTGTATGAAGAACAGTTGCCTCAAACTCAACTCGAAGAAAACAGAAGTCCTCATCCTCGGCTACACCCCCACCCCTCGCATGGGCCGACACCTGGTGGCCCTCAGAAACAGACCCACCCGATGAACCATGCACGTAACCTCGGCATCATACTGGACTCATCGCTCACTATCAATCGCCATGTCAACGCTGTCTACTGCGCATGCTTCAACACCCTCCACATACTATGTAAGACATTAAAGTGGATCCCCCCGACTCCAGGCAAACAGTCACCCACGCCCTCGTCACCAGCAGATTGGACTACGGCAACACCCTCTATGCCGGGATCAACAAAAAACGCCTCTGCAAACTCCAGACCATCCAGAACGCCGCAAGCAGACTAATCCTCGATATCCTACGGCACAACCATATCACCAACACCTCTGCGGCCTCCACCTGCTCCCTGTGGAAAGAAGAATAATTTTCAAGCTGTTCACTCATGCCTACAAAGCCCTCCACAACATCGGACCCCATTACCTCAACAACTGCCTTTCCTTCCATGCCCCCAACAGAAACCTCCACTCAGTCGACCTCTCCCTAGCCACTGTCCCACACTTCTACAGGACCAGAGCGGGTGGAAGGTCCTTCTCCTACCTCGCAGCCAAGACGTGTAACGATCTTCCCCTCTACCTCCACTCCAGCGAAGCCCGACAGTGCACCAATTCAGGTAAGACCTCAAGACCTAGCTCTTCGAATGACCCCAACGGATCTGCTCAAACCCACCCCTCAGCACCCTGAGACCCCAACTGGTGAGTAGTGTGCTCTACAAAACCCTGATTGATTGTTTGATTGATTGATTGATTGACAGTCCCTATTGGATGGAATTTCTTCATTGTGAAAGGAGGCAATCATTCCAGTTCCACCACAGGAGGTTGGTTCAAAAGGCCTTATAAACCTGAGGCCACAGCTGGATTTGAAGAAGGTGAATTCTTAAATTGAGACAATGCACTTCAAGATGGAGATGTGACAGAAAATCATCCTATGATTTCACCAGGACTTTCTATCCACCATATGTCTGCAAGACTCCTATTTACCTATAATAAAGACCTCAAATGTTTGCAGTAAGCAATCTTCATTTCAAGTTCACAGTCTTCTCTTTTAGGTTAAAATCCGCTTTAAGGGTCTTCAGCACAGTACAGGCACTGCTGTTATCATTACTTCACCGGGAAGAGGGGTTCTCATTCATGCTTATCTCAGCAAAGGCATTCTCCTCTCTTCTTCAAGAACCCAGGCAGAACTTAATATGGAAAGAAGTATGCCAGATTTAAAAGAGCATGGTATTCTAGTGATCCTAGATAAGTCATAGCTCATGCTTTTTAAGGATCATGTGTTCATAGGAGCAAGATTTCAGACAGCTATTGGCTTAGGGACACTTGCAGTCAGAAGAATTCACAAGATCCAAAGTCACATCGCGAATCTTCACTATCAACTCTCCAATGGCAGGAGATTGGTCAGAGGGATGAGGAACATTTTTGGTGCAAGATATCCCTTGACCTGCAGCCAATTTCCATCTACACAGGATCATGAGGCTTATTTCTGAGGGATACTTCTACATGCATATTCCTCACCTGTAGAACAATCCGAGGCATGAAACTGGATCTGGAAACTTCAAAGCTTTGAGGTCACCAGTAGAGGGCACTGGACTTGGTCAGCACTCAAAGTGATGTCAGATGACGCCACCGAGGGGCCATATAGTGCCTGCCCTGGTGCACCAACGTCAGTTATTTTTTTCCCCATGCCTTTGAAGCAGATCCGAAGCTTCACCTCTGAGGGAAATCTTTTCCTCATAAATTCGTTATCTAAAAACACAGTACCGAAATATTTTAAAATGTCTCTCCCAAAGAAGTCAGGTTTTATGCCTTGCAAGAATTGAGGGGGGACAAGGGTCCACCAGAGATCATCATGGCACCTGCATATGGTGTTCAGGCTCCGATCATGACACAAAGTTGTGCTCGTCATCCCTCAGCATAATCCCTAAGGCCATCAAGGAGTGCGAAGCCAAAGTGTTAATGGCCTGGGCGAAGGATAATTGACACCACTGTTAAGCGGTCTCCTCGCTTACGTTCCCCACTGTGGTCGGGTAAGAAGTGAAGAAAGCATAAGGAGAAGAAGCATTCTAGAGGTAGTTCTCCTTCTTGATTTCCATCTCCAACAGGATCCTTGCCCTTGGAACTGGAGCTCGTTACTAACCCCCACAAAGGATCTTCCCTGCAGCCCTGCTTCCCCAGCAGAAGTGGCTCCGGGCCAACCTCCTGTTACGACGCCATCTACTATGGCCCTGCAGCTATACAACTTCCCGACACCAGGTGTGGTTCCTGCAGTGTTTATTAATACCATGTATGCCATATTCACAAAAGCATTGATACCATCTGGCGTCTCTTTGGTCCCAACAGAGCTGCTGTGGTCGCTACTCTTCATGCCCTTCGGAGACTTTCCTACAGATTCAACGCCGTACTGCTTCGGCACTGCAGTTTGCTTCATGCCACCGCAGCCATCTTCATGGACTGCATCGCTGTTGGAAAGTGCCCCTTTTTTTGGTGGTTCCCCCCACTTTGTTGATGCTCTTTGACTAAGTGTGCCCTAAGTTCATGCCAACCAGGTACCCATGGCCTATGTTCTTTCCCTAAAACTGTACTGTTGCAGACCCAATTGGCACTCTGTGGCCACATAGAAGTCCCTTGTAAAAGGTACCATGGGTACCAAGGGCACTGTGACCAGGGAAAGCCTCTGAGGACTGCAGCACATATTGTGCCACCCTTAGAGGCCCTGAACCTTAACACAAACACACACAGAAAAGTGAAGAGGCGACATGGCACACATTCCTGTGTGCCATGCCTACAACCCACTGCTTATGGTCTAGCTAAGCCACCCCTCTAGTAGGGTGCACTATACCACTGGTGAGGGTACAGGAGCATGAGCCCTATACCCCTATAGTGTCTAAGACCATTCTTAGATATTGTAAGTGAAGCAAAGCCATAAAGAGTATATTGTCTGGGAGGTTGTCATTACAAACTCCACAGCACCCGAATGGCTTTGCTGAAACCTGGGAAGTTTGGTACCAAATGTCTCAGCACATTAAACCCACACTGATGATAGTGTGGGATTTAATGCCAAATGCACTCAGAGAGCATCTTATAGATGCCCCCTGAAAAACGACCTGACTCTAGTGTCCTGGCTGACTGGAAGCTTGCCAGCTGCCACCCCCAGACATGTTTCTGGGCCTCTGGGTTGAAAGCCTCCCACTCTCGAGTTTCTGAAACAAGGCACATCCTGGGCAGAGGTGCCAAGCCCCTTCCCCACAGGATTGGCAGGGGCCACAAAGGGGAAGCTTCAAAGGCTTGCTGATTTTGTGAGCTGACCCAGCCATTTGCTGCTCCCAGCAACTGGCCCCCACCAGTTATAACCCCCATATTGGGAGGAAGAATCAGTGGGAAAACCAAGATAGGAGGAGAGACGTGCCCATCTTTGCCAACCCCACCCCTCAGGTGGGGGAGGCGAGGCGAGGCGAAGCAATACTCTCAGTCCCGCCATCTTGAAGATGGGGGGACCCAGCCAATCAGAGTGAGACTTATGCCCACTCTCACTGGAGGGTGGCATAATAGCGGGTGTATTGGAATGTTTTGGAAAGACAGGGAGCACCAGGCTAAGTGCTATGATAGCTAACAAAAGCTTATAAACTCTAGAGACACAAAGATGAGTGAATACAGGTAATTTGAGAAAATATATATCTATGTTTTTATTAATATTCTTTTAGTTTTTTTTAATATAAAAAATATTTTGATTTTATATTTATAACAATTAATGTTCATACAGAATTAATTCTGCTACAGAAAACACATACACACAATAGTTATTTCCCATTCAAATTGGAACCATCTGTTGATGAAAATAACAATGTAACTTGAGGAAAATATGTCACAAATACTAAAAAGAAGATGCAGATGTGTCTATGATATTCTCAATTTCATAATCATGTACAATATCCTTATGGAGTGAAGCATGTGATCAAAACCATGTAGGACACTAATAATTTTCATAAATTGAAGGTTGAACATGTGATCAAACCCATATCAGAAGACACTAGACATATTCACGAAATATCGACGCGTTTCGGCACAGCCTTCTTCAGGATTTTCATATCAGTGGTTACTAAAAATGAAAAATATGAACATGATTGTGATCTAGAGTTTAAATGCTTTTTCCACAAATTCAAAAAATATATACAAGACCCAAACAAACAAAAAATAGTTTATA
This sequence comes from Triturus cristatus, assembly GCF_964204655.1. NCBI lineage: Eukaryota > Metazoa > Chordata > Amphibia > Caudata > Salamandridae > Triturus > Triturus cristatus. The sequence continues at coordinate 715,706,686 of NC_140583.1, forward strand.
TTTAAAAATAACATACACTGAAAAAGTCTGAGACTTAGGCTCTGTCATGAAAACCCAAGACTAGACATGTTGTTCTCAAATAGAAATCAACCAGATCAATTAATTTGTTTTAAAAAAAAAGAATTTTTGTTCCCTATTTATATTCTGAGTAAATGGCAAGCATGTGAAGAGCATGATACGACAAATACCTTTAGTGTTGTAGATGTCTATTCCAGTCTGCAAATAATTCCTTAGCCATAGATCAAGCAGTACTTAAATATCCTTAATAGGAGAAGAGAGATATGAAAATGTCACAATTTTGGCCAAATAACTATTTATGGTTAGGTAATATACTTATATATTGCGACGACTCTTACCATAACTATTTTGTTCTATCTAGTGGCTGCGTGATGGATCCATGTGATGTTTACTTTGAATTTTATTTGAAATCTCGATGGACATAAAATCCTGTGGATTTAATATATGTATAATTTATATCGTGATATCTAATCAATCCTATACATCCAATTTTTCAAATATCACTGTTTGTAAAATACAAACAAACTTGTAGAATATCGGGCAGGTAATAACCCTGAATGACTAACAACAGATGAGAAATCTAATTCTGGGTTCGCAGATGCGCAGTTAACTACAATTTTAAATAGTTTGTTAAGTCGACAGTTAGAGTTCATTTAGTTAGTGATGGGCGACTTGCCTAACATGCGTCCTACAGATCTCTGCGGCCTATATTTCTCAATACTTGTTTATAATGGATAGAATGATGGTTGTAAATCTAGTACAGTTCAAAGCGTCATGGCTACAATTGTACTAGTCAAATACTGTCAAAAGAATTACGTAGCTATGACAGAACTATTCCTTAGTGGAAAACATCAATGCATGATGACGAAAATGCCTATTCCTAAATCAAGGCAAAAGATGTAAAGGTGGCTGATTGTACATACCCGAAATGAGAATCGGAACCAGATACAACCTGAGATCTATGCTGAGATCGAGTGTACGCCCGCCATCATGTCCGATTTATGTTGTTTGACACGTACAACGTCTCCTAATACTGTGACATGAAATAAAAAACATGTACTAAGCCTAAAGTCTAAATATTGTCAAGAGAATTTACGTAGCTTGTCTAAAGCTACTCAGTTGTAACAGACATGACTACATGATAACCTAGATACTGACGATAACCGGTTGTACAAAGCCCAATAGAAGAGACCTTAAAGGGCCAAGAGGGGATGTCTATTCCTAAATCGCAATAAATAAGTATGTAAGTGACAAATAGTACATACCCAAAAAGATAATCGGTGTTAGATGCAGCCTTGAATCTATGCTATGATCGAGTGTGCGCCCACCATGATTTTCAGTTTATATTATCTGGCACGTACGGCATCTACTGATACTGTGACGTGAATAAAAAGCGCACACTAGCACTCAAGAGATTTGTTGAAAATGAGGCGGCCATCTTGGAGCATGGACTTATGCTTAGTTTTCTGCCAAGAATATATTGCACTGACAGCTAATAATGTAGATTAATTCACAACCCGGGAATAAAACAAAAAAGAAAAACTAAAATGAAAAGGAGAGAAAAGTTGAAAGTCTGATCAAGCAGCTGTGCGTTGAGAATGCGTTTACTAAAGTGAACAAACCCTAGTTGATGACGACACACAGTATCCATGACTTAATAGCGGGTGTACCCACCCCAAGGAAGCCACCCATTTGTCCCGACCTGTACCTACCTGAAACGCTCATGAATTTAGTATTTAGTGGAACCTTGCCTCCTCGATCAAGCAAGAAGGAGAAAGACTGAAGAGCTGTGCTGAAGGAAGAAGAGGTGGACACTAACTGACTTGGCCCGAGTCCTACCGACCTGTCCCGACCTCGACCTGCTCCAGATCCCGGCATGTCCTGCAGCCAGCAGCCCCCCAGACCCTGGAAGACCTGCATTGCCTTCCCTAAAAAGACTTTGTCTCCCGTGAGCACCTGACTTGCTCAAGAACCAAACTCTGCATCCGTCCGAATCTGCGAGTCTGCATCAAAGGCCCACGGCCCGAGTTCGAGTGGCCCAATACCCAGAGGAGGATTCTCCGGTGATCCTAACCTGGGATCTGATGATCTCTGACCTACCTCAGGCCTCCTTATGATGCCTGCAACCTCTATCTGGAGGGTCCCCCGACCGCAACAGGAGCTGGTAAGGAAAACCTGATGCCTAAAGACACCCCTGCACCCGAAGCACCACGGCCTTGGGTGGCCCAACCGACGATGTCCAGGCATCCCCCTGCATCCCAACTTACCTGTCCAACCGGTGGTTGCCTCCAGAAAGGTTTCATGCCTGAGCCTGCAGTGTTTGTTCTGACTGGAGCTCACCCATTGAAACGAACAGGGCATCAGACGTCGATCCAGCACTCTGCACCCGACTGCCCCTGTGCCGCTGTGGGTGCATCTTGTGTGCTATCTTCGATCCCCCTTTGCCCGGAGCTTAACCTAGGAGCTTTGCTCCCTCAACCTTGTGGCCTGCCTGAGAGCAGCCACCAACCGATGGCCCCTTTGCCCCATTGGCTAACATTGGGCCTCATCACTCTGCACCCGGCTGCCCTAGTGCCAATGAGGGTGCTTTTTGAATACATCCTTGACCCTGGGGAAACCTTTTTTCTAACCCCAGAAACTCATCCCTCAAGACCGTTTACTTACCTGCAAACCGATAACCTTATTTTTCTCCTTAGGATTTCATTGACTGTTCTCCTCTGAAAAACTTCCAAGTGTTGAGGGTATTTGTATGGAATCATAACAGAACCTGTGGGGGATATTCACAAGGGTCTATCGCCGAGTTAACGGCACTTTATCGCAGCCAAAGTTGCGATAAACTTATCGCCCCAATCACAAGCTGGTGTTAACAGCCCACAGCACCAGTTTACCCGTGATAGCAGCCGCAAAAAACATTGCCACAGATGACCCCCGCAACTATCGCTAATGAGATACAGAGTAGGCGTTTCCCTGCCAAAAGCTGTGACAACACCACTACACAACATTCACAATGACCAGCCAGAACTGCGATAAGAACACAAAACAGACAATAAGGTGCATTAGCAGCAGAAAAATAAAACCTGCTCTGACCTGGTGCAAAGTCAGACCACAGCCTGCACCACAAAAGGGAGCACAGCCCACAGCCACACCTGAAGAACAACAGATTCACCCGGGCAACTGAACATGTAGCCCGGAGGGCCAAAAGGGCAACAACACCTGCCGCCACCCCCAGGACCCCCCCTCCCCGGCACCCCCGACCAAAGACATGCTACACTAGATACACCTAAATATGTACAAAATAATCCGCTTGATGCCGCACAATCACAACTGGTGACATGCATGTGTCGTCACAAAAATGAGCATCACACATTCACTTTCGAAGCAACAAATGAAAATTATTAAAATGAACACTGAAATGAAATGAAGACACATGGCGGCTCCCTTCGGGACAATCCGTAGGTCACAGCCTGCAAGACAAAAATCATGATGAGAAGGTGTGTCCTGCGCACATCAAAGGACAGAGAGCGAGCGAAGGAAACAGAGAGGAAGAGAGGGAGAGAGAGAGAAGAAGAGAGGGGGAGAGAGAGAGAGGGAGAAGAAGAGAGGGGAGAGAGAGAGAGAGAGAGAGAGAGAGAAGAAGAAGAGATAGAGAGAGAGAGAGAAGGAGTGCCACCCCTGCGCACCCAGGCCACACTGCTCACCTGCTGCCACCGGTGTGTCTCCAACCACTTGCCGGTATGTATAGCAGTACACCAGGTCACACATCTGAGACAGACCCATCATCTAAAACAGAGTCCAGATACATGATTGGCACAGTACACACAATTGCACAAGACAACATCGCCTGCCTGCCCATGCACACCCAGGCTGAGGCACCCCTCCCGCCGCCCATCGGAGCATGCCCGCCCATACACACCCAGGCCTCACTGCTCACCTTCTGCCACTGGCGTGCAGACAGGTGGTCCCATCATGTGCCGCTGCAAGCGCCAAGCCACAAGCCTGGGGCCCGCGGACATGGCACCCTCCACACCATGCAGCCCTGCTCCGCAGGCCACAAGGTCTCACGTTTGGTGCTGGGTCTTGATTACTCCATGACATAGGACATACCAGTGCACGCGGCATCATCGCAGGCTGCACACCCGCTCATCCCAATGGGTGCCACTAACTCTGAGAACCCGGAAGTGACGCCATGTGGCGGTAGGCCCGCGCTGGCCGCTGGCTTACACTGTGGTCCAGCAGGGCACACAATATCTGAGCTGTACGGGCCGTCGGGACGAGGCATCATCGCAGGCTGCACACCCGCTCAGCAGCTTAAGGTGCCACTAACTTAGTGCACCCAAAGTCACCGTCCCGTGGCGTGGTGCCTGTGCCAGCCGCAATGCTCTGGGTGCCACTAACCCTGTGCAACCCCAGTCAGCGCCACGTGGTGGCAGGCCTATGACGGTCGCAAAGCCTTGGGTGCCACTAACCCTGTCATTGGTCATCCGAAATAAGGATATGGCAGTCCATGTCGCTGTCCAAGGTGAGTGCATCGGAGTGTATCAGGGGTCAGTGAAAGGTCATGAGGCCATGTGCGGCACCAAGCAGAAACAGGCCAGGTGGCGGAAATTAATGCTAGTGCCTCCTGATCACAAAGCCATCTACGTCCTCGTCCCCATATATGTGCTCTGCCCCACCTGTGGGTGTTGCAGTATCGGCTAAGGCACTGTGTGCCACTGACACATCAGGTGCCGGAGTGGATACGTCTGCCACACTGTGAGACAATGGCACATCAGGGGGCAGAGATGTGGATGGTGTGGGGGTAGCAGCATTCATCTGCACCACGCCTTGTGGCAGCAATGCCATGATGATGATCTGCAGGGCATGGTAGATCCCAGCTACATTTCACTGATGTGTAGCGGTGGCTGCCATACTTTCCGCCTCCATCCGCACCATGTCCTCCATGAGCCTCCGCATGTGTGCCAGCTCACGGCTGGTATCGCTGGTGCCCCTTTGAGTGGACAGGTGTTGTTCTCTGCGTTGAACCCCACTCGCACATGCTCAGCCGTCTCCCTCTGGGCCTCCAGCACACAGCGTTGGAAGGCCGTGTGTTGTTCCTGGGGGTTTTGGGAGACGGCCGGGGCCGTGGGTGCCTCCTGCTGGATGGTTTGGGTGGTTGGTGTGATGCATCTGGTCAGCCCTGATCCTGGAGGTGAGTCGCAGATGATGTCAATGATGTCTAGGAGGGCTTGTGCGTCGATGCTGGGGTTGTCATCCTTGTCATCAGTGAAGAGTGGCTGGGACTGCTCTGCAGGGGGTGTTGACGGTGGCCCTGCAATGTGAAGGGGAGATGGTGTATTGCAATGTGTCCACATGTATGTAGCCGTATGGTACATGTTGACATTCAGACAGCATGGCATTGTACTTTGTGACTATAGATCTTGTTGATGACCCAGAGTCATTGCGGGTGTGCACTGTGCTCTGCTTGATTGTGCATGTGTGCCCTCTTGGCCATCTTCACCCGTCCCCCCAGTACCTGGTGGTCACTCACCCTCCTCCATGTCATCCAGCTCCTCCATGTCATCCAGAACCAGCTGTGGCGCTGGGCCCCCACCTCCAGTCTGCCTTGTTGCCTTCTGGTTGGCTAAGAGTTTCTCTTTGATCTTCTGCTTGAAGTCATTCCATCGCCTCTTGACCTCGTCTATTGTCCTCTTGTGCTCTCCGACGACATTCACCTTGTCCACGATGTCCCGCCATATAAAATTTTTGGTGCCCAATGACACGTTGGAGGTGACGAAGAGTTGTTGATGGTGTTCCATCACCTCCGTGACTACGATCCTGTTCGCCTGCGGACTGAACTTCGTCTTCCTCTTCTTCTTGTCCTTGCACTTCCCTGTCCCCGAGGTCCTGGGCCTCCTCCTGGTCATCCGGGGTGCTTGTGAGGTTGCGCTCGTCCTCTGCGCCTGCTGTGGCTGCCTACATGGTGCTTGGGTGTTGGTAAGTTTGTGTTTGGGTGTTTTTTTCTGCTTTTATGGTGTTTTTTACCGCCTGCCAGGTGTGTGTTGCAGGCCTGGCGCTGCTTATCGCTGATTTCCTCATCGCGCTTTGGACCATCGCAGGTTTTTATGTGTTGTGGTTTGTGTTTTTATCTCCGTCGAGGTGGTTGTATCGAGCACATTGTCCGCGGTTTAGGCAGATTATCGCATTGTACCACCTTGTTGTGAATTCCACATTGACACGGGGTTATTTTCCTGCGATGGGCTGCGATGTTGAGAGTTGCGTTAAGCTACTCTTGCGGTAGTTATCACACGTTCTTGTGAATATACCCCCTTGTTTTGATAAAAACTGTTTTACTTACCTTTCATCCAGGGAATGCCCCAGTGTGATAACTAGGCATATCACATGGAGTAGAAAAAGTAATCCAAAAAGTTCTCTAAAAAGTAATCTAAAAGTAATTACAACTCTATTTGCATATTTTACAAACCTGTAACCAAAGTCATTCTTGTCCAGCTTGCTTGTTGATCAATCTGTCTGGAAAAGTACAATTCAATTTACCTGTGCTAAGTCCTGCTTGGTTCTAAAAATAAAATACAACTCAAGAAATATTTTTTATGCAAACAATTGGTCTGAGTTCAGTCTTTGAGTGTGTGAAATAATTTCTTGAGTGTGTACAATAAATGCTTAACACTACCCTCTGAATAAAGCCTTACTGCTCACACTTCCACAAATACAGAGTAAGGTATTACCTACTTTTACTTCTGTAGGTCTTTGGGGATCCACAGGACTCTGTGCACACCATACCTTACTTTGGTGTAGTATATACAGACCCAGCTTCCTAGAGTAACCACCAACTCTACCTCCACCGGATACGGCCCGACAGGCGCAGCAACACGGTATTAAGCCGACAGTTCACTCTCATCGAGAGGCCCATAGGATTCTGGAAGAAAAGAGTATAGCGCTCGCCTCCATGAGATTTTCAGGACTGGATCAAATGAAGAACCATATCTTGATGGACAACATGACAGTGATGTGGTATGTCAACAAGCAAAGGAGAATAAGGTCTCACCTCCTTGGTCTGGAAGCATTGAGACTGGTCTTGGGCACACTGCCAAGGGGTCCGGCTCACCACCAGTCATCTAACAGGGTCTTAATATCAGAGCCAATAGCCTGAGCTGGCATCATCTTGTTAATTATGATTTGGGTCTTTTACCAGAGGTAGTACAGAACATCATCGCCCAGTCGGGCACCCCTGGGGGGACGTGTTTTCTTTCTCTGAATATGTTCACTGCCTGCAGTTCTGAACCCTCCAGTATCTGTTGAGGGGAGCCTTAGGTGATGTGTTTCAGTTCAATCAATCAATCAGGGTTTGTAAAGAGCGCTACTCACCCTTGAGGGTCTCAAGGCACTGGGTGGGGGCGGTGCAGCTCCAGATCATTCAAAGAGCCAGGTCTTGAGGCTCTTCCTGAAGGTGTGCAAAGTGGGGGAGCGCCTGATGTTGACTGGTAGCTTGTGTTCCAGGTCTTTGCTGCGAGGTAGGAGAAGGCTCTTCCGCCTGTTCTGGTTCTGCGGATGAGTGGGGTCTCTGCAAGGTCAGCAGAGCAGAGGTTCCTTTTGGGTATGTGGAAGAAGACTTTTTCGTTGAGATATTTGGGTCCGATGTTGTGGAGGGATTTGTTACTCTCTTGTCGATGGGGAGCCAGTGTAGGTCTCGTAGGTGCTGTCAGTCTTGAACCTGTGCCCAATGGGAAAAGTCCAGCCCGAACTGCCAGGCCAGGTCCTGAACTGGAAACAAGCATCCTAGGACCAGTTTCGCATTTCACCCCTCATCAGCCAGGATAGCTTGACTCCAGTGCCATGGATAGCGCGGGACCCACGTCTGGGCATACCGGTCCCACTCGGGGTGAAAAATGCAAAAACAACAATTGATGGACAGAATGCAGAACATTGTCATACATTCACTCCAGTACAGAGATCTGTTCCTAAATTCATTGTTTTTTGCTCACCATGCCATTCCAGTTTGAACCCAGCCATATGCAAATCAGTCTTGACCCTGTGCCCAATGGGAACAGTCCAGCCAGAACTGCCAGGCCAGGTTCTCCCTGGACTGGAAACAAGCATCCTATGACCAAAGTTTCACCCCTCATCAGCCAGGATGATGCCGTGGTTCCGGGGTACTCCACAGTTGATCTCTGTAGGTTCGGAGAGTAAGGGGGGGAGTCTGATCCTTTGGGTTCTGCCAGAGAGAAAGGAGCGGACCCAGTAGAGGGCGGTTCCTTGTATACCGGCATTATGGAGTCTGGCTGCGCGAGTGCAGTGTAAAACAGTGTCAAAGGCTGTGGAGAGGTCTAGTAGGATGAAGGCTGCAGTGTGGCCCTGGTCGAGTAGCATGCGGATGTCATCGGTGGCGGTGAGGAAGGCGGTCTCGGTGCTACGGTTGCTACAGAATCCGGACTGGGAGGAGTTGAGGATGGCGTTCTCTGCAATGAAGGTGGTCAGCTCGGCGTTGATGTACCTGTCGGTGACTTTGGCTGCAAAGGGAAGGAGAGAGATGGGCATGTCATTTTTCAGGTCACTCGGCTCGGCCGAGGGTTTCTTGAGGAGGGGCTTGACCTCTGCCCGCTTCCAGTCATTAGGGAAGATGCCGTATTCGAGGGAGGCGTTGATGGTCCGGCCTAGTTCGGGTGCAATGGAGGCGGCGGCTCTATGGAAGATGTGTGGTGGGCAGGGGTCCGTGGGGCTCCTGAGTGGGTGTTCTTCATGGTCGTGGTGGTGTCTTCAGTAGTAGCGGTTTTCCAGGTGGTGATGGTCGGCTTGTTGTTGGTGGTAGGGAGAGGGGTGGTGACAGGAGTCTGTTCGCTGAAGTTGTCGTAGAGGGTTTTGATTTTCAGGTGGAAGTAGGAGCTGAGATTGTTGCAGAGGTCCTGGGATGGTGTGATGTCTGTCGATTTGCCGGTGGGGTTTGGTGCACTGCTGTATGACGTTGAAGAGTTCCTTGGCGTTGCTAGCGTTGGTGTGAATTTCGTTCTTGGTGAAGGTCCGCTAGGTGGTTCTTATTCGATGGTGGTATTCATTCATAGTGTTCCTGTAGTTGTTCTGGTCTTCGGTGGTTTTCCTGTTCTGCCATAGTTTCTCGGGGTGTCTGCAGGAGCGCCTGGCTTCTTGGAGTTCGGTGGTGAACCAGGCGGCCTTCAGGTGTGAAGAACCAGAACCTTTTGGGCCTGGCGGCGCAGGGTACGCCCAAAGTCTCCGGAGTTCACCTGCTTCGCTACACAGAGAAACGGGACACTCTGTCGGCGTTAGAAGATTGGATTTATTTAGCTGCAGCTAGTACAGTTATCCTAGAAGTACACAAAGTAGGTTCTCAGGAGACTGCCACTTCACTCTGTGGCGCATCATGTTAAATACTATACAATGACACAATCGTATGCACTCCCAGAGCATACAAGAAAGAGCCAATAAGGAAAGTTGGAAAACAAGGCGGAACCAATAGGAAAGGTTTGAAAACAGAAATATCAGATGACTCGAAGAGACCTCTCCTCTAACTGTGTTTGTCACCCCACCCTCAAGCTAATACATTAACAGATTCAAAACTAACTTGCAGGTGGCGAGATACGTTTGTGTGTGTTGGAGGACAGTTGTGAAATGAGAGAATGCTAGCAGGAGACAGTGAAGGCCCGCCGATAAGATAAAGTCAGGAAAGAATAGTGTGAGCCAACAGATAGTTGAGACGCGGATTAGAAAAGCCAGACAGGGATTAGTGTACTCGGCGAGTTCTAACACCAGCTTTGCAAATAGAGGCCGAGGGCGTATTTCGACACCGGGCTACAGAAAAAGCAGAATAGACTTTGTTCGCCGTGATGGCAACACAAAATGGCGGCGGGCCACAAAATGGCGGGTCGATTCGATCGTGATCGAAAATCGAAGTTCCTCAGACCCTCCTTTTGCCAGAACTCAGGTAAGATAGACCCATGTTAATCTGAGTCCACGTCAATAGCCATGAGGTCATCGAGCTGTTGCTGTAACATCATTCTTATGTTTTCTGTTACTTGTGGTTTGGGTTTTGGGATGCACATAGCAGCACAAAGATCACAGATAGCGGGACCACAGTGCATACAAAGGCAACAGGAGAATATAATGGTCAAGATTATACTAAGAAACGTCAATGCTTTCCAACCCCATTTGGACAGTAGTCCCCAAAACCATCCAGTTAAAGACCAATCTCCTTCGTCCTGATGAATAGACTCAGAGATTATGTGCAACTTGGAGATAGCTTGGTATACTGTTGGAGCGTCATTAGGTATGAAAATACAGCAACTTGACCCGATCAATTTGCATACTCCACCACGATCAGCAAGAACAAAGTCTAAGGCAATTCGATTTTGCAATGTCATAAGACGATCCGCCTGTAGTTCTGCCGTGATGTTACTTAAGGCTCCTACAGTGATGTCTATTGTAGTCTCTACGACACGGACCAATTGCCTTATATTTCTGCTGTTAGCCATTGGACCCCAGAAGGGAAGAAAACCTTTAAGGAAATCTCCTCCCTCTTGTCCTGCTGTGTCCTTTGAATCAATAATCCCTCTGCCGTATCGGGCTCGGTGATGATTTGCGGAAGCGGTGTAAGTAGGGGGAAGAAGAAAGGCTATATAACAAGTACCAGAGAAACCTGTTGGTAACCAAGTATAAGCTCTATTATAGCAGATGAAATAGGTGCCTTGAGACGGCACTAGAGGAGGCGAGTTCTGAGAGGAATAAACGTACGTATAGGAGCAGTTATTCTTTTGTGTAGTGTCAGAATGGCGATCATTTATCTGTAAGCAGAAGTTACCCTGATGTGGTATAGTCCAAATCGGCGAGGACTTTCCTTTTCCAACCTTACTACTGAGACTAGACATATTTTGGGTGACGTTCCAATTAGTGTATGCTTTTCTTTCGGCAATGGGGATTTTACTATTCTCCATGATTTTAGCCATAACTACCATACCTTTAATCAAAGAACTATGACTAAAATCCAGATAATTAATATGTGAACTAACAGATCGTCTGAATTTGCTTTGATAAGCATTAGAGAAAATGACGAAGTAAGCCCAAGCAGAACCCTCATAAGAAAAAGGGAGAACTAGATATGGCATTCCTTTCTCTGTGGTATGTGGCATAAGACCACACACCCAACAATCAGTTGTATTAACCACTAATTGGTGCTGATGTAATAGCTGGATAAAGGAATTGTTATAATACTCGGTTCTTCTGACGAGTTCATGTGAAGGAAGAGTATGAAAGAGGTGTGGAGAGATAGTAGAAGAAGGCAAAGAGAAATAAGGGGAGGCATCTTTTGGCTGCAAAGCATAAATTATCCAACTAATAATCGCCAAAACAATACATAATGATATAATAACACATAAAGTTATACTAAAACGACTGTACATTATTTTACAGGATGCTTTCTTCATTTCATCTCTTCTTTCTTTATTACCTAGTGTAGTTTCCATCTTACTAATGGATGCTCACGGCAATCTTCCTCAATCACTCAAGTCACGATGTACTACCGTCCTATGACACTGAAGATCCTGCAGGCCTATTGCCACTACTCAGGTCGTGACCTAGACTCCTACCGTGACCCTGCAACCGGGACAGAATACTACACAAGAGAGGAAAGAGTCTTAAATGTTCTTTGGTCTAGGTCTTAAATTATATCGTTCTTTCCCTGGAACATTCTGATCTTGGAACAATGTTCGTGGTTCAGTCGTATCCAAGCGATGATGCGATGGAATTGCTTCCTGTAAAATGTCGTCGTCCTCTTTCTCAGACAATGTCCCACTCAGGTGTGCATCACTGAAGGGTACGAATCGTGGAACTCTTTCACTTTCACAGTCACCAACACCTCTGCGTACCCATTGATCGTAAGGCAAAGGCACTTTCTTACAATGCACACCGTGAATCCAATTTCTCTTTCCTTCGACTTTAACTGCTGTCCTCGTTGTAAGAAGGACCATTCGAGGCTCCCGCCATCTGGGTTCCAAATTGCTGGACCTCTGAAAATTCTTCACGCACACCCAGTCACCTGGTCGGATGGAGTGACCTGGGTCTGTGGAAGCCTCCGGCAGAGCACTCTGAACCTGTTGATAAAGAACACGCAATTTAGTCGTAAGGTCATGCAGATAGTCAATCAACATTGGATATGGCAGGTCTGAGAATTTCTTAGGGCGAGGGATTCCCCATATGTTAGCCGGACGGCCAAACACCACCTCGTATAAAATAACTCCCAAACGCAAACGAGAGTGTACAGCAGTTCTGGTGGATAGCAGAGATAACAGCAAGGCATCAGGCCAATTGAGTCCTGTACTTGCTTGAACCTTTGCTAACTTTAATTTCAAGGTTCCGTTGTAACATTCTACTAAACCCGCTGACTGTGGATGATTTGCCGCGTGGAACTTTTGCTTAATACCAAGACCTGCACAAACTTTCTGCATGACTTGGCCAACAAATTCGCTCCCATTGTCACTCCAGACAATGCGCGGCAAACCAAACCTGGGGAAGAATTCTTTTAGAAGGATTTTAGCTGTGGATAGGGTGTGTTATCTTTTAGAGGGTATGCTTCTATCCATCTCAAAAAGGCGCATACTACCACCAGAACATATTTGAGGTTGCTGCATCGCTCCATATGAATGTAATCGATTTGCAACACCTCAAATGGGTATGTCGGAGGAGCAAAGTGACCTGCTGGAGTTGGGGTTCCCTTTCCCGGGTTGTACATTAAACAAACAATACAGTGCTTCACTACATTGTCTGCACATTTTGGGATACTTTCATTCTGCCACACTGGAGCCAGAAGTTTACAAATGCCTTTTGCACTTAAGTGGGCTGGACCATGTGCCATAGTAACCACTGGGAGAACATAGGCATCTGGTAACAGCCAACGTTGATGTTCAGATAGTTCCACCCAACAACCCATCTCATCTAACATTCCCGTACTTTCTTTCCACTTGCTCATCTCCCTCTCTGATGCCTCTTTCTGAATCGCTTTTACACTTTCCACTGTATTCTCACACATTCCTCTCTCTCTGACCCAATTCGCAGGACCTGCCACATACATTCGACTCGTTGAATCTCTCGCTGTCTTCTTTGCTATTTCGTCTGCAAATGCATTTCCTCGACCAACATCATCCGTAATCTTTTTGTGTGCACTACATTTCACTATCACTATTTGGGTGGGTAAGGCAAGTGATTCGAGGAGATCAGTCACCAACTGACCATGTTGTATTTTGGTGCCATGTGAAGTGAGAAAACCCCTTTCCTTCCAGAGACGCCCAAAATTGAACGCTACACCAAAAGCGTATTGGCTGTCAGTGTATACGTTCACTCTTTTCCCTTTCGATAATACACAAGCTCTTGTTAATGCTATCAATTCTGCTGCTTGCGCTGAATTGTGTCTAATGCGTGCAGTTTCCACAATCGTATGTAAAGTAGTTACAGCATAGGCTGAAACTGTATCTCCATTAGGCATTTTAAAGCAAGAACCATGTACCCATAGAGTTCCATCCGGATTCTCTAGCGGTGTGTCTCTCAGGTCAATTCTTCCTTTTGTCTCTTCCTTAGTACGGAAGAAACAATCATGCTGGTCCTCAACACTCTCCTCATTCAGAAGGGGCAATAAAGTAGCTGGGTTTAGGGTATTATATCGTTTGATGTGTATGTGACTAGCCAACAGCGTCAAGTCGTATCCCGTTAGACGAGCGCTCGTAAGATGCTGTGTTTTCGTTCTGTTTAGCAAAGTATCCACTGCATGGGGCACCATGACAATGAGAGTGTTATCCAACACTATTCCAGCAGACTGTCGGATAGAAATTGCTGCTGCTGCTGTCGCTTTGAGACAACTGGGCAATGCTTTAGCTACAGGATCTAACGTAGCTGAAAAATAAGCACATGGCCGCTGTTTGTCTCCAAATTGTTGCGCTAAAACTGACAATGCACAACCTTCTCTCTCATGCACATACAGCGTAAAAGGCTTAGTGTAATCTGGAGTACCTAGTACAGGAGCAGAACACAGAGCGGTACGTAAGTTAGTGAAACTCTTTTGGCACTCATCAGTCCATGGAAGGGGCTGAGGCGTATCTTTTAAAGTGAGTGCCAACAAAGGTTTGGCAATTAGAGAGAAGTTAGGGATCCACTGTCTACAATAGGAAGTGATACCCAGAAAGGCACGTGCTTCCCTTTGTGTGGATGGTACAGACATTCGCGAAATCGCCTGAATTCGTTCTGGTGTCAATCGTCGTCCCTCCTTTGATAGGAGATGACCCAAGTAGGTAACCTCTCGACAAACATATTGTAGTTTGGAAGGTGAAACCTTGTGATTCAGTTTAAACAAGTGGCGTAACAATGCAACAGTGACATCTTTGCAGATATCTTCTAAATCAGTGGCGACTAATAAGTCATCCATATATTGGATAAGAGCAGCACCAGACGGCAAGTGAAAAGTATCAAGATGACATTTTAAAGCTTGGCTGTAAATAGAGGGACTTTCACAATAACCCTGAGGTGCGCGCTTAAACCGAAAGCTTTGGCCTCCAAGAGAGAAGCCAAAAATGTCCCTACTCTCTTCTGCAATGGGAATACTAAAGAAGGCATTCTTTAGATCGATAACAGAAAACCAAGTCGCTGTGGAAGGTATCATTGTCAACAAAGCAGTGATATCTGGAACAACAGGAAATTGTGGAATCACAATTTTGTTTACTTCTTGCAGATCAATTACAAAACGGTACACAGGAGGCTGAGAAGGATCAGTGCGTTTAAGAACAGGAAGAATAGGACTATTGCATGTAACAGGGGCGCCAGAAAATCCTACGAAAACATTCGTTAAGCCAGACAAAGGTGCCCCAGGGAGTTTAGAATGAATGATAGAACTTCTCATTGCTCCAGTATCCAGAAGAAATGGCTCTGAAACACCCATTGTAGTGACGTTAACATAAGGTCCATTTTGATCTACTGGGATTGGCACAACTCCCTTACTTTGTCCATGGCTGTCCTAGTTAGCATGAAGACTCTCATTCTCACCCTCAACATAATGATCTTCATTGTAATACTCTGTAGATCTCACAGTTTGCTGATCAAAGTGGTTCACAGAATTGGGAGAAGGAAGGGCACGCTGTTCTTGAGTCAACACACCCCGACCTCTACCTCTGTTTGCTGACTGGAGGCCAGCACGACCTCGTGGAGCAGATAACGCTCCATTGCGCTGCAATAAAACCGGACAACTATTCTTAAAATGACCTTCCTCTCTACAATAGGCACATTGATTAGGACCTAACAAAGGTCGCGGATTGTATGGCTCAGGTTTTTGATACAACCTCTGAAACTGCGGGGGCTGCTGAATTTGAGGCTGAGCATAACGTGGCGGATAGGCTTGTTGCAAGAGAACCTTCGTTTTTAAATCTTTCGTCTTTTTCTCTTGCTTTTCTTTTTCTTCTTTGTCCCTATTCTCATAATATTGCGCAGTAGCCAGTATCTGAGCAGAAGAAGAAACAGCCCATGAACTTTCTGAATCTTTTCACTTGTGTGACAGCTCGGGAAGCAAATTAAATACAAATTTGTCTACGAATAATCGCTGTCCACCCTCTGTAGCCATATCTTGACCACTGTGGTCGATAAATGTCTCCTCGAAACGAGTAAAGAAGTCAGAGACACTTTCATCTTTCTTTTGTTTGCATGCTGCTAGTTTATCCCAATTAACTCTCAGTGCAGGCATCATAGTTTTCATTAACGTAATGATTCTACCAGGGAGTTCCGAGATCAGAGCGTCAGGCTTTGCGCCACCCACTTGGTCTCTATCTGTCTTAGTTATAACATCCCAAGTAGCACCTAATTCCTGTGCGTGATCCTCTCTACGAATCTTAGCCCATATTGTCTGTGGGACTACATTACCCATTAGCATGTCAATGTCTGCTAGGTTCATAATACAAGTATCAACTGTCTGTGATAGCTCTTTGTAGTAACCTGCAGGGTTCTTTCGAGGATCTGGTAGAGTCTGCTTAAGGGCCAAAACTTCAGATCTCTTCCAAGGGACATGTACCCATATACGTTGGAAATGAGCAGGAATAGCTGCTTTAGCACCTGCTGCTGGAACCTCTTCCTTCCATACTGGAGGAACCTCCCTCATAGGATAATTTTTCGACGTCAGTTTAACCGACGGATCGGAATCAAGGAAAATTTGAGAAAACAATAAGGATCTATAAGAGATAAGCGTCCTTACAGCTTCCTCAACCTTAGAACCCACAATAAGTCATTTTTCAAAATAAGTCTGAATATTTAACAGATCTTGTGAGACCGGACTCGAACTCACATCTTCCCATTCCTTAATGAGAATGTCGCACATTACATTGAAAGCATATCTTTGCGTAGGCGCATTCCATTGCAAAAAGGTAGGCATAATATCAAGCACACTGTATTGCGGACCCTTCTTGATCCATTTTCGTGCCAGAGAGTCTAACTTCTCTCGTTCCTCAAAATCTGGGAACTGACTACGAGATTGTCTTCGAACAAAAGCCGGAGACACATTTAACGCTCCAAAGAAAGGAGATAGAATACTAGTGACAGAGTCTGTGAGACGCTTACGCACAGACGGAGAATTAGACATAAGAATTGGAGACAGAGTATTAGGGGAACTGACAGGAGAAGAATGGATAACTGCAGGAGGAGCAGAAGGCAAAGGAGATCTAAGATCAGGAGATGAGGGTAAAGAAGTTGAGACTAACGGTAAAACCGGCAAGGGCGGTAATACTGGAGGAGGCAAATGCGTAAGAGCCGGAACAGGCGGAAGTACCACTGGCGGCTGAACAGGCTGTAACAGCTGAGGTACATTGCCACTTTGCGCATAGGGCGGAGGCAACCTTAATAAATGGGACATTAGGGGATCTTCTTCTATATCTTTCTTATTATCAGAAGGAGAAACAGGCAACACCGGATAGCATTTATCTATCGCCATACGATGTTGTCTTTCTGAAATTTCAGCCGCATTATCAACTTCATCATTTTTGAACTGTTGGGCAGCCTGTATAATTGTCATACCCTGTGCTTTCCTATTTCGTTTTGCTTGTTTCATTTCTTTCTGTTTGGCTTCCTTACGCCAAAGGCGGAAAGAGTCAAACATTGCTGGCCGGGCTTTTCTTTTGAATAAAACTGCTTCCAAATTATCTAGCACATTAGGATCAAAACTACAGTTTTCTGGCCATTTGAGAACACCATCTTTCTCTTCGTGTATCGGGTCCATGTCTTGTTAAAGGCAATGGGGCCAATACCATGTTTTGAATAGAGCTCATATGTGGGAGTTCCAACCGAAGGAATCGGACAAGAGTCCTCAAGTCGGGAATCCCTATTACAACCAAGACAACAAATTCTTCCAAACTTAGTCAGACCAGGCATCTCGAGATGTCTCTTGTCTGTTCACAAACTTCAAGGGAGTAAAACTCAGTTTACGCAGCACAAATGCACTTACCCTCGGCTTTATCTTTTGCAAAAGTTAAATCTAAGAACCCAAAGAAATCAATCAAAGAACAAAAAATTGTGGGCGCGACCCACGAAAATACTTAACTAAGGACGTCTTCTTCCACCGACAGAGGCCCTTCTATCGTCTCGCCTTACCATACATCATCAAAGGAAGGGCCAAAGCAGGGCGGCAGTCAGGGCAGCGGTCGTCAGTAACCGCGCTGCAAAAGACCTTCAGACCACTTTCGACATACAGGGGTCGCTTAGTGTGGCTCGCGAACCCTCCAGAATTTTCTTGCGGGGTTCCTCACGACCTTCGAGCAGAACCGGTACCACTGAAGCCGCCCAACGTTGGGCGCCAGTTGAAGAACCAGAACCTTTTGTGCCTGGCGGCGCAGGGTACGCCCAAAGTCTCCGGAGTTCTCCTGCTTCGCTACACAGAGACACGGGACACTCTGTCGGCGTTAGAAGATTGGATTTATTTAGCTGCAGCTAGTACAGTTATCCTAGAAGTACACAAAGTAGGTTCTCAGGAGACTGCCACTTCACTCTGTGGCGCATCATGTTAAATACTATACAATGACACAATCATTGACAAAATGCACTCCCAGAGCATACAAGAAAGAGCCAATAAGGAAAGTTGGAAAACAAGGCGGAACCAATAGGAAAGGTTTGAAAACAGAAATATCAGATGACTCGAAGAGACCTCTCCTCTAACTGTGTTTGTCAACCCACCCTCAAGCTAATACATTAACAGATTCATAACTAACTTGCAGGTGGCGAGATACGTTTGTGTGTGTTGGAGGACAGTTGTGAAACGAGAGAATGCTAGCAGGAGACAGTGAAGGCCAGCCGATAAGATAAAGTCAGGAAAGAATAGTGTGAGCCAACAGATAGTTGAGACGCGGATTAGAAAAGCCAGACAGGTATTAACAACTCGGCTAGTTCTAACACCAGCTTTGCAAATAGAGGCCGAGGGCGTATTTTGACACCGGGCTACAGAAAAAGCAGAATAGACTTTGTTCGCCGTGCTGCCTGAGTGATGGCAACACAAAATGGCGGCGGGCCACAAAATGGCGGGTCGATTCGATCGTGATTGAAAATCGAAGTTCCTCAGGTGGCGTTGTTTGACAGGGTGGCGGAGGGGTGCAAGCTTGTCACCGCAGCTGGAGATCCAGCGGTGTAGTTCTTTGGCTGTGGAGTTGGCGTCGGTCATGGCGGAGGGGGGTCATGAAGGAGGTTGATGTTGAGATGTTCCTCTGTGATCTTGCTCCAGTTCCTTATTGGCGGGTGCGGGCGGGTTTGGGTGCGGTGGTGGTGTTGAAGGTGAAGTGTACGCAGTGGTGGTTTGTCTGGAGGAGCTGCGTGGTGAGGCTGAAGTGGATGTTGGTCCCTCCTGCAAAGATGGGGTTGAGGGTGTGTCCGGCTCTGAGGGTAGGGGTTGTGACGAGCTGCTTCAGTCCAAGGTTGGCGAGGTTGTCAAGGTGGGTGGTGGAGTCGGGGTCACAGCGGTTGTCGAGGTGGAAGTTCAGGTCTCCGAGGAAAATGTAGTCCGTGGAGGCAATGGCGAGGGTTGCGACGAGGTCGGCGATGGTGGTGGTGGCAGGGGCCTGTAGACGAGGGTCCTGCCCAGTGTGGTCTGCAGTTGGGAGGGGTCCCTTCTTTGGATCTTGTACCCGTCGGGGATGAAGGTTGAGGTGGAACTTTCAACCGCACTATGTATTTACCATCATACCCTTAATTCTTGGGGTCCTGAGATTCGCCAAGACCAGGCACAACAATCTCAGAGCCCCAGATTGGGAAAGAAGGGTGTGCTATGCAGACCTCCTGTGCCTCACTGTGTCCTTCACTATGCCTGCCATTAAGGCCCGATTTTCTCTCCTAGTTGAGGGGAATGCTTCCACACCCCAATCTCCGAGACTATACCTACATGCTTTGAGATTGAAGAGGGACAACTGAGCTCCTTTCAGCTGCCACAGGAGGTAGTAGACATCATCATATGTGCGTTTCGCTCCTCCGCTAAGTCTATCCATTCCTGCAGATGGGACAAGTTTGTTGCATGGTGTGCGGACAGTGGTGTAAACCCCTTGCAGGGCAAGTTATCCCATATGCTGCAATTTTGGCTTTCCCAGGCTCAGTGGGGATGTGCCATTGGAACTGTGAAAGGATATTTATCGTCCTTGCCTGCCTTTGTCTGTCAATCCCAGTTTAAGTCCTCTGTGGTCATGCGTTTCCTCATGGGCCTGACCAACCTTTTTCCTCTCACTCCCATTGTGGTTCCTCAATTGGTTTTAAATTTGATTCTTGCATTTTTTAAGGGCTCTCAGTTTAAGTACCTTCATAGTTGTTCTACTCTTATGTTAACTCTCAATACTGTTTTGGTTGTAATGATGTCTGTTCAGAGGGTCAGTGAGTTACAAGCCCTGAGCTCGCCTCCGCCTTTCTCTACCTTCTTCCCCGATTAGTTTTTTTGCGAACCAGGGCTGCTTTCCTTTCCAAGGTATTCTCTACCTTCCATCTTGCTCAGTCCACCACTTTTCTGATTTTTTTTTGCGTTTCAAAAACCTTTATTGTATCATCAAAGTGTACACTGCTATTTAGCCAACAACCCGGAGGCAGGCAGCTTGTGTTCGGAGCGTCACGCCGTTAGCGCGGATCTATGACATACACTGTGGAAGTTTTATTGATGAAGCAGTATGCAGGTCAACAAAAACAAACAACAACCTTGCCAGGTAGCATCATTATCATGGAGCGTACAGCTCGCTAGTAGGTGTCATACAGAAAAGGAAACAGTGCAAACTTCGTCTAAACAATACCGTGATAGGGACCACATACTAATAAACCCTGTTCAGGAGCCCACCAGACCATCATTCGTAGCAACGGCACCTGAATAGAGCATCCCTGGAAGGAAACACGGGTCACCAACCGGCCATGCAAGTGTCGCAGGCGACGCCTCCGCGGCTAGCTAGGAGCGAAGCGCCGTGCCCACCCGCCGCTACCCCCCCTGTCGTATCAGTCACTCAGGCCACCCGCCTCCGAGTCCCAGCGCTGATGTTCACGAGCCCAACACTAAAATGGATCCCAGATGTCCCTGGGCCGGGAAGCAGCCGGCATCAATTCCCAAAACGTAGTAAGCTGCGTGCAGCCATATGTTACATCCGCCAGCCAGCTCTTCACCGTGGGCACCCCCCTCCGGCCCCAATGAATAGCCACCCGCCTCTTGGCAAACAATAAAAGCAAAGCATGTAGCTTACGCGACGGTGGCGGGTGTCTCTGACATAACCCAGCAGCCCAATCAGGGGGGAGGGGACGTCCGCCCGGCCCACAATCTGGTTGACCAACATAAAAACCTGAGACCAATAGCTGTCTAGTTTGGGGCAGGACCACGCGATATGCAGAAAGGAAGCAGCGGCAGATCCGCACCGCCAGCATTCATCCATCTCCCTAAGGCCCATCCTTTTCAGGCTGATGGGGGTCCTGTAAAATGTATGCAGATATTTAAAATGTATTAGACGCAAATTATAGTTCGGCGAAAGCTCGGTAAGCTGCCCGCAGCAGAACCCCCACTGTTCCTCCGATATCTCAGGTTGGATCTCCCCGTTCCAATGCAGCAGAGCGTTCGGCGCCTCCACCTGAGCCACGTCCTGCATATGGCGATAGATACGAGTGACCAATTTACGAGGAGACGGGGAACCCACCACCGCCTCCAAGGCTGGAAAGACTGGCGGCTCGGCTGGGAACTCCCGCGATATCGCCCGGCATGCCGCACGAAGCCGGTGGTACAAAAATAACTCGGAAAAAGGCACCGTATCCCCGTCTCCCGGCGTCGGGGGAGGCATGAACTGGCCATCGGGGAAGAGGTCAGCAAGTGTACGAAGACGCAGCTTCTCGACAAGGTGTCCGGCTATCCCATCCGCAACACAGGGCAGCAGCGGGTTATGCATCAGAGGGAGCGAAGGGGCATATAGCAACGGAACCTGTGCCTTCCGACGCAGCACCTCCCATACCCATTGCAACAGCCCCGCTGTATCGACGTCCACCCCCGGGCGGCGCGCCCTGGCGCAGATTGCTACACCCAGTGGAAGGGGCGCCACCACATCTCGCTCCACCGCCATGTGGGGCTGAAAGGGAGTAGGGTGGGCCCAGAAATGCAGGTACGTGCCTGAGCACAGAGAGCATACAGCTTCATATCCAGGGCACCCAGCCCTCCCCGTCGCAGGGGCAGCGTCAACGTTTCCCACGCCACCCTGGCCTGCCCGCCCGCCCATACCAGCTCCACCAGGCAGGAGCGTAGAGCGGCAAAGAAATGCGCTGTAAGTGGCACGGGTATATTGGCAAATAGATAGAGGAATTTTGGCAGCACTATCATTTTTGTTAGCGCAATTCGCCCAGTCAGCGTCAAGGGCAGAGAAGCCCATAGTTTCACCTTTGCTCTGAGCCACTCCACTGCCCTACCAAAGTTGAGATTCCAGATCTCCTGAGTGTTGCGGCTAATCCAAATCCCCAAATATTTGACCTCCTGCGCCTCCCAACGCAGGGGGTATTTGGAGGACACCTCAGCGGTGCTGTCCGTAAGGGGAAAGAGCACCGACTTAGACCAATTTATGGAGATGCCAGCGAGGCCCTCAAAGCGGACGAATTCCCGCAAAATGGGATCAAGGTTGTCCGCGGGATTAATCAGATAAAGGGTCACATCGTCCGCATATAGCGAGACCAAAAGGCTTCTAGAACTGAAACCTATGCCTCTCGCCGTGTGGTGTTGCCGGATCCTGGCTGCCAATGGCTCCATAGCTATGGTGAACAGCAGCGGGGAGAGAGGGCACCTCTGCCTAGTCCCTTGCGATATAGTGAACGGGTCAGACACCAGGCCATTTACCCGCACTCTGGCGGTGGGAAGGGTGTATAGCAGTCGAATTTTCTTAAGTAGCAGCGCGCTGAATCCCATCCTCTCCAATATTCGGAATAAATAGGGCCATTCCAGGGTGTCAAAAGCCTTCGTGGCGTCCAAGAACACCACCGCCGCCTTGACCTCAGGATGTAGGTAATGCAGTACAGCAAATATCGTACCCAAATTGTGGGAGGTCGCTCTCCCGGGTATAAATCCTGATTGATCCGGGAGGGCAATCATCAGTAGCATCGGCTGCACCCGGTTCGCGAGTAGCTTAGCCAGGATCTTCACATCCACATTAATCAAAGATAGGGGCCGGTATGAATTTAGGTCATCCGCGGGCTTATCCGGCTTCAGCAATGTAATGATCATCGCTTCACGCATGGTGGCAGGCAGAACACCGGTTTCCAAGGCCTCCTCGTATACTGCCAGCAGCCGGGGCGACAGCTCATCCACGTACGCCTTATAGAAGGCAGTCGTAAGGCCATCCGGTCCTGGCGCCTTATCAGGCGGCAAGCTCCGGATGACCTGCGCCACATCCCCAGCGTCTATCGGGAGGCCCATATATTCTCTGTGTTTGTTATTGAACCATGCCAGCGCAATGGAGTCCAGGAAGGACTCGAGCCCCTCCGGACACGCATCTTGGGTGTGAGTGTATAATCTGGAGTAGAACTTGGAGCATGCACCTACAATCTCCCCCTTAGTATGAAGCAATTCGCCCGTGGTCGTGCGCAGCTCATGGATATATGTCGCGGGACGCGTCGGCCTGGTCATATTAGCCAATACCTTCCCCGGTCTCCCACCCTCGCCATAGCGCCTAGCCTCCGCATATTTCCCTAGGAATTTAACTTCCCGCATCGCCTCCTCGTCGTACGCCAATAATTTGGTTTTCAGCAACCCAGCTACCTCTGAGCCACCGCCCTGAAGGAAAGTGCGTTCGAGCTGTTTTATATCGGCTTCCAGCGTAGCCAGGGTGCCCCGTGTAGCCTTCAGGACGCCTGCCTGACGTGCTATGCGCTGGCCCCTAATGACGACCTTACAGGCCTCCCATAGAGTCGCCGCCGTGCTCACCGATCCCACATTGCGCTCGAAATAGTCGGTGACATCCATACGTATCTCTTCTTTGAAGGCATCATCTAGTAACGCGTGGGGCGGGAGCCGCCACGAAAACGCCGGGAGAGAATCTCCCGGGAGCAGCAGCTTTAGCATGCATGGCGCATGATCGGACAACGAGCGGGGCATGTGCTCTACTTGAGACGTCCACAGCGCGACGTCCCTCGACACCAGCCAGAAGTCCAAGCGGGACCACGCTCCACCATGGGCCGATATACAGGTGCCCTCCCTCAGACCCCCGTGACGACCGCGCCACACATCAACCAACGCGCCATCCACCATAATATCGCGTAGCGCGGAGCTCGCCATCGGATTCAGCGCGCGAGCCACCCCCTGCCTATCTGCTCTGTCATCAATCACGGCATTAAAATCACCCCCCCATATTATGGTATCGCAGCCAGTGTTCTTCACCTGCCCCCAAAGTTTGTGGAAGAACCCAGGGGAGTCAACATTAGGCCCGTACACTGCGACAAACACCACCGACACGCCACACACAATACCCTGAACTAGAACATATCTACCCTCTGGGTCACATTGGACGAGGCCCTCCCGCCAGTCCAACCCACGACGGATCAATATTGCCACCCCACGGGCATAGTTAGAGTAAATTGCAGAATAGACATGTCCCCATCTGGTGTGTCGCAGTCTTGGGGCAGGGGCGGTATTCAAATGGGTTTCCTGCAGTAAGCAGATATCCACACAGTGCCGTACCAGATATGCATGCACCAACCTGGCCTTCCTATGGTCATTGAGCCCCCGAACATTCCAGGTAATGCAATTCAATGTTTTCCCAGATCCGGAAATTCCCCACACATATTAAATGGATTGCAAAAAGACATAATGACGAAAGCCAACCTTCACGGTCGTGACACCACACCTAGAGCAGAAGATCAAGTCTGGCAATGAACATCCAAACAACAATCCCAACCAACCTCCCCCCACCCACTCCAACCCCCCAACCGGGTCGTAGAATAGCCCTCCCCAACCTGCCCCCAAACACCCCTTAAATGGACACGGGAACATTCCCAATGGGGTGTGGCTATGTCGGCTACTCCCCCGTGTGGAACAGGGTGGCCGGAAGATCTGCAGGGGATGCGAGCCGCCCAAGCCCTAATACAAGAGATCTACTTACGTTGGCAGTTGGCATCACCAGATTACAGGGCTTCCCTAAAGCACTCCCCCGTAGAATGAAAAGGAGACCCCAGACAAACATGAGCCCCTTACTCAAAGATACCAGTATGGAGGCCCGCAGTTACTCAACGTCACTGAGACCTCCAGGCACCGCCGCCGCAGCACCGTTGGATCGCTGTCCAGATTTACGACCCACATGTTTGGCGAACTTCATCGCTTCCTTAGCATCCGTGAAGATGTGGGCAGACCCCTCAAAGGACACCTTTAACTTGGCTGGATATAGGAGCGAATAGGGAACCTGCGCTTGTAGAAGAAGTCTTTTGGCCGGTAGAAATTCCCGGCGGGCGGCCTGGACTGCCGGGGTGAAGTCAGGATAGAATGAGAGCGTGTTGCCCTTGTGCGTGATGGTTCCTCTCTCCCTAGCCAATTTAAGGAGCCCGCACCACGAGCCACCAACCGCCTACCAGAACCGGGTCACCGGCACACCGCCTCAAGCCCTCACTGCAGAATCTCGCCTCTGCGAAAGGCGGGGGGCCAGTCAGTCGCGGTCCCGCAGCACTCCCCGCTACAGGTCCACTTGGTCAGGCCCCCACGACCAACGTCAGCGCCGCTTCCAGGCCACCTCGGGGCTGCAGCACAGGCGAGCCAGCCCACAGCGCTAGATCGGGCAGACATCCTCCACACTCCCGCAGGGCCCGCGGGGGGGGGGGGAAGGGGCGGGAAAGAGGGCAGCTTATTGTTCACCGCCAATGGCCCCCTTACACCAGGTCAACACGTTGCAGCATCTATCGCTGTACGCGCCCCCGCCAACATAGGGTCCACAGTCCTCCTCTCGCACCCCGATTCTGGCCCAGCACCACCAGTCTCTCTGCTTGTGTCTCACGCGTGTGTCTCTCGCGGCCCGCAGGAGGGCCGGGCACTCACCACCAACCTCGGATTTACAGCGGGCTCCAGCTCATCTCCATGTGGCTGCCACAAGGCCTCTCAGCAGCCCCCCGCACTTCAACGGCTCGCTCTCCAGGACGACCAGGCCATGGGCTTCGCCCTGATCGGCAGCACACTCTCTCCAGGGCACGCCGGGGCGCCGCATTCACTACACATAGGCCGCGGCCGTCCGGGTCATCCACGGGCACACCACGCCGCTATGAGCAGCGCAGCAATCGCGGACCGCCTCACAGCTTCCCGGCTCACCACCGCTTCCACCGGCACCAGCTCAGGTTCCGCTACGGTTCACAGGCGCCCGCAGCACAAATTTGTCGGCTCCGGTGGGGCGGGGACTCCGCCGCGGCCCTTCACCACACCTGCTCCGGCCTGCTCAGCTGCGTCCACCCCGGGCTCGAGTTACAGCTCACCCCGGTCCGATCATCAGGATGCGCCTCCCATCGGCCCGCCCGCTGGTCTCGTGGGCCCCGATCTTTGCCAACACGGTTGGTGTCGGGCTCTGCTCGCAACTGCCGGTGCACCACTGCCTCCTGCACAGTGCCAGCTGGTCTGGGCGGCACACGGTCTCCCCGAAGTGCAGGATAATGCCAGGATTACTTTCCGGCCGGCGGAGCTCGCTCACAGAGCGGCCATTTCGCTGCCCGGCAAGCCACGCCCCCACTTTTCTGATCTTTAACCCTCTTCCTCATCCCACAATGGAGGAGGAAGGGGTGCATCGGTTAGATCCTAGACGAGCGATCAACTACTACCTGGACTGCACCAAGCAACACAGGTTGGATGATCAGCTCCTCATTGGCTACTGTTGTGCCAAAAAGGGAAAAGCAGTTCAGAAAAGTACTCTATCAAGATGGGTCATTCTCTGCATTAAAACTTGATATGCCTTGGCCAAGAAAGAGCTGCCTAAGGGCGTCCATGCTCATTGCACCTGAGCCAAATCTACCACTTCTGCTCCTGCACTGGGTATTCCAATTGCAGATATTTGTGAGGCAGCCACTCAAGTCTCCCTACATACATTTATAAGACACTATTGTCTGGACTCAGAAGTGAGACAAGATGGCCACTTCGCTTGGTTGGTTCTGCACAACTTCCTTGTATAATCATCCATCAACCCTACTTCTTGGTAGGGTATTGATGTGGAATCTGTTCTACAGGTGAGAAATCTCCAGGTAGAAGTATCCATCAGAAGAAAAAGTTACTTACCTGTGATAATGATCATTCTGGTGGATACTCTATATATCTGTAGATTCTTCACCAACCCACTGCCTCTGTTTGAGGGATGATTTATAGAAAACATCAAAAAGATACCATTTTGCATTCTTTCGGCACTGCTCTAAGTTTTCACCAATGTCACATTCTGCCCTCTCACCTCGAAGGCTAGGAAAAAATGTAGGGTAACTGACGTCAGTGCGCCAGTGCCGGTGCTAAGTGACCTCAGTGGCATCATCTGAAGTCATTTCTAGCGCCAACAGAGTCCAGCACCATGTACTGGTGACCTTGAAGCTTTGAAGTTTCCAGATCCAGTCTGAAGCTTGAGATTATTTTGCAGGTGAGTAATCTGCAGGTAGATATGCTACCAGAAAGATATTACCACAGTTAAGTACATTTTTCTTTTCAGCACTTTAGCCACATATCTCAGAACGTCAAGCTATAGATTTGACTAGCTCCAGCATTAATTCAGGAGCTGCTTTGGTGAATGGACCACCAGTATCTATTGAGAGGAATTCCGTAAACTCACCCACTTCTCAAAGTATCTTAACAGATGCCAGTTCATTAGGATGGAGAGTCTGAATGGATAGCCATCAGATTCAGGGACTATTTACTCTTTCTCAGAAGTTCGAATCATCCAATTGGAAAGCGCTGGAAGCTGTATGTCTGGCACTAGCATTCCCCCCAGCATCTAATAGGAAGGGCAGTGTTGATCATATCAAATAATATGACTGGCAAGGTGGGGACAAAACTGTTACCATTGTCCAAGAGCACTGACCAGATCTTCCGCTAGGAGGAGCTATCTGTGGCCTAAATATCAGTGATTTACATTCAGAGTGCTGAGCTCTGTAGCAGACAAACTGAGCAGGTCCATCCTTTCCATTGTGTCTTCTCAGCTTTGTCATGTGGATAAATCTGTTAATAGACCTCTTTACCTTTCCTTACAACTCCTTACCTTCAGCCTTTTGTACAAGAGGAAGGGAGAAGGTGTCACAGTTATGTACTGATTCACCTCTGCAGGAGTATCATGGAAAAATATGAATACCCTCACTCTCCTGCCCGAGTCTGCAGCAGTTCATTCAAAATACACAAATGAACGAAAGGACACCACTGGGGTAACGGGGTAGGGAGAAAGAGAAACATGGGCTGGTAGTGTAGTAGATTCTCATGTGCTTCTGATTGTGGCTCCTACAAGACACTTCACTGACTAACACCTTGGAAGCTGTAACATATTTACAAAAGAATGTAAGCTTTTCTAATAAGAATCAAATAAAATATCCAAGTGAAAGTGTATAGTAATTTAACCACATTTGAATACCATTCAGAATATCCTATCTATATACATCATGGGTTTCTTTGAAATCTTATGTCGTTCAAATAATGCTCCTAAAAGGTCAATTCAAATGTAAGTAATTTTAACTGCATTTAACTTTCAGTTTAAAAATCCCTTTGTAACATGTTAAACACAAAAACCCAGCACAACAGGAGTAGCAACTGGAACAAACTACATTTTCAATGATACTGAAGAGTTAATTTTTGACAAATAAGGAATCCAAATTAAAAAAGAAAAGTTCACCAACTTGCTTCAGAGCTAAACAAATGTTATTTTATAGCCTTTCTCTGGCTTCTTTTAGAGTTCGAGGAACATAAATCTTTCTTCTGATCAGAAAATCAATTAAAGAGAATGAAAGAGTTTCACCTTCTTGAATAAATAATGCATCACGAAAACAGCAGGCTTCTATAATTTGTAAGTTTGTAATGTAAATGTTTGTCTCTGAGCTACTTAAATAGTCGGAAGTTGAAGAAGGTATGTATTACATCTCCTTGGAAGATGACTCATCAGTTTGGTTTTCAGAACTCTGCAGACACTGGGGCATATGTACAAGGACTGGCAAAAACTACTGCTAACGCTAGTTTGCGGCAGTTTTCTTACAGCTGGAAACTATCACCTTGTTAGCGACGTATGTACAAGACATCGCTACATGGCGATAGCTTCAGGGACCAACAGTGAAAACTGCAGCTAACATTAGAGTGATGGCGATAGGAATTCCGGCGTTAGCGGGCGAAAACCAACAAAAGGCCTATTAGCGACAAAAAAACGCAAGTTAGTCAGCCTAAAGTGAGGTTTTTTTTTGCCATTAAAGGAAACAATAGCATATCAGTCGACCTCCAATAGAAAATAGTCAAAAAAACACAATGAAATGCAGAAAGGAGCAGCTAGGACCAAGTGCAGCACACATCAACAACCCCCTCAAGCCACCCAACATCCAGGATGGGAGCCTGGATGCCTCGGTGGACCTGCGTCTGGAGCCTGGATGCCTCATTGGACCTGCGTCTGGAGCCTGGTTGCGTCGCTAGACCTGCATCTGGAGCCTGGATGCCTCATTGGACCTGCGTCTGGAGCCTGGTTGCGTCGCTGGACCTGCGTCTGGAGCCTAGATGCCTCGCTGGACCTGCATCTGGAGCCTGGATGCCTCGCTGGACCTGTGTCTTGAGCCACGATGCCTTGCTGGACCTGCGTCTGGAGCCAGGATGCCTTGCTGGACCTGTGTCTGGAGCCTGTATACCTCGCTGGACCTGCGTCTGGAGCCTGGATGCCTCGCTGGACCTGCGTCTGGAGCCTGGATGCCTCACTGGACCTGCGTATGGAGCCTGAAGTGAGATGTGGAGGAGCTGTGGTGGTGGACATTGAGGTGCGGCAATCGCCCGTACCGGGTGGTGAAGTCTGGCCGGTCGCATGGAGATACGTTGCTGACCTGTGTGCGAAGACTGCCTTGCGCCCCTTGGAGCTCTGAGTGGTAGAGGCACTCCTGCGCACCAACGTAGGGATGTCTGCATTGTATACTACGATCCACCACTACACCGGGGTGCACAGAGAGGATTACCAACAGTGAGCGGCACCTCTCTGCATCTCAGGCCGGATGAGGTTGAGCTGGTGGGACTCTGTGAAGGGTGAGGCCCCTGAGCTGCGCAAAACGTGTACTGCAGGAGCGCTGCAAGTTCACGCCTAAGGGAGCCCTGCTGCATCAACTGCATCAGGAGGTTCAACAGCGGACTTTGCGGCGACTGCTTTACCCATGCTTGTGAAAAGCCAGCTGGCTGAGGCTCTTGCTGGCTGAGTCACAGATTTGGAGAGAGTTTAGCGGATTGCGCCACGGTGTCAATGTCCAGGTAAGGAGAAGGTGGGACACGTAGCGGAGGAGGCCCAGGGGTTGAGTTACTCAGGCCTAGCACCAGTAGATGATGCACCCCCAGTGCCCGCTCATCCGCTATGGTGGAAGAGCGTCGCCCCACTGCTTCCAAGCAGTGCAAGAAGAGGAACAATCATCACATGATGATACCTTCCTGATGTTATTGTACCATGTTGCCTTTGCGGGCCGGAAGGTGGGTAGGTCTGCTCCACTCATGGAGCAGGGGTGGAGTGGCATGCCCATTCAAGTGCACAGTGACTGATCGCAGCCAAGCTCCCTCCCCTAAGCCAATCAAAACGCTGCAATGCAGCTTTGGGATTGGTCATTGGCGATGGGACGAGGCGTTTAGCCAGGGGCTGGAGGTGTGGGCATGTTCTCCATGCAGGCTGTAATGCAGCCTGCATTGCGAACAGGACGGTGCGCATGACTGCTTTGTGCGGCCTGAGCGGGCCTACTTCCTGTTCCTGGAAGCAGACTCTGGAGAGCAAGAGCAACGAAGGCACGGGACCCGACCCGGCCTCGAGGTAAGATTTCTCTCTTTCAAATATTTACACACATACACCCGCATCCACGCCCCATCCAGTGTTCTTTCAGGCGTTTCCCACCTCCCAGCTGTCCAGTCTCCGCCGCAGCACTTCTCAATAGCGGCCGCTGCGTGGCCATGCGAAGCGGGCGTACCACTGGTGTGCCAAAGGTATATAAGGAGTTACGACGCCTACCTTAATATCGCATTCCATTACAATGCATACTAATACTAGGCATAGTGCAAAAGTAGGGAAGGTGCTGGATTGTGGAGATGTAAACATTACACTTCAGTGGGTACAACCCTTAAACTGACCCTTGCACCCCAAAGCAAACCCGGAACCCTAAAATTCATCTTTGAGCCCCCAAAACACACCCTAAAAATCATATTTGACCCAAATGCACACCCCAAATTTCATATTTGACCCCAAAGCACACCCCAAATTTCAAATTTTACCCCATAATACACCCCACATTTCATCTCCAACACCTGAAATCCATACCCAACCTAAAAATTAAAAATACCGCATTACTGACCTCACAAAGCGTTGTAATGGAATGCAATGTAAAGGCACCTGCGTTGTTGGATTTGCGTTCTAAAGGCATTACGATGTAATAATCTGCATTGTAACGGACGTCTCCCTTGCCAAAGGCAAGCCACAGGCAAGCCCGTCTGCGTCCGTCTGCCACTGGACCGTGCTCAGCACCAAGGACCCTTCCTCTCGGACACTCCACCCCTACAGCGCCAGCACCCACCTCGCCATCAACCCTGGACGCCACATCCCCTGCCAGGACCAACATCTGCTCCAGACTGGACATCGCCATCACTGACGGCTACTAAATCATCTACAGAAGCACACTCCGACTGACCACGCACTCTAATGACCCAACGGTGACCATGAAACACCTCAACTTCCAGATCCGGACCAACCCCAACCCCATCCTCTGCGGCACCCTCAACTGCAGGGCCCCCGGGCCATGGACACCCCTTCTCCGATACCATTGTAGACCTCATTGCACACCAGGCTCTCCCATCCACCGATGACATACTACTCGGCAAACTCAAGTTCCACCTGGACAACCCCAGTGACCAGAACACTACCCCCTCCTGGGTAGCTCCCCAACATCAGACTCAAGCAGCTAGTCACCGCAGCAAGCCACATAGCAGGACACACGGTCGAGCACGTCTCCTCCGCCATCGGGACCTTCAACTACAGCCACACCACCGGACTCTCCTGGACCGACCATCATTGTATACATCATGGCTTCACCATGCCCACCGTACACAACCGCCATCATCTCCCCCCTCGCAGCTGGATCAAGGCCACCAAAGTACATCTTGTTAAATCCCTCAGCACCACCACTCCGCCAATGCTTACTGACGATGACACCGCAGCGCACAACCGCCACCGATGGTTCTCAAACTGCGCCGACACCCAGGCACCCCTCAATAACAACACTGCGTCAGTACCTTACGCCTGCATGATGGCAGGCGTAAGGGTGACACAGAGCCACAGGGATAGGCTGGCCCCATGCATTGCTGGAGTTGCGGTATGGTTGTGACGCAACTGCAGCAATGGGTGACATTAGCGCAGACAGATACGTCAGGATTCCAGACGTATCTGTAATTACTTGCGTCATGGAGCGCTGTCCAGTAAATCCAGCGCATCTGTGGTGTCGCAAGAAGGGGGTAGTGAAAAGTGTTGCAACACTGTCTTGTCGCAGCGCTGCAACACTTTTTATGAGCGAGGCCCACAAATGCGCACTATCTTATTGATGGTTTTGTCGCAGGGCAGCGCAGCAACATTGCTCGCAGTGCAGTCCAGCAACAAAACCTGCTGAAATGAGGCCCCAACAGTTATCTCCATTTTAAAGACCAGCTATTTTCTGGTCTTAAAAAACTGCCTCTAACTGCAGTTAGAGGCCGTTTTTATGGTCTTCCAGACTTAAGGAATCCCCTCGTAAATATTGCTAAGTGGGGTTAGCGGCCGTTTTTGAATGGGAACACCTCCCTTGCATGTCATTATCGCTAATAGAAGTGGTGATCTTTATAATGGACATTTTTGCCAGAAAACTGCCGCTAACAGAGGTTAGTGGTAGCTTGTACATACGGCGATAAAAATATTGCAGCAAAACTGTCGGAAAAGTGCAGTGAAAGCGGCGTTAACTCTTCGTACACATGCCCCACTGTGTGATGATTGGAACTCTGACATTGCTTTATGCCCTCTTCTAGTATATAAAAGGGCAGTGGTGTAAAAGTGTCTCTGATCATGACAGAAGGAAACTTGGGGTTTGATGCTCTGTCTTGCCCCTGGACCCAGGGCCTATTATAGTCCTTCCCTCCATTTTCTCAAGTTCTTGCTCTTGAAGGAGAGAGCATTAGCGATGACGATTGCACCAGCTTTACCCTTCTCATATTGGGGCTCCTCACCTGATAAGTGTGATCCCGTTGGAATATTATGCTACAAACATCTCCTCCCCTTCTTGTTTTCTTAGTACTTCAGTGGAATACCCTGGTGAGGCTCTAATTTGCGGCCTGGAAGTTGAAGGGGTAGGATTAAGGGAAAAGTTTCTCAGAGCCATTGGCTAGAACAGTGTAAGCCTCAAAAAGGGTGTCCACTTAATGTATTATTCTTGGCATTGTGACAGAGTCATCAAATGGTGTGAATTAATGGACTTTAACCCTCAAAATTTAGATTTAACCACATTCTAACTTTGTCAGGATGGTTTTTAATAATGGCTCATAGCTTAGGGTCCAGTGGTCAGCAATTGGGGCCCCTAAGAGCTTATGGGGAAACATTTCAGACTCTGAGGGCCTAGTCCATCCTTTATTTAAAGGATTTAATAACATTCAACCTCCCTCAAAGCCTCTCCTTTCCTCCTAAGACCACCTAGCACTAAAGGCTTTAATTCTCCTCCCTCCACCCCCATTTGAGTCTTTAGACTAGGTGGTCATTCGGCTTCTAATGCTGAAGACCGTATTTCTGATAGTAGTTGCTCAATTACTTCTGTCAGAAAGTTTGGTGAGCTTGGTTCCTTGTCTTGCAAATCTCTTTTTTATTTAGAGTTTTTAAGGGTATGGTTACCCTATGTTGGAGCCCTTCTTTTGCCCCTAAAATAAACTATCCGTTCCACTGGGAACCAGAGATGACCTTGCTTGAGTTTTTCCCTTCCCTAGTGAATACAGAAGAAGTAAGTTTACAGAGCATGAACGCTAGAAGGGCTCTTCTCATCTACCTTGATACAGTATCCTCTTAGAGAGACTCAAATTCTTTATCTGTTAACTTTGTACCGGCAAAAAGAAGAGCTAAGCCCTCGGTAAAGATGCTAAGCAGATGGACATGTTCTCTGAACTCCTTAGTGTACATGGCAGCAGATTTTTTTTCAGCATTAGGGCTCCAGGGAAGACGTACTAGGGGTATGTCAGCTACTCAGGCTGAGATTCCAGGAGAACCCCTTTCAGAGATGTTTAGGGCAGCTCCCTGGCCAACTCTTTCAACCTTTGCTAACCATTACAGAGTTATGCCAGAAGTGGACTTGAAGTTTTCGGTTCTAAAATTCCTTTTTTCTTTGAAGTGAATAGAGAGGGACTGCATGTTATGTATATTCTATTTAAGTCATCCTTAAATTGCTTTGTTATATCTCATAATGGAATGAATTTAAGCAAGGGAAGGACGGTGATATGTTTCAATTACTTACCTGAAATTACACTACTCTGATGCCTGCTCTCTTGCTTCAGTTCATTGCTACTTATAATTGTCCTCTCCAGGCTAGCTTATGATGTTTGGTCTGATGCTTACTCCAAAAGCAGGACATGTGAGGAGAGAGCGCTTTTTTCTACATGGGGTGAAGTCTGGTCATTGGTGGTGTCTGTGGAGGCAAGACTGCCTCATATTTTAATGAATTGAATCGGCGAGAGTAGAACAATTGCCAGTAAGCAATTGAAAAATTAGTAGCATATATTCTTATTTCCCACAACCATTCTGTGACACTGTAAACTGGCAGCCAAAGAGCATGTGATGCAGTGGATTGAGACTAGGTGTCCATGTACAAAATAAACATGTGGACTTATTATCTTTGACACCAAACAATATGTCCTTGGCTGCAGACACTTGGAATTCTACACCTCTGACAATTTCTAACAATTGCCAAATGGCTTTCCAGTGAGTCATCACTGTGCCAGGCATGGACATGGAATTGGCACCTCTGGTCAACAGGCACATGGGTTTTTACCTTGTTAGGTGCCCCACTTGATGGGTAACTCATTGGATGTTCCAACCTGCGACAATGAAGAATTCTCCACTTCCTTTTCAACCACCTTAAAGAGGGCTTCAAAGTCAGGCAGAAAATAATGTGCTGTGGAAGTCCCATGAACTCCTAGACCCACATCCATTTTCCTATCCAAAATGTCTCTCAGGGGGTTAGGCAAGATGGCCGACAAGACGCAAATCTGAGTGGCTCCTTCCTGCTGTATCCAGCTGCCTTGGTAGTCGCACTGCTGCCACGGATCACCCCACAACGGTCCGGCCTCTGGCGCCCTGTGAGTGCAACTTTGGAGACGAGGGGTGTAGGATTGCTCTCCTGTGTTGCAGAACCCACTGCAGCTCGGTGCGGCCTGGAAGATGGGGCCATGGTCTATGTGCTCTGCCTGCGCAGGGAGTGGCCTGTGAAACTCTGAGTCCTCTAGTGTTCCCCGGATGTCCTGACTGCCATTGTCAGTGGCACGTTGTGTGCGGCCCTGGGGCTGATCAGAAGGCGCGGGGGAGGCCATCTCCATATCGGAGGGGTTTGCGACACATTGCAGGCCTGGATGCTGTGCCTACGCCCATGAGGCATGTGTGAAGTGTCATGGCCTATGGGTTTCTGCTCGTGACTCTTGTAGTGAAGCAGTGTGCGGCGGCTGGCCATTAGTTGGTTGGGCAGGAGGGTGCCGCTGAAGTTTTTGTGGTAGCGGGGTTTGTTAGAATGGGGTGTGGTGGAGGAGACCCACCTGTGCCTTGCTCGTACAGACGAGGGTGCTGTGGATGCGATCATGATGGGGCGGATCCTCCTTAATAATTTCCAAGACGAGGATGAATCTAGCCCAGAGGATGAAGTGTGAAGTTTGGACACGCTGTGTCTATGTATACCTGATGGGATATCCAAGTTAGAAATTGATTCATCATGTACTATATACCTGGCTTGATGACTTGGAACCATTCCGATACAGTCCTCGTACCCTTCTTGGCCATTTCCCGATTATTTCTGTTCTGCCATGTATGATGTTATGTCCTACTGAAGTGCCTTAATACGTGACTATGGCATTCTTGTATATGTATTCTTTTGACCATGGACTGCTTGTTTTGTTGTATTTCTTTATTAAAACCAATTAAACAAAATTTACAAATAAAAAATGTCTCTCAGGGCTGCATCCTCGGTGGCTATTCAGGTACCGGCCACCAGACTGACAACAAAAGAATGTATTAAAATAGTCAGGCGGTGTGTTCATTGTCCATACATAGAAGCGGATACATTTGGGCCATAAGGCGGCTACGAGTATTTTTTGGTGTCCCTCCTTCATGATCACGTCCCTGATGGAACAATACATTGGTTAATCCTTCTGTACTGAGCCTGACAAAAGCTCATATTGTAACAAACACACTCACAGCTTGCAGTCCCTTAACAATACATTGTTCCTTCTGTCCAACATCAACTGTATTTCAAATTCAGGATGATACGCTGATTCACCAGAAGGCTCAGAGGAAGCATACCCCAAAATATGTTTAATTGGGCCTTGCTCTTTCAAACCAATCAGTTACATTTTACAGCTGCTCAGTCCTCGTGCCCTCTGACAGGATTTCTTCTTTATTATTATTATTGATGAGTTTTATATAGCCCTAGCTAGACCCGTGGGAATCAGAGCGTTTATATACACAACGGAAAAATAGCATGACGTATCATGACATAAGGATGCATAAAGAGATAAGCATAACATTATAAGAAGGCATACAGTAAAGGGGAGGGTGAAAGCTTAGGTAGTTGAAACAGTCAAACAACCACCTATCCTTGATGCTCTAGTTAAGAGGAGAATCAGCTAGGCTATCGAAGTCTAGATCAGTTGACTTGGTTGGTAAAGTGTTTGTTGAGGAGAAGGAGTTTCAGATCCCTTTTGAAGCAGGAGAAGGAGGAGTTACATCTGAGGTCTATAGGGAGTGCGTTCCATATCCTGGGTACGTTACAAGAAACAGATCGGGACTGAGTGGTTTTCCTTTTCAATTTCGGAGGGATGAGAATAAGTGAGTTGGAGCTTCTCGGAATCCTGGATCTTTCTGCTTTTACCAGTTTGCTGTTTAGGTAGTTGGGGAATGTGTGTGAAGGGTTTTGTGTGTCATGCAGGCCACTTTGTAAATACATCTACCTTCAATGGGAAGCCAGTTGAGGTATTTGAGAGTTGGTGTGATGTATTCAAAATGTTTCACACCAGTTATGATCGAGCTGCCATGTTAAGGACTGACCTTAGTGGGGCTAGCTGAGCTTTTGGTGTCCCTGCTAGGATGGCGTGCCCATAGTCCAGTTTAGAGAGGATTAGGAATTGTACTATTGCCTTGAAATCATCCTGGTGAATGAAAGGTTTAATTTTCTTGAGGTGTTTTAGTGAGTAAAGTGCACCTTTTGCATAGTTTTTAATGTGGTCCTTCATTGACAAGTTCTTGTTCAGGGTAATGCCTAGTGACTTTACCGAGTAGGATAGGACGAGAGAGCAGTTTAGGGCAAATAGGTTCTTGAGCCAGTCTTGGATTGGTAGGTGGTTACTTTTTGGAGAGAATAGTATTAATTCCGTTTTGTCCGGGTTCAGCTTTAAGTTGTTTGACTTAAACCAAGTTTGTATCTTGGTTAGTGTGGCATTGAGGTATCGGATGTCATTGGGTGATTTGATTTTGTAGTAGAGTTGAGTGTCAGCTGCATATAGGTGACATTTCCCTCCTGCTTGCTTCAGAATAATTGTATGGGGTTACATGAAGAGACTGAAGAGGGACGGGGAGAGGATCGAGCCTTGTGGGACCCCAAGCATGACACGTGTGGGCTTGGAGAGACAGGAGTTGCTTTTAATTTGTTGCCAACTGTGTTGAAGGTAGGAAGCGAACCATTTTAGTACTATGTCATTAATGCCTTTATGTTTATTCTGTGCTCCTGCTGGTGTCTATATTGAGGTGGTAGGGATGCTACGCCAAAGAAGCAGACTTTTCTTGGTTCTATCTTTGATCACACATTTTCCTCATAATCCATGACTACCTTTGCTGGAGTGAGCAGTAATGAAACCAGCCAATGGGTCTAGTCTGGAATGGACAACGAAGGATGACTTATCTGTGCCTCCAAATCATTTTCCAGGGCACTTTCTTTAAAGGAATGTTGATGCATGTTCACTCGCTGCTGCATTAGTGGATGCTCTTAGCTGTCTTCAGGGAGCTGCTGCATAAGAGAGTGGTAAAAAAGGAGGAGGGGGTTAAACAACAATGTTGCCTGACTCACTGACGGGTACCCCTCTGCAGTAAATCAACATTTTCTTTGTAGACACCCTTGATTTGTTTCAATCTTTTGCTGGATCCAACAGACTGCAGCCCTTCACCTCTACCCTCTATAAAAGGACAGTGAAACAGGAAGGTCCAAATAGAATTCCTATAGCATCCTTGTCTCTTTTGTACTCTCTTCACTGTCTAGATCTCCCCCTCCTGCATCCTGCTACACTTCGATCTGGGAAAACAATATCAATGCCATCTTGTGCACAGGAACATCCAAAATGGAACCCACACTGGGCTGAACTGGCTGTAGCAGGCATCAGGCGTGAGGCCAGTTTTGGCATGGTGGGGGCTGGTTTTGGAGTGGTGGAGGCCAATTATGGAGTGGTGGGGACCGGTTTTGCAGCGATGCTACAATATAGGCCCCCAGTAACAAAAGCAGCAGTGCTGGGAGCTGGTTTTGTTAAGCAGCAGTGCTTCACACTTGCCCAGCCCCTGGGGATGTGGGCTAGTCAGGCAAAATTGGCAAGGTTGCTTTGGATTCCCAGTCCAGCCCTGAACCCGCAGGCTTCATTACTCTGCTTCAATTATAAGTATAATGCATATACCACAATAGCTATATACACTAACATGCACAACATACACTTGCATGGGATTAGATGATAAAACAGGGTATAAATCCACATTGTTGATGACGCTCTCCAAGCCCTAGATCTAGGCAAAACCTGTCTCCTAATCCTTCTAGACCTCTCTTCCGCCTTTGATACGGTGAACCACGAAATTCTCCTTGAACGCCTCAAATTCAGGATGGGGTTGGAGGGCACCGTCCTTGAATGGTTTAGATCCTTCATCCAAAACCACTCACAAAGAGTCCTCATCAATGGTGATCTATCTGCCCCCTCTCCAGTTTCCGAGGGAGTCCTCCAAGGATCAACCCTGTCCCCTACCCTTTTCAACCTTTGTCTTGAACCTCTCACGAGGTGCTTCGTGCCACCAACATCTCCTACCTTATGTATGCCGACGATACACAGGTCTACATAAAAATCTCTTCCCCTCAGGACATTCTCTCCCTAAACAAGGCACTGAAGCTAACGGTCCACTGGCTCACTGCCAACCAGCTTAAACTCAACGCAACCAAAACCGAATTCCTTCTGATCTCCCCACCCAAACCAAATCCAAACATCCAGGAATGGATCAAGACAATCACGGCACTAAACTGCCCTCCTACCATTGTTGACTCAGCAAACTCCCTGGGAATAACCCTTGACGGCAGCTTGAATATGCACAGCCATATAAACGCGATGGCCAAAACGGCTAGATTCCACCTGAGCTACCTAAGAAACCTAAAACCCTTCCTCGATAGGTCCGACCTTAAAATGGCAACCCAGGCCCTTGTCATCTCCAGACTTGAATATGGATGCTCTACTCTCGCAGGGCTACCCAAGAACTCTCTGGCCCCACTGAAAGCCTGCCTCAACACCACTGCCAGACTCATAACAGGCTCAAAAAAATTTGACCACATCTCTCCCCACCTCAAAGCTCTGAACTGGCTTCCCCTGGAGGCCAGAATACAATTTAAACTGGTTTGCATAACTCACAAAGCTCTGTACGCGAACTCACCAACATTTCTTGCACAAAAACTCGTGATAGCCGGACAGGCCAGAAATTCCCGATCTGCCAAAAATCTGCTGTTGCAGCCAGCACACTTCCGGAAGAAAAAAACCTACAATCGAGCCTTCTCTGGAGCCGCTCCAAGAATCTGGCATTCTCTCCCACCCTCCATTAGAAGACTCCCGTCCTTGGCACACTTTAAGAAGGAGACCAAAACTTTCTTAATGGGAAAATACCTCATCTAGCGAACTCTTTACAATCACCTCATAGACTTGCCTCTTGTACCTTATAACTACCTGCTCAAATTTATTTTTTATCCCAAATGTAGCGTCAACCTCAGCTATGATGCACCTCGTGGATTGGAAACCTTTTTATTGTTACTTTGCATGCTTCAATTTTTCTCCCTCATGTAGCTTGGACTTTAAACTGCGTGTTCCTCCTGTATCCCTTTATCTCCCAGTGTGATCCCTCCCATCCATATGTTTTATTCCCCCCCTTCAATCCTGTAAAGTGCTCTGATACCCTCGCGGGTCTGGTTCGCGCTCTATAAAACTGTAAAATAAATAAATAAATCTGACTGTGCATTAGTGAGTCACTCTCAGCCAGTGACAAATAACCAGTGCTTAATTTGAGCCGATGGTCTCCAGGGCTCAGCACCAGCATTTAACTTGCAGCATCAGCGCTTGTAATGGTCTGCCAGAAGGCGCTCTGTCTGGCTAATTTAGAGATGACCACAACAACAGGTAATTATTAATTCAATATACATTAAAACTGACTAATACCTGGTGCCTAAGCCATTCTTACAGCTCTTTAGGTCTGAAATAGTCTTAATTGTCACACTTGTAGGATTATGATGGTTAGTAGTTGTCACCGTCATTGGCAGCATGGCAGAGGCAATGTGTGGTGCAAACTGTAGTGGCCTCCTGAAAAGATCCCTGGCACTTATTTCTTTACAAGTTAAGCACTGCAAATAAAGCATATTTAGTTAGTGAGGGAAGAACCTTTGATTACAGAATAGTGAGGAGAGATCTTTAAATGATACCTTTTCTTTTTTCTGCCCCAAATCCCATTGTGCAGTGTACAGACCCTGTGCCAAGGTAGGGATACTCCAGACTAGGTTTAAAAGGGCTGCCATAGGCTTGGTGCACAACAGGCTAGCACTCTTAGGAGGATATTCATAAGGATCTATCACTGAGTTAACAACACTTTATCGCAGCCAAAGTTGAGATAAATCGACCGCCCCATTCACAATCTGGTGTTAACAGCCCACAGCACCAGTTTACCCGTGATAGCAGCCCCAAAAAACATTGCCACAGAAGACCCCCGCAACTATCGCTAATGAGATGCAGAGTAGGCATTCCTGTGCCCAAAGCTGCGACAACACCACTCCACAACATTCACAACGACCAGCCAGAACTGTGATAAGAACACAAAACAGACGATAAGGCGCGCTAGCAGCAGAAAATTAACACCTGGTGCAAAGTCGGACCACAGCCTGCACCACAAAAGGGAGACCAGCCCACAGCCAAATCGGAAGGGCAACAGATGCCATGGAGCCACCGGTCATGCGGGCCGGACACCCAAGAGGGCAACAACACCCACCGCCACCACCCCAGGACCGCAACACCCACCCGGAACCCCCCCCCGGACCACCACAGAGGCAGAGCCGACAAGACAGCGGACCCCCAGGAAACGCACCAGCCACACAGACCCAACACCTGACAATGTCATTGCCCACTACAGGCTCAAAAGGACAACCATCCTACGCATCCTGACCAACAACGCCCAACAGGCCGACGGCACCAACACAGCGGACAGCCAACATCCCACCCCATACAAAGCTGCTGGCTGTGCTGCACCTGTTGGCCCCTGGTGCCCCCCAACCAACACCCGCCACAGTCAGAGGAGTCACACAGCCAGCCACATCCAAGTCCCTCACACCTGACCTGGACAACACCATCAGCCTGTCACCCCAGTCCCTATACATCCAACACAATGCGCAGGACCTGCTGGACACCAAGCAAAGGCTATACGCCATAGCTGGATGCACGCACGTGTCGGGTGCAATCCACAGCACACATGTCATACCTGTGCCCCCTGCCGACACAGCACACAATCACCGCAACAGAAAGCACACGCCTCACATCAATGTGCAGGCAACATCCGAACACCGTGGAACCTCCACCAATGTCGCCTCCGAATACCCAGCCACTATGCACGATTCCGCCATCCTCCGACAGTCCATCAGCAACCAGCGTCCCCAGGATGGCACCAAGGGAAATGCACAGCCCCTTGGAAGGTTTCAAATGAACACCCTACTCACCTCAACTCCACAACCATGCAACTCACAACTCTGGCAATGCACACGTCACAAAATCAAAACCAACATGCCAAACAACATGCCCACCCACCAGACATGACAGAACAACTCACAATGGTAACCTGGGCAAGCCGTGAACATGAGCCATCAAGGGCATGGCACCTCAGCCACACACTAGCTCAATGTAGGGAGAGGTGGCAACCAGGCATGTGTGAAGGAGGCAGGAGAAGCATGACTGGGAAAGCACACATTGCCAAGAGTGCTGGAGATGTGCTGGACAGACCGCAGTATGCAGAACACACCCATATCCATGGCGACATACACCTCTGGTGTATGGAGTGTAGTGGAGAGTGGACGCAACCATGTCACCCCGGCCAGTGGGGGAGTTCACGCAACTGTTGCCTGTTACGTCCCCCCCATATGCGTGAGCGGAGTGGGATGGCCCAGTGTACACCAGGCCAGCATAGGGGTGTGAATAAAAGGCACGTGGCCCTGGGCGTGGTCCACTTCCGGAAAGCCCAACATCTCTGGCAGGGTGGCACCTCTCACCACGCCACAAGGCTGACGCCGTCCTTGTGAGCGGAGTTGCCTGCGATCCTGTGCGCCTGCCGTACCCCGGCCTGCTAGACCCTGAACCCGCCAGGCCCGCCCCTGCACAGCCAGGCCACACTGATCCCCTGCTGACACCGGCGTGTGTCAAGGAGGGTCCACCACGTGCCGGTGCAAGCTCCAAGCACCAGTTCCGTGACCTCTGCAGCCTCCGCAGACCATCGCTGGCCCCCGACGCTGTCCCACATTACTCCTTCCATATTCACATACTACACCGGCGTCCTCTTCGGCCCAGTAGGTCTCATATGTGAAACTGTGTCCTGAGTCCTAGTCGCGAATCACGAATGGCAGAGTCCACACTAGTGGTCGCAAGGAGAGGAGTAAGAGGAAGATGCGTCTCAGTCTGGACGAAAGCCAGGTCACAGTCACGGAGGTGACCGAACACTATCAACAACTGACCTGGTGCCATCAAACCTGTTCATCACAAGTCAGCGGCCCGTGGTGGCAGGCCTGTGCAGGACGATGTGCATCCGGGCCACTAACTCTGTGCAGCACAAATCATGGGGCCTTTATGGTTGTATGGTTGTGTCCTTTACGATGGACACCGTTGTCGATTTCTGACTGCAGCAGGCAGCCCTTGCCGGCTGGTGTGCACACACCCCACACACATCCAACACAGGTGTCAATTGGTAAGTGTGCCTGATAATAAATGTGGCCATACGCACGTGCACGCAGCCCTTCACACCATCTGAGCAAGTGTGTCCGTGTGTTCATTGTGTCAGCGTGATGTGCACAGGCCCTGCAACATCACAGTGTGCTGTCGTCTGCGGACGTTGCCATGTCACCTCCGCACTGGCAGTAACCCTGGACATGTAGCCCCGCACCTGCCCCCCTGCATGCACAGGCTGCGTGTGCTGGTTCGGCAAGGGGGGGCAGGGCGTAGTCTGGACCTGGCCCAGTGCAGGAAGTGCAGTAAGTGTTGCTCTGTGTTGGGGTGTTGTCGCCACCAGGGCCACAGTACACAATGTTGCAATGTGGCATGTACCAGGAGGGTGGGACTGCAGGTACGGGGACATGTAGGATCGCTAGGATGCTCGGGGTCTTGGCACATGCATGCCAGGTGTGATGTGTATCAGTCTTGTGGAGGCATGAGTCAGTTGCTTGGCCTCATTTGCAGCGCGATCCCAGCAAACCATGGGCTGGACACCTGTGTCTGCCCTGTCCGGACCACTGGCCTACACCCAAGTAGGCGCACACCTTCGAAGGCCAGCGTCGCGGTGTTGCTGGCATGGCGCTGGACATGCACTAGAATGGTGTCCCGTAGGAGTGCATGTGATGCAACCGTGCAGCGCAAACAAGTGTGGGAGCCCGTGGCAGGGCGGAGCAGCTGTGTGGCAACGAGACACACAGTGAGGACGCTCATGTGCATCGTGCTGGGCATATCATCCATGATTCCCAGGGTCGCAGACTTCCCACCACACCCACGACCGGCCTCTGTACGTCTCCTGTATGCATGCAGTTGGTGAAGTTACTGTAGGGATGAAAGGTCCTTTGTCTGTACTATCAGGCGGTAGCACAAATGCAGCTCCGAGCAGGTACTTGCATGTGCCCAGCACCCCCTGACAGGTACAATAGCGTTTGCTTGCGACTCCCACACTACGCACTGTCCAGCGTGAGACTAACGTGTACACATCCCACACGCAGTAGTCCTTGGTCGTAGTTGGCGTGCGTGATATGGCCTTCACATCTCCCACCCCACCCAAGGCCTGCACCCGTTGCACACAGACACTGCTCATTGCACCGAGCTGTGCCATTTCATCCACAGGACCGTCTCAGGGCAAGTCAGTGCCGCTTCAAGTAGAGCCACTGACGCAATGGCAGACCATCCCAGACACATGGTCTACTCCAGTCACGTGGAGCTGTACCGTGCACGTTTGCTGCATGTACTGGGGGCACTGCCGTTGGCAGTGCTGCGGATCAGTTACTGGGTGGGCTTCCGCCTTGCGCACGTCACCTGCGTGAAGCCTGTGTTGCATTGTCGCTCATGCATATTCAAGTTCTCAGGCTGCATTTATCTTGTCCAAGTTGGCCTGCCATGTACAATGTTTTGTTGCCAATGGGTTTGGTGGGGTTGTCTTCTGGCTCAGGTTGTCTCCATTGTGGTTGGCTGTTGTTTTCTGTTTTGCCTGTCTTACTTTTTCAGGCTTTTTTTGTGCTTTTTCCCGCCTGCCGGGTGTTTTGCGATCCTGGCGGTGCTTATCCCTGCTTTCCTCATCGCAGATGGGCTCATCGCAAGTTTTCTGGTGTTGTGGTTTGTGTTTTTATCTCCATCGAGGTGGTT
Organism: Triturus cristatus; assembly: GCF_964204655.1. Taxonomy (NCBI): domain Eukaryota; kingdom Metazoa; phylum Chordata; class Amphibia; order Caudata; family Salamandridae; genus Triturus; species Triturus cristatus. The sequence goes on from NC_140583.1 coordinate 715,751,468, forward strand.
GTATCGCGGACATTGTCCGTGGTTTCGGCAGACTATCGCATGGTACCGCCTTGTTGTGAATTCCATGTTGACACGGCATTATTTTTCCGTGATAGGCTGCAATGTGTAAAGTTGCGGTAACATTTTTTGGTGATGTTTAGCACACGTTCTTGTGAATATACCCCTCAATGTTTGAATAATGTGAACACTCGCAGTCACAAATTTAAGCTGATATGGCGCACTATTAATAACATTGTTTCATTCTACAGATTACGTCCTTTCTACAGCTACATCCTCCGAAATGCTTGCGATCTCGGAAAGATTTCCCCTGCTATACTCCTCCAACCCCCCATGAAAAATTGACCTTGATGTGCTTCCACTTGATCTCTCTTTTTCTTCCTTCGATGACCCTCTTATTTCCTTCTGTCCTCTGCAAGCCTTCTGTTTCCGAGAATAGCGTCCTCTCAGTCTCATGGCTGTCTTAATCCTTCTTATTGTAATTCTGAAATTGGCTGATACCTCATTTCATAGATTACAACCTCTCCTTTTTAAAATCCTATCCCTGTAAACTAACATTACCTAATCCCCACCAGCCTATCTATCTCACCAACCGTTCACAAGAAACCACATAGCCCCCAGTATTGACGACACCTAGCTGGTAATTTTATAATATATCACAAAGTAACTGGAGTAACGGCATGCAATATTTCTTAAGAACAAAACTAATCGCAAACAATAGGCTGACCTGAATGGGCAGACATGACTCCCCTGAACTCCACAGAATATGCAGAGTTGGAGCTGTGAGCATCCTTTTTTCATACTACGGTGTCAAATTCTGCTTGACATACCTGTTGAGCTGCATGTAATACATAGGGCACACTTGAAAGGCTGAGAACAGGATGCCAAGACAATTCTTGTGTACCCACTATCTGGTGTCTCTGGGTTTGTTGTGGGTGCAGTGATTGCCTCAAATTCGATTTTATTGATAGATGTGTGAGGACGCTAGGATTACTATTGTACACTCCACGCTCACCCCCTCAACCCCCTGAGCCCAGGTTTGGTGTGGTCGAAGACTTTGCTATCTTGAAAATTCCCTTACACATGGCATTTTGGGCCTGTTTGCAGTAAATCATACACAAACTGCTGCAAAAGTGTGTAGGGTTACCCATGGGAGCTTATACAGCATTGTTTAGGGTGTTCCCAGGAGTCATTGCCGCCCGCTAGCTGGTGCCAGGCATAAAGGTGGTAACTCCAGGCACCCACTTCACAACTCTTTCTGGACTTATGGAAGATCAAAAGAGGACTGGACCTCCCAACTGTGACCTGGGAGGAGCCCTGATGAACTGCACCTGCTCCATTTGGAGCCCAGGACAAAGATGAAGACACAAAGGGTCAGTTGGCTGATGATCCCTGTGGGGAGGCAACCATCTGCAAGAGGCCTTTTCCTGGACGTTCCCAGCTGACCAGTGGCAACTGGACCTGGAATGGACCCTGCTGTTTTTGCCTCCCTTGAGGTACTGGGAGTGTTAGAAGTGTACTCCTCATCCAACAATAGAGACGCCGTCCAGGACACAGCAAGGGACAATATGACCAATACTGTCATCACCAAGACAATCAACAATTTTTCTGCCTCCATCCCTGCTATGTAGGCAACGGGTTCTCCAGAGGGTAACTCCTCATTTCTGACTTTCACCCCTCTTTTAGTAGACATGGCTCAAGTTTTATTTATCCAGATCAAATCGGGTTCTCTTTTGGACCCTTGCCCCCCCCCCCCCCCAAATCCTTCATTTAGCACCTGATATTATTCCCAGACACTTTATGTTCATTTTCAATAGAATTTTCTCTACAGGCCATTATCCATAACAATGGAAGATGGCCTCTATTCTGCCTCTCTTGAAAAAACTAATCTAGACAACAGTGATCCAAACAACTACAGACCCATTTCTCGTCTACCTTTCACCGCAAAGATGGCGGAGAAAGCCATCAACAATGAGCTGACACTCCTTATTCAGAAGAACATGCTCTTAGATCCCACCCAATTTTGCTTCAGAAGCCACCACAGCACAGAACTACCGCTGGTAACTGCCTCTGAAGAGATCAGACAAGCCCTGGATAACGGACAAATGCTACCTTAATTTTGTTAGCTCTTTCTTCAGTGTTTGATGCAGTGAACTATAATCTTCTCATTGACCATGTGTGCACCTTATGAATAGAGGGTATAACTCTCAAGCTTCTTCAGTCTTTTTTTTCTGAGAGAGAACAGTTTGTAGAACTGAACGGTTATAAATCCTCCTCGTTCGCCCTCCCCTGTGGGATTTCTAAGGCTCAGCCCTGAGTCCTACCATTTTTAACTTGTATGTAACCCCTCTGGCTAAATTGATCAAACTCTTTGGATTCACTGTGGTGTCATATGCGGACGACACCCAGATCATGTTGTGAGTTGCATGGAACCCCAACAAGGCTGCCTCCCACTTTCATGACTGCATGCAGGAAATCAGAAGATGGATGGCAAATAATTGTCTACAACTAAACTTGGACAAAACTGAGGTCTTGTTATTCAGGTATAGCACTTCTTTTTGGTACCCTAAATGGTGGCATCAGGAGCTAGGGATGCTTACCACAGCAGTCACCAAAGTCAAGCATTTAGGAGTTTACTTCGATAAACTGTAATTTGAAGGGCAGGAGAACTCCATCTCCTCCTCCTGATTTTTCATCTTCAAAACGCTTATAAAAGTTTTTCCTTTCATCCCCATGGACCTATGAAAACTAGTCATCATGGCTCTCATCTTTGCCAAAATAGACTACTGCAGTGCACTATTTGATTGCCTTCAGAAAAAAATCTTTACATAAACTGTAGATTATTCAAAATCCAGCTAGCCGGCTTTTGCTGAGAATTTCTAAGAATCAATCGATTTCCCAGGTCCTACCGGCACTCCACTGGCTTTCGGTAAAAAAACCCGGATCAAATTCAAATCCTTATGTTGGTATTAAGGCACTACACAGTGAAAGTCTGATTCTATGAAGTAGTACTTTCAATGGTACATGCCGAAAAGTCCCTACAATCTGCCTCATCAGCTAATCTTGAAATCCCGAATGTCAGAAGAGCCACGTGGGGTGGCAGGAGCTTCATAGCGAGTATAGCCACGCTCTGGAACTCTTTGCTGCTAGGATTAAAGAAGGAACCAATCTGCTAGCTTTCCGCAAAACATTGAGAACATGGCTGTTTAACAAATAGGCTTACCAGCTTGGTGATACCTTTGAGCTCACTGTTCAGATCTATGCTTCTCCTTCCTTTCTCTCCTCTCCGAATCTTAGCACCTAGACACCTTCGGGTAGTAGAGCACTCTACAAATCTCAATTTCATTTAATTTCATTTCTGTGGTTGATTGGGACTTAAAGGACTAAGTCATAAGATAAAATCTTTGACTGTGACAAACTTGGTTGGTATGTCCGACCTGCTCTTCATCACAGTCACCCTGAGATTGCAGCAAGGTCACAGTCTACCACTCTGTTCTTTTAAGTACTATTTTCCCCTAAATGTTTAAAAACTCATATCTCCTGGTCCCCTTATTGAAGTTTTATCATTTTGTTTATTCAATTTTATGTCTATTTTTTTTCTCCTTTTTTCAATTTTGGTTTGGGATTTTTATTGTTTGGCAGTTTGACATTATTACTGTTTTGGTATTGCATAAATACTTTACGCATTGTTGTAATTTTAGCCTGTCTTCTCGGAGCCATAACTACCAGTTGATTGAGCTCAGGTTAATTTAGTGACTTTGATGGTTTCTCCCGGTCAAGGGTTGTTAATATTATTTGAGGTACATAGTCACCCAGGCATAATAATAATCAATTTTCTATAATTACCATTTTTTACTTCATCAGAATACTCTTCTTCCTGAAACTATGTGCTTACTCTCCTGATATAGAGTCATATATGCATTAGCACAATCATAACAAACACTCCCCAATCATTTATTGATCTCACATTTCACACTTGAGTTTACCCCTGAATTCAGATACGTCAGAAGAGTGTGTAAACGAGAAGCAGAGCCTTTCAGTACTCCCATTCGAGAAACCTCTGCCTCTATTTGTTACAAGTGAACAGTGCAACGCCAAAAGCTAAGACATTCCTAGACTGGAGAGAAAAAGTGAAAAAAAGAGAAAACCAGAAGACAATCCTACTTCTTCTATGCTCCCAGGATGTTCAACAACATCTACATCTATATTAGAACTGTCTAACCATTCTGCAATTCAGAAAGGAGCTGCAGACTTGAAGCTTCGGAGTACACTGTAGGGCAGATTTACCAAGAATTCGTGCTGGCACAAAGTCAAGTGTGAGTTGTTACTTCACTGGAGTTTACATTGGGAATCATTACATTGCACTTATTACATTGAAAGTAAATTACATCATGTTACTTTACATCAGACCTGTATATTTGTATGACGGCAATCCAAGTTTTTGTAGGCTCTATACTAAGTTGAGATGCTTGAGTATCACTGTGTGTAACCCAAACAACCTTCTTGCTTACTTACAAGAACTTCTGCACACATTATGAGTTAGTGCCAATGAGAAAGACCTCGGTCAAAATGCATTGCGTTACCATTCGTACTTTATGTAAAAGTCTGTATATTTGCCCAAATTATATATTTGCACAATAAAGAACCTCAGAACATGTGCAGGCGTTCTTTAATATGAGTTACAGAGTGGCTGTAGCTCATACACGCCAATAGACATGATTCAGGTGGGGGACTCCCGTTTTTAAAAAACAAAAATTACTTTTTTATTGCTGTCTCCGGTCTGAAAATGCCTCGCCTTCAATAGAAGCAAATGGGAGAAATAGAAATACATTCTCCCGATTATTTTTTAAAAGTCTCCCACTTTTAAAATGTTGGCATGTATGGTAGCCACTCTGTAGTTCTATTCAAGAATAGCATAGATTGGAATTCCTCAAATGTGTGACTCTTAATAACTTTGCACTCATTTAATGAATCTCCACAAAACTTTGCAAGCCTATTCTTCCTTCTACATTGGCGGATGATGTAAGGTTTTGCAATGATTTATCAAGAGGTGCAAAGAACAAAAAAGGGGGGGTCCCAAAATAGGTTTTGACACCTGTGTTTTTAAAAAGACTTTTTGTATTGGATGTAACAGCAAAACGGCTGGGCGGATTATAATGATAATCCGTAGCAATGTACATTAAACTATGTAGAAGATCCTTGTTGCTATTGTAAGTGATATTATGAAGTAGTTAGGAAGTACAAGGGACAAAAATGTAGTGATATATGTAGCCCAATGCTACTAAAAGTAGCAAGGACGCCCAAAAAATAAACTAGACTACGTATGCAAATTTTCAGATTTACTACATGAACTGAATGACCCATTTATAGTCACATGCTAACGGAAACCTATAAACAAATACACAATGAATAGAATTAATCTTAATCTACATAAGTTTTCTTTTCACGCTTGCTTGCTCACAAAATAAAACTGTGCTCAAAAAGCAAAATAAAATCCATCATCCTTATGCAGTCCTGTGCAGCAGAATGGAAAATTTACCTAGCTAGCAGTGAGCTGCACAAGCTACTATATGAGGGACATAATAATTGGCCACTAAGAAAAAACCCAATTATCATAATGTTTATAAAAACAACAAATTGCTCTCATTCACTTTGAGCTTCATATTTAGCACAATACTACTAAAAGTAGCAAGGAGGTCCTGAAAATAAAGTAGACTGTATACTAAAAGACACATTTACAGTCACATGATTATGTAAACCAATAAACAAACGAACAACATATATACTAGATCAAAAGAAAGAAGCCCCAATATATCAGATTGCCTCTCTCTAGTTATAGTGAAGATTCCCAGAGATAGGAATTTGTAGGATTTTTTCTCTCTATTAACTTTTCACCTGTTTGACAAATCACCACAAAACTTTCCAGACCTTTTGCATTTTCCACTTTTTGTGACCCAAGGACACCCCCCACGCCGCACGGCCCTCCAGCTGTAGCGGGTCCCTGCCCAGGCGCCACAGGCTCGCTCCTGGCCTCGGTGCCCCTCGCTGCTGCTCTTCCGATCTCTCCCCGCTGTAGCCCCCAATTACTGTGTCTCGTGCTGTACTAAATATGTGCATTGTTTCCTTATTTCCTTTCTGTTAATAGAGATTGTGCCCTCATTAGTACTGTACCCCTGGTGTGCCCTCCCGCTACCCGCTTCCCGCCACAGCTCCCTCACGGCCCCGCCCCCTTTTAATTTCTGTATCCCCATTGGCCGCCCCGCTCCCGCCTCCCAGCTGCTCCTCCCTCCCACTTCGCCTCATATGGAGCCCACGCGTACGCGCAGCGTTCACGCTCAGCGGGCGTGCCGATTGTGCGCCGAAGACGCGCCAAAGGCAAGCCCGTCTGCGCCCGTCCGCGCCTGGACCGCGCCCGGCGCCAGGACCCCTGGACCCCGACGAGGCCAGCGCACCCGCCGTACTTACGCTGCCGCCACCCTCCACGCTCTCAACGCCGGCCGAAACCCCGCCTGCTACCAAGCCACCCAGTTACGCTCCCACGGACCCTTCTCCTGCCAAACCTGCAAATTCACCTGCCTCCAGACTTGCAACGTGCCCACCAGACCTAGCACCAACAACAACCATCTCAAGTGCATCCTGCTCAACATCCGCTCCATCCACAGGCACACCGTCGAACTCTGGGACCTCCTCAACACAACAGCGCCGGACATCGCCTTTCTCACGGAAACCTGGATGAACGCCTCCTCAGCCCCCGACATCGCCATAGTCATCCCGGTTGGCTACAAGATCACCCGGAGGGACCGCGTCAATCAAACCGGGGGAGGCATCGCCATCGTCCACAGGAACACCATCCGCATCACGACCAACTCCAACGACACCCTCACCGCTGCCGAGCACCTTCACTTCCAGATACACACCGACCCCAAGACCACCCTCAGAGGCACCCTCATCTACAGACCCCCGGGACCACGCACACAATTCAGCGAAGCCATCACAGACTTCATCAGTCCACACGCCCTCACCTCCACAGACTACATCCTCCTAGGGGATCTCAACTTCCACCTGGAGAACAACAAGGACCGCAACACCGCCGCCCTGCTGGACAACCTCACCAACCTCGGACTCAAGCAACTGGTGACCACTCCCACCCACTACGCCGGCCACGCGCTTGACCCCGTCTTCTCCTCCAGCAAGCACATCTCCTTCAGCCACTCCTCCGGACTACGCTGGACAGACCACAGCTGCGTCCACTTCAACTTCAGGAAAACCACGACCCACCACCACCCGCAACAGGTTCCCCGCAGAAGCTGGAGCAAGATCACCACCGACCAGCTCACCACCTCCCTCAGCCAGAACCCTCCCACCAACATGGCAGACCCCAACGAAGCAGCCCGCAACCTCACGTGGTGGCTCACCAACTGCGCCGACGATCTCGCTCCACTGAAGAACCCCCTCAGCAGACCCGGCAGCAAGAAAGCCCCGTGGTTTACCAACGACCTCAAAAACTCCAAGAAAATCTGCCGCACCCTCGAGAAAACCTGGTGCCACGACCAGACAACTGAAAACATGATAGCCCTCAAGAACGCCACCCGCAAACACCACCGGCTGATCCGCACCACCAAGAAGACAGCATTCAAAGAACGACTGGACAACAACGCCCACAACAGCAAGGAACTCTTCAGCATCGTTAAAGAGCTCTCCAACCCAAGCACCGGCAACAACGACATCACACCCTCGCAAGACCTCTGCGACTCTCTCGCCTCGTTCTTCCACCGCAAGATCGCCGACATACACAGCTTCAGCGCACAGACCACGCACCCGACCACCGAACCAATGCCCCCCACCACCATCCTCTGCACCTGGACCCCTGTCAGCACCGAAGACACCACCTGCCTGATGAACACTGTTAGAATCCGGGGTCTCTGGTTGGCGCAGGTATGCACTTGCGACAAGCAGGGACCCTTTCCTCTAAGTCAGGGCGAAGGATTACTCTTAGAAAATAACCCCTGCTCACCCTCTAGTTAACGTGGCGCGAGCAGTCAGGCTAGATTCCAGAGGGCATTAGGTTAAGCATTCAAGATGTCCCACACAATAACCACCATCCCACCACACAGAGACACAAGGCTGTATTTTTGTAAAAATATACTCTTTATATAAAAGGTTTCTTTAAGCAGGCTTTCAAAAATACAGTTCTTCTCTTCAAAGTAGGTTCCAGTTACTTGTACTGATTTTTCAGGAGTCCACAGTTCTTTAAATGGCAATGTTGGGCTCAAAATATACTCATTTGAGGTCTGTGCGCTTCGTAGTGCCTTGCGTACGCTCCGTACGAGTTTTTAGACGCGTTGTGCCGTTTCTCACGCTTCTCGCGTGAGCACGCATACTAGGACTTAAGCCGTACGGACCGTACCCTCGTAGGTACGCATCGTACAAGTCCGGTACGCCTCTTGACGTTCCTCGCGAGAATAGCGTAGCGCGACGCCAGTGTTGGTACGGACCGTACAAAGGCAAGTATGGTTCGTACAGGGGCGCTTTCACCGCACAGTACCTTGAATCTTGGTAGGAAGTTCGTAGCGGCCTCAGCAGTCCCGCAAAGGGCGTCCTACGTCGCGTTGCAGTCCCAGCTCTTCAGTGGACGGCGATGCTTCCTGGGGCGCTCGGGGACGTCTCAGCTCACAACGAAGGGCAGCACACACACACACAGCAGAGGCGGACTGAAATGGCCAGGTCAGTAAATACTAACTTTCTAAAAGTAGTATTTACAAACACAGGATATTAAAATAAACTTTACTAAAAGAAGTATTTTATTATTCTGAGTTCAGGCATACTAAACTTGACTTTCTACCATGCTCTATGAGTCCACTGGGATTACAGCGTATAGTAATTCGAGCAGCCCATTCTGGCCTATGGAGAGCAGGTAGCCTTCAATAGTGAAAAATCGAAAATGGCTGTAATTCACTATTAAGACATGCCACACACATCAGGGCATGTCCTACCTTATGCCTACAATAAACTCTGCCCTTGGGCCTACCAGAGGGGTGACTAATATGTAGTTAAGGGAAGGTTTAGGGACTGGCAAGTGGGTGCACTTGCGCAGTCAGCGCGACAGTACCAGATTGCACGCAGGTTCTGCAGTGGCAGACCTTAGACACATTTTACTAGGCCGCTTCTGTGGGTGGCACAACCAGTGCTGCAAGCCCACCAGCAGCATTTGTATTTACAAGCCCTGGCACTCCTGGTACCCTTTACTAGGGGCTGATAGTAAACAAAATAAGCCAAACACGGAATCCAATGAACATCAACATTTTACCATAGGGAGAGCATATGCACCTTAGCACTGGTCAGCAGTGGTAAGGTGCCCAGAGTCATAAAACAGCCAACACCAGGTCAGGAAAAATACAGGAGGAGGGCAAAAAGTTTAGGGATGGGGGAGGAGCCAAGATGGCGACCGGGACGGCAGCGTAGACTCCCGGCTCCGTGAACCTCCGCATCCCGCACGGATATCCTGCACGAGATCCTCAACCTGTGCTACGCGGTCGTGTTTCTGAAGGAGAGTGGCCCCCGACTGAGTGACTCCGAGGTTTCTGGCTGCGGTACCGCCGGAGAAATGAGCATCTGAACTTTGCGGCCTGTGCGGCCCCGGGGCCGGGACCTCGAGTGGACGCCGTGGCCGGGTGGCAGGTCAACAACAGCGGTCTGTTGTGACTGGGTGGAGTCGGTCCACCGGAGCGGTGCCAAACTCGGCCTACATTTCGTCGTGGTCGTTTCTATTATCAAGCGTAGCGGACCGGGTGCATGCCCGGGGGTGCAGCTCTCAGATCCTCCGGTGGCTGACTCTGCCTTTGATAGTGAGCTGCCCGGCCGCCGCCCGTATCCTGCCCGGATCATTGCGGGCCGCCCCCGGATTTCTACGGGAGCCGGTCCGTGGTGGGGACGACTGTTGCCCGTGACCACGCAACGGATAATTTTTTGCCTGCCCCCGGAACCAGGTCGCCGGCGACGTGGACATCGAGACGCTTGTCCCGGGGTCCCGGCCCCGGTGAGGGTCGGGCATACTTGGCGGCCATCTTGTTGCGATGAAGCCTACCATCCTGTCCGCTGGGTCGCAGCGGGCTTGTGAAAGTGCGACTTTTGGGAGTGTGGCGGCGCGATCCCAGAGAGCTGTGCTGGGGTACGGCGACCTCCTCGAGGCCCTTGGTGCTCTTCACTCCTCCTTGATCCATGGTGTCGGGGTCTTGGGGAGTAAGCTCAACGGTGTGGCGTCGGCGCTGGAGCAATGGCGACCCGCCTGTCCGCACGTACACAGGGACTACTCACACTGCGCACAGGAGGAAACTTTGGCGGCCACCCCTGAGGTTAGTGCACAGCTGGACACTCCGGCCAGTATGCTACAGTGTGTTCGTCCAGTTGAGGGCCTGATCTGTCCCGGAGGCGCTGGCCCTGAGTGGGATGTGGTAGCCTCGTCCCGTACGTGCCCTCCTGCGACCCAAGGACAACTCCAGCAACTATTGTCTGCTTTGGCTGCTTCTGCCTTCCTGGACCTTGAGTGCAGTGCATATCCTGGGGCAGCACTGGGAAGCCTGTTTCTCCACGCTGCGGACTGTGTTGATGCTCAGAGACTTCCATCCCACCTGTATGCGTCGCTTCTCGGACGTTTTTGGACAATCCTCTACCTTGGAACATCGGATATGGTGCTGGGTCGAGGGGTAGGCATGGGCAGAATTCCAAAGAGTGGTCAGGGATAAGGCTGATCCTTCAGGGGTGGTCATCTAGTGGACGGGCGGGCTTAGGGGTTGCGTGCTCTCCTGGCATAGCTAACAGCATAATAGGTGCATAATGCTCCCCATCTTTCTTTGAGAAGATCGATTTTGTGCTGTTTATTGTTCACCTTGGGGGAAACTTGCCGTGCGGGAGGGAGAAGCCGGGGGTATGTTTTGAAGGCCCTCCTCCAGTTTATTAATACCCTCTCTACCCCCCCGTCTGGTGGGGTTCTTTTCCTACTTCTTTTTCCCTATTCTTCTATATTTCGGGTCTGGTTCCAGGGCGACAGGCACACTGCTGGGGGGGGGGCCGTACTCATCTGCAGAGGTGCAGGGTGGGGGGTTGGGGGAGGGGATTCTTTAGTCTTTTTTTCTCCTTTTCCATGGCCTCCTTTTTCTTATCTGTTTCTTTTTGTTTTTCTTTTTCTGGGATCAGCGTGATACACTTCCTTTGCTATGACTCGCTGCCGCTCCATGTGTACCACAATTTCCGGGGTGCTTTCCGGGAGTTCTGGCGGGGGACTGCAGGCGCCACTGCTTACGATATTCTTCCCCATCCTGATGTTCTTGTGTTTGCGCCATTGACCTAACAGATTGCTGTAAATCGTTTCTGTCTATTACTCTGCATAACTGTAATTGCTGTTTGAAAATTGTCTGGCACCTGATCCTTCTGCCTTGTTTTATCATAAAATGAAAACCTTTTTCTCCTGGTGCCCTATCTACGCGGTTCACAATATTAGCATTACAATTCTCCTCCCCGAAGTGCTGCCGTGTTTACATTTGCCTGTTTTTGCTCTGATTGCTTAGCGGCCGGCCCCGGGGGGTTGTAGGCCCATACCTGTTCGTGATTGAACTGTCAATAAAGGTTTTCAAAAAAAAAAAAAAAAAAGTTTAGGGATGACCCTGCAAAAAGGGCCAAGTCCAACAAACACCATCCACTCCGGCTCCCCAACCGACCCCTGCCCACACCACATCTTCAACAAAGCCGACTCCATCATCGCACCCTAGCTCCGGAACATCATCAACAGCTCCTTCGCATCTGCCACCTTCCCGGAGAGCTGGAAACACGCCGAGCTGAACGCCCTCCTGAAGAAACCCACCGCAGACCCCACGGACCTCAAGAACTTCTGACCCATCTCGCTCCTCCCCTTTCCAGCCAAAGTCATCGAGAAGACCGTCAACAGACAACTCTCCGCCTTCCTCGAGACCAACGGATCCCTCGACCCCTCGCAGTCCGGTTTCCGAGCAAACCACAGTACCGAGACCGCCCTCATCGCAGCCACCGACGACATCAGGTCCCTGCTCGACAACGGGGAAACTGCTGCCCTCATCCTCCTGGACCTCTCAGCAGCCTTCGACACCGTATGCCACCGCACCCTGATACAGCGCCTCAACACCACCGGTATCCAAGGAGCGGCACTGGAGTGGATCATCTCGTTCCTCGCCGGAAGAACCCAGAGAGTCTGCCTCCCCCCGTTCCGCTCCGCAGCCACCGAAGTCATCTGCGGCATTCCGCAGGGATCCTCCCTCAGCCCCACCCTCTTCAACGTCTACATGAGCCATCTCGCAGACATCGCTCGCCAACACAACCTCAACATCATCTCCTACGCCGACGACACCCAGCTGATCCTTTCCCTCACCAACGACCCCGCCACCGCCAAAGCCAACCTCCAGGAAGGAATGAAAGACGTCGCAGAATGGATGAAGACCAGCCGTCTGAAACTGAACTCAGACAAAACGGAAGTCCTCATCCTCGGACCATCTCCCTCTGCCTGGGACGACTCCTGGTGGCCCCCTGCCCTGGGCATCGCACCCAAACCAACAGACCACGCCCGCAACCTAGGCTTCATCCTGGACTCCTCCCTCACGATGACCAAGCAAGTGAACGCCGTCTCATCATCCTGCTTCAACACCCTGCGCATGCTCCGAAAAATCTTCCGATGGATCCCCACCGAAACCAGGAAGACGGTCACCCAGGCCCTCGTCACCAGCCGTCTGGACTACGGAAACACCCTCTACGCTGGAACCACAGCCTAACTCCAGAAAAGACTCCAGCGCATTCAGAACGCCTCAGCACGACTCATCCTGGACATCCCTCGCCGCAGCCACATCTCTGACCACCTGAAAGACCTGCACTGGCTCCCCGTCAACAAGAGGATCACGTTCAGACTCCTCACCCACGCACACAAGGCTCTCCACGACACGGGCCCGAAGTACCTCAACAACCGCCTCACATTCTACACACCCACCCGCCAGCTCCGATCCGCCAGCCTCGCCCTCGCCTCAGTCCCACGCTTTCGGAAGTCCACCATTGGAGGAAGATCCTTCTCCTACCTGGCAGCCTAGACATGGAACTCCCTCCCCACTCACCTACGGCTGACCCCGGACCATCTCTCCTTCAGGAAACAACTCAAGACATGGTTGTTCGAGCAGTAGCGAACCCCCCCCCCCTCAGAGCCTTGAGACCCCTGCGGGTGAGTAGCGCGCTTTACAAATTTGTTGATTGACTGATTGATTGATTTATGTAAATTTTTGTGGTGAATCGTTAATAAGGTGCAAAAATAAAAAGGGTGTCCAAATGCATTTTTCCACTAATGCATTTTCCATAGACTATTGTATCCGATGGAGCAAGAAAACAGATAAAGGAATTTGCATTTAATCTGGCAAGATTATACTTTATGGTGTGCAGATGATCCTTTTTTGGTACTGCAGGTAAGTAGGATGAATATGTTTTAAGTTATAAGGCATTTAAACTTAGTGATATCTGTGACCGCTGTCATTTATGTGACTTTGCGAAATTTTGCAAAACTACAGCTGTACATGGCGATGACAAGTCCTAATCTGATTGGATAACGACTGTCTTTAGAAAAGTTTAAAGCAGCCATGTTGTTTTAAGGTACTTTGCCAGTGTTCTGGATTATGGATTTAGGTGTAGGTAAGTATTTGGTTTTACATTTTTTCCCTACCTATCACCACTTTATTAAAGTGGTAATAGGTGGGAAAAAAATTATCAGTGTCTATATCTGTAAAACAAATGTTACAGAGTACTGTAGTACTACCTAGGAAATACCGCAATACTTAAAAATATATAAATCTTAAAAAATTGGAAAAACACTGTAATACACTATATTTCACAAATATAGTGTAGTCCAATGTATTTACAATTTTTAACAAATTTGATTCTATACAACAAAAGTATACTGTGCAACATTAAAACAATGTAAAAAAAAAAAAGAAACCTTTCCTAAAAAAATACAGTACATACTAGGTACTAGCGCATATTTAAAAATATGTAAACAAATAAATAAATAACTGTTCCTACCTTTAATAGAGTGGTAATAGGTAGGTAACTACAATAAAACCCACTACTTACCTATATCTGAGGCCCTAACACAGAACACAGCTAAAGTGTAGTAAAAACAATATGGCTGCCTTTTCATTTTCTAAAAACAGCTATTACCCAATTATATACTGGCTAGTCATCGCCATGTACCATAGTATGCCGCAAAGTTACTGCATTATACCATGGATCAAAACCTAACTATAGCCTAGCTGTATTATTGTATTGTGGTATCCTTGTGTCATGTATGGTGTTGCATGGGCAACGCAATGCTTAAGTCAAATTTACAAACCAACGCAAGGCCACTATGTGTGGCCCTGTAGTGATTTGTAAGTCTGGAGGAATGCCATTCCACTATACCCTACTCAACTCTACACCACTTCACTCTACACCACTCCTTTCTATGCTATTCCACTCTGCCACTCCACTCTTCTACACTCCACTGTATGGTATTCCACTGCATGCTACTCCACTAGACGGTAATTCACTCTATACCACTACAGTGTACGCCACTCCATTCCACACCGCTCCACTGTATGACAATCTCCTCCACTCTATATTACTCCACTCTATAAAAATCGACTACACTTTATGGCACTCTATGACACTCTACTGCAGTCCATCCCCATACACTCCACTGTCCAATTCAATACTCCACTATATGCCCATACACTCCACTGTACTACACTCTGTTCCATTATATGACACTTTTCCATACTCTGCGACACAGACTTCACTCTACTGTACGAGACCCCGCTCCAATTTATAACAGTTTGCTACCTGTGCTACACCACTCTACTCCACTCCACGCCACTCTACTCTACTCCACTCCACTCTATTATACTTTACTCCACACTATGTTATCCCACTTCACCGACTCTACTCCACTGTACGAGACACAACGTCACTCTACGCTACCGTACAACAATCCACTTTACACACCTCCATTGTACTCTATGCAACTCCACTTTCCAACACTCTACTACACTGTATGCCATTTTTCAACACTTTACTCCAGTCTATACCCCTACACTCCACTGTACTATACTGTATGGCACTGTACAACAGTTTACTTTATGCCACTCTATGATACTCTAGTCCATTATACAACACTGTATGCAACTCTTTGCATGCCACTGCACCCCACGTTACTCCACTCCACTCTGACACACTACTTAACTTTACTCAACTGTATGCCATTCTACACCACTCAATGCCTTTGTACTCTATAACACTGTATGCCAATTCGCTCTACAACACTCTACTGTACACCACTCACTCTACAAAACTCGACTGTACTGTATGCCACTCTACTGTAGTCCAAAACACTTTCCAATACTGTATGACATGCCACTACACTTTACAGTACAAAACTGTACTCCAATTTATGACACTTTACTTGACTATATGCTACACCATTCCTCTATACTGCACTCCATGCCACTATAGTTTACGACAAGCCACTCCACTCTACACTAATGCACTCCAGTGTTCTCCACTCCACGATACTCCAACTCCGCTCTACTACTTTTTATCTCAATATACAGCACTGTACCATTCTCCGCTCTATGCCGTTTCACTCTCCGACACACTCTACTACACTGTATGCAATGTGCATCCACTCTGCGCCACTGTATGACCCTCAACAACACACCACTCCATTCCTCTCTACGATACTCTAATCCACTATACGACACAGTGCTCCACTCTATGACACTCTCCTCCATTGTACCCTTACGACACTCCACTCATTGATACTCTACTATAGGACACTCTACTTCATCCTACCCCACCATAAAACACTCTACTCCACTCTGACAGTCTACACTACCCTACTGTACTGTATAACACACCAGTCCACTGTACAACGTGCCACTTCACTCTATGATACTTGACTCCACTATAGGAGACACCATGCCACTACACTGTAAAATATGCCACTTCACTCTACTCCACTCTATTGCACTCTACAATACTTCACTCTATGACAGCACTCTCCTCCACTGTACTGTACGACACTCCATTAGACGACACTGGACTTTACAATTTGAAACACTTTTTTTGGTTTAAACTATTGAAATTTAATGAAAGTAAACAAAGGTTAGAGCTTAATTATAGTTAAGAAAACGTTTTTCCCTATATAAGCCAAACTTAAACTACACCAACTTTAGAAATTATAAAGTTATATTTATAACTTTCATTCACAAGTTATCCACCACCTAGTGCTCCTCCATACACACTCTTTTCAACTTGCTAACCAGAAAGCACTAACTGTAACTTGACCCTCCAACATGCACTATGTTCTCACAAATAATGACAGTCCACGGTACAACACTACACTGTACGAGACTCTCCGCCACTCTACTGTACAACACTGCACTTGACAACAGTGAACTGTATGACACTCTAGTCCACTGAACTCCACTCTATGCCACTACACTTTAAAACATGATACCATACTCAATGACACTTCACTCCACCAAACTCGATTTCATGACGCTCCACTCGACGACACTCCACTCAACTCTACTGTTCGACTCACCACTACACTGTACAACACGCCACTCCACTATACTCAATTCTACTATACAACACACCACGCCACCTCACTGTATAACACTCTATTCCACTGTACGCTACGTCACTCCACTCTACTCAATGCCACTCTATTCCACTCTTCAATATTCCACTGTTTGATACTCTCCTTCACTGTACTGTACGACACTCCAATTTACGACACTTCAATGAATGACACTCCACAAAACGATCTGATGGTGACCCTTGAGTCATAAAAAAGCCTGACGATTGAAACATTGACCACCTTCTTGGTAAGCCTTTCACAGTCAGGGGCATCGACAAAACTGCCAAGTAAAAAGAGGACAAATTACAACAAACACCTAAGTTAAACTGTCTGAACCCTAAGGAAGCAATTAAGAAGAGCAGTTAGGTTGACACGGCAACAAAGTGCATCCACTATTACAGTACGCCAATCGAAGAAAAAGTATAAAAAACACATTCGGGAAGACAAAAAAACACAACATAATAACTTTTGGACTAAATTACTATATAATGCAAAGCAATCGAATGCCAGAGCTTTCTGGGACCAAGTAAATTCTCTGTCCAGAACGTCGAAAGTCATAAACGCGACCTGTGTCACAGAATCTGCTTGGGTACAACATCTAATCACCATGTTCTCAGTATTAAACAAGGGTGGGGCAAACTCCCTTGAAACCATTTTAAAGGTATATCAAACAGCTTTGGTGACCCCAAATAAGCACAGTAAGAGGGTGGACAAGACAACCAAAACCACAAAAAAACCAGGAAAGACCATAAAGTACAATGAGGTAACACAATAGCCATACCTACACTATTCCGAAGAAGAAATCTCAAAAGTTATAGTAAAAAGTAGGCTCGATGGGGCCCCGGGCCCAAATGGAGTACCCCAAGCAATTTATAAACAAGATCCCAATTTATGGGCAACAAAAATGCACTGCCTGTTTCGTTTGGTAGGCACAACTAGCTGCCTCCCGGTAAGCTTGAGAGGCTCAATAATAAATCCAGTGTTTAAAGGAGGATCACGTTAGATGCCGAGGCCAAATACTATGCATCCTTAATTTTAGCAGACTTGACAAGTTGGTTCGACGCAAATAAAATAATTCCCATCTAACAGTCGGGCTTTCGCCGGGGCACAGGTACAGTCACAAATGCCCTTGCGTTAGGGCTAATTGCTGATAAAGGCCTACGGCGGCTACAAAAACTACATCTATGCTTTGTGGATTTTAAGGCACATTCGACCGTGTCAGTAGATGCATTTTGTGGGGCAAATTGAAGCAACAGGGTCTACCAGAATCAATCCTAAAACCAATAATGGATCTATATACCGACACCTGGATGCAGGTAAAAATCGCTAATGGCCAGAGGTTCACCAGGAAGATCTACACTAGTGAGGGATTAAAGCAAGGTTGTGTCTTGGCCCCACACTTGTGCAACATATTTATGGCCGAATTGACACCAAGGCTAGACGTGGTTAACTCACATCCTCCGCTTCTGGGTACACTGCCATTAACACATTGCAAAGATCAATCAACAAGCTGCTGACTTCGCCAAAACAAAATTGATGGAAATAAATACTACAAAAACAAAAGTCATGATCATAACCCACAGTCTTCATAGTCAAATAATGCTCACAATCAATAACGCGAGGTTGGAAGTGGTGAGCAGTTAAAAATATCTTGGGATATATTTGGATAGAAGGCTCTCCTTTTTAAGATAGAACGAGCCCACACAAAAAAGGGTAATGCCCTAATATTCGTGTTCTGTAGTTTATCACAAACCCTAAAAGGCCCACTTTTCACCCCATTACTAGCAGTCATCAAAGCTAAACTGCTACCAACAATTGCGTACGGAAGTGTTGTTCAGCATGGAAATAATGCTGCAATTATGGACAGCATTCAAAAACGAGTGTACAAAAGTGTATTTTCCTTGCCATGTGACTCCTCATTGGCCCAGGTTCGATTACAGAAGGTATGAGGAGATTAACACTTGGTATAAAATCTGGCTTAATTGTGGGCTTGAGATTAATAACGCGCTTTGGGATGGCCTACAAGGTGACTCTCAGTCTGTCTACGCAAAGTATCTACAGGCTTCGCAACAAATCACCAGGACGGCTGACCTCTGGCAGCAGAAACTACCTCTGGCCTCGTTTCAGCTTATTATGAAGAAGGCGATAAAAATGCACTTGCTACTAGAAGAAAAAGCAACGTTAAGTCGGTGAGCCCATGCATGGATGGTATTGCATTCCTACACACAATCAGAGCCAGCCGCATATCTGGGTCTTCCCATTTCCCCCTATTTAAAAAACAAGTTTTGAGAGTTAGGAATGGGGAAGTTGCCCTCCAATGCAGACTGGCCCAGCTGGAAGTACCAGGGCTCCAAAGCATGCATTCTCTGCGGGTCACCCACACAGGATTTTATCCATCTAATATGCATTTGCCCAGCCGTAGGTTCGCATCGCCGTTATCTGTTGAGGAGACAGTTCAACGAAATAGGCATCAGCTCCTGCAAAACTGCCATATTAAAAAACTTTGATTCGAATGATCCGCAACTCATTTGCCACTTAATAAATTTTTTAATCAGTTAACAAGAAAGAAATGACACAATGAAATTGGTCACAGAGTCGCCGTGGTCACTGTCTGCCTTTTAATAACAATTATACTGTAAAAAGAAATAATGAATTATTTTTAATGTATGGTGGTGTATCACCCGTTCATGTCAATTTTAACCTTTTAAATGGAATGTTTAAAGAAACAGATTTAATTATAAGTTTTAAAATGTTTATATGTCCGTGTGTTTTTAACGGTACAATGTATCTGGTGTTTTGGAACATTGTTTTGGTTTTAACTAACTAAACAATAAACATTTTTTCACTTTCACTCCACAAAACGATTTGAAACACATTTTTATAAAGAATAAAAACCATTAACATACAATGGAAAAAAAACAAAGGTAAATATTAGTGTATAGTAGAAATACTTTATTTATTCTCTTTATAGAAACCCAACTTAAAATACACAAACATTAAAAATGTTAAAGTTTTTTATAGAACTTCAATTTATACATTACATACCACCTTCAAATTACTATAAGTCGTGCACCTCCAAACACAGTCTTGTCACGTTACTTGCCACACTACATGAAGTAAAACTCATGCCTTTTCCATGTACTAGTTATACCCTTGCATACTTCATTCCTTATAGCATGTGAAATCACAGCATTTGTAACAACACTTATAATATCTCAAATTACTTCATTTGGCACAGCACACTGAGTGGGATATTCTCAAGAACGTGTGATATCTACCGCAAAAGTAGCTTAACGCGACCCTTCACATCGCAGTCCATTGTGGGAAATTAATTCCGTGTTAAAGTGGTATTCCCAATCCGGCGGGAAACCATGCGATAGTCCCACGACAACACGTCAAACAAACGCGTTAAAATCAACGCGACGCCGCAAAAATGCGAATCACTAACACGAAAAATGTGGCGACGACGCCAATCGAGATACAAAAATCAGCGAAAACCAGCCACAGGCCTGCAATCCCCACGCGACATGCGGGAAAATGCACTTCCTAAGTTGAAATAAAACACATACAAAAGCCAAACAACAGAGAAGCACAATGGAGTCAGCCGGACCAAGTGCAGAGGACAACCAGAACTCCACAAGCACCCCGGAGGACCAGCCTGGGACTTCGGGGTCAGGGAAGGGCAAGGACAAGAAGAGTAGGAAGAAGCGGTTCAGTCCGCAGGAAAACAGGAACCTGATAACGGAGGTGATAGAAGAACACCATCAACTACTATTCGTCACCTCCACTGTGTCACTGGCAACAAAAAATGGAATATGGCAGACCATCGTGGACAAGGTGAATGCAGTCGGAGTGCTGAAGTGGACAATGGAAGAGGTCAAGAGGCACTAGAATGATGTCAAGCGCAAAACCAGGCAGAAACTTACAAACAACCGTAAGGCAGCAATGCAGACTGGAGGTGGCAGTCCAGCACCACAGGAGGAGCTGGACGAGATGGAGGAAATGGTGTCCACAGTCATCAGTGGTGTGACAGTGGCAGTAGTTGGGGGCCCGGACACTGCTCAACAGGACCAGACACAACAGCAACAGGGTGAGTAACGACCAGGGACTGGAGGTACGGGGGGAGATGGGCACAATGGCACACATGCACAAGTAAGCATAGCACATCTTCAGACAAACCATGCCCCAGACCCCCAACTCCCACCAAGATACCAATGCACCCAAGATTGCAACATCCCAGCACTGTATAAGCACAGAAGTCAGAGGCACACCGCATGTAAGGGATCAGGGTCAGCCAAATCAGAGCTGCAAGGGAGACTCCCCCAAAATGCGGCACACACATCACATGCAGAGCACATCAACATTGACAACGATGTGGCACAATCTGCAACACGTCCACAACAGAACAGGGGACACAACTGGTGCTGCTTGTGTGCAGTAACTGGCCAATCACATATGGCATCGCAGGGAAATGTGAGTTGACAATGTACAAGTACAAACACACATCCGTGATGTGGTCGAAATGTCCACTGTCCCGCATCATATAGGCAGCTCCCCACAAACAGCCACAATGTACACTGTCATTCAATCTGCATGTAAACATGTACAATGCGTCAACATACATGTGAACACAATGTTAAACTGCATCTCCCCTTCACATTGCAGAGCGAAATTCAACACCTCCTGCAGAGCAGTCCCAACCTCTCTTCTCTGATGATGAAGAGGACAATCACACCTTCAATTCTGACGCCCTCCAACAGCTCGTGGAGAGCATCTGCAGCCCACTTCTAGGAGCAGGGCAGCCCAGCTGCTACGAGGAGAACCCACCCCCTGCACAGTACACACAGCAGGCAGCACCTACCACCACGGCTGCCTCCCAGGACCCCCACGACGAACACATGGCTTTCCAACTCCGTGTGCTGGGGTGCAAGGAGAAGCTGGCCAAACAGGTGCAGATGGGGTTCGACCGAATGGAAGCCAAACTAGACGCCATACGTGGGTGTCTAAGTCCCATCAGGGACAATTCACAGTCCCTAACGGACACCGACAGTCCGCTCCATGCCCTTCAACAAACCATGGCTGAAATCGCCAGGGTCCTGACTCAGAGGCAAGAACGACTGTCCAGTCATAGCGGCTCCAGCGAGCTCGCCCGGGAGTTGGGACTCATGCGGAGGCTCATGGAGGACAGGGAGCGTAAGCGTGCGGAAACAGTGGCTGAAACAGCTGCACACCAGCGAGAGGTAGCTGGGTACCTCAATGTCATAAAGACCATCCTCATGGCATTGCTTCCACAAGGCCTGGCGCTGATGCATGCTGCTGCTACCACTCTATCCACATCTCCGGTCCCTGATGTGTCAGTGCCACTCACTGCGGCGGACATTCCACTGCCACACAGTGCTGGAGACAGAACACAACCATCCACATGTGAGGCACATGAAACAGCGGTGGACAAAGATGCGGATGATCTGGCCTCGTGGTCAGAGGGAAGCGGTAGCATTCATGTCCGTCATATGCCCTGTTTCTGCTTGGTTCTGCCCTCTGCATCATCCCCATCCACTTTCCCCAATGCACTCTGCAACACTCACCTTGGACCTCGACATGAACTGCCATATTCTGTTTGGTCACCAATGACACAGATATCAGACTGCGGACTGAACTTCTCCTCTAGTGATGTACTTGTCATTCCCTGAAGGAGTCTGGCTGGCTCTCCACGGGCCAACGCTGCAAGGTGGGGTTTGCATGGCCCTGTACTGCTCCAGCTACAACACTCTATTAAATGTGCATTAAACATTCATTTACACAACAATGTGTCATGTCTATGTTCCAGCAAGTGTGGAGGTTTGGATGAATGTCACCCTGTGACCCAAGTCCCACAACATACTCAACACGGACATAAGGAGGAATCATTGACCCTCAATGATTCCTCCTTATGTCCGTGTTGCGTATGTTGTGGGACTTGGGTCACAGGGTGACACATTGCCCATTGCGTGCCGGGTGGCGCCGACCCTAGAATGGAGACACACATTTGTTACTTCCTTGTCCAGGCCAGAACGGAAGCACGCCCACAGCCCCGGGGTCATTGTTCACACCCTTATGCTGGACTAGCATACGCCAGGAAAGCCCACTCCGCTCAATCTCACAGGGGGGGACGACAATGCTACATGTCAGGGGCGTAACAAACACCCCCGCAGCCCCCGCGGTGCGGGGGGGCCCCCAGTCTTCAGGACATGAAGGGGGGCCCCCTCAGCTCATCGGTAGAGAGCTGTGGAAGGTTAGCTCTAAGGCAGCTAAGGCAGCTGCAGTCTGCAGCCTGTGCTGACCCAGGACTGAAGAGAAACAAAGTAACAAGTTACATTGTTTCTCTTCAGTCAGAGCGCGCCAGGCCCATAAAAAGGATGGGGGTGGGGGCTCCGGAGGCAGCACAGAGGAGACTCGGAGAGCTGACAGGGTAAAGGATGGGGGTGGGGGCCCCAGAGACAGCAGGCAGCACAGAGGAGAGCTGACAGGGGAAAGGATGGGGGTGTGGGCCCCAGAGACAGCATTTACCACAGAGCACTGCTCCTCTGAGGCAGCACAGAGCTGACTTGGGCCAGAAAGTTTGCAGCTCCAGAAACAGGATCTGCTGGGAGGCATTGGAAGGTGAGAGTTAGAGCCATTTGATGTTGTAATGGACAATGTATTTTACCTATGCGTTTTCTGTTTGGAGGCGAGGGAATGTGTGTGGTGTCAAGTTGACATGTATGGTTTGGATTGGAATTGTTAGTTGTGGAATTGTGTTGCGTGGATTGGATCTGTGTAGTGAAATAATGTGGCATGGTGTGGTATTGTGGACTGTGTGTCTTGGAGTGAGATTATCTGGAATGGTATTTTGTGTTGTGGAGTGGTATGTAGTGAAGTTTACTTTTGTGGTGTGCTGTTAAATATTGTAGCTTGATGTGAAATTTTGTGGTGTAGATTGGATGTATGTGGTGTGGTGTGGTGTGGTGTGCATTTATTGTGTTAGTCTGAATTATGAAGTTTGTTGTGAATTATGTGGCGTGGAATGGAAATGTGTAGAGTTGAATTGTGTGACGTGGAAAGTTGCGGTGTGAGTGAAATTATGTTGAGTGGTATTATGAGGCATGGTGTGAAGTGTAGCTATGTGGAGTGTTGCTACGAGGCATAGACTGGATTTATGTGGAGTGTATGTATGCAGTATAGAGTATGGAGTAGAGCATAATTATGTGAAGGTTAATTATGTGGAGCTGAGTGGTATTATGTAAAGTTTTATTATGCTGTGTGATAAATTGTGTGGGGATGAATTGTGGAATTATGTGGCATGGTGTGGTGTATAATTATGCGGAGTGGAATTATGCAACATGTTGCAGAGTTGTATTTTGTGGAGGGTAATTATGTGTTTTAGAGTTGAGTGTAAATATGTTGTGTGAAGTGTAATTATATAGGCTGAAGTGGAATTAAGTGTAGTTGAGTTGTTTGGAATGTAATTATGTGGTTGGGAGTGGTATTAAGTTGTGTGGAATGTTATTCTGTGATGTGGAATGTTATTCTGTGATGTGGAATTACGTGGTATGGAGTGAAGTGGAAATATGTGTATTTTTAGGATTGTAATTATGTGGTATGGAATGGTGTAGGGTTAAATTATTTATAGTTGAATTGTGTGGCATGGAATTATAAGCAGGGGTGTAACACAAGCCCCAGGGGCATAACACAGGCCCCCGCAGCCCCCGCGTTGTGGGGAGGCCCTAGCGCTCCAGGGGCCCCCTCGGCGGTGCCAGCAAGCACTACACATCTGTGACCATCTGGGATAGGTAATTAATTAATATAGGTAGGTTATGTAACTTACGCTTGCTCTTGACTTTTCTTCATAAATTAAATTGTAAAATCTTTAAAAAATGATAATGGTGCACACTGCGTAGCGTGCAGATGTCTCCGCCGCCGCATCTGCGCGGTCTTACTCTTCACCCTTAGGGTGGGGCTGTTGACCAATTGTCACGCGCATTGCTGACTGGTGAAGCGAGGAGGCATCCCAGAGGCCAGAGTGGAGACAATTGAGAGGTAACATGCGACGGCGACCACCGGCCATAATTTAATTATTTCTCTGGCTAGCCTTGTTTGCCCTGACTTCTGCAGCCCGCGCGGGTGAGTCATGTCTGTTCCCCCAGTCTATGCCCCCCCCGCAGACAAGTGCACCCCACCCATAATTCATTGAGACGACCACTTGTGTGCGTAAGGTCTCCAGTTTAGAGTGAAGGCATTTAGTAAAAGAAGGGCACCTTTGTTGTTACATGAAGGTTGTTTGGAAAAGAGGGGGGGGTTATGTTACACATTAAAGATTGAAAGTGTGTGTCATCAGTTTCACCTGCGATTTATGTTGATTTGCAATTTTACAGAAAACACAAAAATCGTCATTGAAGTTTGTGGGCACAAGAAAATGTATCCTTCACCTATGAATTTACACCTTCTTCTGTGACTTTGGGAGAAGTTTCCTGGTTTCGCCCGACTTTGTCAAGGCAAAGTGGTACCCACCTTCCCCGAAAACTGACCCAGTTTCTTGTCGCTGATTTCTAGTTGCCGAGTGATGTTGGTTCTGAAGGGGCGGGTCCAGCTGAACTGGACATCAGGGTGTGAGTGGATGGAGTGGGGGGGAGGGTTGCGGCAGAGAGGGGGAGGATTGGGGCTGTGGTGGCAGTGGTGCTACATAAATTGCAGCTTGCAGAAAAAATGGTTTCTAGCTGAAATAGATAAAAGTTACAAAAATACAGCAACATACATTGCTGCACAGTCGAATGCCCTTCGCTAAAATTGACAGGCCACCTTTCAGTTACTCTTTGCTGTTTGGTTGTTAAACTGAGACTGAGGTGAAACATTTGCCAGCACAGTCTTAAAAGGTGCAAAAATTAAAACATTTAAGTATAAGTATCACAAAATGTGCTGCATTGGACCGCATAATTTGCCTTTTCCTGCTGCATATTTGAGTACCTGCAGCTTAATTCTCATGGCACTACATACCATGTACTTCCCCTCTGTTTACTGCTGTCGCAAACAGCCACCAATCCTACCCCATTGATATGAAAGGAAAAAATAACATTTACAGCCTTTCTACGTTACGAAGCATGTTCTATCAGAGGTTGCACGTGACTTCCGTGGAAACAGGCACCAGCGCGTGTAAGTCTCTTCTCTTTCTGGACTTTTTTTTATAACACCAGCACAACCTTCCTAACTTGCGACCTTTGAACTGTGGGTCGCTCCGTGCACTTTTCTGCCCTGAAACCCTCGTACTCCGCTCAGTAGCAGTAAAAGGATCAATGTTTCTGGTCCATAAATGGCTCCAAATGCCTGACTTTGTGGGTGTGACAAGATTACCCAGCATACTGCCCCAGAAACCTGCCAGCCACACATACCTTTCCAGGCAGAGAAACCTGCCAGCCCCACAGATCTCTCCGGGCACAGAAACCTGCCAGCCCCACAGACATCTCCAGGCAGAGAAACCTGCCAGCCCCACAGACCTCTCCGGGCACAGAAACCTGCCAGTCCCACAGACCTCTCCGGGCACAGAAACCTGCCAGCCCCACAGACCTCTCCGGGCACAGAAACCTGCCAGACTCACAGACCTCCCCAAGCAGAGAAACCAGCCAGCCCCACAGACCTCCACAGGCACAGAAACCTGCCAGTCCCACAGACCTCTCCGGGCACAGAAACCTGCCAGCCCCACAGACCTCTTCGGGCACATTAACCTGCCAGCCTCACAGACCTCTCCAGGCAGAGAAACCAGCCAGCCCCACAGACCTCCCCAGGCACAGAAACCTACCAGCCCCACAGACCTCCCCAAGCACAGAAACCTGCCAGCCCCACAGACCTCCCCAAGCAGAGAAACCTGCCAGCCCCACAGTCCTCCCCAAGATCAGAAACCTGCCAGTCCCACAGAACTCAGGCAGAGAAACATGCCAGTCCCACAGACCTCTCCAGGCAGAGAATCCTGCCAGTCCCACAGACCTCCCCGGGCAGAGAAACCTGCCAGCCCCACAGACCTCTCCAGGCACAGAATCTGCCATCCCCACAGACCACTCCAGGCAGGGAAACCTGCCAGCCCCACAGACCTCCCCGGGGACAGAAACCTGCTAGTCCCACAGACCTCCTCGGGCAGAGAATCCAGCCAGTCCCACAGATCTCCCCAGGCACAAAAACTTGCTAGCCCCACAGACCTCCCCTGGTACAGAAATATGCCAGTCCCACAGACCTCCCCGGGCATAGAAACCTTTCAGCCCCACAGACCTCCCCACGCACAGAAACCTGCCAGTCCCACAGACCTCCGCAGGCACAGAATCTGTCATCCCCACAGACCTCTCCAGGCAGAGAAACCTGCTAGCACCACAGACCTCCCCAATCACAAAATCCTGCCAGGCCCACAGACCTCCCTAGGCAGAGAAACCTGCCAGTCCCACAGACCTCCCCAGACAGAGAAACCTGCCAGCCCCACAGACCTCCCCAGGCACAGAAACCTGCCAGTTCCACAGACCTCCCCAAGCACAGAAATCTGCCAGTTCCATTGACCTCCATGGGCACAGAAACCTGCCAGTCTCACAGACCTACCCAGACACAGAAACCTGCCATCCCCACAGACCACTCCAGGCAGAGAAACCTGCCAGTGCCACAGGCCTCCCCAAGCACAGAATCCTGCCAGCCCCACAGACCTCTCCAGGCAGAGAAACCTGCTAGTCCCACAGACCTCCCCAGGCAGAGAAACCTGCCAGTCCCACAGACCTCTCTGGGCACAGAAACCTGTTATCCCCACAGACCTCTGGGCGCAGAAACCTGCCAGCCTCACAGACCTCCCCGGGCAGAGAAACCAGCCAGCCCCACAGACCTCCCCAGGCACAGAAACCTGCCAGTCCCAAAGACCTCTCTGGGCACAGAAACCTACCAGACTCACAGACCTCCCCTGGCAGAGAAACAAGCCAGCCCCACAGTCCTCCCCTGGCACAGAAATCTACCAGCCCCACAGACCTCCCCAAGCACATAAACCTGGCTGTCCCACAGACCTACACAGGCACAGAAACCTGCCATCCCCACAGACCTCCCAAGGCAGAGGAAGCTGCCAGTCCCACAGACTTCCCCAGGCAGAGGAACCTGCCAGTCCCACAGACTTCCCCAGGCAGAGGAACCTGCCAGTCCCACAGACTTCCCCAGGCAGAGGAACCTGCCAGTCCCACAGACCTCTCCAGGCAGAGAAACCTGCCAGTCCCACAGAGCTCCCCAGGCACAGAAACCTGCCAGTCCCACAGAGCTCCCCAGGCACAGAAATCTGCCAGTCCCACAGACATCCTCAGGCACAGAAACGTGTTAGCCCAACAGACCTCCTAGGGCACAGAAACCTGCCAGTCCAACAGACCTCCACGGGCACAGAAACCTGCCAGACCCACAGACCTCACCATGCACAGAAACCTACCAGCCCCACAGACCTCGCAGGGTACAGAAACCTGCCAGTCCCACAGACTTCCTCAGGCAGAGGAACCTGCCAGTCCCACAGACCTCTCCAGGCACAGAAACCTGCCAGTCCCACAGACATCCTCAGGCAGAGAAATCAGCCAGTCCCACTGACCTCCCCAGGCACAGAAACGTGTTAGCCCAACAGACCTCCTAGGGCACAGAAACCTGCCAGACCCACAGACCTCACCATGCACAGAAACCTACCAGACCTACCCAAGCACAGAAACCTGCCAGTCCCACAGACCTCCACAGGCAGAGAATCTGCCATCCCCACAGACCTCCCCAGGCACAGAAACCTGCCAGGCACACAGTCCTCCCCAGGAAGAGAAACCTGCCAGTCCCACAAACCTCTCCAGGCAAATAATCCTGCCAGTCCCACAGACCTCCACAGGCACAGAATCTGCCATCCCCACAGACCTCTCCAGGCAGAGAAACCTGCCAGCCCCACGACCTCCCCAAGCACAGCATCCTGCCAGCCCCACAGACCTCCACAGGCAGAGAAACCTGTCAGTCCCACAGACCTCCCTAGGCAGAGAAACCTGCCAGCCCCATAGACATCCCCGGGCACAGAAACCAGCTAGTCCCACAGACCTCCCCGGGCACAGAAACCTGTTAGCCCCACAGACCTCGCAGGCTACAGAAACCTGCCAGTCCCACAGACTTCCCCAGGCAGAGGAACCTGCCAGTCCCACAGACCTCTCCAGGCAGAGAAACCTGCCAGTCCCACAGACCTCCCCAAGCACAGAATCCTGCCAGCCCCACAGACCTCCCCAGGCACAGAAACCTGCCAGGCACACAGTCCTCCCCAGGCAGAGAAACCTGCCAGTCCCACGGACCTCCCCAGGCAGAGACACCTGCCAGACCCACAGACCTCCCCAGGCAGAGAAACCTGCCAGCGCCACAGACCTCCCCAAGCACAGAATCCTGCCAGCCCCACAGACCTCTCCAAGAAGAGAAACCTGCCAGCGCCACAGACCTCCCCAAGCACAGAATCCTGCCAGCCCCACAGACCTCCCCAGGCAGAGAAACCTGCCAGTCCCACAGACCTCCCCAGGCAGAGACACCTGCCAGACCCACAGACCTCCCCAGGCAGAGAAACCTGCCAGTCCCACAGACCTCCCCAGGCAGAGAAACCTGCCATCCCCACAGACCTCTCCAAGAAGAGAAACCTGCCAGCACCACAGACCTCCCCAAGCACAGAATCCTGCCAGCCCCACAGACCTCCCCAGGCAGAGAAACCTGCCAGTCCCATAGACCTCCCCAGGCAGAGACACCTGCCAGACCCACAGACCTCCCCAGGTAGAGAAACCTGCCAGCGCCACAGACCTCCCCAAGCACAGAATCCTGCCAGCCCCACAGACCTCCCCAGGCAGAGAAACCTGCCAGTCCCACAGACCTCCCCAGGCAGAGACACCTGCCAGACCCACAGACCTCCCCAGGCAGAGAAACCTGCCAGTCCCACAGACCTCCCCAGGCAGAGAAACCTGCCATCCCCACAGACCTCTCCAAGAAGAGAAACCTGCCAGCACCACAGACCTCCCCAAGCACAGAATCCTGCCAGCCCCACAGACCTCCCCAGGCAGAGAAACCTGCCAGTCCCATAGACCTCCCCAGGCAGAGACACCTGCCAGACCCACAGACCTCCCCAGGTAGAGAAACCTGCCAGCGCCACAGACCTCCCCAAGCACAGAATCCTGCCAGCCCCACAGACCTCCCCAGGCAGAGAAACCTGCCAGCGCCACAGACCTCCCCGGGCACAAAAACCTGCCAGTCCCACAGACCTCACCGCCGGGGCACATGAGAATGTTTTTCTATTTTTGTGCTGTGGCCAAAATAGAATAAGCTTACTATGGGCTAATTATTGTTGCTATGTCGGTGCAAAATGAATATGTTCTGTTTTTTACCTGGTGTTAAATTGGATGTCTTATGGCCCGAAGTTGTAGGTCTGTTGTGTTTCTAATGCGATAGCTCCATAACTGTAATAACAGGCATTTCTGGCATCTTCACAGTGGCGTAAGATAAGGCCCCGCAGCCCCCTCGGTGTAGGGTGGGCCCTCAAGCTCCAGGGGGCCTCCTCTGCAAAAGTGGTTGGTGGTGGCCCGGGGAAGGGGCCCCCTTCGTGTACTTTGCAGGGGGGCCCCCTCAACTTTCGTTACGCCACTGCTACATGTCCCAGGTCTTCCCTGTAGGTATTTGCTGCTCACAGGTCTACTTGTCCACATGCCGCAGCCACTCCCTCGCGGCTGGTTCACACCCACACCACAGCCTTTCGGCACCGGCCTCACAGGACATGTGACCCTGCCAATAAAAAGGTCCTGGTGCACTTGCTGGACGCCATTTCTACTCTCCAAATGGGTGTCTCCGTGTGGGTATCATTTATGCATGAGGGCCTAGGGCCCTGCCACGTCACATTGCCCAGTGCCCGTGGTGACATGATGGCGTCCACACCACGGGACCCAATCATAAAGGGTCCATGGCTAGTGGTGCACAGACTTGGTGGCACCGGATACACTGCGGCAGGCACACCGCCACGGGACGGTGTCTTTCGGTGCACTGAGATAGGGGCACCTTCAGTGCTGAGCGAGTGTGCAGCCTGCGATGATGAGCCGTCCAGGAGGTGCGGAATGGTGGCATTGGTGTGAGCCCTGCTGGACTGCAGTGTAGGCCTGAGCAAGCTGGCAGTGCGGGCTCACCGACACGTGGCGTCGCCTCGCGGTTCACAGTTAGTGGCACCTATTGGGCTGAGCGGCTCTGCAGCCTGCGATGATGCCCTGTGCACTGTTATGTTCTCTGTCATTGTGAAATCAAGACCCACAATCAGGTGTGTGACCTGGTGGCCCGTGGTGCGTGGCTGCTTGATGTGGAGGGTGCCATGGTCACGGGCCCCGGGCTTGGAGCTCCACCGGCATGTGATGGGCCCTGTTAGAGACACGCCGGTGGCGGAAGGTGAGCAGTAAGGCCTGGTCGCGCAGGTGCGGGCAGTCTCCGCTGGGCGGCGGGAGGGGCTGGGGTGCAGCAGCCTGTGTGCGCAGGGGCGGGGAAGCGATGATGTCGTGTGCTACTGTATGGACTATGCCATTCATGTCTCTGGCAACTTTTTCAGATGAGTGACCTGGGGACTGCAGTGTATACCGGGAAACGTGGTTGGAGACACACCGGTGGCTGCAGGTGAGCAGTGGGGCCTGGGTCTGCAGTGGCGGCACTCTCTCTCCCCTCTTTCTCTCTCCCTACCTCTATCTCTCTCCCTCTCTCTATCTCTCTCTCTCTCCCTCTCTCTTTCTCTCTCCCTCCCTCCCTCTCTCTTTCTCTGTCTCTCCCTCTCTCTTTCTCTCTCCCTCTCTCTTTCTCTCTCCCTCTCATTCTCTCTCCATCCTCTCTCTTTCTCTTTTTTTCTCTCTCTCCCTCTCTCTTTCTCTCTCCCGCTCTCTTTCTCTCACCCACTCTCTTTCTCTCTCCCTCTCTCTTTCTCTCTCTCTCCCTCTCTCTCTTTCTCTCTCCCTCTCTCTCTCCCTCTCTCCCTTTCTCTTTCTCTCTCCCTCTCTCTTTCTCTCTTACTTGCAGGCTATGACCTACGTAATGTCCAGAGAAGACCCGGCGTACCTCTTTATGACTGTTGTTTTTTGTTTCATCTGTAATAAAGGTTTTCTTTTGATTATGTGATGTAAATGTGTGTTTCCATTTTTCTAGCCACACCTCTATGTTTGGTGTTGTGATTTTGCAACTTCAGGCGATTTGTTTGGTTCATGGTTTCATGGAGTTGATGTTCATTCTCTTTATCCGAAGGGATGGGGGGAGGGTGGTGGTGTCCGGGGGAGGTGGTGGCGGTGTGTGTTGTTGCCCTCTTGGGGCTCTGGGTTGCATGTTCAGTTGCTCTGGGGCATCTGTTTTTGTTCATGTTTGGCTATGGGCTGTGCTCCCTTGGCTGCTGCCGGTTGTCGTCCGAGTTTACACCAGGTCAGAGCAGGTGTTAGTTTCCTACTGCTAACGAGCCTTATCGCCTGTTTTGTGATCTTATCGCTGATGTGGCTGGTTGTTGAGAATGTTGAGGTGTGGTGTTGTCGCGGCTTTTTGCTCGGGAACACCTACTCTGCATCTCATTAGCGATAGTTGCCGGGCTCATCCGTGGCGATGTTTTTTTAGGATGCTATCGCCGGAAAACTGGTGGTATCGGTAGTTTGCACCGGCTTGTGAATGGGGCGATAGATTTATCGCGACTTTGGCTGCGCTAAAGTGCCGTTAACTTGGCGATAGCTCCTTGAGAATACGCCCCTGAAGTGGCAAGTTATAGTCAGTGTTGTCTGGTTAGCGAGCTGAAAAAAGTGTGAATGGAGGTGTGTATCTTATAATAATTCGAAGGTGTTGGATAAGTTATAACAATAACTTTAGAATTTCTACGTTTTTGTACTTTGTTTGGTTTGTTTAGGAGAAAAATAGTTTTCCTAACTACAACTTAGCTTTAACCTTTGTTTTTTTTCATTGAAGATCTATATATATTCAAAAACATTTCTAGTACATATCCTATAACTATAACTCTCGCCCTCACCATGCACTGCTTATGACCTTACAATTTGCATTAGTCGTGACATATTCTATTACATTAGTGATAACATCAATATGACATCTGAAAGGAAATCACTGACAAAAGTACAGTGCAAGATTGGGCACAAGCTATAGTTATTTTAATTAACTATAACTGTTTAATTTTAGTGGTTTGTTCAGCTTAAAGTGTTACATTTAAACCAACATTTCCACGTAAATATAACAATAGCTTTGACCCAGCACATGGGAAATGTCAAGCCCTTATAAGCTTTAAACATGGCACAGAACAATGAGGCATAAAGCTTGATACAGAAAAGACACAGGGGCTGGAGGGCCACTTCAGTACTAATTTTGCGGAGGAGAGGCCTCCATCTCCGCCATCAGTTGGGCCATTTGTTCGGTCTGTTCCCTACGCAGCTCCACCGTTGGGGAAACACAGATGTCCCCTCTATATTTATTCCACTTTCCCCATTTATGGTCCCATTTCTTGGGGCAACCACGGCCCTTAAAGGCTGAGTTTTCAGCAGTCATTGCTGTATCCATAGCTCGTGCCCAGGCACCCTGGAGAGGGACCTTCTCCACCCGCCATTTTTGTGCAATGTTTCGTTTCGCGATGGCGAATCCCATCGAGGCCCAAGTCTGTTCGGCCTGAGAAAGATCAGTCACCCCCCAAATATTAAGCAGGCATAGGTGAGGAGATTGTGAGAGGGGTTTGCCGCAGACTCTTGCCAGTTGACGGACAATCCTCACCCACTAGTCCTGAATGCGTGGGCAGTCCCATATTATGTGGGACTGCCCCGAGTTGTCCCCCACCGTCGATATCCCAATAGTGTCCCACTTGTCGAACCCCGGACATCTACTGAGTTGTCCCAATGTGTCGGGTTCCAATAGCGGTGTTGCCTTTGTTAGACGCTTATTCCAGCCCAGTCGTTTGGTGACCGCATGCCAAGTTTCAACCGTGCGAGCAGTAGGGCTGGTAAGGTGAAGCCTGCGGGGGTTGGAGTACAGCGCTCTGTTATAGCCACCCCTCCCCATGAGCCACTGATCCATTCAGAAGTTTGGGTCATCATGGGGGCCGAACACCCACCTAATAATAGCTATCAATTGGGATGCTCGATAATAGAGACGGAAGTCTGGAAGCCCTATCCTCCCATTATACCACCCCATGGTGAGTTTGTTCATCGCGATTCGCGGCGTGCGGTCTTCCCATAGTAATCCCCGAAGCATGCCATCGATTTGAGAAAAATATGACTCAGGGACGAGGTTAGGGGTATTCTGTAATAATACATACAGAAAACGCGGAAGCGCATGCATTTTGAACAGGGACGCGTGCCCTAGGAGAGTGAGAGGGAGAGAGCGCCAATGCGAGACATCTGATTTGAAGCGGTGGAGGGGCACGAGGATAATACGTTCAAAGAAGAGGTCAACCTCTGGGGTGACAAAAATACCCAGGTAACGGAAGCCACTTGGGGCCACCGGTATTTCTTAGCCCCTTGGACTGGCTGGGGGTGTGCCCCACAACGCATACATCTGGGATTTGGACCATTTTATGCGGTATCCTGAGTGGGCCCCAAAGATGTGGAAGATGTGAAGTACCCTCCACAATGACCGTGCCGGAGACGCTAAATACAAAAGGATATCATCCGCGTAAAGCGAGATGCGGTCTTCATGCCGCGACGTCCATTCAAGCCCCCGTACCTCCGGGTCTCCTCGGATCTAGACAGCCAGGGGTTCCAGAACCAGGGTGAAAAGTAGCTGAGACAGAGGACATCCCTGCCTCGTGCCACGGTGAAGTGTAAAAGTGGCGGACCGATGGTTAGTAACAACGACATGCGCTGTGGGTTGTGTATAGAGTAACCTAATCCAACATATCAATTTAGGTCCAAACCCCCACGAGTTAATACGGTGAAGTCCCATTCTATGGTATCAAACGCCATAGCCGCATCGAATGAGAGCAGGATCGCATCTTCCTCGAGAGTGTGAATTCTGCCGAGGGCCCCATGCACCCGACGCAGATTTTGGGCCGTATTTCTCCCATAAATCCTGACTGGTCCGGGTGAACCAGATCCGTGATGTAGGTAGAAGTCTATTGGCTAGGAGTTTGGCCAGAATCTTGGCCTCGACCGTTAAGAGAGAAATGGGCCGGTACGATTTACAGTCCTCAACCGGCTTATCAGGTTTGTGGATCACCACAATAGCCGCTGTACGTATCTCCATAGGTATAGAGGCTCAAAAGGTGGGGGCCAGCAGAGTCGTCATGGGCTTAAAAAGCTCGATAGGAACCCATTGCCCTGCCGGACCGGACATCATGTATAGCTTTTTGGGTCTCAGTCCCCATGACATCCGCCTCCAGGGCCTCCCTACCCTCCGGAGAAATGGTCATCACCTCAATAGTGGCCAGGAGATCAGTCGACCACGGGCCTGAGACTCCAGGGAGCTAGTATAGACCCCCTCATAATGAAGCGTGAAAGCGTCAGCTATCTGTTGAGGATCAGTGAGGTGTGCCCCCTCTGAGTTAACTATCACACGCACCCATCTAGAGGCTTGCTCTCGGCGTTCCAGCCATGCCAGAAGTTTACCCGTTCTTTCACCCTGCTCATAAATCCTATGTCGGGTGGAGAGAGCCCGTGCCACGGCGTCCTCCTGTAGAAGCTGCCTGTAGTCTTGCCTCTTGAGGGTAAGGTTATGCTGAAGGGAGGGGTTAGGCTCACGCGCCTCTGCCTCCTCCAGGTTTACGATGTCCGACTCTAGTTCCAACACTCTTTTCAATCTCTCGGCCCTGTGGCCCACCATAAGCGATAGTGCCCTTCCCTTAATTACTGCCCCAAAGGACCCCCATAGAGTCACTGACAAAACAAGAGAGCCCACGTTTTCCGCAAAATAATGTTCCGCATCTTTGCGGAGGGCGTCTTTAATATGTGGTTTCTTAAGCGCCCATTCCTGTATAGTTATGGATCCCGGTCGCCCCTTCGTTGGAAGACTCCGAGAAGCCCAGACCGGGGAATGATCAGAGATTCCGCGGGCCAAGTAGCTCGACGCAGTAAACAGGTGAACATCCTGGGCATGTGTAAAGAGATAATCAATTCTAGACTGGCTGCTATGTACTCCTGATTGGAACGTGAATCTCGTGTGCAATGGGTTAAACCACCTCCATATATCCACCACCCCCAAGGCGTTAGCGAACTCAGATAGAGGCGAGCCTTTCGGCGGATCCTCCCGTGGTGGAAGACGATCTAGGGAACCATTCATTGCAAGGTTGAAGTCCCCACCCAACACTAACACTCCCAATGGAAGCTCCAGTAATAGGGACCCCACATCGTGCTATATCAGAGCCTGTAGTCCTGGGGGGCATACACAGCAACTATATTGATAACCTGTCCCTCCCAGGTGCCCGAGGTCTCGGCATATCTACCCTGAGCGTCAGTCCAGGTCTTGTGAACCATAAAGGGGCAACCTTTATGGAGGAGAATCCCCACCCCCGAGAGCCGGAAGTGAACCCCGAGTGAGCAATCATACTGTTGCCTTTCCTATTCAGGGCCCCACAGGATTTCCCAACTATATGCGTCTCCTGCAGATCAAGCTCATGTCGTTGAACATATTGCAACACTATGTCCCCCTTAATTTTGTCCCCCAGGCCATGGACATGCCATGTGGAGAAACGAAGCGCTAAACTCGGGGCTATAACGTCAAATCAAAGGGAATCGGATAAAGCCAGACACTTCCTCGAGGCCTGAAACAGCCGGGGTGGAGGAAACATGAGTGGACGACAGTGGGACTATCTGTACAGATGGGAAATTCAGCAATTGGGTGCAATGATACCAAAAACCAACAAACATTTAAACATAAAAAACAATCCCCCCACCCAACACCAACAGAACTCCCCCCCTCCACCCTGCCTCTCTGCATAACGGGCCTGAAACCACCCGCCTCCCGCAACTTGCAGAGTGCCTGTCGCCCACCCTCATCAACTTAAGTAACGTGTCCAACCCCACTCCCTAAAGTAGAGATTAAAAAGTCAGTAAGACTAGCCCCAGCCCGAAGTCTCAAAAATCAGAACACACAACAACAAAATTAGCCCTGCAAGGAAATTAGTGGAGTAAACATGCTAGGTACATCCCCAAGAAACAAAGAAGGCCAGAGCCTGCACATCAGAGTCCAAATAAACGTGGGAGCAGCAACACTAAGTCTCAATGTACCTTCGGCTGTTCATGACAAAAGGACAGAGCCGCATCCCGCAAAGCAAATAGCACCCCCACCATAGCCATATAAACCAAGAAAATATCCAATGGCAGTTATGTAAGTTCAGACTTGCATAGTCACCCCGGTGGGCCTTGGGAGCTTGCACCAGATTGAGGCGACGATCGAGATTGCTGTCGCCATTCGGTGAGATCCCCAGCACTCAGCGGCGACTTGTGGGATTTCTTGCCCACAACGCATCAGCCCTCGAGCCAGTCCCAGGCATCCTCAGGACGAGTGAAGAACCACAGTTTGCCGTGTGACTCAATTCTAAGTTTCGCCGGGAACAACATGGCGTACTTGATCTCCTGATCCCTGATAGCCCATTTCACCACCAGGAAACTCGGCCACTGCTTTTGGACCCTCAGTGTGAAATCCGGGAAAAACTAAACACTACTATTCTCGACAGTCAAGGGAGGGGCCACTCTTGCTGTTTGAAGGATTAAGTCTCGGTCCCTATAGTTGAACACCCGGGCAAGGAGGGGCGAGGGGGGCCCTGGTTTGGGCTTGCCACCGGGCACTCGGTGGGCGCGTTCCATCGAGAAACACTTGGAGAGTCCCCTAGGCTGAAGACGTTTCAAGATAAGCTCCTCGACGTAGAGATCGGCGGTAGGTCCCTCCGTCTGCTCCGGAATGCCTAAAATGCGAATATTGTTGCGGCGCATTCTGCCTTCATAGTCATCAAGCTGAACTGCGAAGGCCTCTTGAGAAGAACGTAACTCTGCCACCTGCCTCTTGAGGAGGGCGTTGTCGGTGGCCAACTCCGACGTGGTGGTCTCAACCGTCGAGACACGATCGGCCATTTTTCGCATGTCTTCCCGGATAAGGGCCACCTCCGTTGCGACTGTATCAATTTTGTGTTCCAAAGAGGACCGCACCGAGGATATTGCTGCCAGGAGGTCTTTGTTGGTGGGGTCTGGCTCTCCGTTAGGAGTCACAGCGGTGCCCTGTTTGTCCTCGTGGCCCCGCTGCCACGCAAACTTGTCAAGCTTGGTCTGTGCCGCATTGCGCTCACTTCGGCTCGTCGCCATGACACCCCCACAGGGGGAGGCTACGCAGGGGCGCGATGCAGGAGCCACCCACTACCGCCTGCCGCAGGAGACCCCATGCAACCTGTCGGTAGAGGCGCCCGCCCCGCTGATGCCCAAGAACATAGGGCAATCAGTACGATAAGGTGGAAGATCCGACGCCTGTAGCAGGGCACAAGGCAAACGGTGAGGCAGTACGCAGTCCCAGAGAAGTCCGCAACGAGCCTCAACACCGGATAGGCGACAGACCACCCACTGCAACAAGGCAGTCAGCAAAGTTGCACCACTGGTTACGCACCTGGGCCCCCTCACCCCCAGCGTCCCCCACCGGCAGCCGGCAAGTCAGAGTGATGTGGCACGACTCACCAGACTCCAGAGTAAGACCTCACCAGCAGGCTCACGTTGTAGTGTCCAGGCGCCCTCCTCGGCGGCGTCACTTGCAGGGAGAGCGGCCGTACAGGCACAGGGCCCCGCTCCGATCCGGAGCGTGGCAGCTCTGCAACTCAGCACAGCGATGAAAGGAGGCGGAAGGAGTCCTCAAGCAGGGTCCACGGGCTGATGATCGCTCCCCAGCAGGTGATCGGGCAGACTCTGTGGCGCTCCAAGCATGGGCCGGGTCAGGTGACAGCTGCGTGGCAACGCCGTACCAGGCCACATCCACGGTGTCTAGTAGGCGTCCGCCGCTGCGAGGATGCACATCTGGTCAGCGCGGATCTGATGAGCGAGTCCGTCTTGCGGAGCGCCGATCCCTCACTGCGCCCGACAGGTCCAAAACTCACTCGGCACCACGGGTGAAGGCACCGGAGGCTAATCAGGTATCTGGGGCGAAGATTGGGCCGGGGCAGATGGTCGAATACGGATTTTATGGGAGTGGCATGACGGAGCTCAGCTACCGTGCGGCCATTCCCGTCGCCAGTTGGACACGCCCCATATTTTAATTTATTAATAACAATACAGAGTATTTATGTTTAAATTATTATTAACTACATTTCAATGCAATATTTATTTTTAATACCAATTAATTTACCCCTATACACTACCCATTCCTGAACCCAAAAAAACTCCTTCCACTCCTATGCACTACTCTTTCCGGAACCCTAAAAACTGCCTAATACCGCTATATATTGTCCATCCCTGAACCCTAAAACTCCTTACTACTACTCTACACAACTCATCCCTAGCCCTACAAACTACTTGCTACCCCTAAAGGAACTTTAAAACTTCATGACCATACACACATATATTAATTCATATATTTTATATAATATATTAAGGTATATATTTTATATTTATTAATTTATTAATTAATTTAAATATTACTACTCAAAATTACTTTTTTTCATTACTACGTAAGCTTAATATAAAATATTTACTTATTACTTATTGGTAACTTTAATTTCTATTACTTATAATACAATTATTTTTAATTAAAAATTGCTTACAATCAATTAAATTCATTTAAATTACCTTTATTATCTCAAGTGACCTAATTTGAACTATATATATATTCCCAAAACAATATCGGGATCATCATCAGGACAGAAATTGCTGTTTGCCTAAGCATCATGACAATTTGGCAACGGCCGATAGTGGCGGCGGGGATGAATGATGGAAGGAGGGAGCCAGGATCGGTCCAGTGAAACTCAGCCTTGGAGTTTGTGAGCGGGATAAAGTCCTCGTAAAGGGGACCCGTGTAGAAGGCACAATGGCTCTGGGGTCAGATTTGGTCAATTAGGCAGCAGTCGGATAACCGTTGGGTATCTGGTTGATGCGGTTCCGAGTGGCTGGGAGTCTGAAAGCGGTGGAATGCCGCCCAGGAAAGCTCAATGGCTCGATGCGGGTTGCAGGGCGGTGGAAGACCGTATGTGGAGCAGCACGATGGCTCGGTCAAGGTGGACTCCAAGGTTAAGTTTCACTGGACCGATCCTGGCTCCCTCCTTCCATCATTCATCCCCACCGCCACTATCGGCCGTTGTCAAATTGTCATGATGCTTAGGCAAACAGCAATTTCTGTCCTGATGATGATCCCGATATTGTTTTGAATGGGATCAAAACGTCGTCGACTGCTTAAACACCGTGCACACAAATTATTTTTAATCCATGTGTAACGGTTGTGTCAATTATCACGCTTGTTTTATTATTCTGATTACGTAACAAGTAATTTCGTTGTTTTGCCTGAAAATTGTCTTTCGTTGTACTGTATTTGCACACTTTGTCACTACTTGCTTTATGTCACTGGATACAGGATTGTATCCCACTGTATATTTGTTTGCGTTCTTGAAACTTACTATTATCTTTGATTAAATCGTACTATCCGGCTGGATAGGAACCATATAGAGTTGACTCTGCTCTATATTCATTCCCCTTTTGAACCTTTTTACCAAGGACCACTGTCCTCCTTAAAAATTGTTAGCCAAGGTCCTTGCTTACTCGTTTGGGTCCCCTTGTTCTTCATTAAAACAGATAAAATCAATGACATTTGAAATATTGAGCATATAAAACATTTCAGAGCACGAGTGTATACGAGCATAAATGCTTAAATATCCCAACCATGACGATCTTCACATCATAATAAAAGACCGGCATATAAGAAACTAAACACTCCCTTAATAAAGCTATATTGGAAATCATCTTAAGCTGATAACCTAATTGTATCAATGCAACATTTGTTATGTTATGTTATGTTATGTTAAACCTTTATTTCTATAGCGCACGGCTACTCCAAAGGAGTGTCCCGGCGCTTTATCGAGGCAGCTCAGTAAAACAAAAGATCATAAAACAGGCAGCAGACAAAAAAGAAAGAAACATCCTAGAGGTTAAAAAGCCAAGTCTTAAGGCTCTTCCTAAACAGAAGGAGAGTTGAGGAGGACCGTAGGTCCAAAGGCAAGGAGTTCCACAACTGAGGGGCCCTCAAACTAAAAGAGCGACCCCCAGTGCGGGCCTTCCTCACTCGGGGAACCACAGCGAGAAACAAAGATTCCGACCGCAGAGATCTAGCTGGGCGGTAGAAAGAAAATCTCCATTGTAGATACTTTGCTCCGGCGCCAAATAGCGCTTTATGCGCCAAGGTCAGTGCTTTAAACATAATCCGCTTCCGGATGGGCAACCAATGAAGCGATCGCACCAGACCCGAAGCTCTCGCTCGCCTATGGAGACCAAAAATAGCACGGGCCGCGGAGTTCTGCACAACCTGCAGCCGCTGAACCAGATATTCCGGAAGACCTACATAAAGGACGTTCGCGTAGTCCAATCTGGAGCCTATTAAGGCTTGCACAGTGATCTTTCTATGCTCTTCTGTAAGCAGAGGCAGGAACTTCCGGAGCATCTTAAGAATGCCGAAGCAGGTACCCACCAGGCCAAGAATATGTGATCTCAGTGACAGATTATTATCAACCTTCACTCCCAGATTTTTTGCCACAAGCGATGCCTGGGCGGGGGGACACATACCTAATGGCCACCAGGCCTGCCAGTCAGGGTCCAGAGAGCAGCCGAAAAACAGCACCTCCGATTTATTGGAGTTTGCCTTAAGGCTGTTCCGCTGGAACCAGCTAAAGACCATCTCCAAGCAACCCTGGATATTCTCTCCATCAAAAGCCTGATCTTTCCCACACGTGAAGAGCAGTTGAGTATCATCCGCGTAGGATACGATCTGGGCCCCAGAGGACTCCAGCAGTGCCGCCAAAGGTGTCATAAAGATGTTGAACAGATTCGGGCTCAACACAGAACCCTGTGGAACACCGACTCCCAGTGGCGGCATCTCGGCGGAGCTCGGGGAGGCCCAGACCGTTTGTCGGCGGCCCTCGAGAAAAGATGTAAAGCAATTGAACACCGTCCCCCTCAGACCGATGTCGTAAAGTCTGGAGAGGAGCACCTCATGGGGGACGGTGTCAAAGGCCGCGACAGATCAAGCATGACAAGCATGACCCTTCCTCCAGAATCCAGTGTCTCCCTGATGATCTCAGACACTTCCAGAAGTGCCGTCTCCGTACTTAAATTAGGACGGAAGCCGGACTGCGATGGATGGAACAAATCATTGGATTCGAGAAAGCTAGAGAGAACGCCATGTACATGCTTCTCCGTAATCTTAGCCAAGGCCGGCAGATGGGAAATCGGCCTATAATTGGCCAAAACCTCAGAGTCCAACCCAGGCTTTTTGAGGAGGGGGATCACCATAGCCCTTTTCCAGGGCAGCGGAACCCTCCCCTCCCTCAAGGACAGATTCACCAAAGGGTTGACCAGTGTGTTAACCACGGCCGCCATCTTGGCCAAAAATTTGGCAGGATAAGAATCCAATGGCGAGCCCGATTTAAGATTGGCCAGAAGAGCTAAGGAGACATCGGCAGAGACAGGAGGAAACTCGACAAGAACCGCACCCTGCGTGGACGGGGAGGGTAATCCGGCCATCGGACTGGAACACACCTCCACGGACCTCACTGGGAAAGAGTCCTGGATGGACTTTATCTTATCCGTGAAAAATTTGGCCAGATCACAAACCCAGAGCTCCGATGGAACACTGTGGGACCCGTTGGATCTGGGCGCCGTAAACTCCCTCACCACAGTAAAGATCTCTTTACAAGAGTTGGAGGCAGCCTCAATCCTCCTGGCCAGATAATCCTTTTTCTCCCGAAGAATATCCTGATGGTAGGATTTGATCATTGTCCTGTAAGCCAATCTGGCTTCCGGATCATAGCGGAGGCGCCATGCCCTCTCGGCCACCTTACACTGGGCACGGGTGGCACACAATGCCTTAGTGAACCACGGGGCTGAAACCCTCTTAGCCATATCCCGAGGGGCCATTGCGGGGGCCAGATCATTCAGCCTCTCCAACAGCCATCCCTGCAAGGACTCCACATCCTGCTCTAAATCCCCTGAAAGAGGGCAAGGATGGTCCATAGCAGCCTGAGCCAGCAACTCAGGCGTGACTCTGTGCAGAGCCCTTCGAACAGTGCCATGCTGTCTAGGGGCGCTGGTGGGTGATTTTTCACTACCCAATACACAGAATCTGGCCAGCCTATGGTCGGTCCAAAGCACCGGAAGGAGCTCAACATCGGCGAGAGGAGCCGAGGAAAAAACCTGATCTAAAGTATGTCCCTTGTCGTGTGTGGAACCAACCAAAAAAGGGACAAGACCGAGAGGGGCCGTAATGTCAAGCAGTTTTTTCACATCCGGATCATCGCCGGCGTCCATATGAAAATTAAAATCTCCTTCCAGAAGACAGTGCTGCGCACTTAAAGCCATGCCAGATATGGCCCCCTGAAGGTCGTCAAAAAAAGAGCCCACTGGTCCGGGAGATCTATAAACCAGTAGCCATTTCAAGGCTTGATGCGGGGTCAATCTGATAGTGAAGGCAAGGGATTAGG
This sequence comes from Triturus cristatus, assembly GCF_964204655.1. Lineage (NCBI taxonomy): Eukaryota > Metazoa > Chordata > Amphibia > Caudata > Salamandridae > Triturus > Triturus cristatus. The sequence continues at coordinate 715,794,793 of NC_140583.1, forward strand.
CTCCTGCAATGGGATCCAAAGAAGAAATAGAACAGGTAGCTGACTTTTTCACTACTACCGCCACCCCTCCTCCCCTGCCTTTCACTCTATCCTGACGAAAGATTGTATAATCAGGAGGAAATGCCGCCATAATGTCCGGATTGGACGTCTCCCCCAACCAAGTTTCTGTCAGCAGGAGACAAAGTGGATTTTCTCTAACAAGGAGATCAAAGATCTCCATGGCGTGCTTACCTACCGATCTCGTGTTAAGCATTAAGCAGAGGTGTTTAACACAAACCTCATCTCTCCGGAGTGAAGCGGCCGGGGCATAACCGGGCGACCAACCGCAGGCAGGACACAACCGTTTACCCCTGTAACGGCCCGGGAACACGGAGCGGCAAGTACAAAAAGAGCTTCACAAAGCACGTAGTTCCCTAGCAGTATAGCAAACCATTTTACCCAATAGACAGACTTACAGCCAGGCACTCTCGCCGCTCCGCCGCCTCCGGAACGCTGACGGACGCAGACGGGCAGGACTCTGGCAAGACTCAGGCAAAAGCGAAGGCGACCCCGCTGCGCGATCCCGCTGCGCTAAAAGGAGCGGTTTAAATAGGTCCTCCAGGTGAGGTCCTACCTGCCCCACAAGGGCGCTAAAGATGGCGCTGCCAGAACGCCGCTGCCCAACCCAAAATGGTACCCAAAATCGGAGCGCTGCTGTACCAGACCACCAGGGAGCCCGGACCCGCTAAAAGAGCGGTGATTCTCCAATTTTATGTGCGGTAAGGGGGAACTCCTAGCTAACAGCGAGGATAGAGAGACAGTGAAAAAAGCACACTTAATAAAACAGTAAGTGGGAATAAAATGCGCTAACAAACTGCGCGAGCGTGCCTTAAAGAACCGCCCCTCCGGGCAAATATATCCAAAGAGATATAAATTATATTCCGGTTCTCTAATTGCTCACAATAATCTGTTCTTTAAAGCTCTATCAAATGCATGATACTGATATGTCCCCAGTCTCTATAAGGTGACTAATGCCCACGGTCTGTGTGCAAACATTGCGATTAAAGTGCTAAGGGGCATATTAGCAAGTAAGGGCGATAATTATCGCCCGTGCCAAGTATCGGAAGTTTTGTTATCGCCTCCTTTCCCTGATAATTTTCGGCTTCTTACCGACGTATTATCAACATGTCTGTGAGAGGCGATAGTGTCAGGGAAAGGGGTGATAACTCCCGCTAAGTGGCGATAGGTTTTCAGGCGATACCTTGCCATCGGCAGCGATCGGCGCACAGACATCAAAGAAATACTTGCCACGTTACTTGCTAATATGCCCCTACCTCTTTGATGTCTGTGGATCTTCTGATGGGGATCTGGCTTTAGTCAGGTTTTTAGCAGGTGTTAAAAACCTGCGTACATCGGGGGTTAGCGCGAATTATTGTATCACAGGTCATCTTTGATAATACAGCGAAGTGCTATTAGCGATTTCTACAGTGGAATTTAGGTAAGTAACGCCTACCTTGCATGTTATTAGCAATACATATCGCTGGCATGCAAGGCGATGAAAAAATAGGCAGCTAACGCCGGAAAGCTTGCGCTAACACATGTTAGCGCAGGCTTGTTAATAGGGCGATAAAATTATCACCGCTTTATCGGCAAAAAGTGCCGCTAAAGCGGCGATAATGCCCTTGATAATATGCCCCTAAGTGTCTCATAACTAAGTGCAAATATATATATATATCCAGCACAAGTACAGCAAGCTGGCCACTTCTCATCTAACGATGTGGGTGCCTGTGACAGCTTCCTCTCTGTCAATATATGTCAACTTCACTTCTCCTTCAAACACCAGAAGATAGCGCCACATCGTTGTCCAAAAGCAAGTTTTTATTGATTTATATAACTATAAATCAATACAAAAACTGCATTTGGACAACAGTGTGCCGCTATCTTCTGGTGCTTGGAGGAAAAGTGAAACTGATATATATATTTCAAATAAAATCATATAAAACAGTTCAAATTAACTTACCTATGAAGTAAAGCTCTGCAATCTGAAATACTGAAAACCTACCTGTGATTTAAGGACTTCTGAGGTCATGTCGCGTTATAATAAATCCCAATGTAACTCTGCAATGCAACAGTAGCTCAACCGCAAAAGGGGGCGAATGCAAAGTCTTGGAGGGGTATTTACTTACAATTGCGAAAGGCATTTTACACTAGAAAGGTGTTCTTTTCACAACATAAATTTCTCTTTGTGCTGCTTTGTGCCAATGGGGCTCTTCATTGGTGTAACTTGGGCTGATCAGTGCAAGCATTTATAGATTCATAGATTGTGGCATAAATCCTGATCTATTGTGATAGACAGACCGGGGTTTGTGTTGAAAAACTAAAGGCACCTTGAAAGAGGCGTCAACCAGGAGAAACCTTTTAATTTGTCCAAGATTTCCACACATTTCATGTGTGATGCAGTATACAGCACACACCCAATATGTGGAATGTACCAGACTTTGCCTGTGCATAGAATTGTGTATGGAAGGGTATGCTTACTGTGGTGCAAATCCTATGCTACAGATCACGCAAAAACCTCTGCACCATGGTGCAAAGGTTGTGTATGGCCTTAGGCAGCTTATTTGTGTTCCAACACAGAGGATGGCAGCAGCAGCAGTCCATTGTTAGGATTCGCCCCTTCTCCCGACAAATATATGACCCTGCCCTCTATGTTGCTGGCCACCTCTTCCAGCTTGTCGGTAAAAGCACAACAATGGGTACATATTTGCCAGGGTATGACAAAAGTGTTGTTTTTGTTTCATCTCCTGATTTCCACGTTTTGCAAGAAAGCACCGGCCTTGGCACAAAAGTGCTCGTGTAAAGGCTGGGTGCTTCTCAATTGGTGTTTGAGTCAGGAGGTATACTTAGCATGCCTAAGGAGATGTCTCTTCACCCAGAGTCCCATAAATCTGCTCTCTAGGTGACTACAGAAGACAACATTGCTGAGTATTTTCTTCAGTTCTGATCCTGTCCACCAAGAGAGTAATCAGAAAATTAAAATACCCCCCACTTTGGACCAAACCTCTAATGACACCCAGTGAGCAAAGAAAGTAAGCCCAACCCATCAAATAATAAATACCTTTACCATTGTATCTACTCATCTGTGCATCCATCTTGTCACCCTTCCATCAACCTTTTGCATTTCTACCCTCCCATCCATCCTTTCATCATTCTAACCATGCACTTAAACGTGGTCCATCCATCTGTAAATATATTCTTCAATCCTTTTACCCACCCATCCACCTTTTCACCTTTCCATTTTTCCATCCATTCATGCAATGACCATTCACTTCACATATAGCTCTATCATCCTTTGACTGTTCCAACCATTTGTTCATTTAGTCTTCATTCCACCTTTTCATCTGCCTTGCTCTCCATCAATGCTTTCCCCTTCCACCCTTTCACCAACAGATCCTTTCACTTTTCTATCCATAATTTTAACCATCCTTGCATTCCCTTCATTTTTCTTTCACCCACCAGTCCTCTCATCTAGGGGCAGATTTATGTTCCCTGGTGCATCCCTGCAAATCAGCAGGGATGTGCCAGGGAAGATGCGTCACGCAAGTTTGCCCTTGCGCCACCGCAGATGCGCCGCATTTACAATGCGGTGCATCGTGGCGCAAGGACAAGCAGATGCGTGACGCATCTGCCGGCGTAAGGTTGGCGCAGTGCTGAAGTTGTGTCGCAAGCGCGACGCAACTTCAGCACTGTTCCAACCTACCCTATCCCTAACATGGTGCATCACGCCTTACGCCTGCTTGAAGCAGGCGTAAGGATTTGACGCACCAGCATCGGAAAAGTGACTCAGTGAAATCTCGTAGATTTCACTGCGTCACTTTTCCGAGGCTTTTTCCGACATAACGCCCACCCTGCATACATTAAACCTGACGCAGGTTTAATGTGGCGCAGGGCTTTACAACGTGACGCATCTCCCTAGATGCATCACGTTGTAAATCTGCCGCAGCATGGCGCTGGCTTTGCGCCGCCGCTGCGTCACAAAAGTGATGCAACGGCGGCGCAAAAGTGACGCACAGGGCTTATAAATCTGCCCCTTAGCCTTTAATTTTTACTTCCTTCTTTACACCTTTCATTACTTTCACCCTTTCTTCCTTCTCTCTTACCTCTGGTCCAGTTTCTGACTACCACAATTTTTTCTTTTTACACATCATTTACGTGCTTTTCTCTCTCTAGCTGGGCCGGACTGGGAACCCAAACCAGCCCGAGCAGTTTGCTCAGACCAGCCTCTGGGGAAGCACTGCCTGGCTCCAGGAGGCTGCAAATGCCTGCTGCTTTTGTTACTGGGGTTGATATTGCAGCACCCCTGCAAAACCGCCACGCCACCGCCCCCACCAGCTCCAAAACTGGACTCACCCGTCCAGTCTCCCAGGGGAACGCCCGATCCCGGTATGACTAGTCCGGCCCTGCTCTCCAACACTATTTTCTGCTCCCGCTGTTCTTACTTACTTTCTTTCTCGCTCTCCTTTACTGAACTTGGCTCACATAGCAGAGCTGGCTCTCCACCTCTTAGCCCTGCCCTGCTATTCCCTTGAGCATTTTATGAGCTTGTCTGCAGAGGCCAATGTAAAACGAATCAACTTTTAGTGGCTATCCCCACTTAAGCTACTAAAGTGGGGGTTCACTTGCCACTGCTGTGTTCTTCCTATTCTGAGAGTAAATTAGACCTTAGCAAGCATTTTAATTTACACTGTGACACTGGCCTAATCTTTTTTTAATACTCTTAAGAGCTTCCTGGGTGAAAAGTATTTGAAAAATAAACGATGCCATTTTTATAGATATAAAATGTTGAATTCAATTAACAGTTTGGAGATATTTTAACTTCTGCCTTTAAGATGTGATAGCTTTTCCTCCAGTATTATGATTTCTTCTTCTTATACTTTAAAAAAATGCTTTATAAAGAAAGTATTGGCAAAGGCATTCGTTTGGTGCCTGCATTATGAATGTGGGATAATTTGCTTTGGCAATGCTTGTTGATAAATATGGTTTGCCCCTTTTCACCACCTGGCACAACAAATATAGATGCTGTGCTAAATTGCGCAAAAACGAAATCTGCACCTGCACCTCCACACAATAGGATTAATCATTCACAAACAACAGCAAATCTTGAATTGTAACTCAGGGTTCCCGCCCTTGTTCAACATCTGTTTAGTTAGGATTGCGCTCCACCAGTATTTATACACACAGTGCAAATTAGGATGGGGGAGTCAGCTCTCTTTGTGGCAT